>NC_089996.1:7665000-8290000 GCF_036417845.1 Apteryx mantelli
CCTCACCCCCCTCCTGTTGTATGAACCCTCATTTCCAGCCTCCCACAGCTGTTCTTCCATTGACTGTATGGGAGAACCAGACAAGGTGAAGGATGCTGACACTACTGCTGCCTTATAAGAGGACAGAGGACAGATGCTAGAAGAGGGGGATTCATGATTATAACTGACGCTCCCTTTCTAATTACTGCAGCAGCCACTTTGGCCAACAATGTCAGCAAGCTGATGACAGAACATGGGCAGACAGCAGCACAGGAAAGACTGTCCTACTTTGTCATTGGGACTTGTCACCACCTCCCTAGCAAAGAAAAACAAAGGATTGGACCCATGGCAGCAGTTTTTTCATCTCAACCATCAGCTCCATGGGAGCAGCTGTGCCTGCAAGAACTGCTGAGCCTTTGCCATGGTTCTTCCATGTGTCACAGTTCCACCCATCTCATCACATCCAGCTGCTGTAGCTAGAGCTTTTTTTCCGCCTTGACTAGGGGGCAAGATAATCTTTCCTCTTCCTCTATAGAGCTGGGATTCCTAGTAATGAGTAGGCTTACTCTGTGGCATCCCTGAATGTCTTCTCAATAAGTCTCTCCATATTTCTTTTTTCTCTTCTTCAGCAGCTTGCCAGGAAGCTGGCAATATGTTTCCATTATTGGTTAATCTCGCACTCTCCTTGCCTTTCTCAGATTGAGGTATCCTTACATCAAGAGGCAGCATTTTGTCTCTAAAGTTCATAATTTCCTTTTTCCCTGTACTGAATTCTCATAACACATTTTCTATCCAATACTTAGTGTAGTAAAAGGAAAACCCACAATCCAGCTGAGCTTCCATCTGCATTTCTCTTATCCAGAGGAATGACTTGTTACTTTTGTTTGCTTCCTTGTCCAGTTGACCTGTTTGATTTCCCCTTCAGGACTTTGCCTCTGTGTACAGTTCCCACTGACCTTAATCCTTCTTGAGGCTGAATTTCCACTATAATCAAACTCCCCTTTACCCTCTGGCTCTCTCAGTGACAAGACTTTGCTTGCTTCTTTCTTTGGTTCTCATGAGTCAGACATCATTTCCAAATCGCTTGTGGAAAGGCAGAAGATTTAGCAAAAATCTTAAAGAATTCCACTGATATCCTCTTTGTATTGTCAAAAGAAATCATTTATTTCTGTTGTTTGTTTTGTTTCTTTTAATACAGAATTGATCTACAAGAGCATCTTCTAATAGGAACTTAATTTTTTTTCTGTCTTTGGTAAGAGGACTTCTTAAAAGCTTGTTTGAAATCAGTTTGTTGTCCTTATCTCACTGAACCCTTCAAAAGGTATTAACAGATCAGGAATAACATCCTTCAGCAAAAACTGTGATCCATAATATCATTTTTATCGATTCGTCTATTAATGCTACTATACTTCAGTTATTCAGCCAATACGCCTGCTACATTAGTCAGGACTATTGCAGGCTTCCTTTATCTGATCGCAGAGGCTAAAACCTGCAGTCATGGCTGCCACCTTCAATTCTTCTCTACCATGTTTGACCTAAACCATAGGTTACGTACCGCCATTAGTAGGTCTGTTGCTCCATCCCTAAGTTCCTTTGGCATGGCAAGGTAAATCCACCTGCTTCTAGTGATTTGCCCTTATTCATGTTATCTCTTTGTTGTAAGAGCTCTTCTGCTGATCCCCACATGTGGGACAGTTAGGGTGTAGTCTGACTGACTAATGTAACAAAGAGAGCTTAAGCTACTCTCTCTTGTTCTTGCTCCTAGCAGCCCATGTGTATTTATGTGCCATACTTGACTGCCCCAAATTCTGGCAACACGTCCGGTTGTATGATTATCCTGAAAACCAGTCCTGACTAAAAGCATCCCCCCTTACCCCGCCCCCCCCCAAAAAAAGAAAGTGCTATTTTAAACCTAAATCAGTTCATTGAACTGCAAGGAGGATGTGGGAATGAACAGCTCTGAGTGAGAGGAGAGTTAAGCAGAAGTTTCTTAAACTGGTTTCTCCAACAAAAGCATGTTTCATTAGATTATCCTGACCTTGACATGTTAAGAAAGGCTCTGACGAGTAACTTCCTTCACTGTGAACTCTAATTCATATCACTGTGACCTTATTTTTACATACTAATTTTATACTTCCATCATGCATTGGCCAGTCAGTAATCTAGAAATGTCCTGCACCTTTAGCAAATTGTCTCTCAACATCATTTTTTATTTCTGTCTTGTTATGGTTTTATATTAACATTTCAGAGTTTATATCCTTTCTTCAGTTTGGTCATGACCTGTATTTTCTCAGGAATGCATTTCAGTGCTCTGAGCCTGTTACAGTCAGCTATTTAATCATGCCTTCTCTTTTCTTTTTAATCCTCTTGAATAAGTGGTACAAATTTTTCTCAATGGCACTTTAAGTTTTTAAATCTCTTTAACAGCATCTTTTAATTTTTCAGGCATCCCCATTTTTATATAGTTCCTTATTCTGAAATTAATCTTTAAGTAGAGTAAGTAGAGGAACTGGTGGTGGGGATAGGGTTTCACTCAAACAAAGATGTTAAATGTGAATATAACAATCAATATGTAGATGTCAACTACATAAATCAGGTACTTGGATGATCATTAACCAAGAGTATTTCTCCTTCTCCCACCATGTTGCCCCTTCCATAATATACACTAATATAAGCACTAGTGTGTAATATTTTCAAAAATAAAATTGAAGTATTTGGATATGAATCTATTTTGCTAATTTCTGATAAACTTTTTTGTTTATAGCCTCGCATGGGGTTCCTTCGCTTGCTGTATGGCTGCAGCTGTCACGACTATTAACAAATATACAAAAACTACTTTGGAATTCAAGCACAAAAGAAAAAAGCTGGAAAGGAGTTTAAAGATTAAATACAAGTTTCCTGATCCTGCAGCTCCAGAGAAAGCTTGCAATGTGTATGTGAACTCTTTTCACAAAACTACAGAGGACCCTGCACACCCAATAAAAGGCTTGCATCACCTGGCCAATATATCAATTCTGTAAATTTGAACCACATCTCAAGGCATCCTGTGAATCATAAGGTATATCACAATGAAATAGTATTAATTAATAAAAATGTATCTTTGTGTAGCATTAGTCATTTTTCTTAATAAAGAAATGATATTTTCATGGATGTTTCAGGGAAGTCTTAGTATTGAAAAGGCTGATACAGGTACCTCAGTTCAGCAAAAGACAAGGACACAGATTCTGCACTGCCCTGATTTTTAAGTATTCTCTAATGTTAATATAGACAATGTGAGTTTGTTAGGATTTCAGAGCATTATGGATTTTCACCCCTAATTCCCTATTTAAAAGACTTCCAAAAAAACCCAAGCACAAAAACATAAATAACAAGGCAGCAAAGAAAGTCTCCCACAGGTGGTGTGTGGCTTGAATAAATTGCTTGTTATTAAAAATAAAACCTCTCCAGGAAAATCAGTATATTACATGGTAGATTGATGAGTTTAACCATAAGTATAGTGATAGGATTTGCTGTGACAGAAAGGTAAATGGGAGGAGAGTTTTTTAATACAAAAATTGCATATAAAGCCAGGCTTTACAATGGCTAGAAAGACAAAAAGAAAACTGGAAGATCTGTGGTTTTAGGTAGCACACAACTCAGCTATGAAACTCTCTAGGTATCATCATGACAATAGTACCAGAAAGAGCCAAAATTTTATTTGCAATTATTATAGATAAAGAATAATTTAAAATCACATTAAAGATGGAAAAGCGGAAATGATTACGATCCTGATGAATCAGGAATGCCAAGCTGCTTAACTCCTGGGATCAAGCTAGAGCTTTCCCCATGGAACTGAGCCATATGCACCTGCCCTGTTGGATACCCGATTTTTTGTTGTATAACTTCTGCTCCTAACGAGTTCCCCCTCGGAAATTCTCTTGTGAACACTGAGTCACAGAGCGGGCTGTCATGATTCCGTTTCCGAGGCCTGACACAGTATACCCACAAGCTCTAGGCCTTAGGAAAAAAATCACTAGATTTTTCTTTCAGCCAAAACAATCATAACATAAAGATAGTATGAACTTGATGTCAGCAGGATCCATATCCAGTCAGTTTATGGCCAGAGATAAGATTGGGGAAATAATAGAGTAGCACAGTCACACACAATTAGCTCAGAAGGAAACCTTGGGCCGTTACTGGCAAGAGGTGAAAATTATGAGACAATAAGTCGAGTCAACGAATCTACAATGCATAAGCTAATCTCCTGAGAAATGAGCTGGTGGTAGGAGGAAGCCTACCAAGGGATGGTAGGCACCTGTGCTTGCCTCCACCTGCCACGTAACTGGCCCTTGGGAGTATGGTGACCCTGGGCCTGGCAGTTTGCAGAGAGGGTGTGAGCGGGGGCCCCAGACACTGCTTGGGCTGCTCCTCACTCCTGGTTCTTGCACTTTTTGCAGCAGTTCTGGGTTCTTCTAGTTTTGGGGGCAAATTCAGGGCTCCTTGGTCGCAGGCTGTTGCTGTGAAAGGCTGACTCCCAATTAGGGACTGTCAAGCACTCACTCAACCAGTACCGGCGAGAGAGCCATATGACTGCCAGGCCCTGAGCAGGGGTCCAAAGCACAGGGCCTAGACCAACAGCTGAGGCAGAAGCAGCAGTTTGTGCAGAAGGGTGCATGGAAGGGGATCAGAAACTCTGCTTAAGGCAGCATGCGAGTGCTCAGCAGCAGTGGTGACGCACCAGCGGGCATGGTCCTCAGCACCACCGGAGCAACTATCCCTGGGGCAGCAGAGGCCTTGACCTGGAACAAGCTCCTGAGGGAGGATGCAGCTCTCCAGGTCTGGGGCTGCAGAGAATGCCTGGGGTCTCTCGCTGAAGCTGTGGCAGGTGAAGTCAGTGTCCTTGTTTGCAGGCAGTGTGCTCCAGTTAAGGAGTTGAGTCTCCAAGCTGAAGAGCTGTGGGAGGAGGTGAACAGACTGCATAGCATAAGGGGCAATGGGAAAGAGATTGACAGGATCTTCACAGAGACTCTGCGAAGATGTGAGCTGGACCAGCGTCTGTGCAGAAGGAAGGGCAGCCAGAGACTAAACTGGCAACTGGGGACTCCTGTGATGTTGAAGGGTGGCCGCTTGTGACTTCTGGTAAGAGGAGGAAAATTCCTTCTCCACCCGCAGGTTTGCAGCTGCAGAAACAGTTGTCCTGTGAAACATGCAGCAGCGCCAAGGGGGCATCATGAGTGACAGTACTGGGAGACTCCCTCCTTCAGGGGTTATGACCTCACTTGCTGTCTAAGGATGTTTGCTGCTTGATGGGGGCTTGGATCATGGGTGTTGCAGAGAGACTGCTGAAAAATTTTCAACCCTCAAACTTTGATCCCCTGCTGCTCATCCAAGTGGGCATCAATGATACTACCGGGGGAGACCTTTAGCATATCAAAAGTGACCACATGGCTCTGAGGGTAAAGGTGAAGGACATTGGGGCCCAGGTGCTGCTCTTCTTGATCCTCTTTTTGCAGGAGAAAGGCTTGGGAGGAGTTGGTGGATCCTGTGGGTCAAAACTTGGTTGCACACAGCTGGTGCTAGTGACATAGGATTGGCTTTGACAACCATGGGACCTCTCTAAGCATCAGGGACTGCTGGGGAAAGACAAGGTCCAGCTGGCAAAGTGGGAGGAAGCGTCTTCATGATCAGGCTAGCCAACATGCTGAGGAGAGCTTCAACTAGGAATGATGGAGAAGGGAGATTATGTCAAGTGAGGCAGTGGTGGACAGGAGTGGAAAGCAAAAGGTGTAAGGTGACAGGAAAAGAAGATGCTTCAGGAATGATAAAACAGAGTGAAGGGAAGCCCATCTCAGGGGTATATACACAAATATGCAGCCTGGGAAATGAGCAGGAGGAACTAGAGCTCCACGTGTGGTCAAAAATAGAAACATGTGGACAGAAAACTGAAGACGGGCCAGCAATGTGCTTGGCAGCAAAGAAAGCCAACAGCATCCTGTGGTGTATTAGCAGAAGCAGACCCAGTAGATCCAGGGAAGTGACTATCCCACACTACTTAGCACACCGCTAAAGGAAAGGCACGGACAAACTGGAGTGAGTTCAGCAGAGGGCCATCAAGATGGTCAGGGCGCTGAAGCACATATGATATGAAGAGAGGCTGAAGTAAAGGGCTTGTTGCACCTGCAGAAGAGAAGGCTTCAGGGGGGACCTAATAGCAGCCTTCCAATACCCACAAGGAGGTTTTGATTAGATGGAGCCAGGCTCTTCACCCCAGTGCATGGTGGGAGGATGAGAGACAGAGGTTGAAATATGACATAGATTGAACAAGAGAGGATATAAAGCTAAATATAAAGAGAAACTTTTTCACCATGAGGACAGACAAATAGTAGAACGGGTTGCCCAGAGAGGCTGTGCAATCTACCTCCTTGGAGGTTTTCAGTACCTGATGGGATAAAACCCTGAGCAACCTGTTCTGACCTCAGACCTGACCCTGCTTTGAGCAGGTGGTTGGGCTAGAGACTTCTTAATGTCCCTTCCCACCTGAACTATCCTGTGATCCTATCCCTGTCACCACAGAAAATCGAATCTGATGTGAAATATTTGAAAACTCCTTTTCAAAAACCAGTCTTTCTGCTCTTAGTACTGACTGCTTTTTTCTATATGCCTCAGATACCTAATCAACCATCATTTTCAAGGTTTGAGTTTTGTCTTTTTACTCAATAATAGAAATTCTTTTCCATTAATTCTTTTCCATTCTGTGATTCTGTAAATGCCAGATAAATCATAGACTACAGGCACCTACTTCTACCCATTGCTTAGGAAGGGGATCTGGAAAGCTAGCTCTGGGTATGCTATCTCCATGGCAGATGTCTAAAATGAGGTAAGATGAGTCTTCTAACTTCTTTGCAGTGTTAGCATTCTTTTAATGCTTTTAAATTCTTCCTTACTACAGGGGCCTTTCTGTCCAGCAATGTCCAACTTCTTGGACAATACTAAGAAACACTTTAATTCAGCTGGAACAATGTAAATTTAAAACAGCACAACTGCAGCTCACATGAAGTGAAAAGTCATGTGTCCAGGCCCATAAGCATATGAGAAGCTTAGGCATATGAGATGTGATAGAATACCTTTCTCCTATGTCTTCTGCAACTAAATCTGTAGGCCCACTTTTGTCTTCATTCATAAAAGTTAGTCTTATTAATGAATTTATATAAATTAAACTATGTCTGAATGGGGCTCACAGAAAATAATTTTTGATTAACCCATCTCTTCATATTTCTTTTTATCATCCTATTTTTATATGCAACATGTATTTAGGCAGTGGGGCAGAGGTGGAGAAATGAAAAAGAAAACTTCAGATTAAATAATAGATTTTCCTGGAGGAAAAAAAAAAACATTATTGAAAAACTACAGATGGAGAAATCTTGTTCTCAAAATCAAAAAAACCCCCATGAGATTATAGAAAAGTGCAACCCGTTTAAAAGGTCATTTAATCCTTCTTTCCTCCAAGACAGGATAAACTAAACCTACATTGCTTTTTTACAGATGTTTCATTAATCTGTCCTTTAAAGCCTCCAAAGACAGGCATTCTAAAATTTCTGTGGCAACTTATCTTTTGTGCTTAATTATTCTTACCAGCAGCAAATTCTTATGCTGATACACTCTAAATCTCCTTTGCAGCAATTTTAGCACATTGTCCTACCACAACAGAAATGGAGAACAGGTTAGTTCTAACCTCTTTTTGTAGTACATTTTAGATATTTGAAACGTATTTAGATATAATTTTCTTCTGCTTTCCAGATTAAGATTTTTGTTCTTTCAAAATTTCCTGATAGATTACAGGTGTTGTGGTAGCTTTTTTTATTCTCATTATTTTTCACTGTTGTCTCTTAAACTGTTCCACATTTTTGAAGTATAGAGTTCAAAATCAAAGAATTTCTGCCAATATAAAAGTACAAAATGGAGCAGAAGCTCCATTCTAATTATCAACAAGCAATCCACCTGTTTTTACAGACCAGTAATTACCAAAGCAGGATGATTCTGATTCATGTTTAGCTGTGATGTCCTAGGATTCCCTGATCCTTTTCTGGAGAAATTATGCAATTGTTTCATATCTTGTTTTTGTGGAGCTGGGAAGCGCTTGGCTGATGCTGAGGTGCAGACACACTGAGACCACAGCAAAAGCTGATTTTTTTTTTGAAGGAGTATAGCTCTACTGAACAGCAAGAAATTTTGGATGAAATGTATGTTTGACTTCACTGTTAAGGTATTTATTCAAATAACAGTAAAGCCCAGAAGTAAAACAGAAAGCAGATAGAGGTCCAGCAGCAACTGCAGGAACTGGCTGCCTCTCACCTAGTTGTCACCTACTTTCCTGAGTGTGGTAGATGCATGCATGTTTCTTGAAAATATTCTCTTTTTAGAGGACAGAACAGCTGAACTGGACATAAAAGAAAAGGTTAGTCTCCCCGCCATATGATAACCATGTATTTCCTTGCACTGAGAATTTCCATACATATTTGGATATTGTTACAGATAGTAAGACATAGATTAGCATAGTGGGTGCTGAGAATCACTTATATGAGCAACCAGACTTGCCGTAGCAGCAAGTGCAGTTTGGGGACCTGCTTTTTGAGTGTGATGGGCATGAATGACAGGGATAGAATGAATTGAGAATGATTATTATTGTCTCTCACAGTAAATAAAAATGTAAGAGTTTTCAAAGCATATTATCTGTGATCAATAAACATTTTTTTTTTGTATATGGTGCAGTTCCTTTCTCAAGGCATAGAATATTTCAAAAAAGAAATCTGAAAAATTTATGTGAAAATTTTACAAGGATATTTAAATAATAAGATGCAGAGACAGATTCTCTCTCAGAATGTCCCTGTGTAGCAGATTGACAGAAACTGTGAGAATGTAATGGAGGGAGCGTCTCCATATGTTTGGCCCATTCTTATATTCCTGTGTTAAGCATGTGCTCCTCAGTCCTGTCACAGATGAGATATTGAGCTAGATGAGCCCTTGTCTGGGCTCAGCATGCTCATGCTCTGAAAGTACTTCCATGAAGCACAAATGGAGAACACTGCTCCGGGCTCTGACTCCACTGTTTGACTGAATTTTACTCTTCTGTTTGCCATGTCCCTCTCCTTCCCCATCCCTTCATTCCTGTAAATCCCCATCAGTCCTAGCTCTGAGATACTACTCTGAAAACTTGTTGCAGGTCCCCAGTGCTTTGACATGTCTGTTTAGATTATGGCAACTCTCTCTGGGTGTGGGTAGCTCCTAGCGGAGTTTTTCCTCACAGTGTTGTAATGCAAACAATGTCTTATCATATTCACTAAGTTCAGAAGAGTGGAAGTCCCTCAGAAGGATGTATGCCAATGGCAGCAAATTGTTCAGTGAGACACTGGCTGTTTTATGGAAGCAGCCTCCTGCTTTATTCTACACATAGTGGGAAGCAGAAAGCGCTGACATCTGAAACATAAACTTTATTCAGGTCGTTAACAGGGAAGAGAACTGAACAAAATCAATTTTCCTCTTCTGTCTTCAGATTTTCCCTAATACCTGAGGCAACAATGGCAAAGAACAGCTCTGGGAAGAAGGTCCGAATGTAAACTGCCGCTCTGGGGATAGGATTGGCAATAAGTACTTCCTGCTTCTTTCTGCTCACTGTGCGCAAGACTTCCTCTGCCACCTCCACTGGGTGCACACCATATGCCACCTTTCTGAAAAAGACTATAAATCAAACCAGAGAGGAATGAAAGATACAGATAGACACATCTGGGGAAATGGGTGGTGAAAAGATATACCAGCTAGTATATCAGCAGTTAAGTTCCTACCCCCTTCCAAGCCTTTACCCCTTTCCATCCTTTCTCCTCCTTGTGACCATCCACTCTAAGGTCTTTTTGTGAAGCTGAAGTCTTCTCTAGTAAAATCCTCACAATCCCTAAGAGAAGGAGCAACCTGAGTGCAGCTGAACTCTCACTTGGGAAACATGTTTCAGGGCCCCAGATTCTGGACATATCAGCTTTTCTCTGTACTGTCAGTGAGTATATAGGGATAAAGCAAGATTGCTTCAGTATGATGATAGTACCAAGGCAGGGCACTAAGGAGTGAATGAAAAGGTCGGTATAACTGACCCACCCATGGGTGAGGAGCAGTGAAGTGCATATCGTACTCAGCTCTGAAGGTTATTTTCCTGGATGTCTCCAGAGGTCCCTTCCAACCCCAGCTATTTTGTGATTCTGTGAGTCTGTGAAGTCCTACTGTATTCCTAAGGGCTGACTTAGCATAGGAAAAGAAAAAGCCTTTGGGGATGGCAAAACTGACTTTGACATATTAGCCTATTTTGGACAAACCAACAAATTAGCAGTTGCTCCTGCTGCTGAGGAAGGGCTGAAACGGTTGCATTTCAGGCACTTCTGTGGTGCATAAGCAACCTCTTCAAGAAACAACAGTCACATGAGCCAGCTCTCCAAACCTCTAACAGCAGCAAGAGCAATGTGTCTGGTTCTCCAACTGTTTTCACTCTCCTTTTTCATCCCTGTTATGCTCTTTTTCTCTCTTGCTCATTCTGCACAGTTCAAACAGTTCCTAGTTTCTCTATTTAGTGAAGTCACAGGGTTTTGAGGATTGGAGTAGAGGCCTACTGAAACCCACTCTCTGCAGTGGTACAGATCTGCAAAGGGATGTGTGTGTTTAACTTCACATAAGGTTAAATTCAACCTCTTCTCTCAGGCAAGAAAGAACAGGTTCTTTAATTAATATTAGTAGGTGGCCAAGTTCTGTACACAAAAGCTAATTTGGAAACTGAAGTCCTACAGCTAACAGGCCCAAATTGGCTGACTTCTTTTTCCTGCCTTTTACAAATGAGTCAGGCCTGTGCCTATCTACCGTGGCCTACTTGTGGCCGTAGTACTTTCACTGCACCTGGGCACCACTGATACAAGCCAACAGACTTCAAGTCAGCACAAAGTGTAGCCACTTTTATTAAAAGAGATGGCCAGCACAGGAGACTCTTGCTCACACACATGCTGCCTCCCTGAGAAGCAGAAGACCAGAGGTTTTCTGGTCTTCCATCCTTTCATCCATTCATACCTCTCTCCCACCTCCCAGGAAAGTGCCAAAAGCTCCTTTCCTTTTCTTACTGAAGCTGGGTGGCTTCCATAGCTCTGATGACTGTGACAAACTGGCAGATTTTTACTTGTCATAGGAGAAAAAATTAGTGGCATTTCCCAAAGAAAGGCAATGCAATCTGTTAATAATCCCCACAATATGCACAGAATATTTTCAGAGTTCAGAGAAGAACTGGGAAGAGAAAGCTTGTGTGCTGGTACTTCACCACAGGGAAAACTGAGTAGAGCAGAATATTTCACCCACCAGGAGGTGAAATTTCTGATAGATCCCTGAGGCTTCTGGGTATACTGTGCTGCCACAACCTCAGTGTTTGTTAAAGGGAGGGGATACAAGAGTCAAGTGTAAAGCTGGAGTTTCAGTAAAATACTTCTCTAGTATTCAGTTCTGGGTTAAGGGAGTATTCATAAATCCAAATTTATGGGAACAGCCAGGGCACATAAAATGCTGACAATTCTATTGGTGCTATTATAAGCATCATATTATTCAGTGTTATCTCAGTGCCTCAGTTCCTGAAACAAGACACCCTATGAAACATAGAAAATGAGTCTCTTCCCCACCATCCCACCAGTCCCAGCCTGAGGCAGAACAAATCCTCTGGCTGACACATTTTCTGTTCAGTATCCCATAGCAAAACAGAGTAGAGGTTGTATTCTTTAGTTTTATTGAGCAGGTACTCTGCTTCTTCTCTGTTCTCCCTTACTCAGCTACCTGTCTCTCACCGACCCTGCTCATGGCCTTCCTTCCTCTGCCCTTTTGTGTCATGCTCTACCCCCATTCCCCATGGTCTGGTGTATTTATTTTCTCACGTAATGTTGTCCCCTTTCACGTTCCTCCTCTTATCGCCAGACTCATCTGATTTCTCCAATCTTCTCTTTTTTTTTTTTTTTTTTTGCTTCCTTAACCTGATCATGCTTTCTGTCATTTCCATTCTTTTCCCAATGTTCCTTTCCTCTGCCTTGCAACAGCCTCCATACTGCTATATGGGCCTCTGCTACAGTCTCTTTTGATGTATCAAACCTTACATTTCCAGATTGATGCCTCCCAGTTGCCAGCTGCTGGTTGACGATGGTATGAACAGATGAAGGTTGGACTCACAGTGCTGACACAAATATCAAATCCTTCCATTTCAGCTCTAAGACAATCAAAAAAGCCTACAGCAGCATGCT
Organism: Apteryx mantelli; assembly: GCF_036417845.1. Lineage (NCBI taxonomy): Eukaryota > Metazoa > Chordata > Aves > Apterygiformes > Apterygidae > Apteryx > Apteryx mantelli. Next base: position 7,677,261 of record NC_089996.1, read on the forward strand.
TAGAAGCAGCATCTAAAAGAAAAAAAGAAAATACACAGATGCAGGGATGTATGGATATGGATGCATGACAGAGTTCATAAAACACGAATGTTTGGAAAACTGAGCAGGGAATGATTAACAAAAAGGCAAAGAACAGGAGGCACTCAGCAAAACTATCAAGTAAAAAATTTCTCTACAGTGAGAAAATATCTTTGGTGGATGGACAGTTGCCCCTGAGATGAGTCTCCACTTTGTCTCATGCTACAGTTTGTGAAACATTAATAAGATACAATGAAATGCATATCCATTGCAGAAATAGCAGGACAGCTCATGTTTTGTAAATAAATTATACCTTGCCCCTGCAGCAGCAATTTCTCATTTGAGATGCTTTTAATATTAATTTTAAACTAACTGCATTACATGGATTTTTTTTAACTGCTGCCAGTGAATTTTTATTGAGAAGATATCAAGGAAACATAATAGTATGTGAATCTAGGCCAAGAACCAGAACTTTTCATTAAGAAGACCAGAGCTGCAAAGCCCATATCCACCCCATAATTGATTCTGTACTGGAAACCTATCTGTGCATAAAATAATCTAAAAAATGACATGTCAGGATTTCATAGCTAGAATCAAGTGAGGGTCTTCTGTCTTTTGGATCTTTTTTCTACGAATGCCTCAGTCACAATCTTCTTAGGTTCTTTGCTGCTCCATTAGAAGTTCTTGCTGCTCCAAGGCAGTTTTGCTAGTTTGCAAACTCAGCACGCATTCACTCAAATGGCAGGAACCTGCCAACAAGTTCCAGAAAAAAAGACTTTTCAGACGTTATCTTCTTTTTCATTGTTTCTTTCCTCTTTGCAGGTCAAGTCTGGAATGGAAAGAACCTTCTCCTTTGACTTCTTTTGAAATTCCTTCTTCTGGCTTCATGTCATGCAACATAGGTATCAACTGTAAAAACTATCTGTTAGCTGTCCTGCCACTCATGATTTTATACACATCCAGCATATCCTGAAGCAATTGTCTGTTTCCTAGAGACAACACGTTCCAGATGTATCATCAATGTGTTGCTTTTCTTCTGGGCCTTTTTCCAGTTTTCATACCTCATCTGAGATGGGGAGACCAGAGCTGCACACAATGTTCAAGATATGGGCACAGCATAGGTTTATAGAAAGGCACAGTGACAGGATTTATTTTTCTTCTCTGCACCTTTTCTAATAGTTCTTGTCACTTGATTTTGCTTTCATGACTATTACTGCAGTCTCAACCCTGAGGTCTTGCAGACCTTTAGTTCAGAGCCCATAATCTACTTCTGACTTCACATCACAGTGAAAACTGTTTGTTTACATTTATCCTATATTTCCTTTCTATTAACTTTGTATTTTATGAATTCAAAGACCTTTCATCATAACTCAGGGCAGCTTAATTTCACTAGGAGCTTTGGGTGAAGGACTTCCGTGAAAACCTTTTGGAAATCAAAGCAGATTACATCACCTACATGTCCTTTTAAACTCTTACAGAAAACTCCATTAAGCTTATGAGGCATGACCTCCCTTTACAAAAGCAGCATCTAGTCTCTACGAATATGTTATATTTGTATATCTCTCCACTAACTTTATTCTTTATTATAGCTTATACTAATATGCCCAGTGCAGATGCCACACTTACTGACATCTGTTTGTTGTTCCCTGAATCCCTGCCAGGAATTTTTAAGAAACTTGCTGTTGCATTGGTAGCTTTTCGTCCTCCAGTATCTTAGGCTTACACATGAGGTTACACATCACAGTTAGTATTTAAAGTATTTCTTCCTGAGTTTCACTTCTTTGAAAATATTTCAGCTAAATACCATATTAATGCATATCCAGGTTTACTGAATCAGGGCACAAATAAGCACTTGTAATAACTTAATATCAAAATCATGGAATACTTACAATTCAAACATTGGAATGTACATTTTTGCTCTGTATAACTTACAAGCTGCACGAAATGGGACTCCTATTTTTCCTTGGATACTATTAATTAGAACAATTTGGCCAGTTTTTCTTGAGATCATGTTGGGAAGAAGGGCTGTGAAGAGAAGAGAAGAGAAGAGAAGAGAAGAGAAGAGAAGAGAAGAGAAGAGAAGAGAAGGGAAAAGAAAAGAAGGGAAAGAGCCAAGTAATTAAAGATCTCAATCTATTTTACAAAAAGAAGTGAAAGCTGAAGTATCTTTTTAAGCACACGTATAGACAGGAAAACTTTAATGAAGGTTGTCTCAGTACTGCAGTCAGAACTATCACAAAATCCAGTAACTGAAACCTGAAACTAGTCAAATGCAGACTAGACATGAAGCACATATTCATTACAGTAACAGTAATAGAATGCTGAAACAGATTATGAAGACAATCATGGATTCTTCATTACTGGAAATCTTTAATTGGCTAGTTTTTTGGTTTTATTCATAGTTATTTGGTTTTATTTATTTTATTCTGTATTTTTGGTTTTATTGACTTGTTCCCATTTAAGCAGAAACATCTCCAGGAATGAGATGAGATTATGTTTTCTGGCCTTATAATCTCTTGACAATTTTTGCATCTACTTTCTATTGTCATTACTTTCAGTTTTCCATTTCTTTGATTTATAATATTATGGCTCAATCATTTTTCCTCATAATCTATTTCTTATGAAGACATATTGACAACACTAGTGATAAAGTTTTGTATTGATTCTACTCTCCTATGTCAAAGAAAGTGTTAGGAACACAAACTTTCCATGAAAGAGTGAAAATAAGGCTTTAAGGTCCATCTTATCCCCATACTGCCCAGGAGATACTAGTTCATATAAAAAGGCAGGCACACAGTGCATCTGCTTTCCTGCTATTGGGTCATTTCTGGGTCAAGGACTGCCTGAATCAGAGGGTTGTGCCAACTCTTGATGATTTGCATTCGAACTACCAAGTCCCACTATAAGAGTTAGAAAATCTCTGCCTCACAGGACAGCATTTCTTCATCTGGTGACTGATGCTCAGCACGGCCCTCCCAGCACTGATAGCCAGTGCCAGGTATGGACCTTCCTGAACCTCTGATGCATTTCTGCATCTGTTTCTGTGCGTGTGTGTGTGTGTGTGTGTGTGTGTGTGCATGTTCTCACACAGGTACAGATTTTGTTTCTCAGCTCATTTTAATAGAACTTTATTGGCAGAATAACCTAGATGTAGACTCCGAGCTATAATATGGGGAATATTTCAGGATTGGACAAGAGCTTGCCTGAGGTTTTTGTCATTGTTGGTCCTCTTTGTTCAAAGAGACCTTACTGTGATCTCCTTTTGTTGTTAGGCTTGAGGTACATTTTCCTCACTGTGTTTTGATAACTCCTAACTAAGAGAGCTGTATTTTTGACAACTGAAAGTTGTCAGAGGGAGAATTGTCTGGTAGTCCCCTGAAGAAAGAAGTTACGTGCTAATTTCATATCCAGGGTGAAGATACCCTGAAGTTAAGGCCCCCCTTTGAAATATCCTAGCTGACATGTCCCGTAATAAATTTTGTTATTCTTGTCTCAGAGCACTTCTCTTAGAACTTGCATGTCTCTTTCTTCCAGGCTCCCTTGGCCTGACTCTAAACCTCCCTCTTCATGATTCCTCTCCCATGCCAGCTACCAAATTCTCCACCCCTTCCATGCCCTGGGTTACTGTACCTTGAGCGTCCTGGCTACCTGCTTCCTTCTCACTAGTTATTCCCAGAGTTCCCAGACTCTCAAATCCTGAAATCTTTCTTTTTTCTAACTCTGCCCTAAATTCTTTTCTGTCACTCTTATCCCTCTCTTGCTGTTCACCATTCCCTTGACATCTGAGCTCCAAGACACCTTAAAGACCCAAAATCTGATATTCCAAGACTTTTTTCCAAGCTGTTTCCCTTACCCAGTCCCAGCTCCCTTCTCCCTGAATCCTCCTACCCCAACATTTCTGCTTCAAATTCTTCATTGCAGCATCTATATATCAGACACCACTTAGCTGCCAAGGTTTACCTTCCTGGGCTCTATTGCAGTTACAGCTCCGTTATTCTCTGAGAGGGGGAAAAAAAAATCCATTCTTGCTGTGGTTTTCTAAAACATGGGCACAGTGTGCAGTGACCATGGCTTAACAGTTAGCCTAGACAGGACTTGGAGGACAGAAAAAGAGCACATCTACCATCTCTTAAAGAGTTACCTAAGCTGAGCAGAGGGAGAAAGACAGTTGGAGAACTAGCTCACAGTTTAGAAAAAGAACAGGTATTTGAAGTGCTAATGCCTGTTTTCAGCTTGAAGACCCACTTAACAGTCTGATCCTTAAGAAATCTACCACTACATGGCTCTAGAGGAGAATCTTCACAACAAGTGCTCTTTCAAAGAGATTTATTTATACAGTTATTTTCAAAAAGGACCCCAGGGAGTAAAAGAAGATATAAAAGGGAAAGAGAACAATTAAAAGCCCTTGGAGAGCTAAAACTGATAATATTGATAATATGTGGTAATATGTAGATACTCAGAAAAAGCTCCAGGGAAGACTTTGGCAAGATAGGACACCAGCTCAACCAAAGATGAAAGGAGAATTTTATTTTAATATTGTGGGGTTGAAGTTACTGCAAATATCATGATGCTAAGACAGGGGAAAAGGGCAAATAGTCTGCAAACTTGTGAAATTTCACCTTCCCAAGCAAAATCAGGCTTTTCTGATCTGATAAAAGACTTAAAAGAAGGAGAATGTTTTAAAGAATTTTTGACTGATTTTCTCAGGGAGCAGCAAGGGCCATCAGCTCCATAAAGGAAGGCAAGGTGGGAGCTGGGGATGAGCTCAGGGCAGATCCTCACTGACCTGCCACAGTCCCAGGGACCACAGTGGCCAGGGTCGGGTACTGGGAGCAGGGTCTATGGAGGGTCCCAGTGAAGGCAAGCAATAAACCAGGAGCAAAGTCTGTCTAGGGAGTCCAGTCAGGAGCAGCAGGAAATGAGACCAGAGACAGGACTGCAAAAAAATCTACAATGTCCATATGAGGGCTCCATTAAGGAGACAATCTACCTACAGCATAGGTCCAAGGTCCAAGTCAGGGCCAGAGACAGGTACGCATGTAACATATCTTAGGCAAGGACTGAGGGTTCAGGTCTGAACTGAAATGGAGCTCCTGGGCCCATGGGCAGGATGTGGGTGGAGGCCCCAGATGAGGCTGGTCGGGGTCATTAAGGCCTACTGATGTGCTCAGGGCCCTGCCAGACCTTAAATTGTTGAGCTGGGTATGTATTCAACATATTTCATTATAAGAGATAAGGTAATAGTTGGAGTCAGAATCTCAGAAATGGTTGTCTGACATTTCTCCAGACCGTTAATGGACAAAAATGGCAATTTTCAATTATTATGGATATTGGCATTCAGGAAAATAATTCTGAGGAGAAAAAAGGGGCAATTTCAGCTCATTCCTGTTGCAAAGGAGGATACAGACAAGAAAACAGCAGAAAACACTCTTGAAAAGATATTGAAAACTGAGCTCTTACTAAGCAGATAAAGGCTTCTGAAAAAGCTTTGTTAAAATAGTTAATGTATTGGCTGTAAAAAGGGGAATTGTAAGAAGTATGTATTGTCACTTCCAGAGTTACAGAAGCTGGGCAAATGCAGCTGAGAGCAGGTTTGAGACAGGTAGTGAAGCGCTGGAGCACATGATTTAGATACACATACATTTTTTCTGGGTGCTGAAAACCTTTTTCTCTTTAAGTCCTGTTTCACGTCTAATTCTTGAGAGCCAAATACCTAGGGAAACAAAGTTGCACATAGCAGGAAATCCACAGATTCTTTAATCTTTCCCTGTGTGCTGGGATGCTGGGGCTAGACTGAATCGAGAATATCTGAATGATGCTTTGCTGTTCTTGGGACCACGCAAAGGGATAGGAATAAAAGGGGAAAAAAAAAAAAGCAGATGAAGGAAAATGTACAGTAACAAAACTTTGTAGTTCTTTGGTGCACCATAATGGTATGTTAATGCTTTAAGGGCTTAATTCTGCAGTTTTCAGGATTAAGCAGGTGCTCAGTTCTAAGCATTTGAATACTTTCTCTGAAATAATGGACAAGTAACATGCTCAGGTTACAAATATCTGGATCCAGGTTCCTTGCGAAGACTACCCAGGCTGGTCAGGGCTGGATCCTACGCACACCCATGATTTGGGTGCATCATTATCATGTTTAGTTTTCAGCCTGTCTATATCCTTTCAAGAGCTTTTGAAAATACTTGTCTTTGTAAAAGGCAGCAGGCACATGACTAAAGGAATCATTATTAGCAAAGTATTGCTATTTTAAAAAATGCCTGTCTTTCAAACAACTCTTTATCTGATTGCTTGGCCAATCTCTGTTCCCAAACTCAGGAAGTCTAATTTTGATCATCTTCAGCTGAATTCAGCCCATTGATTTTCACAGAATTGTTTTTGATTATAGTGAAGACAAAATTAGATGAAAATGAAACAGAATAATACCAATGCCTTTGATCTTGAGTTTTATGTAGTAACAGCAAATTGTGAAAAAAATAAAATACCTTTGGTTAATGTTACAGGTCCAAAATAGTTGGCATCCATTATCTTTTTATCAAGTTCCAATGAAATGCTCTGCACTGCTCCTTTCACCTTCATACTTGCATTGTTGATCAGTATATCCACACAGCCATAGCAATTCAGGATTTCTTTTGCTACATCTTGGATGCAGTTTATGTCAGAGATATCCAGAAGTATGAGCTTTGGTGTATATGTCTAATAAAGAAAATAGTTGTTTCAAGGATTCCTGTTATATAAAAATGTATTACTCTTTTTTTTAATTAATTTTCCATGATATCCAAAGAAAGAGTTTTTATCATTCTCACAAAAAACTTGCTTTATTCTTGTAATCCACCCTAGAAAAAAGATAGTTCAGTAGTCGGTATTCATGTACCCTGGACATTAGGCATTTAGGTGCATAAAGTAGAAACACCATGGGAAGATTAACTTAGACTATCTCTACCCTAACAAGCTTTGTATCTCTCAGTTCCTTCTGTAATCAATAGACATAGACAACTACACAAAGCAGGGTCAGACTTAGCACCTCAAGCTACGGTCCTTTTGGAAGCAGTTCTCTAGAGAAACTTGCTGACTGCAGAGACTAGCATACAGTGCTTTCATGGATAATTTACATATATACAGAGGGACTGAATTCACAGGGGAAATTGTCAGGTAGGAATGGTTTATTCAGCTATAGGTTATCCAAGCAGGGGTTACATTTGCATGGTCTCCGCAAAAATATAGGTTTTTATCAGAGGTAACATATGCCCCGAGACAGAGGAGTGAACTCTGAGGCTCCTCCCTTGCCATATTACTATGACGATGTAATGCAGATCCCTTAGCCATACTAAATATGTTTTTTTCCTGGTTAAGTCAGCACAGAGTAACATGAACACACTATTTTATGGTTATTTATACAGATGAGTGAAGCTCACTGCAGAAAAAGGGTCAAATGCAAATATTCTTTGGTCTGATCAGCAATGGCTGTAGAATTTGTGTGATGCCTCAAGAGCATCTGCAGCCTGAAATGAGTCATAGTTGTCTGTTGACCACAGAAGAAAAGCTTTCCCATGTCCATCAAAGAAACGCCTTCCAAACAACTACTTCTGAAAGCATGGTTAGCCTTTACAGACCTTTTGCAGTCTACTGGTATGAATTTTTAAGATCTCTGAACAACCTAAGCATACCTCGAGACTGCCCATATGCCCCTTTTTTTTACCAATCCACTGCTTTCGGAGGCAAGGGCAGGGGGAAGACTCAGTCTGAGGATCTTTTTTCATCTCCCAGTCTCCTGAGTCTGTTTGTTTTGCATGACAAGTTGGGTGGTGATGCAGTGGTAATGAGAAAAGGGTATTCTTTTTCACTTGATCCGATAGCTGGGTAGTTGGGCCTCTCCTCTCAAACTGAATTTAGTCTTTAGACTCATCCCCCACTTCTTGAGTTCTAATTATGTGGAAAATAAATGATAGTGCCTGTGATTCAATGAAGAGCTTTGAATCCCTCATATTTGAATTAAATCAAATCCATCTGTCTAGCATTCTCGGGTGGCTTCGGGCAGTAGCTTGTTCAAAATGCAGGACCACTCAGTAGTTTTACATCAATTGCCTTGAATTGGCTCAAAAGAGCAGAATTTCTGACTTTCAGCATCATGCTCTGAAAACCTTCAGAGGTATTCCTCTCTCTCTGTGGACTCTGCTGGGTAAGAGTGAATCATGCTCAACGTACCTTATTTTAGTGGACTTAAAAGCACATTGTGTACCTGAACAAGCTGTTTACCTCAACTTGTCAATTTTCAAAGCAGAATGAGGAAATACTTACCACACTGGGGTCTGCCACACTAATTAAAGCGTCATACAAGGCTTCTAACTTCTCCCATGTCCTGCCACACAACACAAGCCTCGCTCCTCCTGCATGAAACACCCGCGAACATTCTAGGAGAGAAATAAGTTTGACATAAATAATAACAATAGTAAGTTAATTGTACTCATTTTTGATTAAAATGGGTGGCTGTTTTTTGCTAATGAAGTTGAATCTTTCCTTTAAAAAACTAATTCATTTTTGAAAGAATAAAAATATATATAAGAAAAGAGATAGTCTGAAATGGCACAATAATGTATATGATATAAATATGTATGACATATTTATATTCAGCACAGGAGAAAAAGCTATATGGTCCTATATTTACTCTGTTTGATTTGTCTTAGCTGGTGCAATTCCTGGACAGGTAACAGCACAACCCTAGTGCTATAGCTTCCCAAACATTTTCTTGGGATGCTTATTATTTCAATATCCACAGGCAAATCCAGTTATTCTAATACAGTGATCTTAGAAAACTGGGTACAAGCACTTCCATATAGATTAAGAGTGTGAAATGGACATTTAAGAAATTTATTTTTATAAACCTGTGCAGCTGGAGACTTATTCATGCAATCTCTTTTTAATTATTTATGACTGCAATTTTAGGAATTTATTTCATTTTCTTTTTTCTAGCATATAAGAATTTTGTGATTTAAAGACCACAATATTATTTGCCCGTACTGTGATAACTACACAAATATTTTTCCTATAAACTTGGCAGTTGGAGCAAGATTGTTTAGTGAGCAACAGAACAAAGAAAATCAATGATGTTCTTCTCTAGACCTATTCAGAACTTTTCTGAGTTATATCATTGAGAAGAAACAGGAATTAGGTTTAAGTAACAGCCATAAACCATTGCAAACACCTTCAATCATGGTAGATTTTGGTTTTGTTTTTTAACTTTAAAGAATGTCTTCTTTGGCCCAGAAATTCTGACATGTGGAAAAAGGAATTTGAATGTTTCCTGAAATCTCTAATACGTAGCAGCTGGCCAGACTGCTTGTATTTTTAAGGTCTGGACAAATGGCCATTGCATATGCATAGGTGGACTGCATATTAAATTTTAGATGACTTGCAAACATTCAAGCCTGCATGTAACTTCTAAGAATCCCCCTGTGGGATTCTGGCAGTAGATACATTCAGGATTATAAAATGAAAATGCTTTGAGATGTCTCCTGTGCAAAAAAGGGAGGGAGAGGTGCTATTGTCATTATAACCTCAAAGGACAGTGAGTAGCTGGTCACAAAAAAGATGAACAAATGTTAATAGGGAAATTGGACATTAAGAAAATCTTCCCCAGGGGATCATACAGTGCTGGAACAAGGTACTCAGAGGGGTAGTGAATCTCTGTCCTTGGAGGTTTCCAAGTTTTGTCCAGGCAAACCACATCTATCCAGATCCGGTACTGGTTATAGTCCTGCTCCAAGCAGGAGTTTGGCTACAGACCTCCAGGAGTCCTGTGATTCTACAAATAACCGGTTTATATTTCTCCAGAACATATGTTTACAACATACAGCAAGTCTTGATAAAAAAGGCCAAAATGTAGCACCAAACTATGTTCTCCTTATGACGCACTTGTATCTACCTCCCCACCAAGGAACACCTAGAGCAGGAGCGTGCACAAGCAGTATATGACCCAGTGCCTTTGATCTGATGGGATGGTGTGGGAAGGAAACAGGGGCCAAGAGGAAGTACATGTTAAGTGGCTTGCCGCTCAGACAGTCAGCTTGTATAAACAGATAAATTACCACATACCCTTCACCTCCTTCTGTTGATCCCACTGTTGCACATAGAGCAGTTTGTGGTACTGGAGATTATTAGGGGAAGAGGAAGAGCATAAGTGCTAGACAGTTAGAGATAAGAACAAGGGCGGGGGGCGAGTGCTGTTGTATACACAGAGCAGGAAAGGTAGAAGAAGCCTTTAAGGAATGGAGAGGAACATGGAAAAGAGTAATGTGACACCTGTTTATACTGATTAGCTGCTACCTTGTAGTGACAGTCGATGTAATAAGATCTCATATTAGCAATGTGCTAAAAATAACACTCTTGATTTGCTTCTCAGGCTTCTTATTCTTTTGAATTAAATGAATACAAAGGTCTGCAGTTCCTAAAAGTTCAACAGCAGTTCCTGTGGCTGAGATCAAAAATGTACATTTAAAAATCATAAGATTTGTTTGTAACCATATTCCTAATCTCTGATTCATCCAGACAGTTATGATACACACAACATAATGGATGCACATTTAATCACCTACAGGGTCATTCTCAGGCCTTTTTTTTTCTGTGAAACTGTGAAGAAAAGAAACAACTTACCTTTGCCCAGTCCAGAGATGGCATCAGTGATGACCACCACCTTGTTTTGCACAGCTGACTTGGACACTAGCCACATGACTGATTGGTAAATATGAATAATTCCACTGATCCCTAGAAGGAGTAATGGTAGGGCAAATATAGCAAGAATACCCATCTCTGTGGAAAACAAGATTATATCAGAATAACAGTAATCATAACATGCATTCTTTATTTTTCAAATTATTCTTTTCTAAAAGATCAATGTTTCCATATCCAGAAAAGCCAGTTATCACAGCACACCAATAGCTTAAAGCAGTGGAGAGTTTGCCTTCCAATCAAAGGTTTAATATTACCATATTTTTATAAGGTTCTTTGTTTGGCTGTTTTCCTCGTTATTGTATGTTCTAAGCAAATCTTGATTCATTTTATTCAAAATAACTCTGTGTTGGCAAAAACATAATAGATTTTGTGAAGAAATATTGGCTTGAGGCAAAACAGACTAAAATATAACACTAATCTTTTAATTATGTTTCTATTATTGTAAAACATATAAAAGGCTTTTTATTCATAATTTCAGATAAAACATCCAATAAAATTGTTTTCTGTTTAAAAAGATATAGAAAATAGAATGACTTACTATCGCTATGAAGACTTCAAGTAGGGATAAAATATTCTTTTGATCTAATTTTCGTATTAGAAATCCTTTAGTATTTTCACAGAGTATTGCATTTGCTGAGGCTGCTTGCCCTGAAAGAAAATATTTCTATCGCAGCTGCAGGCTATACATAGCCATTCTAAAAGTAAATATAGTATCTACAGTGTGATCCACATGCCTGACCTATCTAGTCCAACAGGCTGGACAGTCATGTAAAAGCTCTTAGTACAGTACCAGTTCAACTATACAAAGAAGCATCTATTTTTGTTTCTTGCCTTTAGTAACAGTGGTTCATTGAACCGTCTCAGTTCATTGCCATTACCCTTCAATTAACTATATGCATAAAAAGATTTGTATAAATTCCATGATAACAATCAGTCTTAAAAATAAGCAAACACAAAAATAATGGGAAAGATTTGAGGTTTGAAACAATCACTTCTGCAACAGAAATGATGCATGTATATGTTGGGATAAGGTCTCTGAGCAAGCTGGCTTGGGAGCTACTGTATCACATGGAGATTAAAAACTACTGCTGAGCAGTAGCTTGCTGGAGAGCAGAACAGGCTGCTGCAGTGTGCTTCCAGGTGCCACAGGCTGCTTTCCACTGCCAGTATTTGCAAAGTAGATGTGCCTTTCCCAGCCTTTTCAGAATATCAGCTTTAGGTATGTGATCAGCCTTTACAGTCCTGCAGAGAGACAATATCTGTTAAGCTGGCACTCACATTTATGGGTTGTTCTTTGGGATTCTAGGGAGAAGAATGATTTACCATGAATCATCCTCTTTTTGCCTTTTAAGAAAATGGTATCGCAGTCTCCCAATTGTAAGTTTTGAGTACTATTGTTTGGGCTAAATGACTACATGACCTAAATCCTACCATCTGATTTTCACCTCCAATGAGAGAATGATAGGTTTACAAATCATAGCTAATCATTGATATTGGAGAGTAGTAACAGGGAACAAAGAGTGGATAAGGATGGGAGGTTATTCAAGAGGGAACAGGAGGGGGCTTCTAGACCTAGTTTGTAAATCCAACTTGCTCTAGAAGCTAAAGACACTGGGCATCAAGGTGCATAGGCCTGTCTGCCAAAGTTAAAGTTGCTTGGCAAAGAACACATTACTTTAAGATTTCCAAACCAGAGAATTTTGTAATATGCCTGTATCTGAAACATTCATATCTGCTATTCTAGCTAAAGAGACTACATAGTGAGTAACAGATATGTATAAATGCATGTTTTCCAATGTAAAGTGGTCACTGTGTTCTGAAAGTTATATCAGTTTCCACAGAAAAATGTAAAGGCATTAAATCATATAAGCTGAGAAGTCATTCCAGCTACCTGCAGATGGATGGAGACAATTCAGCCTTCCATCACCCTCTCCAAAACCTAGTCCATCTTTAACTTTCTTCCAAAGTGGCACTAGTGGCTAAAGCTTTCTTCCAGGAAGAAGAACCAAGTCTTCAAATCCATGCCTCCCCCAAAAAATGATCATCCTAGCTTTACAGCTGTCAGATTTTTTTGCATTGAGAACTTCCTAAACATGAGATTTCAGTGCCTTGCTCCTCTCCCTAGGGTTATTTGTTCAGCCTCTTTGGAAGAAGGTCATTTCAAGCTCTGCTTCCTTTTTCTTCAATGTCTTCTAAAATGCTTTTCTCTCTCAGCTAGGGGATTGGGAGACTGTCTTTGCTACTATGCTCCAGACTGCACATGTCACACTGTGCTTTCAACACTATATCTAGGAGTTGTTTAATTCAACACAATGTCAAATCAGTATAGCATCCAGTATACATGAGATCACTGCTTGGAAGTCAATACAGCTTTTTTACCATCATATGGGTTAAGGAGATGTTTAATTAAAAGACTGCAAGATGCAAATTCTGTTTACCTTCAAAGAAGGTGATGTCTCATGCTGTAAAATGCCACCTTTTTAACTAAGCATCTGGAAAATCCTCACTAGGAAAATGATCAGAAAAACTGCCAGTGATACTGATGAAACAATTCTTCTGGAAAGGAAGATTAGCTTTCAGAACTGTTACAGTTTGTTAATCTTGCAACTGGGGACATTTAAGAAAAATGCAGAGTACTGATATTAGCCAGAAAGACTCTAACGGTGCTTTAGAGATTTCAATGCTCAAACAAAGATTTTAGGAGAAAGAAATATTCTGAGAGACAGAGAAGCATTTGACTTCAGCCCACAGTGAATATGCATCACACACTTGTCTCTGGCATTCTTTTGCATAGCTGTGGCATTCAGACAGTCTGCAATAACACCAGAGATCTTAACACTATATGTGCTGTCTTTCTTCCTCCATTGAGATATAAATATCATGATGTTAGGCAACCTCTTCCTGGTGCCATGCACAAGTAGCTTGGATGGAAGGTGGATGAGGCTCTTTTCTAACTTGGAGAGGTCACAGTTGAGGTGGAGGCAAAGAAAATGCTGAGAGGAGACGTGCAGCCAGAATCTAAACAGGACAAACCAAGAAAGAAGCTACGCCTGCTAAACTCCATCTAAATAGGCAACAGGGTCTCCCTCTCACCACAGCTCTGTGTGGGAGAATCCTTCAGTCCATACTGTAGGTATTGCTATGCCCACTACTTGCTGAAGGAGTTTGCAGCTCTGTTCTCAGCCACCTGAGAAGCTGGGTCAGCAAAGAGACTGGCTCACCCTCGTTACCAGTAACAGACCCCTCCTCTTTGTATTTGAATAGGATGTCAGGGCAGAGAAATGAATTCACACAGATGTCTGTGGCCTGGCTTGAAGGTAGACCTAGATTGTGTCCATCTTGCTAATTTGGGTGTTTGTGGAATGACTGGGAAATCTTAGAGGTGGAGATCTGAGAATGACTTATGGCTGCAGAGAGGGCTGGAATGGGCCCATTTTGATACAGCTTTCCCTTGAGATAGAGTTGTAAGAGATAACCTTACTTCCTTGAGCAAGCAGCAGGAAACATGATGGACGAGCTATGCCAGATCCCTGCAACTATAGTTGATGAGATCTTCAGTTTTGCTTTATCCTGCCAGAATCAACTTCCAGCAAACAAAGAGAGGTCCAAAATCTGCATAGAGATGTAGAGTGTGCAAATGGTTGTCTTCTCTCAGTGTCTGTGCTGGACCTGGTTGCTACAAAGAGCCTGGTAAAGTACCAGAAACTCAGAGACATCTCAGAGAAGACCTCTCAGGTGAATATAAAGGAACAGCTAGATGTAATGGTGCTTTTGGAGACAGTGAAGGAAAACACTCCACAGCACACTTTATCAGCCTACCTAAACTCATAGAATCACAGGGTGATATAGGTGCAACTGTCTCTCTCAAAGCAGAGTCAACTAAAGGAAGGCTACTCAGAACTTTTCAATTTGACTTTTAAATGTCTCGGGGGAGGGAGATTTCACAGATTTTCCAGCAACCTGTCAGTTCTTGACTACTTCAACACTGAAAAAAGATTAGATATTGTTGCAGCTTGTGCCAATTGCCTTTTGTCCTTCCAGTGTGCATCTCTGAGTAGAGTCTGGCTCTGTCTTCACTACACCATTCCATTAGGTAGCTTTAGAGAGCAATAAGGTCTCCCCTTAGCCTTCTATTCTTAAGGCTGAACAAAAGCAGTTCTCTTGGTTTCTCCTTGTACATCAGCTACTCCAGTCCCCTGACCATCTTGGGGGCCTCTGTTGGACTCTCTCCAGTGTGTCACTGTCTTGTACTGGGGACCCCAAAACCAGACACACTACTCTAAATGCAGTCTCACAAGTTCCAAGCAGAAGAGACTAATCACTTCCTTGGACCACCTGACTATACTCTCGCTAATGTAGCTCAGTGTGCAGTCAGCCTTAAGTTTTACAAGGGCACACTGCTGAATCCTGTTCAAATTGCTGTCCACTAGGACCCCATATCTTCCTCTGCAAAACTGCTTTCTATCCAGTTGGTGACCAGCTTGTCCTATTGCATGGGATTATTCCATGTTGAACCAGCTGCGCACCAGCTAGAGGGACCTTCAGCAAGGTAACTTGCTGGCCTGTCCCTCTCTGGGGTCTGTCTGTATCTAAACTGTCTTTGAAGTGATATTGAGCTCAAGGATGTGACTGAGGAGAGAAGGAACAGAACCATCACAGAGAATTCAAATGATTTCCTAAGGGTTACCCAGAACTACAGTTGGTCTAAGTCTTGGTTCTCAGATCCTGCTTTTTTTACCAATGACATAGGATAGCATTTAGACCCTAAATGCCAAGGCATTAATCTTGAGCCACACTGAACATGTACAAGCTCATTTGCATGTGTGAGATGGTTTTATAGAAGGGTATTTATCTAAGTTTCTGTCAGACTTCGCCTATTTGCACTGCTGTTCATTTTGGACATGTTCTAGTCACTGATTCATCCTATTAGTCCAAACCAAAATCAGTTTAGATAAGCTTTTTTTATTTTTAATCCATTCATACTGTTTTCAGTGTTCACTGCTAAAGATATAAATATATCTCTATTCTGTTGTTTGTTTTTCCTCTAAATATGATACCCCTGAGATCAGACTCCTTTTGTATTCTTTCTCATCAAGTAAGCACATGGCACAGCCAATTGCAGCTCAGATACTGTGGGAAACATGACACCTCCATGTTGCTCTCCAGCTGCTCTACGCTTTCTTCCCAACCTTGAAGGACATCCCAGAGCAAGGTGCATGTCCCAGCCACCATCAGCTCTATAATCCCATAGCTGACTCCTCAAGAACACATCTCAGGAGAAGTTTGACTCATGCTGTGACTTAGGGAAACTGAGGGGATGGGAGAAGGTAGGGGACCTTTCCCTGTCTCAAAGATTCAATTTTGGTTGGATGGAATCTCTGGAGTTCTGCAGTCCAACCTTCTGCATGAGGTGGCACTACAGCCAACACAAGGTAAGTTCAGTTATGGCTTTGCTAAATCTCCAAAAATGGAGCTCCCACAACTTCGTTGTTCTAGTGCAGTGACCCTCCTTCTATTGAAAGATGGTTTTCTGAATGTCTGCCCTGAACCTCCCTAGAGGCAATTGTGTCTGTTGTGTCTTTGTTGTCTCAGCAGCCTTACTGCTTCTTTTTCATTACCCCTTCAAGTTACTGTAGACTGCTATTGGATTATCCCTTAGCTTCTTCTTTGCTGAACTAAACAAACCCAGTTCTCCTAGTGTCTGCTTGTGGGCCCTGCACAGTGGTTTGTCTCAGCTGCTTTGAGGACAAGCCTGGACCTCAGAACAGGAACATCTTTAAACACTTTCCTGAAACACCGTCTCTTTCCTACTTGGCTGATCATGTGATCATGGGGTGACTTTTCCCTCTGGGAACCTGAGTGGGAAGGAAAGAATTGCTACCAGTTTTCATCACCAAAAAGTTTTCACAATTATGTTAATGACTCCTCCTGACACTTGTGCATGACTCTAATAATGTCCACTGAGGCACATTAAGAACATCTCTTCAAGTACAACAATTAAAAAGTTTAAGAAATTTCTGCTAATAAAGCCCAAGGCACGTAATTGCATCTATAAAAAGCAAACAAAAGAAGACTCTATATCATTACCAAAGAAAAATCTTAGTCATTGGTTTAGCTAATTTGTATGCTGACTCTCCACTCTGCATGCTGATTTGTATATTCACATATACCTCTCCTTGAACCTTGTACTTGGCCTGAGTACACCTTCCTACAGCTATCTGAGCTAACTCTGTCACCCACTTCACTGAGAAAAGCTTTTCCTGCATCCATATTCACTGATACTCCCATATCTAACCATATGTTATTTTACATACTGGATAATTCCTATAACCAGTATGCTAATTTCTAAATCCAAACACCAACATACTGAAATACTTTATCATGATGCACCCCAGGAGTACATTATTGCCATTATGAGAAACAGGCCACAGCTTTGTTCTGACTTAACAAGGCCTCAGGACTGAGGCTTGTCAGGCTTTGAGGTTGTCTTGGCCTGCCTGGAGTTTTCTTTCAGTTTGTTTAGCCGTAACAGCAGTTTTCCTAATGACCAGGTGGTTATGCCTGACTTGTTTTACTTTTGCTGAAGTTGTAACCATATTTTTGTGCAGCTCTCAGTAACAAGTAGCTACTCTATGTAAAAGAAAACACTGATGATTCTAGCATCATGATGTACTGTAGAGAGATACACGCCTGGTGTAGAAAGCAGGTTTATATTCTGAAAAAATGGAATATAGAATATAGATACATATTTGTATTCTAAATACAGAATATATAGAATAAAGGCTGATGAGGAATACATGACTATTCTATTATGATGTCTGTATAGGAATACAGGCCTGGCAGCGGCCTCAAAGTGGAGACAGAGTATGTAGTATAGAGGAGTATAGGCTTGGGATGATAAGTAAAAGGCAGAGGCTAACGCTGGACACCTCAGGGCTATTCAGCAGTTGTCAGTTAAAGAAATGCAGACCTTGGAGCTGGACACAACCGTTTTTACTGGTAACAAAGAGAACAAAGAAAAGTAACCAACCTACTTAAAATGCACCATTTAAGGTAAATATTAATGTAACCTAGAGCTGCAGGTGAGGAAAGAACAAGGGGTAGAGCACAATAGAAAACATATAAAAATATCCCCACGTGGTCCCTAGAATGAGGAGGAAGAAACTGTCACCATGATCACATTCTCACGGCAAAGAACTCAGGATGCTGTCCACATGCCGAGAGCTCTTCCCATCTCCTTGAGGAAGCCTTGTGCTTTTGGCCTCAAGAGCAAGAGTGGTAGGGGAAGGATGAGCACAACTGTACAGAAGAGAGGAGGATACCAGGGTGCATGTGCAAAGCAACTGTAACTATTATTAGTATAGAAACTTCTCCTGTCATAGAAGTGTTTACTTTTTCTTTTTTATTTCTGCAATAACTAGATCTAGATTTACAGTAATTCTTAGATAAGACTGTTACCATTTGAATTATATTAACAATTAAGTTTTGGACTTTATAAACTGTGTTTCCTTTCTGTGTGCAGCAAGACTGTTGAGATTAACACAGCCAGGATACATTCAACAGGGGCAAATTGTGCTTGCTCAGTCTGACAGCTCTCTGATGACCTGACTATGTGCATGAGGGGAGAGTGGTGGATCTTGTTTACTGTAAATTTAGCAAGGCCTTCAGCAGGTTCTCCTGAATAGTGTCCACTAGATGTATTGGTGAGACATGGACTGGGAAAGTTACCTAACTTCAAGCCAAGCTACAGATATCTGTGTGAACCCATTTTTCTGCCCCAACATCCCATCCAAATACTAAGAGGCAGGGCCTGTCACTGCTAACAAGGGTGGGCCAGTCTGTGTGCTTTTGGCCATTGCTGGCCCTAGAATAGCCCCTGGAGCCTGAGGGGCTATTCTAGGGCCCTTGGGGAGGGCATATTGTACACTGGGAAAGTGCTGGTTCTTTCTGGATCTCAGGAAAAGAAATTCCCACTTGAATCTTGAAGTATAATATGATGTTTAAATCAAACTATTCAATGATAGGAGAGCAATTAAAAATTAGCAATTAACCCTTACATCCCTTCCAGTGCTGGGAACCCTGAGATAATACAGTGTTGGACAGATCTCTCCGTCAGGACATGGCACACTATGCCGATCCTGTGTGGTGAGGTTCACCAGCATTTTGGGCTTTAGGGCTCCTACAGGATTTTCTTAGAAGGAAAAAAATCTATTTGTTATTCCTACTGTTCAAGAAAAGGATGTTCATATGAGAACATGCCGCTTTGCTTTTAGATAAAGATGAGGACACACAGGTGGTATAATCACCAGTGCCAAGTGGGAGCTGCCTACAGGCTCCTCCGCTACAATTAGCTGGGTAAGTTTACCCTGCAGGCAAGTAATGTGTAGCACAGGCCTGTGCCTGCTCAGGTCAACTGTTATGTGAATCACTAACTCCTCGATGTACAACAGTCTACCATGCTGGATGAGCCCACGAGGGGAGGCACTCTGCTGCACCTGCTTGGCAAGGGTAAGGAAGAAGTGTCAGGGATATGAAGGTGAATGGGAACTCTGCAACCCCAAAAACGAGGGACGAAGGAAAGGGCCTTCACCGTGAGAGTGGGGCAGCACAGGAGCTGGTGCCCAGAAAGGCTGAGGAGTCGCCAGCTTTGGAGATGGTCAAGGTGCTGCAGGACAAGGCCAAGAGCACGTGCGTCTAGCTCGGAAACTACCCTGGCTTGGAGCAACAGGCTGGATGACATCCTCCAGGCCTTCCAGGCTAAAGAAGTCTCCGGCCCTATGAATAATCTCTAAAGAGATGGGCTAGCTGGCCAGCACCAAGTGCATGTGAGGGGAGTGTGTGGTGACCCTTCTCTAAGCTCGAGCTGTCACCCTTTTGACCCCAAAGTCATAGCAAACAGAAGTCAGGGAGGACAGGTTGTTAAGGTGGTCTCTGAGCACACAGGGTTGATAATGGGCCTTTGTCCTGCAGGCATTCTTCAGAGGAGCAGGGATGACTCCAGAGGCGGAGGGGTGCTCAGTGGAAGCAGTCTGGGATGCAGGGCAGAGATGGAGGCGCTGTCAGCAGACAGAGCAGATGATAGCGTGTGGCGATGGGGAGCAGCTGACGCTACTGAAACAAGCGATGCTCACGTAAAAGCTTGTTCCCCACAGGGATGCCAGATGCAGCTCTGTGTGGGAGGCAGGACTGCAGGAGGGGGGCTGCTTGCCTCGCAGTGGTGACCCCAAGGCTTCCGAGTGCATGGCCAGGAAAAGAGAGGGTTCTGCTGCCAGGAAGGGTAGCTGGCTCCTGTAGGTTCCCTTGCTGCTGCTGGGGTAGCAGGAAGGACTCTTTCTCATGGGGGAGAAAAGGCAGGAGGTTTTCCAACTCCATGAATTGCCAGGACCTATCACGTGAGGTCAGAAAGGCATCCTCACCTCCTCACACTGAGCAGGTTGAGGGTTGAGACAAGAGGAGAAAGAAACACCACCAGTGTCCAGCCCTGTTGCACGATGCCTTTAATGAGAACCAAAAAGCGAGGGGAGCGCACAGAAGATGCAAGCAGTATGTTGCCAGGGTTCAGAAAAGCCCTGAGAATTCCTCCCATCCCTGGGGAGCTGGGCAGGGAGTGGCTGCTTCCTCTCGCCTTCTTCCTGAAGCCTCAGGCACTCACTTACCGCTTGTTGCCATTGGTGATGTCTGTACCAAATCCAACAACGCATGGAAGGAGGAGGTATTTCAGGGGCAGCATGAGGTAAAGCAAAGGTAGAGGGGGACAGAAGGAGGCCTGATGGGAGGAGGCGGGAAGCTGGCCCAGGAGTCTCCTTCCAGGTGGAGAGGTGGGAGCTCGGCTCCTCTGGAGACCGTGGCCGTGCTCTCCAGCCTGGCTCCAGGCCTTGTTTCGAGGCTGCTGGGGCTCACTCCCAAGCAGGCAATCTGTGGGCTTTAGCAGAAGAGACTGCCCCATCCAAAGGACCAACAGAGCCCATGGGCCAGGCCTGACCACCCAAAGCCACCCAGCCCCAGGGAGCCCCCAGAAGCGACGGGGACGCTGCCAGCACTGAGAGAGCTCCCCACGGCAGCCGACGCGGTGGAGCCCACAGCTGTGCTCTCTGGGAAAGAGCTGAGGACTGGGCCTGGCAGCGTCACCAGCACTGGCGAGGGCTGGATCGCAACGCTGGAGTCAGCGCACCGGGCGACGCATGGCTCGTTGCAGCTGTTGGCAAGTGGAGTTGGGCTGCAGGTGGCTGGCAGGGATGGGCTGTAGCATGCCATGTCTCCGGGACGGAGGAGCCTCTGCAACACTGAGCCAGGAGTGAGCGGAGGGCAGAAACTGTTGCACCATTTCAGATCCCCAGCTCAGCTCCTCTCCCTCTGGTACGAGTGGGTGCTGGAGAGCTCAGCGGAGCGGGGTTTGGGATGGGGAATGACTCTAGACAGCTGTGTCCAGCAGGAGGGCCTGCTGTGGCCTCCTGCTGTTGTTCTGGCAGGACACAGCGGTCCCCGCTTCCGTCCCCCATGTGTAGTTTGAGTCTCCCTGGTCACACCGTGCCCTACCTCTGAGGACCTCTTCTCCTACCCACCAGGGGTGACCCACTCTTGGAGACCTACAGTATCTTGGCAAGCGTTCGTTTCACCCCACCTGTGCAAACAGTCCCCCTTGGGAAAAGCGCGCTCTCAGGCATGGACATAGAAACTCTCCGTTTAGGATCCTTTAGGGAGGGGAGGAGACCAGGATGAGGATTCAGACTTCTCAGGAAGCAAAGAATTCTGCTGACGGAAGAGACAAGAGACAGAACGACCTGAGACTTACCAAGTTCACTGAGGGGAGGAAGGCACAAGAAGGGAATAGAAGAGCTGGGAGCTGTGCACCCTTTTATACTGCGGCCCAGAGCCCTGAGGGAGCTCAAAAAGGATGTGGACAGGAAGCATGTTCAGCAACAGTAATTTTGTCTTGCAAAGCTCTGCTGGTAGATGAAAGACATTGCTATTTCGTCTGACGTGCTGGGCTCCCTTTTCATCCCGGGTAAGACCAAAATGACTACTTTGCGAGTAATTTGGTTTCTTCCCCATACCCATGCTCACCTGAGGTCTCGTGCCAGTTGAGGGGAAAGAGTTTCAGAAGTTCCAGGCCATGTGTGGGTGTTGTGCACGTGCTGCCCTTCCTGGGGAACACGGCCACCACTCAGTCGGGACTTGAGCTGTGGAGCAGCACTGGAGGCAACTGACAGGGGCTTTTCCTGGAGGGCCTGAGGCTGACCCTGAGAAACACAAGTCACTTCAGGGCCACAGAGGTACTCGGAGCATAGCCAAGCCTGTGTAGGTTGTCTGTCCCCCAGAGGGGCACAGAACAGCTCTGAGGAGCCTCAGATCCCCAGGAGTGATCGGAAGGTGATGGTCAACCAGGGACCCACCGCAAGACGGAGAGAAACCCCATTGTGTGCAAGGATGGGGGCACTGAGGCCATTCCTGGAGATGGCCAGGCCACTGCACAGTGGCTTCCTGCTCACCCCGAGCCTTGGTGATGGATGCACATGCTTTCGTGCCTCTGAAGTGGAAGCCAAAGAGTTCAGTGACTGTGTCCTGTGGGGAAAGGCCAAACTGCTCTCCTTTGGGAGCAGCTCATTGCAGCTGTTGGCAGATGGGGTTGAAACATTTCTCCAATGCAAATCATGGCCAGCACTGGCGAGGGCTGGGTCGCCTGGGCGACCCCTCTGCAAGCTTCCCATGGCTCCCCGCCCAGTTGGGTTGAAGATCAGGGTTACTGTATGCTGTCATACAGAAGAGCTCACGATTAAGTCAGTATGGACATTCTGACTTCCAATGTCCCTGCTGTTTATAATAATGACATAAATCTTTAGGAAAACTAAAAGGTCTTCCAAATCCTCAGTCGTGGCTCTTCCCATTCCTACTCTTCTCCTGCCCCAGCGTCTTGTAGCTCCTCCATTTTTATTAATATTTCCAGGAACAAAATGCATTTGCAGTGCCAGGAGTTTAGTCTCGGTGTCTATCTTCTTCCTCTCCTGACATGTATTGCAGTTATTAGGAATGGTAACTAATTCAACAGGAGGCTTAGTCTGCCACCCAATGGTAATATATCGGAATTGTTCTTGAATCTTTGGGTGCTACGCCTTGAACAAAGGCAGCTGCCACCGCCTCTTGGGCACTTTCAGCAGCATGGTCTATGCCAGAATGCCTGTCAAAGACTGCCTTAAGGCAATCCCTGTAATCTGCAGGGAATTCCCCTTTATTCTGCTTGCAATTATTTATTTTAGCTCAATCCATTTTTCTCGGACAGACTTGCTGGCTAGCCTCAAGGAGGTGATCCCAGGCTACCACAAGTCCCTTATCATTAACTAGAGCATGAAGAGGCCAATCAGCTTCGGCTATTAATCACTGTCCAACTTCACGAGGCATAATAGCACACAAGAGTTGGTTCCTATCGGCCCAGTTCAGATTGCAACAACTAATGACAGTCTCTAATTCCTCTCTAAATTTTTTAGGTTCTTCCCTTATGTCTGGAAATTGTTGACTAGGTTTCTTAAGTCTCCAGGGGTCCATGGAGTGTGAACAATGACCATATCTTCTGGTTCTGACATTTCCCATAAAGGTGCCCGTATTAGTGTTCCCAGCTGATCACTAGTTCTACTAGCAAATGGAGAAAAATCAGGCATGTCCTGAAAACCTGGAGGTGCTTGAGGCATCTCTGGTATTATAAAGGGAGGGCAAGGAAATTCTAAAATATCCTCCTTAGTCTCTTCCTCTTCTGGGGTGATTGTTTGGGGAGCAAAGGATATAAGGGAGCACTAGGGTTAGTAGGGATTTGGTGTTTTTCTAACTGCCCCTTAAGATGCTTTACATAATATTTCAATTTTTCCTGAGAGTCTCTCAAACTACTTGTTTGAGATTCTATTTTTCTTTTGGAGGGTTCCTTGTGCCAATCAAAAAATTCATCCTCCTGACCTTGGGATACTTTAGGTCCGCTGGACTCCAAGGTACCCCTTAAGTGCACTATCACTGCTTAGAGGGATCATCCTTACTGCAGAAACTGCAATTATCTAAATACCTGCAGGTTTTAGGAGAGTAACACATGTATGTATACTATGCTGGAGTCCCTTTTGGGGGTACTGGGACTTCCTTTGACTGTCCGGCTAGCATTCTCACTCACTCGGAGAGACAAAGGAAAGTCAGAAGAAACCTGTACAGCCTTAATATCAGCCCAAAGTCTCCACCACTGAACTGATTATTCAGCCTGACAATAAAACCAGAGACTTA
The DNA here is from genome assembly GCF_036417845.1 of Apteryx mantelli. NCBI lineage: Eukaryota > Metazoa > Chordata > Aves > Apterygiformes > Apterygidae > Apteryx > Apteryx mantelli. The sequence goes on from NC_089996.1 coordinate 7,701,264, forward strand.
AGGGAAAAAAGACAACACACACAAGGGTCCTCCTGGTCAGGATGTCTAGCCCAAGCCCACCATGTTGGTTAGGGTCAACGTCATTAACAATGGAACCCAGGGAGACTCATGCTGGAACTAGAGACAAGGGAGGGAAGGGGATATCTGGCAATCAAGCCACAATCCGCCACATGCTCTTGCATTCAAGTTACACCAGTCATCACCAGTATGGTTTGTGAGTGGCTCAGGGCAACTGTGTATGGTTTCAGAGTTGTCCTGAGGTCAGGTCATTCATTCCACATCCATATAGTATTTATAACTGCAACCCAGACTTTCCTGACCTACCTCTCCTTAATTTTACCAGATTCACCAGAATTACCAGAATTACAGTTAGCTTTCCCTCTTCTAGCTGGTAATTAGTTTCTGGACTGACCTGTATTAAAGGTTCAGATTCAGCAGTCCAAGTGTGCCATGGGAGCTTACAGATGACCCTCAGCTGAAGCTCCAATAGGGATTTCAAAAGGTCCCTTACCTCCCGGAGCGGTGCCAGGGAGCCCCGGCAAGGAGCAGTCTGTGGTCCTCCCAGGAGAAACAGGATGTGTGAATCTGAATCATGGCACCATACTCTGTTGTGGAATAACTGGAATCCAATTTAAGTTAAGGTCAGAGCAGAAGTTGTTTATTTCTATAGCTATAGGAGAGAACAGAGAGCAGCAGAGTGACAACCTCTGCTGACATGAACTCTACCCTAACGAGGCCGTTACAGAGTTACTATACCTTCATACCTTTGTCTCTTGGACCCCCTTCCTTCTAGGGCCCTAAGCCATGGGATTCCTCCAAGTAGGTCCATGAAGAGGCCAAAGTTTGCTCTCCTGAAGTCCAGGGCTGTTATCCTACTTTTTGCCCTGCTTTCTCCCCACAGGATCCTGAACTCCACCATCTCATGGTCACTGCAGCCAACGCTGCCCCCGACCTTCACATCTCCAACCAGTCCTTCTTTGTTTGTTAGTACGAGGTCCAGCAGCACACCTCTCCTCATTGGCTCTTCCACCACCTGTGTCAAAAAGTTATCCTCAGTGCTCTGCAGGAACCTCCTGGACTCTTTGTGCCTAGCTGTGTTGTCTCTCCAGCAGATGTCAGGATAGTTGAAGTCCCCCGTGAGAACCAGGGCTTGTAATCGTGAGGCTACTTCCAGCTGTCTGTAGAAGACCTCATCGACTTCCTCTTCCTGATCAGGTGGCCTGTCGTAAACACCCACAACAGTGTCACCCATGCTAGCCTGCCCTTTGATCCTTACCCATAAGCTCTCGACTCGCTCTTCATCCATCCCTAGGCACAGCTCAATACATTCCAGGTGCTCTCTCACAGAAAGAGCAACTCCACCACCTCGCCTTCCTGGCCTGGCCTGTCTTTCCTAAAAAGCACGTAGCCATCCATGACAGCACTCCAGTCATGCGAGCTATCCCACCATGTCTCTGTAATTGCAATGAGATCATGGCCCTGCGACCGCACACATATCTCTAGTTCTTCCTGTTTGTTCCCCATGCTGCGTGCATTGGTGTACAGGCATTTCAGAGAGGTGATCAAGCATGCAGGTTTTCCAGGAGGGATACAAGAGGATCCTCCATAGTCATGTCCCGTGCGCACTTCCCTGGCTGCATGCACCTGCTGGAGGCATCCCGACTTGAGCAGCGTTTTGCCAGCTACCCTGTCTCTATAACTCTCCCCTTCCCCCGTCATTCCTAGTTTAAAGCCCTCCTTACCAGGCTGGCCAACCTGTTGGCAAATGCGTGTCCCACCACAAGACAGAGCATGAAGAATGCCTGGAGAAGCGGTCAGGGCTAAGGTGTCCTGTAAAAGAAAGAACTCCCTGTTCCTCATGGACACCCCTGAAGGATTCTGTGGAGACTGTGTGCCACCATCAGAGAGGGCACAGCCAGGGAGTCTTTCACTCAGATTGTCTGCCATGTCCTAATCACCAAGCACATCTGTCGATGAGTACTTCTGCTTTTCTTCTCCTTCCTGAGGCTGCCCAGGTGAGACTAGGGTGGCGATGAAGAAGCTGGGCTAGCTTTCCTCTAAGTAGGCCATACGAGATTCGCAGGCCAGGCACAGTGGCTTTTGTTCATTCCACAGAACGAGCTTCTGCAGAAGGGCTCCATGTCAAAGGGAACTGCACTACAGGGTTTCTTAAAGACCACAGCTACTCCTGTCCTGATACCTGAAAATCTACCTTTCCTGTGATCTCCTGGGGTCCCATTTAGCCTCCTCCTGCTTCCACGTGGGTCCTCCCTGCAGTTTCCTGCTTTGTGCTGGGCTCTCCTTGCCTGCCCCACCCACACTTTGTTGCACCCTGCCTCCATGAGACAGGTCCCTGGCTCCCCGGGAAGGACCAGTCTGTCCCTCATCCTCCTTATTCACCTGTTTGCACCAACTCTGCTGGCCTGGGGAAGGAGCTCAGCAGAGGACTGCGCTTTTCAGTCCTTTCCTCCCTCCTGGCAGGGACTCCTGCCCAACAGACAGTCCTGAACCTGCCAGTCCTCCCTGTTCACAAGTCTCAGTGGTGGTGGCGGCGGCGGTGGCAGCGGTGGTGGCAGCAGCCGCCACAGCCTCAGCCGCAGCCTCAGCCGCAGCCGCAGCCGCAGCCGCAGCCACAGCCACAGCAGGCTGACGAGGTGGCCGAGTGGTGAAGGCGATGGACTGCTAATCCATTGTGCTCTGCACGCATGGGTTCAAATCCCATCCTCGTCGGAGCCCAGGGACCAGCCCAGAAGGAGCCTTTTGGAGCAGGGGCCGCTCTTCCCTCGCTGCTTCTGACAAGTGCCCATTGCCAGGCTCTTGTCTACCAAGCAGGGCAGGTGACGCCTCCCAGGAAGGGAGCGTCCTCCCCACTCTCTCCCCCCTTCCAGGGTTTGCACAGTCCCATCAAACACAACGCCTTTCACGAAGCCTGTCCCTGGCCAGTCTGCTCAACAGAGCTCCCTGGGCCTGCGACAGACCCGGGTGAAGCCGGGAGGGGAGGGCTCAGGGAATCTGAGCTGCAGGTGGCAGGGGCTGTCCCCTGGTCTCCTGTGTGCTTTCAGCAAGAGAGAGAGAGAGAGAGAAGGGGAGAAACTAGGATGCCTGCACATGGGTGCCGCAGAGCTGAAGTCACAGACCCCAGTTACCAGGCCAGGGAATTGGCCCCTGACCTCCAGGGCCCACACCATTCTGGGGAATCACTCAGAGACCAGTACTGTGGCAGTGAAGCACTTTTCTTTCCCTAAGCCTTTCTGCGCCCATGACAGGGGGCTGCAGACACTTCCGTGGGCTCTGCAAAGGGCTGTTGGAGTGCACTGCGCCTGAAGAGCTTGCTCTCCCCAGGAAGCAAGTATATGTATATGCCAAGTGTATGCCTGTCTCCTGGTCCCTCTCCTCCCTCTGCAGGAGGAACTCTTTGCTCTTCCTGCCCTCCTTCCCCACACTCCCATGTGAAGGCCGCGTTGGCAGAAGAGACTCAGAAAAGCCACAGGCCAGAACTCGTGGCACCAGCAGGAGCCAGAGAAGCAGGGCATCAGCTGTTGATCTTCATCAGGGAATCAAACCATGGTTTCTGACACGTTGGGCTCTCCTCCCTGCAGCAGGCTGTCTTCCTCCTTCCACATCTTCCATTAGTGAATGGAGAGGTCGATTCCTATTTCCTTTGATGGTAAAAAGGCACCCTGGCGGTGATGTGATAGTTTTTGTCCCTTTTCCTCCTTTCTTCAGTGTGCTGAGCCTGACAAGCTGGTCGAATGTCCCTTCAAAGGGATGGGACTGAAAACCTGAAGTGCAAGGCACCCTGGGTAAAATATCTCTGATACCCTTTGGGCTGACTCACAGATTTCTTGTTTTGTTTTGTTTTGTTTTAATATAATAGTAACGATGATAATGATGATTTTCAAGGAAGAAGAGTCAACTTTTTGTCATTTGGAGCGGGGTTTTTTTGTTTGATTTGGCTGTTTTGTATGATTTTTTTTCTTGTCTGAATGTATCCTCCAGACCTGGGTGACAAGCAGGTCCCAGGCCTCTGATACACACCTTCCTCCAAAGAACAGGCTCCCAAATCCCTGCCCCAGCAGGTAGCGGCAGCTCTGCTCTTCCAATTCTGTATTTCAGAAACTTCCAGTAATGGACATAACAGCAGGGCCAAAAAGGCAGCATACTTGTAAACTAGTTTTTAGAGAAGCTATGAAGGCCAGTCCATCTTGTTGGCTTTGGCTGTCTTAGTTTTTGGGTCTTTCTCAAAACATTCAGAGTAAGGTTGTTTACACAAGACATTACTCTTACTTATTCCTCTTGGAAGCGTTGAAGAAGAGTGTAAAGAGGTGTTGTGAGCCTTTCAAAAGGCCTGGGTCTGTCGCAGGCCCAGGGAGCCTCCCTTCCATTCCCAGCTTCATCGCAGGCCCAGGGAGCTCTGTTGAGCAGACTGGCCAGGGACAGGCTTCGTGAAAGGCGTTGTGTTTGATGGGACTGTGCAAACCCTGGAAGGGGGGAGAGAGTGGGGAGGATACTCCCTTCCTGGGAGGTGTCACCTGCCCTGCTTGGTAGACAAGAGCTTGGCAATGGGCACTTGTCAGAAGCAGCGAGGGAAGAGCGGCCCCTGCTCCAAAAGGCTCCTTCTGGGCTGGTCCCTGGGCTCCGACGAGGATGGGATTTGAACCCATGCGTGCAGAGCACAATGGATTAGCAGTCCATCGCCTTCACCACTCGGCCACCTCGTCAGCCTGCTGTGACTGCAGCTGTGGCTGCAGCTGAGGCTGTGGTGGCTGCTGCCACCACTGCTGCCACCGCCGCCGCCACCACCACTGAGACTTGTGAACAGGGAGGACTGGCAGGTTCAGGACTGTCTGTTGGGTAGGAGTTCCTCCATTCATCTGAAACACTGGACTTCTTTCTCTCTACGAGCTTGGCACAAGCTGGTATGAGCTTGTAGAGGGCAGCACGAGCTTGGCACAAGCCGGTATGAGCTTGTAGAGGCCAGCATGAGCCTGTACAAGCCCATAGAGCCCGATACAAGTGCCTACGAGACCACAGAGCTTGACACAAGCCCTTACAAGCCCGTAGAGGCCCACATGAGCTTGTATGGGCCTGTAGATGCCTGCAGAAGTCCATATGAGCTCCTACAGCCTGCCACGAGCCTGTATGAGCCTACAGAGACCCGCATGACCCCGTACGAGCCCACAGAGGCTGACATGTGCCCATATGAGCCTGTAGAGAATTGCACAAGCCTGTACAAGCCCGTAAAGGCTGGCACGAGCTCCTGCAAGCCCATAGAGGCCCTCATGACACCATATGAGCCTGTAAAACACAGAATGGGCACATACGAGCCTATCGAGGCCCACCACAAGCCCATACAAGCCTGTAGAGCCCGAATGAGCTCATACGAGCCTGTAGAGGCCTGTGCAAGCCCATACGAGCCTGTGGAGGGCAGCACTGGCCCATACAAGCCTGCAGAGCCCGGCACGAGCCCATATGAACCTGTAGAGGTCCCCATGAGCCGGCACAAGCCTGTACGAGCCTGGAGAGGCCCACATGAGCCCATCCCAGCCCATAGAGCACAGCATGAGCCCATATGAGCCTGTAGGAGCCTTCACAAGCCTGTACGAACAAGTAGAGCTTGGCATGAGCCCGTAGATGCCCGTAGAGCCTGAGACGAGTGTGTATGAGCTCGTAGAGCTTGGCACGAAACCATACGAGCCTGTAGAGCTTGACATGAGCCTGTACAAGCCCATAGAGGCCCCCACGAGCCTGTACGAGCCTGTAGGGGTCCGCACAAACCATTTCGAACCCAGCACTAGCCTGTATGAGCTTGTAGAGCCAGGTACGAGCTTGTACGAGCCTGGAGAGGCCTGCATGAGCCCGTCCCAGCCTGTAGAGCACAGCATAAGCCCATACAAGCACGTAGAGAGCAGCATGAGCCCATACGAGCCTGTAGGAGCCCACACAAGCCCGTACGAACAAGTAGAGCTTGGCACAAGCCCATACGAGCCCCTAGAGCTCAGCACAAGCCTGTATAAGCCCATAGAGGCCCACACAAGCCCGTACGAGCCTGTAGAGCTTGACATGAGCCTGTACGAGCCCGTAGAGGCCTACATGAGCATGTACAAGACGACAGAGCCCCAGGCAAGCTTGTACGAGCCCGTACAGCCCTTAGAGCCTGTACAAGCCCAAAGAGGCCCGAACAAGCCTGTATGAGCCCATAGAGACCGGCATGAGCACGTAAAGTTTGGCATGAGCCTGTGCAAGTCCACAGAACCTACACAAGCCCACAGTAGCCCCTAGAACCCAGCACGAGCCTGTATGAGCCCGCAGAGGCCAGCATGAGCCCACAGGAGCCCATACAAGGCCATAGAGCCTGGCACGAACTTGTATGAGCCCGTAGAGATCATCACGAGACGGTACGACTCCGTAGAGGCCAGCATGAGCCCATATGAACCCCTAGTGCTTGGCACGACCCCGTATGAGCCTGTAGAGACCTGTACAATCCCATATGAGCCCGCAGAGCCTGGCACAAGCCTGTACAAGCCCATAGAGGCCCACACAAGCTCTATGTGTTGCACGATTTACTAAGTCAAGGAATGTAACGTTTACTGTTCTCCCTTCATCCACGGAGCCAGACAGCTCATCAGAGAAGGCAATCAGCCTGGTGAGGCCTCGCTTGTCCTTGGTGAATCCATGCTGGCTGTTCCCAGCCTCCTCCTTGTTCTCCATGTGCTTGGGGATGGCTTCCATGAGGCATGCAGCATCAACCTCTAAGGGGCCAGATAATACAAGACTGACTAGTCTTTATTTCCAAGATCTACCCAACCTCCCTTCCTTTCCTCCCATCCCTTCCTGTCCCTTCCAATCCCTTCCCTGACTGTTGAAGGATGATGCAGAGTACCTTCACACTGCTGATCACCATCAACAGGGACTCAGGTCTCCTTCTTTTTGTCTCCCTGCTGCATGCTGTGGCCAGACTTTGCTTCCTGGGGAGAGCAAGCTCTTCAGGCACAGTGCACTCCAACAGCCCTTTGCAGAGCCCACGGAAGTGTCTGCAGCCCCCTGTCATGGGCACAGAAAGGCTTAGGGAAAGAAAAGTGCTTCACTGCCACAGTACTGGTCTCTGAGTGATTCCCCAGAATGGTGTGGGCCCTGGAGGTCAGGGGCCAATTCCCTGGCCTGGTAACTGGGGGCTGCGACTTCAGCTCTGCGGCACCCATGTGCAGGCATCCTAGTTTCTCCCCTTCTCTCTCTCTCTCTCTCTTGCTGAAAGCACACAGGAGACCAGGGGACAGCCCCTGCCACCTGCAGCTCAGATTCCCTGAGCCCTCCCCTCCCGGCTTCACCCGGGTCTGTCGCAGGCCCAGGGAGCTCTGTTGAGCAGACTGGCCAGGGACAGGCTTCATGAAAGGCGTTGTGTTTGATGGGACTGTGCAAACCCTGGAAGGGGGGAGAGAGTGGGGAGGACGCTCCCTTCCTGGGAGGCGTCACCTGCCCTGCTTGGTAGACAAGAGCCTGGCAATGGGCACTTGTCAGAAGCAGCGAGGGAAGAGCGGCCCCTGCTCCAAAAGGCTCCTTCTGGGCTGGTCCCTGGGCTCCGACGAGGATGGGATTTGAACCCATGCGTGCAGAGCACAATGGATTAGCAGTCCATCGCCTTCACCACTCGGCCACCTCGTCAGCCTGCTGTGGCTGCGGCTGCGGCTGCGGCTGCGGCTGCGGCTGCGGCTGCGGCTGAGGCTGTGGCGGCTGCTGCCACCACCGCTGCCACCGCCGCCGCCACCACCACTGAGACTTGTGAACAGGGAGGACTGGCAGGTTCAGGACTGTCTGTTGGGCAGGAGTCCCTGCCAGGAGGGAGGAAAGGACTGAAAAGCGCAGTCCTCTGCTGAGCTCCTTCCCCAGGCCAGCAGGGTTGGTGCAAACAGGTGAATAAGGAGGATGAGGGACAGACTGGTCCTTCCCGGGGAGCCAGGGACCTGTCTCATGGAGGCAGGGTGCAACAAAGTGTGGGTGGGGCAGGCAAGGAGAGCCCAGCACAAAGCAGGAAACTGCAGGGAGGACCCACGTGGAAGCAGGAGCAGGCAGCAGCCAGCCAGGCCTCCGAGGGACGGTCTGACAGGTGGTCAGCAGGGACTTGGCAGGGGTTGGAAGGAACAGGGCTGGGCAGCATCCCTGGACACAATGGGATGCACACAATGTGGCAGGAGAGACTGAGGACTGGCTGAGGGGCTCTGGGCTCATAATGCCGTTGAGGAGCCATCCTGCAAACACACCCCTTGCATCACGAGTGCCCGGGGCTGGGTAAAAGGGGACCGTCCCTGCCCTCCCTGGCAGCCTGATTTGATCTGAATCCAGAAGGATCTTTGTCTGTGGGAGAGAAGAGAGGGGCTGTGTGCAGTGGGAAGGGCTCAAGGGGTAGGATCAGGGTGTGTTCGGTTAGGGGTATCAGGGATTTATAAGGGGGACCAGAGGTTGTCTCAAACAGATACCAGCAGGTCAAAGGAAAGTTGGATTTTCATGTGCCAGTCCTGCATTAGGTATTGCCTTCTAATAAACCCACAAGTCCAGTTCCCTTTGACAGGGAACAGTTTTGAGGAAGAACAAAAATAACAAAGCCAACAAAAGCTGCTGTACTTGGCCTGTGAGTCTAGTATCTCCTGTAAGGAGGGAAGGTAGGGTAGGGAAAGTAGGCCAGCTTCTTCATCAGCACCCTAAACTCACCTGCACAGCCTCAAGTTTCTCGTGAACAGATGTGCTTGGTGGTTGGGACATGATAGACACTCTGAATGCAGGACCTCCTGGGCATGCCCTCTCAAATGGTGGCACACATCCATCTTTACACCCTCCCTTCAGATACTTATACACAGTGATAAGATCCCCTCTCAGTCTTCTCTTCTCCAGGATGAAGAGTCTCAGCTCTCTCAGCCTTTCCTCATTTGAGAGATGCTCCAGTCTCTTAATCATCATATTAGCCCTCCACTGGACTCGCTCCGGTAGTTACACATCTCTCTCATATTGGGGAGCCCAGAAATGGACACAGGACTCCAGATGTGGCCTCACCAGGGCTGAGGAGGGGGAGGATCGCCTCCCTTGATCTGTTGGCAATGCTCTTCCTAATGCAGCCCAAGATACCATTGGCCTTCTTGGCCACAAGGGCACATTGCTGGCTCATGGTCAACTTGTTGCCCACCAGCACCCCCAGGTCCTTCTCCGCAAAGCTGCTTTCCAGCAGGTCAGCCCCCAACCTGTACTGGTGCAAAAGAAGAAACCTACCAATCCTCTCTTTCAGTTGAACGAGCCTTTCCCTCCCCAGCTCCCAAGGTCAATATAAACACTTTGAATATATAGTGGGGAATATAAGCTAAAGCACAGGAAGAGAGCAGAAGAATGAGTCCTGACTGGAAGTGACAACAGGCTGGCTCATGCCCCTTATTTCAAGCTGAGAGCTACATGCTTGGTTCTTCAGGAAATCATGGCCATGCTCTGAGGGCTGGCTCCAGGGTTTAGGGGTGTTCTCTTCCAAGAGGTGAACTAGAATTTATGGACCAAGGTTCTTCATTACTTTCCATGTTGACAATCCTCCCTGGGGGAGAGATTTAATCTGCATTCACTCATTTCTTTGTTATGTTCAGAAATGCAGTCCCAGGCTTTACCTCTATTTGGTAATGTGGCTGTCCAAAATTTGTAGAAGAGCTCTTAGATTTTACCTTTGGCATCCTATTCTGGTGCCTGCTCACACTTCCTTGACTACTCTGTGCTGTAAACGACTGATGTGTGAACTTCAGCTTGGATGTGAGATCCATCCTCCCTAATGCCTGGAGTCACAGACGTTGAGATTCTTCCAGAGTGCACTGGAGTCAAGGAAGGTGATCCCTTTTAAGGAGGCTGAAGGACAAGAGGAGCAGAGCTCTGTGCCTCTGTGAGGTATGTATTTTGGAGTTCACTGGAAAGGTTGTGTTTTCCCAGGAAGTTTAGGTCAAGTTTAGGACTGGAGTTATTACATAAAAAGGAGGGGAGATGTTTTCCTGTCTCTTCTGAATGTTTTATTTCCCAGAGAAAAGGAAAATATACCCAGAGGTTCTGCTGAGACTTGAACTCAGATCACTGGATTCAAAGTCCAGAGTGCTGCCCATTACACCACAGAACCACTTCTCCTTTACTAGGGTGATCTTCCAGCTGCAGGACAGCAGATAGAAAGAAGGGGAAAGAGGAGCCAAATGAGCTGAAGGCTGGGATGAGCCATGCTGCAGAGGTGATCAGGGCTAAGGTGTCCTTGAAAAGAAAGAAAATTCTCCAGTCCTCATGGGCAGCCATGAAGGACTCCATGGAGAATGTGTACCACCATTTGAGAGGGCATGCCCAGGAGGTTCTGTATTCAGAGTGTCTATCATGTCCCAACCACCAAGCACATCTGTTCACGAGAAACATGATGCATGCAGCCACAGCAGGCTGACGAGGTGGCCGAGTGGTGAAGGCGATGGACTGCTAATCCATTGTGCTCTGCACGCATGGGTTCAAATCCCATCCTCGTCGTCGGAGCCCAGGGACCAGCCCAGAAGGAGCCTTTTGGAGCAGGGGCTGCTCTTCCCTCGCTGCTTCTGACAAGTGCCCATTGCCAGGCTCTTGTCTACCAAGCAGGGCAGGTGACACCTCCCAGGAAGGGAGTGTCCTCCCCACTCTCTCCCCCCTTCCAGGGTTTGCACAGTCCCATCAAACACAAAGCTCGAAAGGGTTTGTGCAGACTTCTACAGGTTCATACAGGCTTGTGTGGGCCTCTACGGGCTCATATGGGCTCGTGCAAAGCTGTACGGCCTCGTACAGGCTCATGCTGGGCTCTATGGGTTTATACGGTCTAGTGCGGGGCTCATACAGGCTCATGCCGGGCTCTATGGGTTTATACGGTCTAGTGCCAGGCTCAACAGGCTCGTGCTGGTCTCTACAGGCTCTTACAGGCTTGTGCCAGGCTCTACAGGGTCCTGATGGAGGCTCTACTTGCTCATACAGGCTCTACAGACTCATACAGGCTATTACAGGGCTGCGCTGTGTAGCAAAGACTTTTATCTCCTTCCAGTGGCCAGTTCCAAGCCTGTGCTCAAAGTAGCTGGTTGAAGCAATTTATATTTTCCTTCTTGAGGTCTTATTGCTACCTGTCCAGGAACTGAATGAGGTAGGAGATTTGAGGGGCCGTTCCCATCAGGGATTAGGGCTTAGCAGCTTACAGCTCCCTGCATGGCAGCCCTCTGGTCCTGGTCAGAGGCTTTTCTTGGATGTCGGAGCTGATGACAGTATCAGAGAACAATCTTCTGCATGCCCCAAAGCACGGCGCTGGCAGTACATCGCCTTTGTCATGCAGCAAGCAGGCCTGAAATTAATTTCCATGATCTCCTGATGCCAATATTTTTTTCAGAACAGGAGTCAACAGTCATTTGTATCAGTCCTGACAGCAAGCACCTCATGGTGTTTCCCATATGATAAATCTTTAGCCTCTCCAAAAAAGGCACTGTTTGGAGCAGAAGGGCCCCAGTCTTTCCTGGCATGTGTCCCACAGCTGTGTCAGCTTTTGGTGCCATCTATTGGGATTTGAGTTTATTGCTCTAGCAGGGATGGTCAGGGAAGGGGAAAAGGAGGACAGCTGTTGCCTTGATTTCCTTTTTCCTTGGGTTTCTTGTGAAGCTGTGGCTTTGTGAGAGGGGAGAAGTTGGGGGTCGTGCTGGGGTATTGGTCAGCCGATCCTCCCACCACCAAGGAGGGAGTGAGGCTGGCTCAGGAGCCAGGGGCAGGAAGGTTGCTTGGGCTCCGGCTTTTCAATTTCCAATTTCATAGTTCATTTAGATGCATAGACAGGAGTGGAGGATTACTGCAAAGCCAGCTGCCTGCTCATTTGATTGCAGAATCGGTGTGGGAAATGGAAATCTCTGAACTGTCTCTCTCTGAAACCTTCTCGAGGGGACTGACCTGAGAGGTACTCCCTGTTCTGGCACTTGCCTCTTCTGGGGCAAGTGCTGGCAGAGGGAATAGCTGTGTCTCATTTTGAGAGGAAGATCATGAGTTTGAATAATAGATCAGGGATTTAGCTGCAGGGGGTGCTGGCTGCAGCTGGGCCTTAAATGCCTCAGCCACATTCACGGGAAGATTTTCAAGAATCCCAAGAACTGACTCCACTTGATGCATGTCCCCTGCAGCCTCCTGTGGAGGTGCCACAAATGGGAGCAGGGCAGCCACGTGCCTGCCCTGTGGCGCAGGGTGCCATCCGCTCTGTGTGGGTTTCAGGACATGCTGCAGAGGACTGAGGGGCTTCTGAAGAAAAGCAGCATGTTATTACCTAGGAGGCCTCCGGCATTCCTGCTAAGGTGTGCAATAAGGTGCTAAGACATAGCTGTATGCATAGCTGTATCTGTGTCATTGTCCTGGGCCTCTGCAAACTGGAGCTGGTCCTGCAGGTCCCCTGCTGGCCCCTATAGGGTCTATAGGGAGCTCTGCACAAGGCCTCATTCCCTGGCAGAGAATGACTGAGGTTGGGGAGAGCTGCGAGCTGCATCATATCCATCAGCAGGGATGGCTATGCCTCTTGTCCTCGTTTTGGAAATAAGAGGAGGGTATAGACTCTATTTTGAGAAATAATCTGGAATGTCAACTGGGGCAGGGAAGGGTGAACTGGGTCTGTCTCCCAAGTGGGGGACTAGGAAAGCTTTGCCTGGCTTTACCTGGGCTGCCTTCACCCAAGAGGTGCTGCAGCGTCATCTGGGCTCTGCTTAACTGTGACTGTGCAGCCTGAGCCCGGCAAAACCAGTGCAGCTGTAGGCTGAGCGCCACTCCCTCGCATGCAAACCGAGCCTCTGGGTCAGTGCTAGGGTTAATCTGAATATGAGTTAGCACCCATCACCCATCAGGGACTGAGAAATCTGTAGAGATGAGCAATTTCTACTGTTAAGAAGTTATAGTACAATAGGATGAGGCCAGCGGTGTGGGAAGGGTTTCGTGCAGGTGGTGGACTTGGCCATGAGGCCGGAGGGCTTATTTGGAGTATGTTTCCTCCCTGGCTGCTGGAGCGGCTGGCGGGACATGGCCATGGCAGGGGAGCCCCGGGGCCAGCAGCATCTCTACAGGCTGACAGCCACCATCAGTGAGGAACTTCCAGCGCTCCTGAGAGAAGATATTGCTATTTCCTATTGCAGATCATCTACATATTTCAGGCCAGTGACTAGTTCTCGCTCTGATGAATCAAATGGCTGCAAATTCAAACAGCCCCATAGATGGTGTGTGGCTTGTGTGGCAGATAGCTTCTATCCTGTATCACATTATGCATTGCTCACCTGCCCTTAATTACCATTTTGAGGAATTAAGCAATGCCTAGACCTGGGGCAGCTCTGCACTAGGTGACTTCCACTGAGAAAGGAACGATCACAGCCATGCTCCTCTCCCCAAAACCCCGAGCTTGGAAGGCTCTCCCCATCTGTAGCTCATGTCTGGCACTGTGCATCTCGGCACTCTCTACAGAGTAATTCATTTCCTAGACTGGGAAACAGTAATCCAACAGGGAAGTGTAGCTGTTTTTTTGTTGTTGTTTTAAGGCTTTTCTTTGTTATCCGCACATGCCCAGCAGCAGTACTTGCTTGGGCAGTTATAATTTCCTCATTGCTTCCTGGGTAAACCTGCCTAGCATCTCAGTGCTTCCATTAGCTGTTTTTCTGAAGTACAAAAGGCAGCAGCGGCGAGGCATCCTGCGGCTTTCAGGGGAGATGTGGAGCTGGGAGATCAGTGAGTTGTCTGTCACCCACCAGCTTTTCAGGACTGTTCCTGCACCAATTCCCACCCTCCTACCTGCCCTGCCTGGTGCGGTAGAGCAAAAAGATGGTGCTGCTTGTTGTCCCAGGGCTGCGTGGTGGACTTTAGATGCCCCTTTGGGCAGCTCTCCAGGGTGGCCAGCCAGCCCCTTCCCTTTTCAGACAATCTGGGCCCAAAGCAGGTCTTGGCTCCGTGGCTCCTGCACAATTGCAGCTCTGGCCTGGGGCAGGAGGCTGACCAGGACTACACTGGCAAGCATCCGACCTCTGCCACCAAGCGGGACATGGGCTGGTGTCTGCTGAACAGCCTCAAGGAGCCCTACTGGTATAGCAATGGAGATGCTGGCAGCTGCCTGCTTTTTAGCAGCCCTGTCACGAGAGCAGGAAACTTGACAGCAAGCAAGGAGAGGGTAGACCAAGCTCTTGGCTGGAGCAACATTTATTTGGGAGTGTTCAAACAGATGTTTTCTCGAAGCTTGTTCAGCCTCTGATCGTGTCTAGCTCATGTCTTCTCACATGTAGTATCTGTGCTGTACTACCCTCCTCGGAGGTTCCTGTAACAATGGCTAAAGCCACACTGATGTTTCCTATTCACTTTCATACCAGCTGTCTTTTATTTGTTGCTTGCTATTTGGCTTTTGTTTTCCACTTTCATCTGGGCCCTGTTATTAAATGTGATGCTGGGATTTTACTTCAGAGCAGAAGCAGGGAGTGGACCAGTCAGAAAGGCTCACTGGAAATCTGTTTGCTATTGAAAATGGTCCAAAGTCCAGTGAAAGATGATACTTTATCACCGTGGACCTTCTGAGAAGGCCTGTGGCTCAGTACAGGACTGATATCAGAAATTCCTTGTTTATCTCTGTTAGCTCTTCCAAAGTCAGGATTTATATTGTTATTTTTCTGTGGTAGATCTGTCTCTGTTAACGGGTCTTGCCAGTATCCATATCCAGTCTCTTGTTGAAGAGGGTGAATTTAAATCAGCAGACTGAAAGCAGTGAGATATTTACTTCCCCATCTCTGTGCTACTGTGGGTTGGTTGTCAGTAGCCCCTAGTCACGTACCCAAAGCTGCTTCTGTTAATACCTGTAAGCATCAAGATGCAAAGATGCTCTCATGCTGGCCCCAAATCATCAGTCAGCCTCCAGGGAATTGTCTGGGGCTCCCTCTTTGTATGCAGCTGTGATAGCAACAGCAAATTTTTGCATGGAAGAAAGTGCAGAAGACCCGCATGGGTCTGCTTGTATTACATGAGCTTGTGTCATGGGCCAGGAAACTGTCACTCGGATTAGCCAGGGGAAATTTTCTCTTTTGGGGGGTGGGTGGGATTTTTTTTTTTTTCATTTGTAATGCTTTGCCATGGCTGTTCCCAACCACACTTGGTGGTTCCTCCACGCTGGAAAGGCCTTTGTCGCCCTGGTAGATGCAGGGTTTAGTGCCGCAGTGGCATGAGGGCTGCCAGGGACAAGCAGGCAGTCCCTTCCCCGTGAGGGTGGCAGGCATGGTGTGTCCACCTCACCGAGGGACATGCTGCTCTGTTTTTCAGGCATGTCAGAGTTTATATTAGATCACCTTATCTGCCTGCTCAAAGCAGCTGGCATCTGAAGCTGGTGCATTTAATCTCATTAAGTTTCTATGTGAATACAGATTGAACTGCAGAAAAGAAATTCCTTTCTTTTGGGGGACTTTCTTCATTAATAGAATGCATCCACAGCAACTCTAGACACTATAACAACATTGTTAGCCCTGGAGCTGAAATGTATTCTTAGATATCTCTAAAGAGGAAGAGATGAGGATGACTGATTCTGATTAATGCCTTTGCCAGTTATGTCCAGTCAGCAGCCCTACCTTGCCTGAGCTCAATTATAGAGCTTCTGATATGAATGGTGCTCTGTTACTCTATCCCTGCTTCTTTTGCAGTTTCTTCTATTAAATAAGTCCGGGATCGGGGAGAAAAACAATCTTTAAAATTGCATCTTCCTTATTTTGGTTTAGAAAACAGTTGTTCCTGAGGGACTGATTTTCTTCTTTGTAAAGGAGGGCAACTTCCAAAGGAACAAGTTGCACCTTGATATATCTAATAAACCTTGATTTTTTTTTCCTTCTGCTGCTTTGTCTAATTGCTTTGTGAGCCCGTCTAAACCCTAGCACAAGGCGCCCTTGATGTGCCTTTCCTGGCCTGGGTGTTCAGGCCCCACAGGACTGGCCAGTCCCTGGCGCCATGCTCCCATGTGCAGGCAGGCTCCACAGTGCTCTGCCTCTGCACAGGCAGAGGAGGTGGGCAGGGGACAGGGTAGGAGCTGAGCAAGGGAACACATTCAGACTAAGAACAGGAAGAAACTGGAAACAGATTCTGGGAAACGAGCCTTGTTATTCTGCCCTTATTGCCCGCATTTGCTGTCGTCGTGACATATTTATGTTTGCTTGTTAAGGACTGAAGGTTTGTTGTTGTTGTTTGTTTGTTTTTTGGAAAGTGATCCGATAAAGGCTAGTTGTTAACATCTTTTTTTCGAGGTTGTCAAAGGCCCTTTGAAATAGGGGAAGTGGCATAGTTTTGTCTTCTATGTAATGGCCTTTCCTTTGCCTTGCCTGTCTTCTCCCCTTCAACCTCTCTCCGTAATTCAGGAATATTCCCTTGCACCTGTTCAAGGTAAGACTGCATTGCTGTGTCCTGATATATGAGAAGCATGAGAGAATAGGAGGGGAATTTGACTTGCTCCTGATGCTGCTTATTCCTTAGGTAATGGCTGGCTGCAAGCTCTGCAGGGATTATAGAGTTTTCTATCCCAAGTGTTTAAAACAAGCGACATTAGTTATTTTTTAGCATACAATTATTATTAAAGTTAGAAAAGTTTCAAGAAAAGAATTATGGCAGGGCATTTTGGGGTAACCAGTCTGAGGCTATGTTTTCCCCGAAACTGTCAGCAAGGAAAGTCCAACGTCAGGAGTACTCATAAAATGGGATACACTTACATTACTAATGTAAAATGAAACACCACTGATAATCTGAACTTCTGTGGCACTCTTCTTTGAAAGGTCTCCAGGTGTCTGACTGCAGTCTCTGTGCCATCAGCAAGAGTTTGTGCTGAGTGAGAAGTTCCCCTGAGCTGCCTCTTGGTAAGGACTTCTCCCAGGTGAGAAGCAAGGAGGATGAAGAGAGAGGCATACAGCAGTGTCATGCTTGAAGGCAATGGTGGTTGTTCAGAGCTGGTGAGTGATATAGAGTTGTTTTTAGCTCATGGAAGTTGCACTGCTCTATAGAAGCCAAGAAGTATCCTAACTCTTGAGTATAGTCAACACAGACTTCATTTATTAACTGCTTAACACACAATACCCTTGTAACAGCATTGGGAGTTATGATTGTCACCAAGCATCTATTATTTAGCTGATGAAAGGGAGCGGAGGCTGCAATAAATGCTGGGGGAGATGGCCAAAGTCAAGAAAACTCTCTGAAGTATCCAGCCAGGACCATCTCCATCAGGCCTGGATCTGCTGCAAGCCGGAGTCGCTCATCGCTAATTTTGCCGAAAAGCCTCTGCGGCTCCCAACCATGTGTAGCACTACCGCAGAAATGAGCAGCATCCTCGCTAGTTGAGCCAGAGAGCTGTTTTATTAAGACAGGCATTAGTATTATGTTACACCCCTGCACTCAGACTGTGGATTTTCTACCTGCAACTGCCAAAATGTCAGTCTTTGAGGGGAACAGGGGAAGCAAGGAAAATGCTTGAAGCTACAAAAACCAAAGCAGCAAATACAGAATCCCATTCAGCCTGACTTGAGAGCTCTGTTTATCTTTAGAGCCTGTTAGAAAACCTTTAGAAAACACGCAAGGCAACAAAACAAACACACAAACAAAACTAACTGTTTTCTCTCCAGTGATTATCTAAACTGAAGAATTCCCTTTTTGTGGTTAAGCTGTTCATTCCCAGTACTGACCCATTAGGCTGGAGAGATGCAAAATAAAATCAGTGCTGGTTAGGACATAGTAGCTCATCTTTCCTTTAATGGCCACTTTTAATTTCACCTCCTGTTTTCCCTGGAAAGCAAGTAGAATCTTGTTTCTTTTGGATCTAACAGGCTTCAGGGATGCCAGATCATTTTTCATTTCACAGTTGTCTATGGCTTTTAGATGTGTGAGCAGCAAGCAGCACTGCTGCTGGGAGGGAGAGACTCCATCATCCCAGCAGGCAAGGGAAGACTGTCAGGCCAGAGGAGGTACAGTGGCATTTTTGGCTCTGCTGTTGATTTGCTGCCTGAGGTGGACTCATGCATCAGGAAGAAAGCTTGGATCACAAATGAGCTATGAAGCTGGAGAGGAGACCCAGGATACTTGAGCCCTGTCTTAGGGCACTGGCATGATACAGATCCAGATCCAGACCCAAACTGTCACAGGCTGCAGTGTCACAAATGTTGGTGCACTCACGATGGGGTGTGGACTCATGATTATGCTCCTTCTGATCAAAGACAGATGATGCTTTACTGAGCAGAAAGCCTTCTGGTTCAAAGACAACCCCTCAGAACTATCATACTAAGAAAGCACTCTGCATCTTGTGGCCACAGTGTTTTGAAGTGGTTCTGGGATTTACCATATGGTCAAAATCGCAGTCTCTCACTCCTGTCTAGTTTATCCTACCTGCACCTCTGCAGATCACTGGAGGGTGACAAGGGAAATAGGAAGCATGAGGCAAATTCTTCTCCCAAAGGAGCTGGAAAGGTTTTTTTACCTGTCCTTTGAGAGAAGGAGGAAATCACCCTGGCCTGGAGGCATGAGTCTGTGTGTAAATTATCCTGCAGGATCCAGGGGATAATTACACTGGTAGTTAGCTATTGGAAGGAGATGAGTGAATGGACACCTTTTTCTGCCTCTTACTGTACATCTTCTCTGTCCTAAGGATTTTGTCTGCTGTTCCTGTGGATTTTTGAACAATGGTCACTATACACCAAGTCACTGTCCTGTGCAGGTTGGGTGCAGAGGGAGAGGTGAGGTCTGCGAGTCAGGGGGCCCCCTCAGCCCTCGTTGGGAGGGCGGTGGGTTGTATTTATTTATTTATTTATTTATTTACTATTTTATTATTATTTATTTTGCATCTGACAGAGGTGGAAACTTCCTCTGGAAGTCAGTTGATTTGGAAGAACACTACTATTTTAAAATTCCTATTTCCTTTGGAAGCCATCCTTTATTTGTCCTCTGAGCTGCAAGAGGAGTACCTGTATTACTGTGACCCTCTGCTGCAGCTAGTTGACTGATAAAGCGAGCTGGTTCCACCTTGCCCTTCTTGTGCTCGCTGTACAGCGAGCAAAGCGGGGAATGAGTGGTTTTAGCTAACTATTCTCCATGACCGCTGTTAGTTCCTTATTTTGCTTTTGCATTCTCTGCTAGATGAGGAGTTTTAAACAAACACCAATGGTGCTATGAGAAGCCTGACAAATCTGTGCTGCTGAGTTTTTGCTATGTTGACACAGGGATAAAAGCGTAAGCTAAACAAATAAAGGCTTGAATCTTGAATTCCTGAATGGCTTGTTTGCAAGCTGGTTAGCTAGAGCATTGCGGAAATTGGTTAAGCCGTAAGACAATGAAGTGTTGTGGATTTGGGATCATGTTGCAGAAAGTCTTTAAGCAGATGAAGCTGGTTCAACAGTGCCTTTCCAGGGGAAAAATGTTCTCCAGTATCCAGCAGAGCCTATAGCCCTTATCCCCTCTTCACGCTGACCACTGCAATCCTACCTATTCAAACTGATCCAGCAAGTAAACAATCTTCTCTGCACTTTTCAGTCCCCTAGAGCAGCACAGATTGGGGGGATGTTGTGAAGCATCACACAGCCAGGATCATGCTGTGCCTCCCTGGCACTGAAAAAGGTGTAATTTGTGGACTGAACATCTGCTAGCCTTAGAATTAAAGCTAGCTTAATTCTAATCAAATATGTCCCATTTGATATGAATTACAACCATTTTTGGGGTTGCATTATTATCTAGGGTCCCTGGCTGCAATCAGGATCCTGCTAAGGAGGCACTGTACTGAGGTGTAATGAGAGGGGATCCATCGCTTGAGGTTATGTGGGACTTTCTGTGATTGAAACTTCTTGAGCCGAGCATATGAGACAATGAATCACTTGGGAAGGGCTTCCAGGAAAGGATCAGAACAGGTAGATGTAATGACAAGCCCCTGGAGATGGCATGAGGGTAATGATACCTCATTTAAAGTGAAATGGCATCTCTCTGCATGCACTGTCATCTGTTTGGTGAGCTTCTTGAGCAAAACCTGATGCTTTAGAAAATTTACCAAAAGTGGAGATCAGAATGAGGTGGGGGGGTTGGTTTTTTTTAAGGTATGGCTCAATTTTATTAGACATAAGTGTTTCCTGAGAAGCTATGAAAATGGTTTAGGAAGCCATGAGAATCTTGGAAATTTCAGAACCATTTAGCAAGTAGTTAATAAACTGTAAAAGGGATAGTTTTTTTCCTTTTCTATTGAGACAGTCTATGCTTGTAAGAATAAGAATTTCTGTCCCTTCCAGAATTCATGTCTTTTGAATCTTTATTTTCATGAAACGTGGATGTTTTCCATGTTTTTACAGTTGCTGTTCTGAGTATTCACCCATCTTGCTATCTAGTTCACAAACTTGTGGACTTCTTCCCTCTTTGGGTGTTATACACACACACAAAAGAAGAGGAAAAACCATTGCATGTGCTACTAAAAGGAGCTCTCAGGTGTTTAGCATCTCTAATGTGCTACAGCACTCAACATGCAGCACAAGTTTTTAATTACCTCACAGTGATTAGCAGTCCAGAAAAATCCCCTCAAACCAATTAAAAAATGTGGAAGTGAGTGAAGCCTGATGCAGGCTCCAGGGGATGCTTCAGTGCCTGCTTCCATCCTGGCAGGCTGAGGATTTGCTCCAGCCCTGGAATGTCCCGGCGCTGGGAGAAGCCTTTAGCTTTTTGCATGATGCTTATCCTGTGGGTGAGGTAGAAATGCAAAATACTCCAAGTGGCAGGTGTTAACAATGACTTAGTTGTCTCACTGGTCTTAGTTGTTGAATGTATTTGCATTACATTTAGCTTTATTAAAAAATCCATTTAAAGATGAACTCTTTGGCTAGTGGGTGAGAAGTGTGGGAACAAGTGGTGTGGAAGTAAGAAACCCTGCAGATTGTCATGGCCACCCTGGCACACTGGTCTCCTGCCACTCTGGAGACAGTAAGAAAAAGGCCCCAAGCTTCACTGCTCAATTTCTATGACTGCAAGCAAGGAGAGAGGAAGGATTTGCTATCTCAGCAGAGCTTTAATCAGGACCATCCACGAGCGCTTGCATGGGAAGTGGTGCCTGAAATTGTGAGTGCTTTCCTGAGGTAATAACTGATCTGGACTGGATTGAATGGATGATCTAAAAATTAAGTGCTGAGCTATCTGAACTCTTTCAGCTGTGTTGAAAGAGCAGTTATAGCTGACAGAGTTTGTACCAGGTGTTTTTTCCCTCTTTATTTTGAAGGCACCCTATTAATGCCAGGCTTTGTCTACTCCATTATTTTTCAACTCAAATAATAATTGCATTTTATGGGTTTAGGCATGCAATTTTTCACCCCCCGTAAGTGGTGCCCCGTCTCTGGGGTGAGGCGCTAGGATGTGTGTGCCACAGCTTTTCCGACCCCTGATTATTGCACATGTCTCTGATGTCACCTAAGGCAGGACGTCAATGCTGGCAGGCTCCAGCCATGCTCTGACTGTCACCCCTAGAGTGGTCCCATTTGCTTGAAACAGAGTAAAGATCAAAAGACATGGAAGGGAGGTGTTTGCTCTTGGCTCTCTCATGCCTTGCACGGAGCAAACTTGAATGAGGAATTGGGCCCATGCGTGATCTGCCTGGTGAAACAGCAGCTGGGTAAAGTCACCGCAGAGCGCAGCCCCCGGAGCCGTGCGGATCCGGCTGTAGCGCCAGCTCCCTACGTGCCTCCCATCAGCTGAAAAGCTAACCAGGGTAGAGCAGCGCTACGCCCAGTCTGGCAGGTGTAACGGAAACAGCAGCTGAGGATGTAGTGGTTGTTACTGATAAGCATCCAAGCTCATTAAATCTGACTGTTTCCAAAAACTGAGTTCTTGTTTCTTGCCTGTAGTAAGGTTTTCAGAAATAAGCCTGACGGTGTAACTTTGCCATTATTTTCCTATGCAAATGCTGTGGATGCCCTGCAAATGCTATTTTAATCAACTGCAGCCAGCACTTCTGAAAATCATTAATTTGGCTAAATATAGGCTCACTTGCCTAACTTAGGCGCCTTGCTTTTAAGAATCTGAGCTTTGCTTTCTAGGTAGCCAAGGCACAAAGTGAATTGTGCCCATGCTCTCACATGGCCTGCCAGTATGTCCTATCCCTCTTTTCACCTTGTTTCTGAGACTGTGGTCTTTGGGGTGGGGAAGAAATGTTGTCTACTCTATTTTGCTTAGGACACGGGGATCCAGCCCATGGGTTTTCAGTACTGGTGCAATCTGTTTATTAATAATGAAGAGTCTCTTAACCCAGAGATTGGCTGGTGTTTAGTGCTCCCATGTTTCAAATGCCCCCGTATTATAGCCGTAAAACATATTTTCCTCAGTGTGTTCACCTGCTCGGAACTGTACCCACGGAATGGATCAAGAGAGAGGCTTTGCCAGTTAAAATAGGAAGTATCAGAAGATATAATCACTGGTTTAAGAAGTCCCTGCTCTTCCACAGAGCATCCTGTCAGGGTTATCTACTGGCTCAGCGCCAGGTGCTGAAGCTTGTGTGGCTCTTGCAAGCGCACAGATTGCACAGTCAGACTGTAAAAATACCTCGGGCTGACTGTGTGATGGGGTGAGGGGCCTGGGGGGCTATTCCTACCACGGTGGATTTTGGGCAAGGGTGGAACAGGATTTGGACTTGATGATCTGCCTTTGCAAACCTGATATTCCATTTCTGGTGTAGTTTCCAGAACAAATATGCAGTAACGCAGGCAAAAGGCGTGAGGTTGCTTTCTCCTCTGTGACCTCTGTAGCACCTCTGTGAACCTCACAGAAGGCAGGACCTTGGGCTCGACTGGCGATGCTCCCGGTGCTCTGCCAGGGGTTGTTCTCCAAAGTTTCTACAACCATTTCTGCTCATCCTGGAAAACGAGGGCTGTGTGGTCGGTGCAAAGAGGAGCTGGTGTGGGAGCTTGGCAGGCTGGACTCCCTGGAGGAGTTCGGGCGTAAGGAGGCTCGGGAGAAGGTCACCTTTGAGACAACGGCCAGGCCCGGATAGAGGGGGTGCTGAGCCCTGCTCAGGAGGTGTTTCGGGGCCTCTTCACTCCCGCTTGCTGACCCAGAGTCCCTGCAGGCCCCATGCCAGGGGCTTCGCCCATCTCCCGGGTGTGAGTAGAAGCCTCAGTGCTGCTTTTCCGCGTAGCAGGACGGCCTTCAAGTGACTGATGCTGGGACTGGAGGTGGAGCGTTTTATCCCAAACTGCTCCAGGAGAGGATGGGAAATCCCAATCCTGTTCTGCAATAGCAGGCAGAAGCATCGGGCCCACTAAAGCCACTTCCTATTCTAATCGCTGGGTCAAACCCAAATTAACAGCTAGGTATTGGTCTGTTTTTCTCTCCTGCACGTGCACAGAAAAGTTGCTGCTTCTGGGAGTAATGCATAGGGAGTGCAGCCCTGAGCAGAGGGTACTGCCCGGTGCAGTAGGTTGGCTTGGTCGGCATTGAGCTGGTAAAGGCTGCCATTAGCCCAAATTTTTGCACTTGGCGTCATTCCACCTTTGAAATTTCCCTAGCACTAAAAGGAAAAAAGGAAAGTCTGAGATTGTCAGAGTGTCATAGCTTTGTTATCCTTCCAAAATTATGTCCCTGCAGATGTTCTCAAAGGAAGGTAAGAGAAACCTCTGATAGCAAAGGTTTCCTATCTTCTGAACTGGAAAGAAACTTGGCTAATCCTTGCTGCAGAGTCACATATGCTGAGCCAGAGACTGTGAAGAGTTGTGCCTTTTTTCTTTTCTTTAGTGCATTGATAACAATTCAGAGTGGAGCACGTGCTGTCTTTTGCATTTGGGTTTCTCACTCTGGCATTTGAACTGGAGAAAGCCTGAAACCTCATATCTGAATTATTTCAGCCTTCCAGGTGATGCCAGGACTTCGGGTAGGCAGTCTGGACTGACAACTTGGTATTCCACACAACCAAAGGGAGAGAAAATGTCTTGCTTTGCTTTGGAAGTAGAGGAATATTGGAGAATGTCTTCCTGACAAGTGTTTCTGATATAGCCAAACACTTAAGCAGTTATTGGAGCTTTTGCAGGGAGAACTTTTGCAAACACCTTTTCTTAGGAGGAGAGTTTGGGAAGAGACAGGCACGTTTTGTGGTTCAATCTCGCTTCTCTTTGAAAAACGCAACAAAGTAGTGTTTTTCACTGTGGAAACTTTAGATGAATAATCCCTACATGTAGAAAAATGACTCACTGCCCAGCCCATCAGCTAATTTCTAAGACATGCTTTTAGCAGCCAGGAGGTAAAATAGGCAATATGCTAAAAAGATTCAGGCCTAGGGATTTCATCTTTGGAAATTTAAGCATGTGTGTATATGCATGCTCATATGCACCTACGTGTCTGTGTATAAATGAAGGCACGTAAGCGGTTTCTCTACAGTTTTCTTGGTAACGTAATATAGCCACTGTCATACAGTACATAACAAAACATGGCAAAGACTGAGTTTTAGCGATTGCAGGTCAGAAGAAATGAAATCTGTTATAGTACCAGATTTTCCCACTGATCTGAGCGGAGAGGAAAGAGCTCATGGGGAGGCAGATCAGGGCAGCTCTGCTCAGCAACAACTTTTTCAACTTGCTGCTCCCTGAACAGGCTCTTGCTTGTAGACGCTGTTTTTTTCCATAGGATCATAGGGGAATAATTTGCATTTCGATACATGAATGTTATCATGTTGACATCTGATGCTGGAGCTGGTGGAGGAACCAGCATATTAGTCATCATTTCTACGCTAGGGCCTAAAAATGTTGTACTAGCAGATGTTGGCGAGGCTGCTTGGCAGCATGGTGGTGGGATGCATGAGTGCCACATGGGGACAGGGCAACCCATTTGCCACTCGGTGGGCACTTCCCATGCCGGTGGTGCATGCTGCTCCTCCTCCTCGTTTGCCCTCTGGGAAGGAGCTGGGCCCTAGTTTTTCTTTGCAAGGAGGGATTTTTGGTCGGTACCTGCAGCTCAGAGGGGAGAGGTTTTATCTCCCCTTTCAGCAGTGCTTCGGCTAACTGGTTTCCTGCTTTGAAATGCTGGTGCTTCTGTTTCAGTGAAAAACCTCTGTCATGATAAAAGCACTGCAAAGGGCATTTGCATATTGGGAAGAAAAATACAAGCTTTGTGTTTCCTTTCTCCAAAACAATCAATTTACAGGTTCCTTCTGTGATGTCAGGCATCGTACATGCATCCCAGGCTCGATGGAAAATTAATGCTGTTTTTATACGAATTATGTTATCTTGCTCCATAGGAAACCATCGTTTATCTATTTAATTTTTTCTTAGCTAAACAATAAGCTATCTAAGGGAAACAGCTTCTCCTCAGGGGTTACTTTTAGATCTTACCATTGGTTCTCTGTGAGACAGTGTTATCTGTTTTGCCTTTTACTTTTTCTGCATTCACATGATCCTATCAGATCATCAGGGCAAATTTGATTTAATTCCAGGACAGATAAAAGGAGGCTAGTTCTGTGTTGGTAAGGCAGAAAGCTGACTAAGAATATCCTGATAATTTAGATCATAATTTTGACTTTGGCTTCTAAATGGAAGCATAGTCTAGTATATTAGTGTACTGTCTAAAATATAATATTTGGACTTGTGCTAATGGCCAATTGCCTTTAAGAAGGAGTGGAAGGGTATGGTGGTGCTGCACATAACCTCTTCACATCTCGATTACCACATCTCACTAACCCCCTCTGCAGAGGACAGGGGTCCGTTTGCTTCTCAGAAGTAAATCTCCTCTCCCAAATTCCTCTTCTTCCAAATACCAGAGCCCAGGGCATCATATATAAGCCTGTGTCCTACGTTTCTGATAAAATGTTATCAAAGTAGCACGGTAGCACCATTGCATGCTTGGTGTGTGCAAAAAAAGTTTGTGCAACTTCAAATTGACCTTTTGGATTGTAAGAATTAACAGTCGGCGAAATAGAGAGCATGTGTTATGGTGCAATTCATTTCCTCCTGAGTTTTTCTGTGACAGTCCCTTCTAGATCATCTAAAAGCTTCAGAAATGGTAATGAATTCATTTTCACAACACCACAGTAAATGAAGGGATATTACTATCTCTCTGTCTCTCTCTTCATGTGTTAGGAAAAAAAAAAAAGCCGAAGTACAGAGAACCACAGCGCTGGCACTTCGAGCTTTTGAATGCCTGACTTCATCTTTACTGAAGTTATTCTAATGTCTGGATTTGGCGTATTCCTGCAAAGAACTTTCCTCCTCTGGCACGTGCCAGCAGAAATCTTGGCACATTGCAGCAGCCTGATGCTGCCGTGTCCTCAGCAGGCTTGCAGTCGGCCCGGCACGCTGCCTGCTCTGCAGAGGCAGGACACAAGGGCCCTGGAGGGCTGCAGGCTCGGGGAGGTGTTTCCACGTGCCCCAGCGAGCATCCCCTTCCTTCCCTCTCTTCTTCCTCCTTTCCCGCCCCCTGTCCTGTCCTCTCGCATGCACCCTGCTCTCCATGTCCCAGTTTGCATATTCTCAGCTCGCCCGCGGTGCCACTGGGCTCGTGCATTTTGTCCAGCTATTTCCCAGCCAGATCCTGCCGCACGGTTCCTCTATTTGGTCTCTTTGCTCCTTTCCTTCTTCCTCTTTTTTTCTTTTTCCTTCTTCCTCTTTTTTCTTTTTCCTTCTTCCTCTTCTTTTTCCTTCTTCCTCTTTTTTCTTTTTCCTTCTTCCTCTTTTTTCTTTTTCCTTCTTCCTCTTTTTTCTTTTTTCTTCTTCCGTCCTCTTTTCCTTCCTCCTTTTTTCTTTTTCCTTCCTCCTTTTTTCTTTTTCCTTCCTCCTTTTTTTCTTTTTCCTTCCTCCTTTTTTTCTTTTTCCTTCCTCCTTTTTTTTTTCTTTTTCCTTCTCCCCCCCCCTTTTTTTTTCTTCAGCACATGACCAGTCTTTAGATACACCCAATAAATCAGCTCTCAGCACCAATAGTTTAATTATTAAGTGGAGAAAGCTTCTGGGAAAGTTTAACTGAACAAAATGTTTTTTCTGTGAGTGTGATTCCTGGAAATAGCCAAACTAAATAGCCTAACAGAGAGACACAAACAATAAAACATTTCACTCAGATGCTTTGATACCTGACAAGGCTGTAAGCAGTGGGTCAGAGGCTCGTGCTGAGCGGTGGCCCGAGCCCCCGGCAGCGCCCAGCCCTGCGTGCGAGGTGGCGGGCACAGGGCAGCATCTCAGCGCTGCAGTGGATTCCCCTTTTGCCTCCTCTGCTGTTTCTGCCCAGGTCTTCGCCTCAATCCTATGGTTCCTTCTGGACAGTCCTTGTCCCTCAGGGGAGCCCCAAGCTGCCAGGACTCAGGACTTGGATCGGGGTGAGCCTGCTTCCCAGGGCTGGGGACCTCGCCCAGCAAGAACTGAAGAAGTCGCCTGTGCTCTGTCCTTGCTGTCACAGGGACACCACTGTCCCACGTGTCCAGCACGTTTGTGACTTTTGTTGCTCTGATTTGGGACTCGACTGTGCGAGCACTGGAGACAGCTGCAAGAATCTGCAAGGTCGGATGGAGCCCTGTGGAAGTAATATTTGCTTCAGACTGATGATGTCTGTTGGTACTAACAGGTTCTCAGAACAAGAGTGACTTCCTTGCACTGTGTTGCAGCCCATGGCGTTTGGACCAGGCAGCATGCCAAACACGTTCAGATTGCAGATGGTTCCGATTAAGACAAATTTTGTAATACATTAGATTTATTCTCTTGCTAGCCCCCGGGGAAGGTACATGTCCTGGCTCTCTGCAAAGCGGTGCTGCGTGATTGAGTGAGGCAATGTGTGCATGAGGCAGAGCATGCAGGCTTGCATTTCTGGGGGCACAGGAGTGCTCAGGGTGGCCACCCCTCCCACTCCCCATTTGCTGCACCTCGCCAGCTGAGATGCAGCTGGCGATGGCCTGCAGAGACCCGTGTGCCAGGTTCGCTCCATTGAAATCACTTCAGTGAGAGGAAGGACCAGCATTAATAACCCGGATTCTAACAGCAATTGATTTTAAGATTAAAAGTTAACAGAACCTGACTGATTTGCCCTCCGGGCTTCTCCAGATTAGAGGAACAAACTTGAGAACAATGACTAGTGAACAACACCAGAACAATGATGCAAGCACAAACGTGGGGCCCTTCTTGAGCAAACACCCACTCACAGGGCTGCGGGGACATGTTTGAGGAACTGGGTAAGTAGATCCAGAAACGATTGTTCCAACCCCCGTTGCCCTCCTGCCTCTCTGCTGAGCTTCTTTTGTCTCCCCCTTGGAGCTTAGCATCCCATTAGCCACCTAACTGTTGTGTTCATACTAAACCAGGCTCCTGCTCCCTTTCTGCATCTGGCTGGGACACACTGCTGGGCCAGTAATGGTTAACCTAATTATCAGCTCTTCGATATCAGGGGTTTTTGTTACACGTTTGTCCAGCGCTTGTGCAATGGGGCAGTGATTTGGAGCTTGAGACTGAGGGCGCTGTTGTACTCCAGGAACATGCAATTTACTTGAAAAAGCCCTTATTACAGGAAATGCAGATCTGGAATTGTGTTACTTTAAGTACCCTACAGCAGTGGCAGTTGAGACTTCATATGGCTCTGACCTCTGATGTGAGTTCGTACACGTTAGACTCAACTTTGCCAAGAATTTAGGAGGATAAAACACTAATAAAAATCACTGTGTTACTTAGCAGAATAGAATGTTATTACAGGAGATAATTGCTCTGCAAGTGTGAAAGGGTACAGCTTTGATCAGCCTGAAAAAGCTTTGAGAGTAGTTTGTAGTTTGTGACTTGTGGCGTGATTTCTGGATGGTGAGAAAAGCACCCCCCACAGGCAGCTCTGGCACGTGTTAGGAGTTGAGCTCCTGATGTTTTCCAGCCCCACTGTAGATGCTACGTGGGCACATGGGCCCTTTTAGCGGTTTTCTTCTGCGCCATGGTTCAACAATGTCCAGAAATGACACCTGGCTCTACGTTTCTCGGGCCCCGGGATATGTCAGTTTGGGGAGGAGACCTGGCTGTACTGTGCATTCATTGCTTGAGAATCCAGGGAAAACCATACAGAAAGGGTGGCCAGTTGTTGTACTATGCACCCGTGATTTAACTGTGGAGCTCTGAGATGCATATATATCTTCAGTTCTGTTATATTTCTAGCTTTACTATGCTTTTAGCTTTGTTATAACCTCTTATCTCTAATAAATTTTCATGCTTGACAACTGATGATCTCTCGATTTCAGTGCAACTAACCCCAGAATCTGGAAGAATCCCGGACGCCCCCCTAGTGGCGCGTCACAAGACCCCAACCATTGATGGGACAAATCTGAAACTCGCCTCTGCTCTGAGCAGCGTGTGGCCTTGGGGCCTCTCGCCCAGCTGTCTTGGCTGAGAGCACGTTGTTTAGTGCAATGAACCTCTTCCCTCAATTCCTCCCCTTAATGATGGGCTTGAACTTTGGGAAATCACTGAGACCGATCAAACCTCTCCCGCTGCCGCTTCCACCCGGCGGGAGGGAGTGCCCAGGCCACGAAGCGCAGGGATTGTGGGGAGGCTCCGCAGGGCAGGGGCTCCCTTTGCTTTCCTGCCCACAAAGTCCAGCTCCAGCTGTGTCTGGCTCCCTTCCCGGCAGCGGAGGTGGGTTTTTTCTGCCCAGCTTCGGTGCCTGGGCTCTGCTGACCAGCCTGCATCTGTGGTTTCCTCTTCTCATTCCTAAGGAAAATACTAAGCTCTTAATTCCTAAGTAAGTACATTGTTCCTGGCTTTTCATAAAAGCCAAGCGCAACTCACTAAAATGACAGATAATGGCAGCTGTGTGACCTAGATTCAACCGATTGCATTCTCTCATGTATTTTCAGGGACCTTGTCATGTCAAAAATATTTGTTTTCTCACTGCTTCATCATGTCAAAATGTTTGTTTTTCTCTCTGCTTTTATTATTTTAGAATAAACTGAAAAACCAAGCTATGTTTATACTGAGGTTATTGCATTTTCTGTTCTGTTACATGCAGGCAGATGAAGTATAAAGTCACTCAGTAGTCTGCTCTCCAGAGCTTTCCATCGGCTCTTTCTCGGCTGAGAGCGAGTGCTTCGTGATTGTAGCTGGTTGCTTTATTGTTGGATTTCCGTCTCATTGCCAGAGCCACAACTCACTCAACTTCCTCTAGCAGGGGAGGTGAATTTACCTGCCTGGAAGCTGGCATTACTTGATCGTCTCATGATTTTTTTTATTTGTTTTGTTGTTGTTGTTGGCGGTGATTTGTATTTCCAACCCTATAGAGAAGATAGATAGAAATTTGTCACTAAAACATCGTAATGATATTTGAATGTTCCAGTAACCAGGTCCTGCAACCGTTTATTCTCTCTCATGCCCTGAAAACTTCATGTCTGTGGCAGGCCCAGACCTGGCTGGTCCTGCACCGTGCTGAAGCTGCTGGCGCCTGTGTCACGCTTGGGGGGGTGATGCCAGCGGGACTGTGGAAACAAGAGTCCCGCAACCAAGTGGCACAAGAGAGGTGTGCAGAGAACCGTACTTACATAAAACCCCCTTGAGAAATGGCAAACGGTGAGTTGGACTGATCCCAGTGCCGTGCCGAGCCCGGCATGTGCACGGGATCCCGGCTGCAGGAGTGGGGTCAGCTGAACCTGCCGTGCCTCCAGACAGCTCGGACCTGTCCCAGCCAGTCTGTGTTTGAGATGGCTGAAAGACAAACCTGAGCAAGGTTGCTTTCCATTTGCTCACCTGAATGCCGGTGGCAGGCAGCTGTAGAGACTGGTATCCAAAGATTTCTGCCCTTTTCAGGTCCTCTCACAGCGCAGCTTCCCTTTATTTGACAAAGCAAAGCCTGAGAGATGGTGTAATTGTCATCCCTTGAGACTGAGTTTAAAAAAAAAAAAAGAAGAAAATAAGTGCTCAAGTTTAAGAATGATGTTGGCATTAGAACAAAATACATTAAAAATACTAATGTTTTGCCTGCTCTCCCTATTCCTGTGCTGTAAAGAGTGGCTGTGAGCAAGGGCTCTTAGCTGGGGCTTGTTGTTCCTTTGCAGTGACTATAGGGAGTACCTGGTTTTGTGTTGCTGGTCTCTAGATCTGTTCTCACCCCTGTAGCTGAAAGAGACTGCTTCATGGTCACCTGGAGGGAGTGCTGAGCACCACCACGTGTCCTTGGTCTCCAAGTTTTCCTGAGTTCACTTACCTCTGCGAGGACAGGAGGGGAAGGAGTCATGCATTTTTACATTATCACTAAGTGAGTGACTTCACTTGCGCGTTTGGTTTCACAGACTGGGAAGAAAAAGCCTGTGTTAGAAGCCGAGTGGTTTATTCCTGGGCAGTGTACGGGTACATTGAGCATAGAGAAGGGATCCCTTTTGTTATGAAATTATTTCCTGGATTTTCCCTTTTAAGATGCTTCCATGGAAGAACAGCTTTTACCTGGGTAATGTCCACAAGAAGATCTGAGTTGTATGAGTAGAACAGAGAGGTCAACAAAGAGGCCCTAAGGAGAACTGAACGTAGTCCAATAGAAATGCGCATGTGATTTTGGGGAATGGAACAAAAGGAAATGGGAAGTTTAGTGTCCTGGCTCAGTTCCTGATTGAATACATATGTTGCCCGTGTTGTGCTGCAGTTTTGTGGTGTGTCTGAGTTGGTTCGAACCCAGAAATCGTTGAAATTCAGCATTGAAATAAGTGAATCCTGCATATAGTTTGCCTGTTTCACAACTGTTTTTAATATGCTCTAATTATGTGGTATTAAATAACGTAATTATTTGTCTGTTTTTATGTACAAAAAAATCTAAATACAATGCCTTTTGGCTAATCTCATTTGCCCCTCTTCCTTGTCCTTCAAAACCGTGGGACTGTTCAGATTTAATACTTGCCTGGGTCAGCTCTTTAACCCCATTTTTCCCTGTGCTATTCTGATCAAAAAAGAAACCAGTTTAAAAGGCCAAATCTAGTTATATTACTTTTACGCAATGTCATACAAATGGCCAACCACTAGGCTTTATATGACAGGCTGTCCCCTTTTCCCTTAAGCACAACGAGCGCTCTAAGTCCATGTTCCTTGCCCACAAGAGCCCCCTTAGACCAAGAGCATCTTGACTTGGTGTTTGGTGAGACCCTGACCTGCTCTGCTGGCTTTGGCTGAATCCCCACATCCTGGCTATGAGCAACCATCTGCAAATGTCTCCGGAGACGGAGTATGTCTGGGACCTACCTTTTTGGCAGGTAGCAGTCTAGACATCTCTGAGCTGGACTTTCACCAAACCAATAGAGTTTAAGAGCCCCTGTGGGGCCTTTCCTCCATGAATCTGTCTAATCCCAAATTAACTAATGGTTTCTGGGTCATCACTTTGTGCTGTAGTGAAGGGCTCTTCTTTTGATTGCTTTCAGCATGCAGCACAAGGATGGCTTTGTGAATCCCATTTTCCTGCACTGCAGGGACAGGTGAGGCGACATTCCCTGGCTGGTTTCTCAAAACCATTCAGCATTTCATGGAGATCTTGAAGATGTTCGTTGCTTTTCCAGGCCCTTCCTCCTGCAGCTCATGTTTCATCTTTGTTGCTCCTCTTTGCATCTTTTCAAGTACTATTCTATCTGTTTGAAATGTGAGATGATCTGCACATAGATGTGGGTACACTGAGGATTTGCACAGCAGCATGACGTTATTATTTTGTTCTCTGTTTCCTTCTTAGTAATTCCTGATGTTTGGTTTCATTTTGTGACTGCAGGTAGCACTGAGCTAAATTTTTGGCATGTGCACCCTAATTGCAACATCTCTGTCTCAAAGGAGTAATAGTTGATTTAGACCTCATTGCTGTGCCAAGGGATGGTCAGATACTGTGTCAAGAGTCCTTGCTCCCTTCCTTCAGCTTTCTTTAGCCAAAAGTCCTCTTCTCCTACTCCCATCACACACGTTCATCTGGAAAATGGGTATCTTGCCATATTAACACTGCTGCTAATAAAAAGGCAGTAATGGCTGTTACAGTGTATGTCTATTTTTAGAGCAGGAAGGGAAAGTTGAAAGGCTTCAAATCACCTTTTTCATTTGTTCTGCTCCTGCTCGGCAAGCAGTCTTGTGGAATAATGAGGCTGTGAATTGCCAGGCTTGTACTGCCCAAAGTTACCAACTTGCTATATTTTTCTCTGAAACTCACATCTCTTCTGTGTTGCACAAACTGCAAGATTTCAACTAAAAAATTTTAGCAGAAATGATAGCAAAAGGAAACGTGGTGTACCAGTAAGTGAGCATCCTGGGGGATTTAGGCTGTAACATACTGGAATCTGCCTGTGCCTTATGGAAGAACAGTCATCTCTACAGACAGGCGAATTCTTCAGAAAGCTGAAAGTCATTGCTGGAGGAAGCAGTGCAAGTCTTCAGGCAACCCCCAGATACGGCAAATAGAGGGGAAAAAAATCTGTGCCCTCAGCAGGAGTCACACTTTGGAATGAAAAAGTTAATTAAGAACAACTGGAGACTGTTGGATAAATAGGCCAAAGTCATCTTTATACTGGGCAGGAAAGAGAAGCTGTGCTCTGATGAGAAAGCCTTTGGTTGCAAAACGGGATTAAATCAGCAAATGCTACTCTATGTAGCTGTTGATTTTGCACAAGAGGTTACAGTCTATTGCAAGCCACTAAACCAGAAGGGCCGTGGCAGTATGCCTCATGTCCCAGGGCACAGACGTGTGACAAGCAAAAGTTCGGACCTCTAACATGTTGCAAGCTCTCACACCCATGCTTTGTCTCTTCTGCTCCGTGATCTTTTTCGCTTCGTGCTAATGGGCTCTGGAATGTGGCATCTCCAAGCTGGCTGGGTTGCAGCCAGGGAATGTGCCCCTTCTGCAGGGCTAAAGGGTCCTGCTGGGACCCTCATTTTCAACCATCAGCCCAATTCTGCATCCTTCTCCTCCTCCTCCTTCTCCATTTGGATATGAGGAAGACATCCCATGGGAAGCAGTTGCTTAGTGTCCCTTGCTGGGTAAATGGAAACTGTAGCTAGCCCCGAAGCGGAGGACTGGTGATTGACTTCGTGTTTACTGTGGGTAGGACAAAACTCATCCTAGTGTAAAATGACTGCTGTCCTGCAGGTTTTACACTTCGGCTCAGCCTGAAGTAGTTTGTGCTCCCAAGCGTCTCATGCTCAGAAAGATTATGTCAATGAAAAACCTGTTTAAATATCTGCTGAACACTTGGAGGAAAAAAAAAAAAGCCAGCAATCCTTTTGTCTGAATTTGATCAGCTCTCCAAATAAGACCTGTACCCTTAATGCAGATCCTGCATGTGATGTTTCAACTAGATGTGCTTAGGTACGATGAAACAACATCGGGGCGTGAAACACCTTTTACTATATTGAGTACTTTCCATTTTAACTGCAGAGAAAATGGGTTTTATCCATGTACTATGCAAAAGCAAATTCTTCTGGTATTTAAATGTCTCCTTTTATAGCAGGTAAGGAAGCTGGACTCAAAGGCGATTTTCCTCTGTTGTAGGTGTATTTTCACTAGCAGGTATACTCACTGGCACTTGGTAACTTGGGCGGGAAACAGAAAGTCAAAATGCCTTCTTTGGGATACCTCGCCCCCAGGAAAGCAGAAGTTGAACTTTGAGGAGGGAATGTTGTCTCCAGGACAATGTTTCTGCCTCTCTGACTCTGAGACTCTCCTGACAGCTGTTGTAAACCAGCTGCTGTCACTAGGAAATGTCCTTTAGTCATTGCTTCCTCCCAAATAAACAATGTTTTTTCTCCTTAGCAGTGAAAAATAAACCAGCGTCTGTTTCCTAATTTCTCTGTAAGAATGCTGCTTAAATACAGATGTACAGAACAGTCATCCATGAAAGAAGCACAGCTAAATTTCACTAAATATCACTTGACAAAGCTGACATTGTGATGCAGCTGTTGTCTTAAAACAAGATAAGAGAACCAGAGTCCTTAAATCATATAAACTGTCATTTAAAAGCTGTTTCCAGTATTTTCACTTGCCAGTTTATTATTAAATAGGCACCAGATTCCCCTCCCTGGGTGGAAGAACACACTGTGTAAATCCCTGCAGCTGTCCGGGCTGCAGCACATGGAGAAGCCACAATACTTGTGTTGGCTGGGAACCTGCTTCATTTTGGGTGTTACCCAGTGTGCTTTGTCCAAGAGGTGTAGGTGGCCACGAGCTACCTTGCAGCCTGTCTTGCATTGGTGTCCTCCTGTCCAGTGTCTTCCTGGACAGAAGTGTGAAGTTGCAGTTCAAATAAGCAACTGCGCTGGCTCAGGTTGGCAAACGGCTTACTGGTAGCAGCTCTACAGGAGTTGTTGTGGATTCCAGACTGAATACGACTGTGGTCACTCACAGGGTCACTTCATCTAAAAAACTTGTGGCCTTGTTTCTTCTGTGGGGCTTGCTGGCAGGGGGACAGTGTCTGAGCACAGGTTGTCTGTTAGCCCTTCATAGAAATAGTATCTTGAGGCCCAGCTGTCCCAGAAGCTACCTTCCTCATCAGCAAAGATGAGGGAAAAGGAAGGGAAGAAAGAATTTAGTGCCTTTATCTGGGATTTGGCACCCTTTCTCTGTGACCTTACTTGGTTTTGCTGTTGGAGCTGAGCTGGGTCCAGGATGACCTCTTTAAACTGCGGGATTTCTTAGCTAACAGCGCTGCAAGAGACTCTGGTGGGGCTTCACACACCCCTCCAGGGTAATGTGACATGTTCTTCATGGTCCAGAGAGTTCTTCAAGTCTCTCGACAGAAACCTGGCACATTCTGTTCTATAGAGGCGAAAAATGACATCACCCAGGGTCAAAGACTATCCAGAAAAGAGGAACCTTGTGAAGCCAGTAAATCTGGGGTAGCAGCTAGATTGTGAAGATGGAAGAACATGTCCTTTCACTTCTGTGATGTCTAGGTGTGGCCTCAATGGCCAGCAGCTACGCGGGGGTGATGGCTGGTTTTAGAGTGGTATTTCTTGCTGGGTCATTTGCTGTGGGAACCATGTCATGAACCATGATGGGGCTGTTATCTCCACTGCATCTCTCCATGAGAAGATTTGCTTGTGATACAATCCCTGCATAGAAGGGGAGTGTGATTCTTCTCCAAGGAGTTCAAAAATGCAGAGGAGACCTACAGATCTGTCAGGTAGCTAAGCTGACAAAAGGCTCTGGAGACAGCTCTTTGCTTGGGATGTAGCTGTAAGAAAGATGCTCTTATTGGCAAAGTTGCCACATTTGAAATGGGGGCCAACTTTTGCTGGGATTCAAGTCTCTCAACCTCGTGGCATGGAGATCTGCTCTGAAGCTTCAGAAGCAGTAGTGGCATCTGTGTAGCAATGAAAAGGTCCTGGTGCACTGTGAGGCGAGGTTGTTTTGCAGCTGGAAGGGAGACATCACGCTGGTTTGGTCCCGGATAGAGAGCTGGGAGCCAGCACAGCAGAGCACCCCAGAGAGGGAACCTTGGTGCAAAGAGCATTTCTTCTTAGTTTTTCTGCCTGGCCTGGAAGCGAGCTCAGACGAGCCTCGCCGTAGATCAGCGCCTGTGAGGGAAACGTGTCAGAGGGGACATGCAAGTGCCTTGCGGTGTCAGGGGACACTACAGCCCCATGTTTCCCCCCTGCCTCCCAAGGCCGGAGCGTGCAACAGCCTTGAGGGGGCTGTGGCTGGGCTGGAGCCTGGTGGCAAGCGCTAGGATGCAGCCTCATACCCAGCAGGGCCTCCAGCTTCAAGCTTGCAGATTTGCAGTGCAAATGGCTGGAGGTTTACAGGCTTGAGGACAACAGAGACACCCCCATGGTTCCCAGATTCTTCACTGAGTGGGTTTTTAGTACGAATACTTGATGTTTTAGTTGTCCTGTCCGGGGATTTTTCACCTTCCAATACAGGCTTCCTTGCCCCCCCCCCCCCAAAAAAAGAGGAAAACTAGCTTTTCCAGTATCAGCAACAATCACTGCATTTTACACAGTGGCACTGCCCCTATCTCCTCAGTGCACAGTAAATGTAACAACACAGGCTTATGATTATACATCCTTTTCAAAGAGAAAGAAAAAAAGGTTAAAAATCTCCGGAGTCTTGGTACCTTGGAACCAGCATCTGGTTAGAAAGGGGGCAAAGGCTGGGCCCAGCAGCAGTGGAAGAACAGACATATAGGTCATTAAATCTGTTTGTATCTGTCCTCTGGAACATAGATATGAGAAGTGGAACATTAGCTCATCCTTTGTTTCTCAAGGGAAGTAAAAAAAATTTCACAATGAAGTGTAACAGTTCTTGAGATGGTTGAAATCTTTTGCGTGGTGGGAAGTAAACAGAGTAGCACAAAATTCCCTATCTTTCGTGCCAGAGCTGAAATACTTTCCTCTCTGAGAACGAAATTCACATCACAAATAAACTCCCTTGTTATAATGGGTTGCATTAAGAGCAATGGAGTCAGATGTGGAGTACGAGTCATCCAAGCAAGAGTCATAAAGGATGCAGCATGGTCCCTGGTGGCTCTTGGTGGTGGTGATGTTAGGGTTGTTTCCAGGGCCCCCTGGAGAGATTCCCAGAGCAGAGTATGATGCTGGGGAGCAACAGCCCCTCTCATACCCCGGAGTCCTCCCAGGACTGCTGCACAACTGACAAGCCTTAATCCCTGGCCCGAATATCCCTGGAACACATAGCTGAGCTGGTAACTGGAGAGTTAGAAGTTATGGCTTGTTTATGGGATGTTTATGTTTTTTTAATTAGCCACTTCCTGTATACTTCCTTGTATTTTTTGACTGTTATTAATTTAATTTCTTTTCCTGGTACACTGGCCCACCTGTGTGTTCTTGTTTCTGGTTTTTGCTTGTGAGAGCAAGAGGTAGTATACAAACAGTGTATTCTAGGCCTTACAAGATCAGAAAAGTATCTTGCAGACTCTCTCTTTGCGGTGCATGGTGCCAGTGATTGCCTGCTATCGCTCTGGCTTGCTTCTGCAGACGGTGATTCCTGCTGGCGGGTCCAGCTGGCGCTGCTGAGCAGCATGTGCAGCTTTAATCTCTTGGGATTCATGTTGAATCACGTTGTGAGGAAAAAGTTCCACTTTGTGCCGCCATACTGAGCTCCTGGGCTTCCTGGGGTCATGACTCGGGGTTGCGAGCTACTGCTTGAACTGGCCCAAGAGGTCAGCAGTGCTGGGACTAGGACAGGTGTAAACTCTCTTTTTGGTCCTGGGACTATTTTCCTGGCTCTCCTTTTTGATAGTGGTACAAATGCTTGTGCTGGTTTAAGATCTGGGAACTGCTGGAGTGGAAAGAAGGAGCTGGGGCTAGGGTGTTAGCTATTTCTGCTGCAGAAAAGCTGCTCATGAAAATACACCTTTAGTAGAGATTTCTATGGTAATTGTCGGATAAGTGTTATGAATTGCACAAAACTTACATATCAGCTTTTAAATGTAGCTTTTGAATCTCTGAGAAGAGATGTTTTGTTTTGTCTCTTAAATGCCTTCTTGACTCGGTATTTTCAGTAATTTCAGAGGGATGCATGTTGTTTTCGAATTGGCTATGCACTGTGGAGCCAGAAGTCATCTCAAGAATAACTGCATTTGAAAAGAAGATAGAGACTGTTCTGCATAATCTTTGATCCCTACCAAATTTTATCTAGGGAGTAATCTGCTTCTCAGTGTAGTTTGTACCAGGTATATCTAATGATCAAAGTTCTGCTTGCAGTGTTTGAAGCCTTTTGTTTTTTGTTATTCTCCAGGACATATCTAGATTTAAACTTCTCAGAAGGCACATGAGAGCTGCTCTACGAGACACCAAGGAATGTGTCAGCAAGGTCATTGCCTTTTAAATATTCAGCTGCGCTCCATAATTTAGAGTAGTAATCATGTTTTTGTGTTTGCCTAAGTGTAATTGTTACACAATTCCTTCATTATAGGTTTGAGAGGGATATGTCAAAAGATATGGACTCTGCATTTTATAAATGCAGCCATAAATTGGTGAATTTACTGAACACATGCATCTAGAAGTGAGTTGTGGCATTCAGTAACCATCTCGGGCAAGTCTTTATCAGGCAGAGGGCAGTCTGCATTACCCTCTGAAGTCCAGAAGTGGTTGTGCTTTTGCAGAGGGTAAACCAGAGTATGGTAAGGATAAGTTGCTTCAGATCATACTGCTTGTCCATCTCAGAACTGGGATGAGCTGTTTGGTAGTCCTGGCTTTTAAGCTTGAAGGCTTGTCATGTGTGGTGTATATCTGTTTATGCAGCATAGTCAAGTTTTGAACCTATAATATAGTAGTATAAATTTTCCATGCCAGCAGTCGTTCCCCCCCTCCTCCCCAGCCATGAATATTCCCAAGGAAATTTACAGCTGTATTCTGTGTATTTCTGTGTGCTCTGCTGGCCAGAGCGAGCCATAACAAAGCACGTGGCCAAAGTCAGAGGGTCTGCAGCACCATAAGGAACTGGCCTTTCCATCCACTTTAGGAATGATGCTTTCCTGATGGGGTAACCGTAGGCAGGGAGCACTGGATCCGAGGTTACCAAACAGCTGGCAGATGTTTTCAGCCTCCTGACACTTCCCGTTGGTAGCGAGCCCCGAGAGTCAATGCTTGCGGCCCAGCTGAGCTCGGCTCAGAGGAAAGCAGAGCTGCTGGCCCTCCTGGGACAAGTCAGGCTGGATTTGGAGATGGCTACAACAGCACTAAGGTCATTGCCAAGCCTGGAGTGGAGCTGACTTTCTGCCACAGTTTTTCTCCTCACGGACATGCTCTTCATATGCCGGAAAAGAGACAGAGAAAGCTTAACCTCATAAAGCAAATCCTGTTCTGCACAAGCATTTCCCCTCCCAGAAGGGAAATTCCTGCCGGCTTCTCCAGGCTATGTTGTACTTGTTTAGCCTTTGGCAGGGCAGGATGATGCGTGGATAAACAGTTATATTAGGCAGCAAATGAATCCATTGTCCTGAGGAAGGAAAGGATTGCATCACTGTTTTTCAGATGTGGAAATCAGTTGGTGAGAGCTGTTCTCCCGTGGATACCAGCTCAAGCCAATTCGTATTGGGATGACAACTGCTCTAGAAATGCATATGAGGATGGCTTTTGTTGCGCAGCTCCTTGACAAGAAAAAAAAGGGTTGGGGGAATCACTAATTCTCTTGCTTGACATTGCCCCCTGCATTCAGAAGAGAAATGAGGTCTCTGGTCCTAACAGAAGATCCTATGCATGCAGACCCCTTCAGAAATGCTCACAGATCAAATGGGATGTCTTGGCAGGTTGGAATCTAGCATCAGTCTTGGGCAGATAAACTTTGTCATGGCTTATAAAATACTGCTGTTGATCATTACACATTTGTACCTTGTGCTACCCTCTTCCTCTCGGTGGATGAAATGTGTGTGCTATGCAAAGAGGCTGGTAGACTAGCAGCTTGCCCATACTTCTGCTCTGCTACCAAAAGTCAACCCAGAAGACGTGCAAAAAATTTGGAAGTGGGGTACCAGCAGCTGGGAGCTGACCTCTCCTGCATCTTCATCCTGTTTCACACAGTATAATCCTTTGCTTTTGAGAGCCAAAATCATTTGCTCATTCCTTAATGAAAGCCCCTTTCTCCCACAGACTGCAGGTGGGCCATGCAAGATGACACCTTCCTGGCAACTAGTATTTCTTTCTAGTGCATTCAGGGTTAGCCTCATCCCCCGCCATTCTTTGCTAAAGGCTGGAAGTGGTTTCAGTTATGGTCCAAATTTTGTGTGCCAGCACAGTGTCAGCAGTTCTTAAGAGTAGGCAGCTCATGGTAGGGGTAAACTTGTGTCCACGTATGATCCTTCCTAATGTTAGTTAGCTGGAATTCAACTTGACTTGGGCTGCAGCACCTAAATCTAATATACTGTGTCCTGCAACTGCAAATAACTTTTGCTGGTGGATTGTTTTCTAGTGGTTACTTTCCATGTCCCTGAAGCAGGAGCTTTGATTTATGGCAGCAAAGGTTTCAGATGTCTGCCGTGAAGTTTCCAGGAAGCACTCCGGGGTTTCTCATGACCCCACCTTGAGCAATTATGTCATGTGCTGCACCTGCTGCACCATGCTTTGCCAAGTTTTATGTAGCTCTTGTAGTGGTAGCTGTTATTTAAACAGGACTTTAAACTCAGAAGTTGCTGCCATAAATAATAAATGCTGTTGTAATTCCCTGGGTGGGAATGACAAACAACTTTATGGAAAAGAAACCAATAGCTATGCTGCGTTGGGCCTACCAAAGTGAGTACCAAATATGACATAATTCAGATTACTTTAATGCTTTTATTGTAATGTTTACCAAACCAACGTACCTTCCCTTGCTGCAGCCGATGATTGTAAAAGCTAACAGATGCTGATAGCAGCCCTGAGCACAAGGGGAGAGCTGACCCTCTCCTACCCCACATCCTGAGGCTGTGCCGACAACCAGACTCATAAAACACTGCTGCTGCCGTTAACTTGAAAATAATCCAGAGCATTATTAAAGTGCTGGAGCTGCAACAAATCAAACACTGGAAAGTAGTAAAAATGAACTGTGTGTGGCAGGGAGACGGAGGGAAAATTCTTCTTTTTTTTTTTTTGTTTTGTTTTTTCCCCTGGAGCGCTCCTTGTCTTGGCGAGCCAGGGGCTGTAGCAATTTAGCTGCAACTCCACTCTCGTACACCTTGTGTTTTGGTGCTGTCAGCCTGCCCTGCTTTCCACTGCTGTGCCAGTGTGGCTGTCATCCATAATTTGACGTATTTTCACTCCATGGTTCTGCTGCCTCGCCCGTGAGGCTGGTGTCCGCCAGGAAGGTGCACGATGAGCTCCTGCTCCAACATCTGTCTTGGACATGTGCGTTTTTGTGTTTTCCATCCCAGTGCTGGGGCTAGCATACAGGGCGCTGGGCCGATGTGCCCATGATCGCTGGCTGGGGCAGGCAGGCTGTCTGCCCGCAAGCCATGTGTCCGCTCCATAGCGGTGACTCGAGGCCCTTGACATTTTATAACTTTTAAGTTTTCCACATGTAAAAAATCATGCATTCATCACATGGTCACAGTTGCTGGACCAAGTGGCACTGGCAGGTCTTTTCACATGCGTTTAACTTCCTGTCCCTTGGCTGACACCAGGACGCTTGCACTTTACACAAAATGGTCTGAACGCGCTTTGAAGAAACAGAGTGGCTCTTTCAGACACTGACACGTAAATTCAGGCAGACTGGGTGGCTATGGGGCAAGTTTGCAAGCAGGTGGGTGCTTATCTTAAATGGTGCTAAGCACCCTGCAAGTATACCTGTGTTTTAGGACAAGATGGTCAGGGAAGTATCAGATTTCTTTAAAATTAATTTGAAGGAAGTTGTGAGACTCAGTTTACAGGCTGCTTGGAGGATATAGTTTAAAAAGGTTTTAAAGGACTTGTTAGCGCAATACAAGGTGTATCATTTTGTTGTTATTGAAGTCAGAGTATGGGCAGCTGAAGCATTTAATAAAACATTAATATTAAAGATGTGGAGATATTTTACAGCCCATTGTATCTCTTAATATGCCACTGGGGTTTTTAAGTTAAACCAAAGCTTTCTTAGGAAAAAAAGTGTAAGAACTTACAACCTGTGTCACCAGTAAGGCACGTATGATGAACATATACCAAAATGTTATTTTAAGTGACACTTAGGGAAGAGCTAAACATTCATCTATCAGTCGGAGAACCCTTAGTCTTTTTATCTTGAATTGCAAAAGATGAACTGACAGAACCAGACTTAAAGGTTGAAAATCCTGTAGCCCTCAGGAGGAAGGGAAGCAAAATGGAGCTGATGATGAAACTGGGATGGCCCAAATAATCTAGGTGCAGGGTGGCAGCCTCTCAAGGCTGAGTGTCTGGCCCAGAGCGAAGTCATGGCAGGTGTTTGGAAGAGAAAGCAAAATCTAAAATCAAATGAGTAGCAGGCAT
Organism: Apteryx mantelli; assembly: GCF_036417845.1. Lineage (NCBI taxonomy): Eukaryota > Metazoa > Chordata > Aves > Apterygiformes > Apterygidae > Apteryx > Apteryx mantelli. The sequence goes on from NC_089996.1 coordinate 7,744,103, forward strand.
TTCTGCATTGTTTTACCTCCATGGGGCTGCACCAGGACCTCTGCTTGCAGCTGCAGCTCCTGAGAGGTCCAGCTCTGCTCCTGCTCGGTGGTAGGGCTGGTGGAAAAGCCTCTCCTGGACAGGAGGAGCCATTTCAGAGGGGTTTGAAGCCACTCATGATACTTGTGTTCTTCATGCAGTAAGGTTTTTATGTCTTTAATTGGACCATGTGGACAGACTTATAGCTGCTAATCATTCCCAAAATAATCACGAGAACAGGCAAACAGACTTGCAGCTAATGACAGGCATAGCTTGCTACTGGGGGAAGGTATTCCCCCATAATTGCAGGAAGGAAGAGTCCCTTCTCAGCAGATGTTGAGAGGTGGTTTGACTTTTTTCTGTTTGTAGCCAGAGGTCATAGATGATCTCCTTGCACCAATTTGCAAAACCCTGTAATGCTTCATCCTCTTATTGGGGAGGAGCAGTAAGTCCATCTACCCTTATTGCATGTAATAGACCACATAATTTCCTCTGTGTAAATACTGCAATGACTTTTCCAGCCTTGAAATTGAAATAATCTTACTTTCAATCAGTAAGCTTGGGCAGACATCAAAGCCTCGGTCTTTAAAAGCTCAATTTGGTGTTGCACAAGCTGTGGTAAACAGCAGAAATCAGCACAAAGTCTGGCATTTCGGAAAGGATGCAAGAACTGGAAGAGTGGTGGTAATTTCATATAAATTTGCAAGTAGTAGAAGTATAGTCAGTGCCTGGTGCCTATTAGCACTAGTTCAGAAGAATTCTTCACTTGGAAGAGGATGACCCTGGGAAAGAAAAAAAGAGAAAATAAAATATATGTTGGGGGAAGGAATTACTGCTATTGAGTTTGAAAAGGGTTGGATCATGGTCTTATCGTGAGGGTGCATTTTCTGACTGGCTGAGAGCCAAAATAATGGAGGGAGGCTCGAAGTTTCCTTCCAAAGGGCAGGGAATCTCCCACGCTACACAGCATGGCCAAAATAGCCTTGTCTGCCCTACGTATCGCATCCACCTCACACCAGAAATCCCTGGCTTGAGAGAGCTGCCACCAACAGGGAACAGCTTTTACTCTTTACAGAGAGTAGTGGATTCTGGCTGCTGCCCTTAAACTGTTTTATCTTTTCAAAACCCACTTGCAGAAGGCACTGTTTCCTCAGATTGTCTTTCAGGTCATGTTCCACTTATTTTTTGGTGTCTCAGTGAAACTATCTTTTGGCATGAATTAAAAAAAGAAAAAAGTAGAATAGTCTAAGCAGAAGCATCTAGGACCTTTGGAAAGCACAGGGCAGCATGGACTAAAGCTAAAAATAGTTTTTAAAAAAAGTAAAGTAGATGTAAGAATTTACTGAAAAGAGAGAGAGAGAGAAGTTGTATATAACTTTGTGTGCATGGTTATAAAATACAGTTTCAGCCAGGGCGAGCATGCCTGCCAGAGGAAGCAGGGGAACTTGAGCTTTTAAAGGAAACATCCCTAATTTAATGCCTTGAGCTGGGAACATGACAGCGTAACTGTAGACAAATCATTCAGTGTTGGAATATTTTTCTAATAAATTTTCCTGAACTGTGACTGTAAGAGCAAACTGAATTGTGCATGGATACACTTAAGGGAGAGCAAAGCAGTAGCGGTTTTGCTGCGCTATGATTAAACCAAAGACCACTGCTCTCAGTATGATGTCAGCTAACAAAACATGAAATTGTGCATTCCTAGGCTCACCGTCCACCTCTTTAATTACTGGAGGTCAGCTTTTGGTGGCAGCAAAAGGCCAAAGCCATAGAGCCTTCCAGAAGCGGCGCTTCCTCTCTAGGAGAAGTTTGCAAACAAAATCAAAACTCAGTAGGACCTGGCAGGTGGCAGGAGGTGTCACGCGGCAAAAACAGGGACAAAGTGCAAAAAAACAAGTCCCAGCTTCCTCACTAACAAATACATCCCAACTTTACACCTTGAGCTAACGTGGACTCTGGACTAGGAGCCAATATCGCTCTGCTAGACGCAGTCAAAGCTTTTGCCAAAGGGGAGCTGGGGCTGCAGGCTGTGAGTGGCTGCAGGGAGTCCCTCGTGCTGCATAAGGTGCTGTCACGGGCACAAGGAGAGCTTAAAGAAAGATACATCTGGGGCTGAAAAATCAGACAGAGGCCAAAATGTTTCATGGTGATTATGAGGGAAAAGGAAAGGTCACTGCATGTGCCAAAAGGTATGGACAAGTCGAGCAAAAGAGTTTATGGCTCTGTGAAGCTATATAGGCTTACAGGAAAGAGGTAAAGGAGTGGGGTCAGCCTCTCCTCACGACTCTTTCCTACCGTAGTCTTGCACTGCACTCACTGATAGCTAAAACAAACTTTGATAGCGTGATTCTCCACCCCTCCTTACGCAGACTGAAAGAGAAACAAATTTTATCCTCACCCCTACCTTGTGCCCTTACTGCACCTGAAGTCTTCCTCCCCCCATTCCTTTGCTGCAAGCGCTGTGGGAATTACCATGGAAAACACTCCTTTGTTATCAAGCCGCACTGCAAAAAATCACTGTTATGCAAGGGGTAATAAAGGTTAAAAAAAAAAAAAAAAAGGTACGTGCAAGTGAAACTGAAGCCTTAAACTCTTGCCGTCTGCAAATAGACAATTCCCAAAACTGTTTCTCAGAAATGTGTTCTTTCCCAAATGCCCAGATCCTTAGGAAGGGAAAAGGCTGGTAAGGAAACAACTTCTCTCCTTCTATGTTCTCTTCTTTTTTCAGTCTGTGAAAAGGTGTGTTTTTGGTATGCCTAAAAATCTGAACTGAAGGACAGTGGGCTTGCTTATGGTCTGAGAAATCTGATTTTCAGGAGAAAACAGATTTCCCCATGTCCTATTTAGCAGTGGAAAAAATAAGAATAGTTAGGGCTACCCTACTGCTTTTTTCAGGGACAAATCAAAGTAATCACAGATCAAATCCTAGATTTTATTTGCGATTTCTTTTTGTACTCCTTGGCCTCTATTATAAAAGGGGAAATTGTAATAGCTAGCTTCAGTATTAAACAATAATAATTCTGCTAAATTCTTTGTTTTCCTTTCTCAGAAATCTTTGGTTCCTGTTTCATTATTCATTTCATTATTCATCATTTGTTTCATTAATTGGCTACAGCCAAACTGCTTTTCATGTAGTGTTGTGAGTGACTAGCATACGCCTGCAAGCTGGAGCTGTTTTAGCTTTATTTAGGCCCTTTTATGCCAATGTCTGAGATGCTTCAGGAAAGTAAGTGCGTGATAGCTGTGTCCTTAGTCCAAACTGGCTCATTTGTACTGTCGGGGTGCATGGATACTCAGTAAAGGATGGTGTTTGTCCTGAAGAGCAAACAACCCGCCTCTAGACTGAGAATTCACAGTTGGAGATGTGGTTCCTATTTGGTACTGTTTGGGGAACACAGTACTGTTTTGGTAACAACCTGCCTTTTTGAAGAAATTCAGCTGTGGTGGTAGCCGAGGCTTGTGGGCATGGCTAGGAGCTCTGGAGCATCTTCCTAGCAGTCGTTTCTTGCGAGAGAAGAGCTACTTTTCTCCTGTTCTGGAAACTTTCCAAGCACTATCAGACAGTGCAAACAAGACTGAGCTGAAGATAACAACCTTGCATACATTGCTTTATTTTTATTATTGATATCTCTGCAGAGATGGCAAGTTTATTGTTCCAGTCTGATTCACCTTACGTTTGCAGCTCTAAATGGGCTGGCAGTGAAACACTGAAAATATGAGCAGCATGCGAGTCTGGCATATAGAGGGCAGGTTTTATGCACGCTTCAAAATAACCCTCCCAACACTTCTGATAAAACGAACAAAAAGACAGTTATAAGAGAAGCTGCCTGACCCTTGGTAAGGCACAAAAGCCAATTGCATCATTCTTCAGTAAAACCAAAAGTTGGTAAGAAAATGGTCCAGGTCTGTAAAAAATGTGTGGAAGTTTCCCTAAGGTTCAGGGTGGAGGTGACCCGATACAGACCTGTGAGGACGATCAGGCAGCTTTCCTCCACGCCTCTGTGTACATGCGTGGCCCAGTGTGAGGTGGTGATGCCAGCGATGTTTCAGCATGCCTGGACAGGGCACACGCCCGGCTTGCAACCACCAGCTAGTACTGGCTGGGTGGTGCCTCATGCTGTGCAGTTTCACTTTGCTTTGTACGTTCCAGCTGCTCCTTGATGCTTGATAATTTTGCTGAAGGTCCGAGAGTATCAAGATGAAGTGGGAGGCAGGAGTGGGATGTTCTCTGTTCCTCAAATTCTTCCGTTCCTCCATTCAGCAGCCGGTTGGAGCCTCACGGTATTAGCCGCTCCAAAAAGAGGCTCAACAGCTTGCTGTCCCTTGCTCGCTGTGCTCTCTGCCCCACTGAATCACCAGGTGTCCCAGGCTTTTCCTGAGTATACCTAATCACATGATTTCTGAGTTTGCTTACAGTGTGTTGCATCAAAAAAACACAAAGCGAGCAAAGTGCCGGGGTCCTCTGGCAGCCTCCTGCTCTGTCGGAGTGCAGCTTCCCTGCCTGTCCCACCAGCACAAGGGAACCAGGGAGATCAATGAGGCTGAGAGTCATAAACAGCGTCGCTGGTATGAGTGAGGGGATCCCTGGGCCGTGTGGCAGGGACGTAGAGCTGGTCTGTAGAGGAGGTTCACTCCTCTGGTTGCTGCGCGCGCGTCCGTTGCTGACCACGGCTCCCAGCGTGACCTTGAAGCCAAAGGAAATTGGGCCTCATCATTGCTGCAATTGATCTGTTAGGCTGGCTTCCCTATCAGTTGGATTAAGATCATTTCCTTATTCCCACTCGGTCCATCTTTCCTGCCTCAGGGGCAGTTTCCCTGGGGAAAGTAGCGCCTCGCAGGGTGCCTGCAGTGGGCTGAGCGCAACGGGGGTCTCATGTTCTGCTGAGCCCCCAAGCACTGATGTGGTGCAAGTGCTGAATAATGCGGCATCGGTGGGATGTGGGATTGACGGGTGGAACTGCTACTTTGGTGACAGGGATAACGCAGGGAACTGCATTCAGTGAATCTTGGTTCCATTGTCTGGCTTCTCTTGGTGAGGAATCAAATACCGTAAGGGCATGAGGGATCTAGCTGGACCAAGCCCAAGCCACTAATATTTCACATGGGAAATGGTAATTCAACGAAGTTGTTAAGCAAAGTCGCTGAGTATTTGTCATTGCAATTGCAGTAGTGTGAGAACTTCAGTGAAGGCTTTCATAATACTAAATTATAGTAAATATCATTGATATTAACAGCCAGGTCAGTAAAAAGGCAAATGCCACCTCTCAGAAAGCAGAGAAATTAGTCTGTGTGTAATAGTGTTCAGGTGAGAACCAGTGTAATTACATGTCTTTAAAAGTCTGGAGAAGGCACATAAATACTATTAACTATACGCCGCCAGCCTGCACGTAGGTTGCTGTGGGTGTGCTGATAGTGTAGGAATTATTTGAGTACAGATGCTGAGCTACAAACTACTCCCTCGCATCTTGTCATTAATAGTTATGCCTTATTGCATTATATCTTTGATACAGACATTTGCAGTACTTTTAATGAACTTCTTATAAAACATATACTTTATAGACTTTTTATAGCTTCAACAGTTAACTTCTAGACAATTAATGTATATACCATTTATGTCAAGTACATAAGTGTTTCATCTCAGTGAGTTTGCGAAAGCTTTTTACACTAAGCCTGGTCTTCTTTGTAACATAAAATATGAAAAGATAGAGTTTGTGGTCAGATGCATGGTCTAGAAAAGTTTTAGCTACCTTGTAAAGCTACAATTTTGTTTCTGTACGGAGCACTGTTGAAAGAACTTGTAGCAGCTGAGATTTTAGGGAAAGTGAAACGATTTCATATGTGTGTAATTCACAGTGCTTGCCATGGCTCTTGCATGAGGGTGAGCAAAGTTCTTGGAAAGTTAAATAACATGACAAACCCCCTCAGGCATGTTTGGCTGATGTGCCTGGGAGAGTGTCCCTTGGGCATCTTTCTGTTCACTGCATTTTCCTTAGTCTCTTCATCCTGAAGTTTCTGACTAGATGATTTATTTATAAGAAGAAACTGCTCAGGATGGTACCCTAGCCCAAGGAAAGGATCCCTGCTACTTGCACCTCATGGTTAATTGGGGTGGATAGGGAAAAAGTTTGCTTTGGCTGGAACAATGGAGATTGTGGGCCTGGGGTGTGAGCTGCTGCCCTCTAACTGAGAGGACAAGGGAGTTTGGGGCAGTGGGAAGCTGGGCTGACCAGGAAAAATTGAAGGAGGCCAGGATTTTGAACAAAAGTGCCTCTCTTTGAGAATAAGCTGATGGTAGGCACAGCCCTGTGCAAAGAGCACATCCTTGTCATCTGGGCGAGCAAAGCATACCTGCTGCAGGAGAAGTGGGCTCACCTTTTTCTCTAAACACTGCAATTTGGACATCAGTATAGGGAAAGGCCTTGTTAAAGGGTCTGAGGTCTCTAAAAAGCGTCTGCCTGGGAAGCAAGACCATCTGGATGCAGTGTACCTGTCCGAAAGAGCCTGAGTCTTATCCTGGTTGAAGGCTGGCTATTTGGGGGCAGATGGTGACCCAAAGAGCTTTGGGGTGTAGCAGAGCCAACAGCATGATCCTTGGGAGTCACAGAAGCGTGCTGGGGACCCTTGGAAGTCATGGCCGCGAGCCCGCTGTCAGAAAAACTCGGCCAGCCATCAGAGTCCACTTCTGCTAGATCCGTGCACCAGGGCTGGCACTAGGACTTTCTGCTCAGGATACATCCTATATGTATATCCTACATATAGGATACGGCCTATATCTGGTAAGCTTCCTGGTAACACTTTGAATTTTACTTTGATCTAATTCTCTCTTGATTAAACTGTTAGAAAACATTCCTTTCATCTCTCATTTTTGATTTTTGTAATATTGCTTTCTAATCATCCTCATCTGCCTTTCTGATATTTCTTCACAGCTTCTTTGTAGAAGAATAACTCAAACATGGCAATATACCTCTCCAGGTGGTACATAAGCAAATGATTAGAGACTTGAGGGATAGTGAAAACAAAGTTAGTTTTTCTGATCGAATAATTTGTTTTCTATTCCTATAACATTTCTTTGCATAGGAGTTATGGACAGATATTTTAAAGGATGATGTAAAAAATCTAGTAATGGAATAAAATATTTTTTGGTGAAATTACTTTCTAACTCCTAGTTTGGGGTGTTTGGTTTTTTTTCCCCCCCAGATGTGTAAGAGTTTACATCCACTAGAAAAAGCTATTCAGTTTAATTACTTTCTCTTATCAGTTTTGAATATGTTGTTTCTTGACTACATCAAATGCTCTCATGTTCTTGTATTGTAAATAAGTAAGAACACCTACGCCTTTTAATATATAGTGCATCCTATGTGTGACCAGTTCAAATTACTTCCTCTTTTCAAAACAATGGGCTTACATCAGGGATGAATTTTGGCCTTTTAATAAAGGCTTAAAAGTCTCAGTATGTAACTAAAACTTATAGCTGTCTGAAGCCAACAACACGGTTCTTAGGCTAACCTACAAAAACTCTTTCTGCCAGAAATAATATAGATAGCCCAACTGGTTTCTGTTGCAGTAAGTCACCACTGCCAAGAGATATTTATGACTGCTGTTTTTTGTAGTAGCATCTCTTATAGTTGTTCCAAGTAAAATTTAGTGTATATACTAAATCTCGTAAGGCACATTTGCCAGGGAAAAAAACTTCACCTGGTATTCATAGCTGATGTATTGAAGCCTGACTGGTGAGTTGCTTAGCAATAAAGATCACTTATGATACCACACAGATTGTGTTGTAGACCATTATGTCTTGCATTTCTGTGTTTTCTTCTAGCCATAAATGACTTAATGCGCTATTTTACTGACATTCCAGGTTAGCAAAGCAGCCCCGGCAGACATAAAAGGATAGGTTATGTAGATAATTGAGCTTTGGAGAGCAAAAACAGTGGTGAAATACACTGGGACCAATGCTGTATTGGGACAATGACTATCAATGCGCAGATTTGGGATAGGTCCCTGAGCCTTATTAAAACAGCTCTTTGCTGCCTGGATTTTCCAGCATGTGGAATAAGGTATGCGAAAAACAGGTAACAGCCCTTTGAAGGGTAAAGGGCCAGGAACCCAGAACACTACTTGTGGCCATAGATATGCCTAAGAAACTCTAGCTTCCTCTGCATTCATAGCATTTGATTTTCATCTCTTGTCTTCTGGTCTATTTCTAACATTGATGTTCTGGGTAAGTTTCTGGCCAAGGTTAACATTAATATTCTGGGCTGTTGTTTTTTTTCTGGATTAACAAAAGAGATTTTGTGATGTCAGGGTACATCATACAAAGTAGAAGGGGTTTTTTTGTTTTTTGTTTTTTGGTTTTTTTTGCCAAAGGAGAAAATTCATGCTGGAGGTTATAACTCTTGGAAGTTAAAATGAAGCTGGATTGAAGAGCAGAGTTTCTAGGATTATGGAAGTATAAATAGTCTAATAAGGACCCTGATGTTAGTGACATCGGTAAAACATAATATAACTATCTGTCCTTCAGGTTTGTTCTCTGCAAGCTGGGTGGGCTTTGAGGGCAAAACTGTGTAAGCAAAGAGGTTTTCTAAACAATTTAGGAGCCACACAATATCTTGCTTGTGATCTTATTTCCAGAAGCTCTTTTGCCATGGAACACAAGACAAGAAGGTCCTGCAGTCTGCAAAGAAAAATAAATTCGTAAGGTATCTTTCTGTGCTATAAGAGGAGGGGAAATTCCCCACTGAGGGTGTAAATTAATAACAACTTTTTCTATTTATCAGGCACTGATACAATCAAAGGATGCAATGCAAGCTATATTTGTAGGAGGCTGAGTGTGAAAGTGTCAGCATGGACATTAAGAGTTTAAATGCTCATAACATTTATTGAATACTGAAGTTCTTTGCCTGTTCTTGGAAATTACAGTGTAAGCAGCATGTGTTTCCTCCAGATTTCTGTTCCATGCTCGTAGAAGATAGGCATTTGCGGAAGTGGGTAATCACTCACAAGGAACATTGAGAATGAAAGACCACATGAGAATGGGGCAAGGGGAATTCAATACTGTGAGCCTTAAGAAAAGGCTACTCTGAAGCATCTCTCATGTGGTTCCGTGTTACCAACTTTTTGTACTTGGAAAATGACTTCTTTGCTGTGAAAAAATTAAAAAGGGGAAAAGGCATGGAGGAACTCTTTTGAGGCGGATGCTCAGCTAGCACATTGATGTCTTCTGTACTGATGGTTCACATTAGGACTTGAACATAGCTATTGTTCAGATGGGCTGAAATGAGGGGGAAAAAAAATCATCCTGCCAGCAATTCCCCAAATCATTCAATCTTCCAGAGGGTACAGACAGAACAATGTGCATCTCTGCTGTTGTACTCCTTGGCTGTGTTTGTTCCCTTCTGCTATTTGCAGCTGTCACACATTAAAACAGTGCTGGCCAACTGTGTTTTTCTCAGTGGCCAGCTTGGTAGTGATGGGGAGTTTGGAAATCACAGTGACCCTGTACTTTAAATAAATAAATAAATACAATTGATTCTCACCCAATGAATAAAAAGGTTCACCCTGCCTGCCTCACAGTTGAGGTATTGAGGATCTTGCTCAAAGCAGTCAAAGGACTGAGAAAGTTCACACCTGATCTCTGTACAGCTTTGATCCACATGCTCCTCTTCCAGGTGGCTTCCATAAGGTCATAGCTAAGACAAGCAGCAGAGTGGAAAAATGAACATAGCTGAAAACGTCTTTGGTATGAAATAAGGGGGTTCAGCTCAGAAATAGGAAGATGGAGTATTTTTTCTCCTTCCTTTGTTCTGGTCATTCCTTGAGACCACCTGCAGCCTGGAAAGGGGATCAACAAGTGAAATACCAGAACAAGGAAGCCAGTGTGGATTCATGGGGGGGCCAGAAGAACCATGGTCTCCTAATGGAGATGCTGTGTGCAGGGGTACGTGGCTGAGGCCTTGTGTTGCAATAGCAGTAATGCAGACTGACGCTATCATTACAGTTGTGTTTGCTCCCGGATGAAGGTGGTGAGTTACCAGGGTGTTCAAGCTCTTTCTCCACCTATCCACATTGCAAAGGTATCGGGGTCACGCACACAGGTATCTCCTCATACACAGGGCCTCTTTTAGCTTCTTTATTAGCTGATTGAACTGAAGGCTGACCTGTCAGACCTGCAAATTATTTTTAATGAGAACTTCCGGATTGTCTCAGTTGCCTGGGAAAAGTGCAATGCATGATAGGTTGGCCCCACAGTGAGCTGAGCCAACTGCTGCCACAGGGTCAAGTTGCATGGGTGAGTCTTAGAGATGTCTGCTGCTGAGGGGGAGATGCTGGACTCCTGTTCTCGGTGAGCAGGCTGGAGAGGGAACAAACAGCCTCTGTATGTTGAGTTTCCTGGGGGTCCTAAGAGAGCTCTAACACCCCCTTGTAATAGTGCACACATAGTCACACCACACAGTACTAGTGGTAAATTCTGGAGTCTTGCCCTTATTTCTTTTTGCCTTCCTTTAGATAAGGGCTGTGTTCAGCTTTGATCTCCCCTCAAGCAAAAGCGCTTGCTATGTTCCCTCCGGAAACATCGAAACCCTTCCAAGGGGTGAGGGGAAGAGGGGGTCAGAGCTGTGCTCTGACGGTGGATTGGGCAGAGATGATGTCTAGCCCTGTTTTGGAGGGTCGAGGAGGGGACTACACTGTCTCCCTGGACTGCTCCAGGAGTGTTAGGACAGGAAGTAAAGCACCTCCTGTGGCTGCCTTGCAGTGGGCCTCACTTCAGCTGCTCTCGGATTGTGGCTGGGTCTCCCTTTCTCAGAAATGAATCTGACAAAGTCTTTCTGAACTCATGCAGAAATGAAAACCCTTTCGTGCACTGCATACTTAGAAAGAACAAAGAAGTGATAATTTGACTGTTCAGTCTGAAAACTGAGCTAAAAGGCAACCAAAGCCATTTCCTCATCTTGCCTGAGTTTGTTTATATGGAGTTTCAGAGCAAAGGGTTGGGAGCGACTCTCCCTGCAGCTACTTGCTCCACTGTCAAACCATCAGGATCAGAAGAGTTTCAACTAGGAGGGTTGCATAATGGAGTTTTGTTCTGTCTCCTTGCCTGTCCCAGGCAAAACAGCCCAGTTGGCTTCTGGCCATCAGCTGATGAGTAGCACCGGTACAGAGGAGCCAATGGTTAGACTGCTAGGGGAAAAAAGTGTTTAACATGTAGGAGCCATGTTGCAGGACCAATGATGTTGAACGTTTTTTCTCAGAGATCAATGTGTTCTTTGGAGCAAAAGGAAGGACATTGTCCTTGAGGAAATGAAATAAGACAGATCTGCAAGAGAGACTATGCAGTTGGGCTGAGCCTGACTTATCACAATATTAAATTTTGGAACAGCTTCCTGATAGCTCATTATGACTTCTCCTGAATCATTTACAGGCAGCTCCTGGCCCAACCTGATGTCTTTTCTATCCACGGAGAATAGTGTGAGCTGCTCAGAGGAGTGGGAAAGTCTTTGATCTTCTGTTTCCTAGTAGCCTTTTCTGACTAATTCAACACCAGATCCTGGGTGTAGGAACCAAATATTAATCAGAGTAGGCAGTAGTTCCCAAGCTGGTTTATTACAGCACTGTGAGATCTTAAGCCCCAGCTGGAAACTTGACTCTTTCAGAATTCATGGGAACAGTTAACACTGTTTTTTCTAGCTCTCCTCTTATTCTGTATTTGTTTGAACCAGTTGTGAAGCTACCAATGCAGAAGGATGCACTAACTCAGGACTTCTCTGGCAAAACTACCAGGGACAAGAGGAGAAGGCCAAGCACCTCTCCTCCCTTGCTGTCACCCAGATTTGCTTGTCCCATCTCATTTGTGGAGTGTTAGTTGCTTTGTTGGTTTATTCTTACATTTAAATTAAAAAAACCTCTTAATTTATGGTTAGTTCTCAAAATGCTTGTTTCAATGTTATTATGGATTAAACCTCTTCTTGGAACTTTATACTGCACTGGAGTGCTTTGTTTTGCTCATTGGGTTTGCAGGATTTAAAGAAGCTGGATGGATAGTCTTCATGCATATCATCCTCTTCCCTCCTTTTCTTCTGTCTACTATATGATTTCTCAGAAGGCAAAATGAAAATCTGATTAGAAAATTGATGCCTACAATGAGTGGAAGAATTGCATTTTCTCCCTTCCTGGAGTTAGTTATGGAATGAGACTTGGTAGTATTTCTCCTTATTTCTCTTTGGAGAGACTTTAGCAGCAGAGGCATAGGGATCTTAATGGAGTCAATGCCTTTCCATTTCTTCAAAATATAGCAAACTTATTTGACTTATTCATAAGCTGTGAACAGATTATTATATGTTCAGTGACAAATTGCTCGAGGTGGATGGCTAAAATATAAATACTGGTTTTTGCTGGAGCCTGACTATTAGAGTTTTCTGTTCCCAGATGAAGAGTCTAAGCAGACAGTGAGTGGGTAAAGCCTGTCTGCCCTCTCATCATCTTCACTGGGAATAGGATGTTCCCTGCTGAGCTTAAGCAGATATCTTCCAGGATTGCAAGCAAACCACAAATTAGGAAGAGAGGCCACATGGAGGTGACTAGCTTCATATTTCAGATGCTGTGGTTATTTATTTATTTTTTATTTTTTAATCCTCTTGTCTTTTAATACATGCGAGTTTGGCAGCATGGACTATTTGTGAATGGGACAACATTTGTCTTAAATACAAACTTGGAGGGAAGTTGCTATTAAACAGACTGTGCCTAGAGCCAGAGGAGCAGACCATAATGAAAAAAATGCAGTTCCAGGACCTCCTGAGAGGATGGCTGCACCATTTTGTGTTTCGTTTCTGGAAGCTGATGCATTTGTCTCTTCACTCACTGATGTCAATATTTGACTTCTCCTCCAGAGATATGAAAGCATTTTACACACATTGGAGGTGATCCTTCTAGACCATCGTGAGCTCTGCCTAAAGAAAGGGTACAATATAAGGGAAATAATGGGCATTGTTTATGTTAGCCTTCTAGCAGCCCTGTGAGTCGCTAGAGAGAAGAGAAACCAAGGCACATCAGACCACCCAGTGTGAGAAATACTGCTGAACACAACCTAGAAGTCCTTATTCCATGATCAGAGGTAATAAATAACAGTTGCTCTACTGAAGAGAAACTACAGAGCAATTTAAAAAGTGGTCCATTGAAAAATTAATACAGATAGCACGGATCTCCGAGTGCTTTGCCAAGGCTGATGAGTTACTTGCCATGAGTTGCAATGAGGCTTTGGGAATTAGAGGGGTTTCCCTGACTTACTGAGGGGTGGGCAGACTATCTCCCCTCCCTCCAGTCAGGACAGGCATGACTGCTCATGCCGGGGTATGTGAGGGACACCAGTTCAGTCAAACAGCAGAAGTGCAGCTTGAAGCATGCCTCCCTTGGTAGGTATTCTTTCAACAATGATCCCTGCTGGGTATTGAGCCAAAATGTCCTGAGTTCAGTTCAGTTGTCTCCTGCTCTGGGACTGCCTTTGCAGCTGGCCAGTTGGTAGTAGACCCAGGAGCAGATCTCAAATCCAGTCCATTTTACATCCCTATTGCAATACCTAGAGCATTAGAATTAATACCCAGTTACCCATGAATGTGGCATACTCAATAAGCAGATTCTTGAGGTGCAGAGGTGGGTGTGACTTTTCCATGGTTTATAGCTGAGGAACGTCATGCAGCAGCGCTCAATCACCTTGCCTCGCTCCCTGGCACCAGGGCCCTGAACTTTGCCAAAGTGAAAGTGAAAATCCAGTTGCTTTTACAGAAGGGAAAATCTGGTATTGTTCCTTTTCTCCAGTGATCCCAACAGCTTCTGCATCGCATGTGCGGGGCTGTGAAAGGGGAGTGAATACTTCAGCAGCTGGAAAGCCTGCTTGTTCCCGTGGAGTCTCCTGCTGCAGTGCTCGTGCCCAGGGAGAGGGTACTTAAAGGCTTCATTGAAAACACGTCACTGTGTAGGTACTTGTACTGTGTTATTCTTTGTGAGGTCTTGTCTTATAGCTGGTCTTTTCTCTTACAAAGTGTTCCTGTTTCCCCTTTTTAAGCAAGCATTTAGGAATGTGCAGAAAACTATCTTTGGGAGAAGGGAAATGAACTGTGTATTTTCTCCATGAGGAGGAATGTCTATTACTTAGTGCACATGATCTCTCTAAATGAATAATAGTTTTTTACAATCCTGATTCCTTTTCCAAATATTTGAATCCTGAAGAGTCTGTGAGGAAGAATCTATCTTTACACACGGCTTTGCACACTCTTGTGACTGCTCAAGAAGTTGTCAGGTTTCTTTCCGAATTTGCGGTCTCTCTTGTAAACATGAGCCAGTTTTTAGCTTTCGAGTGTCTTTAGGAATGTAAAATCTGATCTTCATCAGCATATTTTCTCATGGGTAAACTGGTGGGGAAACTGCATCTGGTTTGCAGTGAAGACTTAGGGTTATAGGTAGTGAGTGTAAAATAGTGTAGTTTTGAGTGCTGGGCTGCCAGCTTTCCTGTGGCTCTGCACTGCTTTCACAATGTTCATGTGAACGCAAACCAAGCAGTGCAATTCTGTACAATTGTGAATGACCACGGAAGTTGTAAAATATGTCTGTTAGAGCATTTTCATGTAATTCCCAAATATTTTTCCCCATAGCCAATTAACCAATATTTTTTCTCTTTATTATCTTTATTTTTCATTATCTTAACTTTTCTTTTTTTCACTTAACATGTTTTGCCAATACCCTCTTTTCCTAAATTGCCCTCCTGCTCCATTTGAAGATGAAGGATAATTTGTCAGGAGGGTTGCAGTAAAAATCTTTGCAAGTCTCTTCCTTTTAGACGAGAAACTATCACCAAACCTGGAACTGCTTGTATGTTGTATTCCTTGTGGCTACAGCTAAGCTTCCAAATGGGATTTGTGGGGACTTTCATGTGCCTGGATTCAAAGAGAAACAAAACAAAACAAAAAAACAAAACAGAAAGCATCAGTCAGTAAGGATATTGGTTTTAAAGTAAAAGAAAGAAAACTAGTGAAGGAGTTAATTCTACTTGCCTTAATATGCTGCAAACTGGAAACAAATACCTCAGTAGTGTTTTCGGATGGTTGTGGGGAAAGAGGTTTGGAAGAACCTCTCTATGGAGAGGGTATGGTTTGCCTATTGGAGTTTTGCAGTTTTTTTGCAGCTCAGGGACAGTGTCCTGTCGGGGTCTCTCTTCACTGGCTTGTTGAAAAAGAGGAAACAAAGTTCACTCACAGGCTCACTGTGGAAATGGCTTTTTTGTCTTTTTCTATGGCTTTTGTATATTTTTCTTTATTGCAAAAGCTTAATGAAAGTTGTATTCAGCAGATTGGCAAGGTGAAACTGATTTTGAAAATAATACTAAAACTAACTCTTATCTAAATTCTGCTCCTTTTCCAGGAAAGAACTTACAGTGAAAAGAAAAATCTGTAGGATCTTCTGAAGCTCTTATTTTATTTTGCTACTTCCTTACTTCATTCAATAGCATCATTTTCTTCAAGCTGTTTGAGACTTAAGTCCTGTCCATAGGATACTTGGGGTATCAGATAAGCCCTTTCTGAAAGTTTACTGCATTATTCCACAAATACAGTTTTGCCTCACCATATAGCCATATATGAAAATGCTCATAAAGCTGCAAAGCCTTGGGATATGTGCTTAGGAGAAACAGCCACCCCTCCTGAGCTGCACCGCAGTCAGAGTCAGGAGGCCGGATAGTGCACACTGAAAGAAGTTGTGGGCTGGTTTAACTTGTGCTGGAGTTAGAAAATGCAAGTGGCTAACCAGAATATTGCATCCTGTTGCCTTCTGTTTTTGAGATAGGAATCTAATTAGCTTGGGCCCTTCCTGCAGGAGGAAACAACGCTGCTGCCTTAATGACGTGCCTTTGTGCCTGGATAAACACTGGAGCTCTTTGTGTGTTGCATTGTATTCACTAGGAAGTTATGGAAAAATGAAAAGGAGAGTTTCAGACTTGTACTTCTAAATCCCCTTTAAAAAAAAAAAAAAGCCTTGTTAGGGCTCTGCAATCTTCCCTTTTTGGTTAAATTCCATTCCTTTCTGCCAGTTATCTCAGGTTGGCCAGTTTGTGGCATCAGGTCTGACTTGGATGAAAGCTCATCAGCTACTTAGGAATGATGTGTCTTTGGTGAAGGAGGTCCAAATCCTTGCAGTTGTTACTTTACTTGTCTTTTGCTGGCAGCCAGTTCCCTGCTAGGGTCTGGCATAGTTTCGTTGGAGCTGTGTAGAAAACTTGCTTCAGTAGCTCTGCAGACTGAAAGTTTGTATTGCCTTGAAATGAAAGACAAACAGGCAAAAGTCTTTATGGAAAGGTTTTTCTGTCCAAAGTGAATGTTTTCATTTTAGATTTGAGTGTTCTATTTTTAAAGTAGCCTTAAAACTGATGGGAGAAGGTGGCCTAGATGACTTAAGACTCGCAGGAACCAGTGGAAGAGGAAATATGAGATCACAGCGACAAGGCAGAGGAAGACAGGGATTTGGCAAGCAGGTCTGTGGTTTTTGAAAAAGAAGAGAAGTCAAAGAGGAAGACTGACAGCGCAGAAAAGAGAAAGGGAAATGTCCTGTGAGCAGAGCTGAAGGAGGAGCAAGGATGATGCACTGAGACTTATAAAAGGGAAGAGAAAGCAGAATGAACAAGGACAGAGGACAGGGATCTAAGGCTGAAAGCTGCTGGGAAAAGTCAATTTATTGCCCTTAACCTGTGAACGCTGCTAGATGCACTGACTCTGGGCTGCGAGGACTGTATCCAGCCAGCGAATGTAGTCAAAGAAGGACAAGGTTGGTGATACTCCTTCGACTGGCCCGCAGGGGAGGAGGGGGCAGATATAACCAGCCTGCATTTGGGAGAACAGAAAGGAGAAGGCTAAAGGGAGCATTGTGTGAAACAGCACTGATGGAGCTGGTTTTGGGGGGTGCGGGGAAGGTAGGAAATATCCTTAGATATATAGAAAGAGGACAAAAGAAGCAGCTCTGCTCATTTGAAAGTCTGGCTCTTGTTAACATGCTGTGGGGACAGAATAAAAACTTGCAAGGTTGTGCAAGTGAGAAGGAAAATGTGTAAAATGGAAGAACTGGTCCCTCGTGTGGTGCAAAGTGGAAACAGACTGCACCGCTGTGGCACCCCGCAAATCGGAAAAGCAGATCTCAGCGGCGTTGCCAGGCTCAGGCTCTGTGTGGAGGTGCTGAAAGCTCCAGCTGATCAGCAAGGGCCGGAGATTTTATTTCAGGGGAAGTATTGCAACTGGTCTCTCCTATTTCCATGTGTTCTGGAAGCTGGAAGGGCTGGGTTTGCTGGTGTTGGTCCTCCTGCCTAATGTGCTTCTGGGCATCAGGGTGGGATTCGCCTGAATTAGCACAACTCAGCACAGATAAGCAGTTATTAATTCTTGCTGAGGAATACATAATCTTATCTTTAAAACTCACTCAATGTACTTCTCAGGCCATGATGAATCAACAGTAATTTTAGCGAAAACTTTTAATGAAGAGCTCTACACAGCAAAGCAGTGTGGTGGTGGTGGTGGTGTTAGTGGTTTTTTTCTTCCAGAAGTAGGCTAGTGAGGAAAGCTAAATGAGTTTTCAAGGAGATTTTTTTTTTTTCCCCTTTTGGGAAAAAAAAACAACTTGTGTTTTACTAAAACACATTTCACAAATTCATGACAATTTCATTGATATGATCCAGGACACCTTTTTTTGACTAAATTCAAACACACTCTTTAAAAAAATAAGCTTTTTTGTTTCTTGTTTTTAATTTGAAGGGCTATTTCACATCAGTTCATTTTAATTAAAAGTAAGATTTAATTTGAAACTTAATGTTTCACGTCAGGTCAAACAAAACATTCATTCAGTACAAGATATCTTTCTTGGGTTTTTTTTGTGTGTGTGTTTGGAGGTGTCAGCAAATCAGGAAGTTATTTGTTTGCGTGTGCTACTAAATGATGGGTGTGGGGCCACTGCCTTGAGTCACCTGGAGGACTCGGACCTGGAGCATCCTGCCCACCAGGGTAGGGAGGGATTTCCCATTCTCTGCAGAAAGAATATGTGGTTTCTACTGCAGAGGTGCACCCACTGCTGGAAAGAGGGGTGGGTTTGGCATTTGCAAGACATTTGTTGGCCCAAAAAAATCAGATTCTGTCTTCTGAACCCCAGCCCCAACTCAGGGTGTAAAAGCAGCTGAGCACCATGAGATTTTCTTTGCCTTTATTCCAGGTTTCTTGGATCAGAGAAGCTTTGCAGCACTTGGCCTGGGAATTGTTTTCTTCTTGACTGGAGAAAGACAAAACAAAAGGAAAAGGGTAATGAATGCTAAAATTGTATTTAATGTCCCAGCAGAGATGTGACTGTAATGAGAGCCTGGTGATCCTGCCCAGGGATTGGGGTGGAGGATCGAGGAGTGCGTCCAACCCCAGTGGAGCCAAGCACCCAGGACGGCCTGATGGATTTTCTCCCCTTCACGCGTTTTTGTTTCCTGCTGCTGACAGTTTCATCTGCCTTTCTAAGTGAGTCTCCTTGTTTGATCGCGTGAGTGGGCCCCCTGAGCCCTGCATGCTTCTGGGCACTTCAGCCAGTCTGCTTGTGCCTTTTGGCTTGTCTGGAAAATTGTTGCCTCTGGGAATACCAAACTGACTCAGCAGCAGTGACCTGGGACACTAAACCCAGCTGCAGTCTGGGAGCTTCACTTGTCCTGGGATGTGGATATCTGCTGGAGATATACCTGGTAGGATTGTGCCGAGGATTTCTGGAAGGACAGAAAATGAGAAGGAACGATTCCTTTGGGTCTGGCTGGGCATACAACCCCTTAGCTCAACGAGGGCTCCCTTCCCGAGCTGCCAGCTTCCTAGTCCAAACCCCGGCGGCAGCAGTGGCAGGGGTATTTCATATCATATTTCTACCCCCAAAATTCTTTTGGGGACTGGGCCCAGTACCTTATAAAAATTGCCCATGGGCAGACAATGTCTCCTAGGTGGGGACTGGATTTGTGCCCCCCAAATAGTCCCATTCTCTAATACTAAAATGTGGTGAGCAAAATGCTAGAAAAGATTTTTTTTTTCTGTGTTTTCTCATGCAGCTACTGCTATACCCAGTGGTGACCCTGCTCAGGGGACAAAAGGCTCTTCCTTTAGCAGCACAAATGTGACAGTCTATGACTGCAAGCGCTGTGGTATCAGAGTATGCGAGTTATCCAATTTCAGTTGCTGTGATGTAATCGGTGAAACACGAAACAAGATGTTTTCAAATGAAGTAATTCAGCTGGTGGCCGAAGAAACACATATCACTGTGTGCTTTCAGCAAGAAGATACTTCTCCAGAAGGAATTTACACCATCTTCTGGGTGAAAGCCGAGGGAATGGGATATTCATGTGGCAGCCTGGAGGCTAAAGGTATGGTCAGCTGGGAACCTACCTCTGAACAAACTGAAAAACATATTTCCAATTATGAAACAAAACTGTTATGTATTTGGGCAGACAGTGAGGTTAATGAGGCAACTAAGTTGTTAAGATGAGTATTTTAAGAAGAAAAGACATAGTTATTTACAAAAATAAATGAAACGCTTTCAGGTCAAACTCTACTTAAAAGTACATTGGTAGGGATCCAGATAAATACACAAGTTACCCTGATATAATGTGTTCAACCTAACAACTGCTTGTGTGTTTCATTTCTGACCACACTAAACATCAACCTTCTGGCATTTATGCTTCCCACTGTAGAATATCTACCTGAGAACAATCAATAAGTTAATGTATTGTAGTATAAGCTTTATCTTGAGAAGAAACCTCCAGCCCTGTCTCTTCTGCTTACTCAAGTGAAAGGACAAAGGCAGACCTATTTTCCACGTCTTAGGCCAGGAATAAGTTATATAATATCACAGAAGCATGCAGGCTAGGAGTGAGATGCACCCTGTGAGACATTTATGCAGCTGCTCCTCTTGTTTGCTTGCAATGCTTGGTCCCTGTGGGTAAATGGAGTGTACAAAAACATTGTCATAATTATTATTTCAATAGAATTAGAGTGGTAATGAAAAGCTTTTTACAAATCTTTTGGTGTTCTTAATTAAGTGTAAAAACGCTTTTTGCTTTCTTCTAATTTGAAGATTTTTCATTATGGGCTCCTAGACCAGTTCATCAGCTGGGGTAAAAAGAAAATTTGAACAGTTAAACTGATCTGAACATTTGTTGAACAAAATACAATTGTAGCCATTTCAACCCTTTTTTGGTAAAGAGACAATCCACCTGCTTAAGCTATAACCCTTGATTAAATATCTTATGAAGGGTTGATATTTATAGTTAACACTTGTTTTACCTTTCTGCTTCCCCAGAGAATAGGAAGGACATCATCATTACAGAGTGGAAAAAGACTTGCTGTACAGCAGACGTCCAGCCCGAAGTGCCCAACAGTTCCTTGAATTGCTACAGTGATCTGCCAGGCAAAAAGGGTAAAAGCTTATCGCTCCTCTTTGCAGATGGAAATGCCGTTGGTTAGTCCCTCCATGTGTTCATTTGGCATTAGCTCTGAGAGAGTTTTGCCCAGGCAGCTTGCTGTAAACATGGTTTACAGGTTTTGGGGATGTACTGTACATTTGCACCTTGGACCCACACATGCCAAATTGATCCAAGCTCAGAGAGGTCACCCTGGCCCGTGTACATGTTGAGTCCTGGCCTGGACACAGGTATAGGCTGCGGTGTGTATTTCCCTCCACATCCTATAGGGTGCAAGGACGTTGAGAGAAGGGGCAGTGAAGGCACTTAGTGGGCGTGCAGCAAGTTTCAGACAACTCCATTTACCAGTAAGGGATAAATGAGGTTTTTCCTCCAGACTAAGAGGACGTTTGTCACATGCATTTATTTTTATACTCAGATTTGTTCATTGGTAGAAATGCCTACCATTTTTCTTCAGTTATGGTCAAATGGGGAGTCTTTGCTTGAGACAAGTGCATTAAACACTGTCTGGCTTCTTCTGTGGAGAAACCTTAGTGTAGGTGTATATTGCTTCAGTTTTTTGCTGTTTTTTTGGGGGGTAATTTTTGCATGCATGCTGGAAAATTCTATTAATTACTTGTCTTCCAAATTATACCAGTATTAGAGTATTTTTTTTCTAGTTATTTATATGTTTAAATTCTTTTTATTTAAGGCTCTGAAAAACTGGTCAAACCTGATTTCTTTAGTGGCCTTTGAACACATCAGGAAGGATATATTACCTAGCTGAATGTCTTGACTTTATCAGATCCCTCTTCCTGGCATGTGCACTGTCCAGACGCTATCCAGAACAATGCCATCCTGAAGAGTGTTTTTCCAGCCTTTCTTTTCCACTGATTGCAACTCTTGTTTTAGCAAAACACTGGCTTCCAATAAGATTACTAAAAGTCTTCCGCAGAGCTCTTGACTTTCTTCCATTTTCAGGATACAAGGTCTTGCACCTCTTGTTTTTGATCACATCAGATAAGAGATCAATTCAAAGGTGTCTGTTGTGGTGGGGAGTCAAGAATCAGTCCTGAATGTGAATAGCGTCATTATTTTGTTACAGGTATCTCCATTAAGGCATCTTAAGCCAGAGACTATTTGTTCTCTACTCTCATTCATCAGTTCCTCATTATCAGCTTTTGTGAGGTACATTTGCAGAAGTATCAGGCCCAATTCTTCCTAGCAGCTCTTTATGAGGCAGGCTTATGTCTTGGCACGTCTGCTTGATTCACTTGGATTCTTTATTTTTTTCTACCCTGCAGGTTTCTTGTCATCTTCGGTCAGCAAAGAAGGCAACTTTGACATCACCACCGTGTTTGTGGCTCTTGTGGGCTGTGCTGTAGTACTGGTAGTGTATTGTGTTCTAAAAAAAATGAAACCATACAGTCAGACAAAATGCATGTTTCCTATGGGTAACTTGGCTTAGAAGCAACACTTGTAGTGAAAAAGGTAGCATACACAGTTTTCTTTCTGGATCTTGTTTCCATTAAATTGTTTTTGCAGTTGCTAAATGATGTTGACTGTGAAGGGGAGGCTGGGCTAACAGCTGGTCTGAATTCCACCTCTGCATCTGGCACCACGGTGCAGTGCCCAGTCATCTGGCTTCGTCAGGAAAAAGACACACAGAATAAATTTCCTCCTTGCTAAAATAATACAGCCAAGTGGTTGCACCTCTCAGCCTTACCTCAACATCATCTAATTCCTTAGAGTAGTCTCAGATTGCAACATTGCAACCCAGAAAGCAGTGCACAGGCTATGGCAAATACTGGAAGTGAGGTGTGCTATGTGGCTTTCCAGTAGTGACATATCACTGCCCAGGGGGGTGTTTGTTCTGCAGACTAGTATGCATGGAAAAGGCTGGGATAGGTTCTACAGAGTAAATAGGGAGTTGTGTGGATAACATGTTTTGGAAATAACTGCTTTCCTCCACTGCACCTTCCTCCACTCTTTGCTGTTCCTCCATGACTGCAGTATTCTTAAATTGAGTTAATGTTAAACCATATCTTACTTTGGAAATTGTCTGCAAGCCTTATATGTTAGTTTTGATTCTTCTAAGTAAATCCTTGCTAATGCTAGTATTTTCTTGGGTTTTTTTTTCCTAGGACCACTCATAGTGCATAATCACATTTTTTATAGGTAAGAGAAGACTTTTCAATATCTGGCTTAGTTATGGTAAATGATGAAATTGCATTACTACGGCGGCATGAGGTTGTTAAATGAAGGACTAGAAGTGTTTACTAAGACAATGTTTAGTGGATGTCCATTTCCTCACTGCAGCAAGGCTGTGCCAATACATTTTAATCCCACAGCTCCAGTCCTATGCCCATACATGACCCTACAGTGGTTCTCATACTCATGTGTTAATCATTTGCATGCTCCTTCAGATACCCCTTGACCTGGACCTGCAGTTTCCTTCCCTACATCCTGGAGCCAGCTTTTGAGTTTCTGGGACCCTGTGTAATGCCAGCAACTGAGATATTTCATCTCAGTTACTAAACTACCCAATCTTTCATCAGAAGCAAACACTCTTTGTTGCTTTTCCTCTGGTGGTTGCTTGCATGGGTGCAAGTTCACCCATCCAAACCTGAGAGTCCAAGAATTAAATTTCTGAGTTAGTTTAAGGTTAACTAGTTGGTTAGAAGATAGTTAAGGTTTAAGCTTTTTATCTTAAGCTCCCTTTCTAGTGAATGGAGACCAACAGCTGTCTTGAAGGTGATTAATCTCATCTTAAAATATGTTTTAAGAGGGACAGATGAATTGCCCTGTGAAGGTGCCTGTTTCTCTCTGGTTCCTATAAAGGAAGCCAATGATAATAAGCTGAGACTTTTAAATATCTACAGTTAGATGAAACACATAGCCATTTGTGAAAAATGTGATTTGCACACATGCTTGCAAAAACCAGTGAAGACCACACAACTGTAGTCTCAGTGCAGTTGCACTATTAAGACATATCATTGTGTTGCAACAGTTCAGATAACCTTGAGCTTTGGTGAAATAGGTAAAAATTTACAGTTAGTGACTTTGCTGCGATCCTGCCCTGAGATGTAACACCCAGTGAAGTTCTCAGGCCTGTCCTGCCACCCTTTTAAGGCAAAGACTTACAGGCCACAGAAAACCAAGGGAGAGTTTCAGCAGAGACACTGGGAACTCCCTGGGCCTAGGAGACAAAGTCTTTCAGCTTTCAGAGCAATGCTTGGTCCAACAGCACATGGACAGTGCTGCTGCTCTGAGGACTTCACGCTCCAGATCTCCAAGCCCAAGCACAAACTCTTACTGAAATCAAGCTGTGCCTTTGGTAGCCAGGTGTTTTTCATTCAATTCTGCAGGTGATGATACTGGTGATGCAGTGGATCCTGAAATGGAAAACCTCAATGTTATTTAAAAACCATATGTAAATGAGGAAAAAAACCAAGCCTTTATACCAGCAGCATATTCTTCAGTGATGAAGTGCAGCCCTCAGCTGAAGAAATAGACATGAATTTTATACAAAATCTCAGTAATTTTTACAAATATACTTCTAGTGCTTTTGTGGACAGACTATTTTCAGTGGTGCCCAGTGACAGGACAAGAGGCAACAGGCACAAACTGAAACACAGGAAGTTCCATCTGAATATGAGGAAAATCATCTTTACTGTGAGGGTGACAGCACACTGGAACAGGTTGCCCAGAGAGGTTGTGGAGTCTCCTTCTCTGGAGATATTCAAAGCCCGCCTGGACATGATCCTGTGCAACGTGCTCTAGGTGACCCTGTTTGAGCAGGGGGGGTTGGACTAGATGATCTCCAGAGGTCCCTTCCAACTTCAACCATTCTGTAATTCTGTGATTCCATGCATTCACTGAGGACTGTGGTTGTCGCAGTTACCTGATTCCAGGCCTTCGTGAACAATGCGAGAGCTCCTGACAGCTTCTGCGACTTCACTGAAAACTGCAGTCACTGCAAGATGTGCAACTGGCTCAATAGCACAGTTTTAAACCAGCTGAATCCTTTCAAAGATTTTTGCAGTTGAAACTATCAGTCCATCTGAAATTCTTCAGAACAATCTATCTATGTTCAAGAAGGGTGCGTTGAACCCTGAGGCAGATGCTCTGTGCATGTCTTCTATATCGTAACACAGTAGCACTGACATAGTCTTAAACTTTTACTTGCCAGGTGGTCTTGAGATTTACACAAGCAGACAGTTTGTACAGGCGACCGGGTTTGTTTAAATCTTGCAGAGTAAACATTTGCTACTGATGGCAATTGCTCTGTGCACTTGGTCCTGTGCAGGGGGGATGGGAGGGTCATATCCAGCTCCCTCAGAAATGGTTTTGGGTTGTGGGGCCTTTGGCCCCTCCCGGGCTGGACAAATGTATTCTGTCAATCTCCTGGCAAATAAGATCATAAGGCTGGGAATCTTCATGTTGGACATTTTCAATAGTAACTCAAGCAAATAGGAAAGGTAGGCACGTTGCTGTATCTGCTCTATTCCAGTGTCAGGAAAGAGCACAGTATTTCTCCATCTGAAGACAGGTTTGGGTATACTGCATGCAGACACTGACTGGCAAATCAAGTTCAGAGATCCCCATTTGGTAGTTCACAGGCAGTATGTGATCTTCAGAAGATTTGTCATTCATGTTTGATTTGAATAAATCCTCAAATGCTTGCGTTATTCATAAACTATCAGACTTTTGAGCAAAAATGAGCAGCACCACAATTGCAGAAGCAGATCCATGAAATTGAGATGAATATTAGCTGAATTGTTTTTGCATGGTTCACCTAGCCATAAACCTGTGACTGCAACTTTCAGCAGGAAATCTCAAAGATTTGTGTGGGATATTGTGAGACTCCTGAACTTTGCCACAATTAAACCTAAATTGAAAAGCTCGTAATAGAAGACAGACAAAAACATATTCTTTATTAATTTTAGAAATACAGAAAAGCCTCTGTGCTTGAAGTTGGCTGTTTGGCACAGGAGACTGGTGTTCGATCGTTATTTTTCCCCATGAGTGCTTTGCACTCCTGCTGGTCTAAGATAATCTTAAGTATGTCATTTGGACAGATTCAGTTATGAAGTCTTATATCATGATGCATGTTTTAATGTTTACTCAATAAGCCAAAGCTAAGGTTGCCTGTAAAGGGCCCAGACTGTGCAAGGATTTAGAGGGAGAAGAAAAGAGCCTTTACCTCCTTATACAGCTCCTTAGCACAATTGCAGTTCCTGTTTTTCTCCAGAACAGGATTGCTGTTAGCTCTCGGCAGAGTAAGACTGTGTTCAAAAGGGATTGTGAAGAGGCTGATTTGTGTTAACAGCATCTGTCCTGAGGAACTAGCATAGCTATGGCTATAGCCTGGGAAAGGAGTACACAAATCAGGTATGGGCCTGCCTTTTACTGTGTGTTTTGACCTCAACAGTTTAAAAGGTCTTTCAAATTTCTTCTCAAATTTCTGTTGAGATTTGTTTTGTAACAGTGCTCTTTCTTCAGTGTGCATTTTCCCCTGTAACTACCATGCATTTGGTTTTTTTCTGCTGTAAGTCATCACTGTGGGTGCTCTCAGGAAGTACAAGATGCTCCCTGTTACACAGTCAAGCTGTATACTATGCTTCAGCAGAGTTATTGATGTATATGTTGTTTTTTCCGTATCTGGAAAAATGCTGTCTTAAATTTGAAAGTCATGGGAGTTCTTTCATGTGATCTTTTAACGGGAACAATAAATGTGTGTATATATGTGTGTGTATATATAGATGATTACACTATTTTTATTCATATAAATATGATTTTGCATTATTTGAAAAGGGGGCAAAGTGATAGCTGAGAACTCACATTGTACTAACTTGAGAGATTCGGGTTTAATGATGTACAGATTTAATTTCTACTCTCTTCATACCAGTTGGGGCCAAAGAGCTGGTCATGTCTTGGGAACAAACATTACGGACACCTGTGTACCAGTGATGGTAGGTTAAATAAATCAGTCCCAAGCTGGCAAGTTGTCTTGTGTGGCTCACACAGGCACACCTGCCTTAATGTCTGTTGTATCTTTCTACTGATGATCATGCAGATTCGGTCATGCTGTGGCATTGCTAACAACTGTTTCACTTTGCCCCTTCTTCTGAATTGTGTTCTGCGGGTGGAAACTATTCATCCCCCATCTCAGGAAAAACTGTCATAAATAGCTTTAAAGATCTATGCTATTTGCACTTAGCAATTGAATTGTGTTGTTTTATATGAATTTTTATGAATAAATGTATCCAGTCAAATATTTGCTTATGGAACAAAAATATATTAAAGACCTAGAGTAGCTTGACTCACTAAATGACATATGATCGTTATTTTAATTCAGTGATTTTTGTTCTGTGGTATTATACCTATCACAACAGCAAAGCATCACCATCACGTGATTCCAAAACTCAAAAATCCAGGATTAGTGTCATGATTCATTTCTTAAATATTGCAAAAGCAAAGACCATGAATAAGAGATGTCTCCTGGCATCTCCTTTTGTATTCAATAGTGAGCCTTTGCAGGTCTAGTTCAAAGCTAATTTCACAAGCTGATGGAATTCAGGCCTCTTTTCAGGTTTTTTAACAATACTTGATGAAATTTCTAAGCTTTCAAGCATGCAAGAAACTCTTTGGGAACACCCTTGTTTCCCTGTACATTCACACCCAGAACAGTTGCTGCAAGAAGTGTTCTTCATCGTATCAAGGAGAGACTAAGATGCGAACCCCATCGAAGATTATTTCCTTTTGCTGGTGGTGTATAGCTCTTGTGCTACTGCAGGCACTACAGAGTATGTTATTAAGTGTGAAGCCGTCGGGCATGCTGAAGGGTACGTACCATGCTGTTACTTGGAGAATGTGCAGATTGTCATTGCCAAAATGCAGTTTTGTGAGCAGCTTTGGATGATAATTTAAGGCTTGTCTGAAGCAAGGGAGTACCTCTCATCCATCTGCTCCTTACAGAGAATGCCATCCCCAAATCCAGAATTTAGTAAAACCAGCCCATATTGTATATCAAAAGGAGACACCTCAGCCTCTGGGTTCTTTAAAACGTCCCATGGCTTCTCAACTTCGCTGTGCCTGCACAGACACAGCGGATTACTTTCTCTCTGGTTATCTAATTGTAGAAATCCTTCGCTAAGATCTTAAGGGGCTTTCTGAGTTCGTGTCTCTTCATGTTGCACTGCCCTGCACTCACCTCCAAGAAAGCTCTTCAGTTCCAGTAACAGCACTAGTCCGTGCTGGCTCCTCAGCCAGTGTTTAGTTTCTCTTCATGTAATGACCCTGTGGTAAGTCTTTCTTATTTGCAGCCTGCTAAGCCTGCAGGAGCACTGTCAGACTGTGGGGAGTGTGCTGGGAGCCTGAATTTCCCGTATGGTCGCAACACGGAGGTCATTACCTGACTCAGGCACTGGGAAGGGCAGCTTTGCACCTACCTTTCCTCAACTGACTGTAAAGGGAACTTGGGTGCTCTGAGCTGACTTTCTAATTCTGCCTCCAGGGTTCAGTGTTAGGAAACCGTGGGCGTTTTAAGTGTGAACTCAAGACAGCATTCTCTTGAGAGGTATATTTTGTCTTTCCCCTCTTTCACATCCGCTGTGATAGTAAGACAAGAGAAGTGAGTTGCAGGGGAGAGGGAGCTAACATGTTCTAGCAGAGCAGCTCATGCAGCTGGAAGAAAACAGGCCAACTCTTGGCACCGAACCCTTTCTTCAGGTCTTTAATCCATCAGCGAGGTAATAGAGAAGAACTAAAAAGATCTTTGAAAATGCCGTGGATATCACCTCTCCCAACTACAGCTCTCTTTTTTCTAGTTCTTCTGTGCTTCCCAGGCCTGAATGGTACGTACAGCAGAGCCACTATTCCATTTCACAAGTTTCATTCTTTTTCTTTTTTTTTTTTTTTTTTTCCTTTCTTAGTTTACTGCCTCAAACAGGTTCCTGGCAAAATCACTGCTAGCAAAACCAGGTAGAGCTTTGAAAAACATTCTTTGAAACTTTAGATTGTAATTTTTAGAAAAAAAATGCAAAAAAATTTCTTATGCTCAGAAACATTCTTTTCTGCTCAGAAATTACTCTCTGCAGAAGTAGTCAGAGTTCTTTGAATCATATCTGTATTGTTAAGGTTGACATGGGGAGCCCACTACAGGAAAAAAAGAATGTTGGTATTTACTAGGGCCAGGATCATTGAAGACATAATAAAACCTGACTATAAATATGTATCTGTTGTAGCTATTGATAGAGGACAAGCTGGGGACTTGCTTGGGGAAAGCAGTGTGGATCTCTGAGGAGAACAGTCTGAGGAAAAACATATCTCCAGTCAGTCAGCCCTTTTTTTCCCCGTTGACTTCAAATCTCTGTTTGCCTTGATAATACCTGGAAAGGATGGTGACTTGAAAAACAAATATTATCTACAAATCAGCATGCCTGAGAAGCAGATGCTGGGAAAACTGTTGGGAATGTTTATTATTAATGTTTTTGCCATTCTTTAGTTAGTGGTTGTTCAGGATTCATTACTGATTTCTGCAAATATAACCTAATTCTTGAACTTTTACCCTGAGTGTTTGAAGGGGAAAAAAAATTTTTTTTAAATGACCAGCTCTATACTCTTTGCAGGCTGCTTGCTGTTAACTAGTCAGGTTCTTACTTAGATCACCTAAGCATGGTCAGCTTGGAACTACTAATTTGAGGCTGGAAGAGCTGAATTCCCTGGATTTTCCTTGTTTGCTTGTTAAGGCTGAGCGCACTGTGCTTCCCCAGTCTTCTCCTCCTCCCTGTTCCTCTGCTCCTTTGGGAGGCAATTGCTGACCACTCTGGGGTTGCTTTAGCTCCTTCTCTAATGATAGAGGAGGAATATACTCACGGCTGGTCAAGTTGGACCAACCTGCTGTTTGTTGATTCCCATGACCTTGTATTTCTGTGTCTAACCTCTGTGTTTGTTCCCCTGTTAAAATAACCTGGTAAGTAAGGATGGGGGGATCACTAATCCGCTTTGTGAACACTGAATTATTCAACCCTTTCTATACTATTTTCTTCCAAGATATACAATGCTCTGTATTTCCTTTTTATTTTCTTGCTTATGTTGCAATTTCTTTTAGGTGTTTCCCATTTTATCTCTCTATTCCTAATATTCATTCCATAAGTACTTTCTGTTCAGTTTCTTCTGATTCGCAGGTCATTAAAGAACTCTGAGGGTCTCATTACACCTTTTTATACCTTTATGTCTTAATACAGACTGAGTGTTTATACCTTCTGCAGCTCGCTTCCTAACAGACTATGTTTTCCAGTTTCCTGATGTTGCTAAAACCTGCTTTTTTTTTTTTAATCTGTAATTTTCTTCCATTCTCTGTTATTTGTGATCACTTTGAACTCCAGATTTAAATCCTCAAGCAGTTCCAATTATTGGACTGAGTTCCATAAAGCTTTCATTTTGAGAGCTATAGGATCATACTGGGAAACTACAGAGCAGACTAACTTTTTTGCTTGACTGACAGAAACCTCTTTTTTGCATGGGCTTTTTAAGCTCTGGGGAGATGTTGAGTTGCACAGGTCAATGGGAATGAAAGCAAAAACACCGTAAGATTCAGGATAGCCAGGAAACTATATATATAGGATAGCAAGACTAAGTTCCAGGCTTACAGGGCTGTTGTCCTGACTGAGTAGTAGTTGTTTTTGCAAGCTATTTTGATATTTACAGATCAAGAAAAGCTCTGATGCTGTAGTTGTATTTGCATTTTTTATTTTAGGTGAAGAAAATGAATTTCTTGAACATTCACCAGACTTTATCAGTGCTTGGGAAGGAGATTCTATCAGCATAATTTGCTCTATGAAAAATTCAAAAAATGAAGAGGGAACGTACTTGAGGACTAGTATACGGCCGACCAATGTGGTGTATCTTTCCAGGCAGAACACTTCATTTATCCTTCCTGCTTTAGCTGATCGCATCAACTATTCAAACGAAGGAAAAAGTCTGAGGGTAACTCTGCACAATGTACAGGAAAATGATGCCAATATCTACGTTTGCACCAAGTTTATAAAAGAAGGCAATTACATAAGGCTGGATGGGAAGAGAACCATGGTAGTGGTGAGAGGTATTGAAGTTCCACTTTTTATATCATGAATGAATAAATGCAGGTATATATTTTAAAACAAAGATGGATTAAAAATATGGTAGGAGGGAGAGTCTTACAGAACTTTACATATGTCTGTTCAGATAATGTACTAATTTGAAGGAGTTTGTTCCCTGAGTAGATGAAGAAACCACTTTAAGTAGAAGAGTACCAAGAAAACCCCTAGAATTCAAGACTAGTTTGATCTTAGCTACAGATTTTCACATGAGTCAGAGGTTGTGATAACAGTCTGGAACCTGTGAGGACCCACAGATGTTTTCACAACAATCAGCCAAATCTTCACGAATAAAAAGCAAAGCAATAAGCCTTTTTTGATGGCAGTTTTTGCAAATCTCTTTTGTTTTTACTATTCCATCTTGAATGACAGATTGATAATACTTGGGAAGCTGGTGCTAGGCAGGATTTGTGAATTAGGCATCAGTGGGTACAGGTGATTTTATTTTTTTTAGCAGTTTAGTGTTTAACAGTGTTTAGTATTTTTCTTTTTTTTGACGGACAGTTGAAGAATGGGCCAAAACAAGAAGAATTCTTCCCAAAGGGGAAGAATTTTTCTCTCTTGATTTTTTTTTTCTTTTACTTTTTTTGCCTTAGAAGAGCGTTGAGTCCCACAACATCCTGTGGCACCTTACTCCCAGACATACATACCCTTCTCATGAGACTGTCTAACCTGAAACCTCTTTACTAAAAATTACAGGGTTTTCTTCCTTTCCTGTCCCCAAGGCATGCACAAACTAATTGATTGCTGGGTCAGTAATGGTCTTTTACATCTAGGAAGGCTGTGATCATGTCCTCCCTTAGGCTTCTCTTTTTCAAACTTCTTGACTGTTTTCTCAACCTCTCATCATCGTTCTCACCTGGCTGTGAATTTGTTCCAGTTTGCCTACATCTTCTCAAAGTGTGTTAGCCAAATGGGACTCAGTCATCCTGCTGAAGATAGTTTGTCATGGTTAGAAGCATCCTTTCTCATGCCTCAGAGATTTCTCTCCTGTTGTACAGCCCAAAATGAGATTTTTCTATTTTGCCTCACTGAGTTAGATTCAGTAGCTTCAGTAAGCATTGTGTTACAGACCCCAAACATTTTTTCGGTTTCTTTCAGCTTATACAAGTCTCCTTTATTATATTTGGGCATTTGATTTCTTTCTTTGAAGTTAGTATTTTACACACATTTTTACTGATTTTCATCTTGTTGATTTCAGAGTGTTTCTCCATATTATTTTTTTTAATTATCATATATCTATATTTGATTCTGATCCTCTTCTCTGAAATGCTTGCAACCTTCCAAGAATTATGTTTTATACAAAGGTGATAAATCCTGTCTTTGTTACCTCATCCATGTGTTAGTGATAATGTCAAATAGAACAGGGCATGCCCTCAGAGGAACTTAGTGAAATGCCTTGTTGAATAGCAAGCCAATAATAACTACTTTTGAAGACCATTTGCAATGTTGATGGCACCACATTGTACGATTTCATCCAGATCAGTAGTTCCCAGGTCTTTCTATAGCTTAATCTCACTTGGGAAAGAGAGCAATGATGCATGTCTCACAGGCAAGCTGATAAAACTCTGTGGCTTTAGAAGAGTTCAGTGCATGTGTGTGTTTATATATATATATACACACATATATATATGTATATGTGTGTATATATATATATGTATATATATTTTTTAAGTAGGTGAAGCTCCTTAGTTATAACCAGGTGAAATTGTTCAGTCAGCCCTACTTTCAGTTCCTGGGGCAGCAAAGTATTCCAGAGTGTGCTGATGTACAGCTGTCTTCTCGAGACGTGTGTAAAGGCTGCCCTCAACTTATTTAAGCAGTGACTAGGAGGCGAAGGGAGAAACTAGAGGCCGGACGGACAGTACAGCTAAGGACTACGGGGTGTGTTTTTTGAGTGGGAGGACGAAGGGAGTGGGATACACCATGGTGTCAAAGCTATAGTTGCTCTCAGCTCTTCCTCATCTGTTGTCTGCACTGGAAGCATGCAGCAGAGCCCTCTCAGCCTCCGGCTCCCCAGGATACCTCCTCACATCTACAGCTTTGTCCATCTTCCTTCAGTTCCTCCTGCTTTGGCCCTGCTGTGCTGCTTCAAACACGACTGCCACGCTCTGGTTGCACCTTGTAGTCCCTCCGCTAATGAACTACCATCTCATGAGCTGGGAGCCCCTGATCTAGCACACATTCTCCTGTTTTGCTCATGATAAAATGTAGTGCAGCTATTGCAGGTCAGTGAAAATGATTTGTCTTCTGTATTCTTTTCTAGTCATTCCTTCAGACTCTCAGGGAAAGGAGCAAAATCATTTGGATATGGCACGTTGTTGCTATACTTGTGCTGGCTATTCTTTAACCAGTTAATCATTTAAGTATTTAGATGTTCTGAACCCTTTGCAGGTATTCAGGTTTGTCTGAATTCCTTGAGCTTCCCTTGTGCTGCTTAGTAAAACTGTGCATCTGTGCTTCTCCAGCCTTCTCTGCCCTCCTCCTTTGCTTTGGAAAGTAATTGTTGATGTCCCTTGGGTTGCTTCAGCCTCTTTAAGTACATTCGGAGAAATATCCTCAGACTTATATTGGCCCACTATATCTGAATTTCTGTGGTCTGTTCTTTCTGTCTTTGACTTCTGTATGTATTCCCTTGTTAAAATGCACTGTTATGTATGTGGTAACCCTTAATCTTTCTTGGTTTTAGCTAAAAATAAAGGAGTTGTTGAACAGTCACCGCTTTCGCTCAGTGTTCAGGAAGGCCAGTCTATCAGCATTACTTGTTCACTGAAAAGCTCACATGAAGAAGAAGGGATCTTCTTGTTCAAGACTCACATGAAACCTGAAAGTGTGTTATATGTTTCAAGGCAGAATACTTCAACTATCTTTCCCGCTTTTGCAAATCGCTTGGAGTATTCAAAGCAAGAGAAGACATTAGTAATAACTCTGCACAACCTAAAGAAAAATGACAGTGACATATATGTATGTGTTGGAGTGCTTAAAAATTCCGCTGTCCTTTCACTGAATGGAAGTGGCACCATGATACTGGTTAAAGGTACTATACTTTTGCTTGTTTAATCATAGATAACTATAGGCATAAATGAAAAGATGGAGAAAAAGCTTGCAGAACTTTAATCCAGCCAGGCAGAGCACTAATCCATGGCTAGATTTCTTCCAATACTTGAGAAAGTCTGGAGAGTGTGCTCAGGCTCCTCTGTGCTCTGCTGTACTAGGACACATAAAGAGGCCTCATGTTTCTACCTGCCTTGTATTACCAGAGGGGAAATAAAAAAGGAAAAACTTCCTGTAATTCAGCACCTTACAAAAAAAAGTCAAAGTGGACAACAAACACTGTAGTGTGTCTATGAATAATCTGTTTGTTTCAGGGAATGAATCAGTATTTTTGGCATCAGTTCTGTGACCTTAATGTGACATAAATGTCTTCTAGAAATTATTCACTATGGCAAGGCTTTGTCTATGTTTGAAAATAGATCATATAATTCCACATGCAGAAATGGAGCAGACAGGGTGCAGCAATAATTCCTGGATCTTCTATGGTCTTATCATTGCGGTGGTGCTGCTGTTTTCTGCGCTGGTATGCTTTGTCTTCTACCGTGTCAATGTAAGTATGCTGTCTCCATGCCAAAGCACAACAGAATCTGGATTCAGTGAATAGGAGCCCCTTCAATCATAGCCAAAGATACTGTTTGTTTAAAAAAAAAAAAAAAAAGGCAAACACCTGAAAAAATCTAAGGAATCATGGCTTTGTATTGTTTCCCCTTAGCCACATGTTTCATGTAAATTCTTGGAGGTAAAGACTGTGTCTTTTTATGCTTCTGTAACTTTTAGTAAATGAGGAGATATTGTTTGTCTTTTGACAATGAACCTCAAGTAAGCTTTGCAGCCAACAGTGCAGCCAGTTTCTGTTCCTGTATGTATTTTCCTAAAGAGGCAACTCACTACTCTGTTAGGATTCATTTTTTTCAATCGGGATGGAGCTGTCTATAGCCATCTTGTAATAGATGTAAGAGAATGCTTGGCAGGGAATTCAAGGACAACACAAAGTCTTGAAACAGCCTTGTGTCTGATGGTAGCACTAGGAGTACATCACTACCCCTTTCTAGAGAAAAAGTTGACTAAGAAATTTTTTCCTTTACTGGGATTTCTTGCATCCATTTTCCTCAAAGTGCCCAGAATTATTTGTCTCTGATAGACCCTTATTCTCCATAAAAATCACTCAGATTCACAGAACAGGATATGACTGGCCAGGCTTCTATGCTATCCCTCCACCGTGGTTTCAGTACAACTAAAAAGCAGTATAACATCATTCTGCAAAACCAAGGGTCCTTGTGGGACTTGGTCCCTTACATTTATCAGTAACAGACTATAGTTTAAGGTTAAGCATTATTTGTGTTGGGGCTACAGATACTTGCAACCCTTGAAGGAACTTTTAGTGGAATTATGTATGATGGACAGGTACAAAGTTCAGTGATCAGGTCATCAAATTCCACCCACATGTCTAAGACCTCACTGAGAATTTAAAAAATACATTTCTACCTCCAACATCTGGAATCCTAAAATGTAAGTTTGCTTCTTGGTAGAGGTCTTTTCAAGCTCAGTTCTGAATGGCTGCTTGCTTTGTTTTGCAGATGAAGAAATATTTCCAGAAAAGCAAACCAAGTGCGGTATATGAAGATATGTCTTATAGTTCTAGACGTAACACCTTGGTCAGAACTAACACTTAT
Source organism: Apteryx mantelli (assembly GCF_036417845.1). Taxonomy (NCBI): domain Eukaryota; kingdom Metazoa; phylum Chordata; class Aves; order Apterygiformes; family Apterygidae; genus Apteryx; species Apteryx mantelli. The sequence continues at coordinate 7,779,427 of NC_089996.1, forward strand.
TGCAATAACAATTAACCTTCTGCTAGCTGGAACCACGCATGGATCACCAGTTCCTTTCCAGGTCTTTCAGAGCTGCCTTAGCAACTGGATGCAGTAGTTGAATTGAAAATGCTATCATCTACCTTTGTTTGTGAAAAGATTTATCTGCTTCATTGCCAAAGCGCTGTTTCCTCTTCTTTTGGTCACTTGTGAAATACCATTTGTTTCTTTTTTTATGTACAGGAAACGTAGATAGATGCAGGTACCCTGCAGGCGTGTTTGCAGTGCAGTGTGGAAAGCAGTACTGTTGAACTGTAAATTTGGCCAGATGCAATATATGTACTTGTTTAATTGATAAATAACCCTTTCAGGGAGGTGGAATTGATGGAGAGTTCTGGTGATGAGCTCTGGGAAGTGTTCGGGAAGACCATGACAGGCCTGTTTAATAACATGCCATGGATCTACAGCTGAATGGATTACAGTTCTTTCAAGAATCCATGTGAATCTGCCAAAGGGGTCAGATAGCTAAAACTACTCAAGTATTAAAGTAAAGATATCTCTTCAGAAAAGAATTCAGAACCTTTCTGACAGAGTGCAGTATTACAGATGAAGTACTAGATACACGTGGATTTAACTATTTGTAGTTCATAAGGGTGCCACAAAAATGATTAAAATTACTGCCCTTCTCAGAGAAATTGGCATGGTTGGTGGAGGTGTTGATCTGCAAAATGATTAGATCTGGGGGCTTGAGACAAGATAGCTTTGTGGAAAAGCAGAAATATTCGCGACATGATGGTGTTGTCTCAGATTCGAGATGTCTTAAAACTACACAGCAGAATGCATTTCTCCAGCTCAGTGACCTTATACTGTGCAATACAGGTTGAACTAGTCTGGGACAAAACCAGTGCCTGAATTCTAACCTGGGCATGGATGAGTCTGATCCAAAACCACTCTTAACAAGGGAATTTATCAAAAACATAAGTTAAGTAAAAAAAAACCCTACATTTCATTTGGTAATGGCTTAGAACAGTTTGCTAGGAAGAGCTTCTCTCTCCTCTAGCTAAAGGAAAAGCTACAGCTTCCTCCAAGGAAGTATGGTTTTGCAGAGCTGGGTCAGCTGTGGGAAGTCAACAGCTTACAATCTTGCAGGCCCAGAGAAATATAAAATTGACTTGTTATGAGGTCCTATTGCAGGACTGACTGGGTGGTTTGTGGTTTCTGGGGCAGGACTGAGAGTAGAATTTGTCTTTATTGATGTTTGTTAAGTTTTTAGAGAGAACAGGGCTGGTTTGTGGCTTATGAGAGTATGCAGCTGGACTTCATCCAGGCATGCAGGAGACTCATGCTTTTGGTGGTGTGCGCAGCCAACTCTGCTGAGGTCTAGTGATTTAACAGCTTCTTGCAAATGCCCTGTAACTTGCTCCTGAACAACACCTCAATAGGCAGTATAGTATCTATTTTTCTCTTTAGATAATCTACTTTTTTTTCATTTTAAAATTAATCTCTGATGAAAATACTTTCTTGAAGTCTTTTCATAGTAACAATGATAAAATTTTTTGAAGAGAGAACAATGCAAAAGGATGACAGGGAAGAAATGGGCAGTGCTGTGCAGGCTGGCACATCCTTTCAACAGTGTCTTGTACCAAGTCACTAGGAGGGAGGGTTACTGGGTTTTGCTAGATCTAAAATAGGAGATGAGACCTCACCACTACTGACTCTGTGTAATGTCAGACACCGCTGGGGGCGAGAGGTTGCACTGACTCCCTCCTCTGGGATGGGGTTTGCTCACTTTGCTTGCTGTACGTGGTCAATAAAGTCTTTGGAAAAGCAGTGCCGTAGTTTGTGGCTTGCCTCGATGTCCTGTGTAATGGCCTACGCACCTTTAATCCCACGCAGTTCGCCTTGTGCAGTTGCAGTGAGCACCCGTGCCTCAGCACAGGAATGCAACGGAGGGGTTTTCACAGCCAAGAGACAGAGGTGGGAAAAGGGGTGACTGAGACGGAGTTTTGGGGATGAATTTCCTATAAATACTCCCTTAATCACCAGCTTACACTCATGACAATTTTGTGAGCCAAAAATAGCTGCAGACAGGGGAAAATGCAACTACTGCTGCTAGCAGTGCTGGCAAGCAGGCAAGCGCATCCCTGGTGGGGTCCTGTGCCCCCTCATTACGGCCCAGGCAAGCGCAGCCCCCCAGGAGGTCCTGCGTCCCCCCTCGGCACAGCCCCTAGGGGGGTCCCATGTCCCTTTGCCATGACCCAGGGGTGCACAGCCCCAGCGGGGTCCCACTTCCCCCCCCCCCCCGCCGCCCCATCCCCAGCCTTGCAGCAGGCCCCGTTGCCATGGTAACCGGCAGCCGCCAGGCCCGGCCTGCTGCCGGGGGCAGCCAGCAGGGCGCTGCAGGTCCTGGTCCCCCCGGCTCACCATGCCGAGCTCTCGAGCCTTCACCCCAGGAGCTGTCGGGAGGGGGAACGACGCTGCCATTTGCTTAGGACCTTGCCGTGTTTGTTGGGGTGGGGTAGAAGACGCTGCCTCAGTGGGGTCTGTCCGACCAGACCGAATCAAACCCGGAGTGACCGCTGGAGGTTTTGCATCTGCTTTTTAAGCAACCAGAGTAAAGCAGAGCGTCGTGGTGCCAGCTTGCAGAGACCTCTCAGAGCTGCTGTTCGGAGAGGATCGGGTTTCCGGGCACCATGATGCCGTGGGCTCCTCCGCCCGGCACCCAGCCTGCACGGCGACCGACGGCCAGGGCTGTGCCGAGCTGTGCGGCCGGGGCCGAGGCCAGACACCCTGACGCCAGGACTGCGACAAGGGGAGCCCCCCGCCACGGCCCCTCCACCGCAGCGGCCCAGGCGGTGAGGTTAGGGGACCATGTCCTGCAAGGCCAGGCCTCCACAGGGACCCCAGCCACAGGAGCCGGACCGAGCAGACCTTTCCTGAACGTTCTCTGCAGGAGGCATGTCTGCTCTGTCCTGGGACGACCCCAGCTCAGGGGTGGATGTAGAGCCAGGGAAGATGTTCTAGCAAGTTAGACACTGAGCTAGGAACTACAGTGCCTGTATTAAACCACTTTTTTGTCACAAGCTTTCTTAGAGAGCCGCTAACTGATTTAGGATCCTTTGTCCCATGGAAAGTCATGCCAGCTGAATTCCTGAGGACATCTGTGGGTCTCGTCCTTACAGCCTCTCCTACCTGGGTGCCCTACGTGCATACAGGGCGCTGCTGAAGGTCGTTTGATGGACACTAATGGCAAGGCTACAGTTCTGGCGGTGCCCTGTTCTTTTCTGCAGCGCTGAACGGCCTGTGCTTGACCCAGTGACGGACCATGGCTCCTGCTCCCACGTGGGGTGGCTGGATTAGCCCAGCTACTTGCTCATCCCCACATTTGGGGAGTTGGTTACTATTTGGAGGCCAGCCCCTCCCCCACCACAAGGGGTTTTTGAGGCGATCTTTGCCTCGTGCAATTAAAGTATTCATCTTTGCAAAAAAGTGTAGATGTAGTACAACAGGGCTATACTCCCAGCGAGCAAGAGAGACTGTATGAAGGTTGAAGATGAGCAAACTGGCAGGTAACATCAGCTTTCTGTAACAATACTACTGTGCAAGCATGACCGCAATGATGAAAAAAAAGCAAACTATGAAAAAAAACAAGCTGTGAAAGGAAGCAGTAGTGGAGGTTTCTCTGCTTTTAAAAAAATGTAAAGCCTAGAAGAGGAAAATAACATTTAATGAGCTATCTCTGAGTTTTATCTGTGCGGAGGGGCAGAATGCCAAAACCAAAGACGTTAACATAAGCAGCGGTAAATGACCTGCTCGAAGAGGACTGTCAGGGAAATAAGCTCAACTCAGACCTGTTAAGATTTCAGCAGAGCAGTCCCAGCAGCAGTGTCAGGATCAGGGAGGGGGCTGGATACTGAGGTGTTCAAAGGGGGGGGTCCCAAGATGCGGCGTGATCTCAGAGCTTCTCTGGAAGGTAGACAAACTGAGCTTTTCTTCTCCAAAGCTGAGGAGAGAATTACTTTGGGGTTATACTGCTGCCTTCGCTGTTTGTCTGTCTCCTGTCCCTGCACTGGGGAGGGATATGGTTATCAAGGAGAGGCGGTAAGTGCAGTACAGGGCTCTGAGAGGGAGCCAGTACCCTCAGCAGCGCGAATGGTGTCAGGGTGTTAGTGAAAGCACCTTCCCCATCCATCGCAAGGGTTTCCTGCAACTGGCAGGAAAGAAGCTGCAGGTGGGGGAGCAGAAGCTACAGCTCTAGTGTTGAAGTTTGCTGAGCAGGAAGGGAGAAGGCTGAGGGACCTGAGCAAGCACAATATGTGAGACACAGAGAAAACGTGACAGGCGAATAACAGGCCATGTCGGACATGACTCAGTTCTAGGTCTATATGGACTGGCCGAGGCTGAGCTCTCGGTGTGTGTGGAGGGAGTGCCAGGAGCTCATCAGAAATAATTGTTGGTGATATGCAAAACTGGAGAGAGCAGTCAACCCATGCAGACTACCACAGAAGGAGCCCAGAGACACAGTAAAATTTAAAGCCTGAGGAAGGCATTTTGACCCGTTGACTAAGGCGCATCTGACAAGTATGTGCTTGACATCAGATGCCAAGGAAGAGCGCAACGAGGCTAATGTGCAGAATCAAGTGTCTGTGATGGGGAAAAGAGTTGAATGTCTGTACAGCAGAGTCCCACAGCCCTGGTCTGGGCATCGATAGTGCCTACCACTCCTAGCCAGAGTCACCGACAAGCAAGGGCCAGCCCAGCACTGCCAGATTGCGGGTCCCATGACAAAGCTGAGCAGACAAGAGCCTGTCCAGAATAGTGAGGCTTTGGGTTTGGCAACAACACATGTTTTCCAGGAGAACTATATAAGGCATGGAGGTAGGTACTCCTCTTGTTGCGTATTGTGATATATTGTAGGACAGTACTCAATTTCCATTGACTCTCCTGCAAGCAAATGCTCATAAGTTCTAGCAGTTTTAGATGCTACGTGACATATTTCTAAAGCCTAAATTGCTAGAGTGGCCTGAAATTAGCTTCTTCCACCCATCTGTCACTGGTTGCTGCTTGTGATCATTTTCCATCCAGTAACTCATGCGGGAGTCTTTCTGTTGGTATCTGGAGCGTATGCCCAAAATATGTCCAACATTGCTGACTGTGGTAAAGACAAGCTCCTGACTGGTGATTCCTCAGGGACTCCATGTTAGTGACAAAATATTTTCACTCATGGCATAGAATCTTTCATAAGTGTTTATTTTTCAAAACATTTAGCTTCTTTTTGACTGTTTTGTTAACACTCAAATTCTTGCAGACATATATGAGCGGTAGGCTTATTGTCAAGTTGAAAACTTGCAGCATTTTCTAGTAGTTCACAGGTTTAGTTTTCACATGGTATAGAGCTCAGAAAATACTGACAATGCCTTCATCATGTCATTTTTTTTACCTGACATCTTTGGTTAATATGTTTCTGTTCTAACTAATGAACTCTTCTACTGATTGACGTATAATTTTAAGAGTATTTGAGTTGTCATACATTTCATTTTAACACTGTTTTGAATGCTTAAGCATAACCAGATACTGGCTATGTGCAGCATGTAAAGGAGTTTTTCAAATTCCCTTTGAAATCTCAAGGGATTTTAATTTACTTTTTAGGAAATCACTGTTAGCACATTACTGATCTCACTTCTTTTACAGCCAGCCCATCCTAGCTTGTCTAGAATATCCTAACATGCAGAGGAGTGGCTTAATATTAAGACCTCATAATTCTTTCATGTAGGAAAGTGAAATAAAGCAACTATCCTAAATCTTAATCAGAGTGAACAGAACACTTTTCCTAACATTAAAATTTTACAGTGGTGTCATTATCTATTTACTACAAGTGAATTATCTGTCCAGCCTGAGGATGGGAGGTGACATCATTATATATAACTAAACTGATAGTGAGGATGAATGAACTCTCTGGATGGTGCTAATTTCTCCCGCAGGCACATGCAAGTACTTCATGAGAACAATTATTTTTGCTTTTGAATGGTATTTGATTGCAATGACTGGCTGGTATATTTCTGACACTCTCCCCAGAGAATATGTCCGTGTCCCCAGAGAAGATATCCACCTGAGTGATTAGAAGGGGTATGCTGTACTGTAGTGCTTCTGACTGTAATGAGAATAATATCTCAGCATTGCAGAAGCCATGTAGAAGATGCTCTCTCATTCTTTTTGTGAATTAGTAGCAGTTTTATCTCGCTGGGAAAGCCTCTAAATCCATTCTCTCAGAAATTCATGCCACCCTGAGACATTTGGTCCATCTCTTCTCAACACAGTGGAAAACAGGAGGGAAGATACCTCAAGTACGTGTTTGTTTCTTCAGAGAATCTGTCTGAGATGTGGGGATCAGGAGCCAGTATTGCATCCACAAATCTGTTATGACATGGAGGGCTAAATTATGCAGCCCTTTCTCATATAAGGTATGAAAGCTTACCTGGGGCTACTTGTACAAGTAATGCTTTATCAGTGGGAGTAATCATTTCATCCACAGATGACAGGATTTATTACTGTGCAGTGATAGAACAGAAACAAGTTTGTTTTTCTGAGCGCTCTTTCTCTACACATACTGCCTTACAACTCTTAGACAATTCTCAGTCTTCTGAGAAACCACGAAGGCTAGTTTACTGCTCAGGGAGTGCAGTTGCAGTGTATTATCTTTGATCAGAGACATAATTGATGGCCAGCTTGTGGGTAAATGACATTTACAAGTATACAGCTATTTTCTCAGTTAGGTTTTAAGGGTGGATGGTGAGATCACATTATGCCAAAATGTCCTTAACTTCTGTGAAAGAGACTTATTTAAGAAACACTTTGTGAGCTTCTCTACTACTCTGAGTCTCACATACTGTAAGGCTAATAATGCAATTCCTTGTAGATGGTCTTCTGAACATGGTGACATCCAGTGACTACATTCTACTAGCTTTTTGACTCAGAACTCTACCAAAAAAGAAAATCAGTTAAAGTTTTCAAAAAAGCCATTAACAAGAAGCTGTGCATGTATGTGTGCGCATACTGCAGGAGAAGAAACTCCAGTTCCTAATTCCTATCAAGGCTAAAGTTAAAAATGGAGGCCTTCCCCAGATATCCATACGTTCCTCTGTTGCCGAAATAGAAAGTTATATTTCTGTCTTAGCTGAAACAGGAAATAGAAGAGAGTTTCTAGGAGATTTTCAGCTCAGAGAGCTTCAAATAAACAGTCCAAACTGAATCTTTGCCACTTTTAGACTTGTTCAGAACCAGGCAAACTAGGAGGGATCCATGCTTGAAAGCAATATTTTAAAGAGCTTTCTTATCACTCTTGTCCTCATGGATCTTTTGCTGGTAAACCTCACCATTATGATCATGGCAAGTTACCAGATAGTCTTAGCTCATTTGGCTGGATGCAAAGATGAGCTGTTCTTCCTTTCTGTCATTGCTAGTTAATCAATGGCAAGCTCTAACACTTTGATCTGAGGGCAGCACTTTGATGGAACAAATAGAAGGGCAGAAGTAGTCATAATAAAAGTAATTAAATTCATTAATAACATGCCTTCTTCAGCTAGTTTCTCTTAGGCTGCTGCCACACTTCAAGAAAAAAAATGTGGTCTTTGTGGTAAAGATGCAGACATTTGGATGCCGCAGGGATGTCTGAAGTGTTATGTTTCTATTTGATGCTCAGCACTGCTATGGAGTGGGCTGCCCAGAGGTCTGGATTATCATCCTGTGGTCTTGAGACATGGAATCATGCTAACGCTCTGGCAGAACATTGCAGTTCATGTGCTATAGAAGATGCTGCTGCGCTGCTGCTGCAGAGCAGGAAAACTCAGGTGCACAACCTTGCAAATCCTTCTCTGAGTCATGCTTACAGCAGCAGATGACCTGGCCCATGGTCCCTCATCACTGCTCTCTGATGTTATCCTCTCTGTATTACAGCTGGCCGTGACCATTAGGTTAGGCAGTGGAAACAGACCTCTCTTGTTGATGAGCCAAGATATAGTAGATCAGCCTGTGTCAAAGATTTTCTCCTCCTAGTTTACTAACAAGCTTATGTCAAGCATGTGTTTCAGATCTTAAAAAGATCCCTGTGAACACATCAGTGTACCTCACAGGCACAGCTTAGCAGAGTCGTGGTCAGCCCTGACAGGTCCTGCGGTTTGGGTGCAGCCACAGTCTTCTTGGCAAAGGCCAGTGTTTGCATAGGGCTTGGTCCACTCAGAGCACTGTGCATTCATTGCTTAACTAAATCTTCTGTCTTTCCCATCTTAAAGAATAGAAGCTGAGGCACTAGATGGTTGGACTTAGATTGGCACTAGATGCAACTGGACCAAGGCCATGCAGCAAGTCAGACACTGAGTCAGGCAGTAAAGCAGTTTTTATTCCTGCATATCATGCAAACCACCAACATAAACAGGTCCTTCATATTTCTATTGTTTTTCTGTGGAATGATGTAGAGGAGGGTAATGTGACAAACAAACCTGTTCAGCTGTGAGCTGGCATCACCTTAATTGCTTCACATTTAGGAGTTTTGTTTTTTAAACTTTGAACTAGAGATGTCATCTACCTCCTAGCACAAAGAGCCAGGAGAGAGCACCCTCTGATTTTACCCCATGCCTGCTCTTTTTGCAGCAGCACTTCTTGCGTGTGCCACTGGCACATTGTGAGTGGCAGGTCTCTATGGCTGGTGACTTCAGTGTCTCTGTAGTTGAAATTTATTTCTAGGGGATGATCTTACTCTGTCAGTCACAGCTGATATGATCAGAGGCTTTTTATTTTTTTTCTTTTGGTGAGGTTTATTTATCTCAAAGTAGGATCTCTGACATGATTAGCCATATGATATTTATCACCACTTACACACCTCACTGAGAGGAAGAGCATTTCAGTTCACAGATTGTATCTCTTTATTTGGGCATTTCTACATAATAAGTGTTCATCTCTCCTCTGCATGTTGCTAGCTCAAATATTAGCAGCAGTCTGGCTGCGGCAACCCTAATTTCCGCCTGGGATTGTGTACTCTGCCCACATTTAGGCCACTTCTGACACACTATCATGCTCAGGTCTTGCCTGAGTACCTTGGTGTCGCAACCTGCAGTGCACACAGGCATACCAGTTACCTTTGCTCAGATACTGATACAGTCTTAGCTATAGCAGTGTTGCCTTTCACAGGGCTTGACATCTGTTTGGATCCTGAATAAATACACTGGCAACAGGCACACACGGAGTTCCTGCATGCCCCAGCTATGTTGCTGTCAGCGCCTGAGCTTGCTGGGTTAAAGCCAGCTTGGATGTGCCTCAGCTGCAGTTTAGGTGCACCTCAAGGAATCATGAGCTCCCTCGTCTGACAGTGACGAAAGTGCAGAGAGGGACCCACTATAGTGTGTTTAAACAGAAGGTCCCAGTATGGAGTATTTAAACAGAAGCTGCTTACAAGACAGAGACTGAACATGAAGGATTTTTTTTATGCAGAGCTATTTTAATGATTGAAAACTGATTGTTGTAAAATCAACCAAAAAAACATTCCTTTCTTAAAGGCTGCACTTAATATCGAAGCTTGATTGTGAACAAACTTCATCTACAAAATCATATTTTCATCTGTGGATGGGAAAAATCATGTGCCTACATCTATTGTTATCTATCTGCCAGGTTCAAAGAGGTTCAATGAGTATCTACTGTTGTACATATAGGTGTCTAGAAAAAATAGAGATATTCATAGCAGTACTGGATGTTTTCAAGTGAAAGCCCAAGACTCTATAGGTCAATAATCTGAGAGAGAAAATATTATCCAATGCTCAGCTCATCCAAAAGGTGTGCATTTACTTTTCTGCAGCCACACTTGTGCATTAGTCTGCTGTTCTTCCTGTCTGTCAGCCCTGGACTTGTCTTGATTGGAGACTGTGGCAGTCACTCTGAGCTGTGACATGTGATGGTCATGCTCTGCTATTGAATTCTGGTGGCGGTTAGGTGGCCCAACTGGCTGATCATCCCAAGGTGCATGCTAACATGCATTAAATTCCTATGGTGGAGTTTTTTGAAAAAATGCCCAGAAATGCTTTTCAACCTGAGCCACATGTGGACCAACTTGCAGACTACTTACATCTGCTTGGGCAAAAAATTATCAACTCTGAAAGATCTTGGTTGAGTCACCTTTTCAGTGTATGTTTTAAGTGTGTTCATCTATACATATATTCTATTTAAGAGACACTAATTCACTTGTATTACACATCTGGGTACACAGATCATTTCAGACCAGCAGCAGGTGGGAAACTAATTCCCCATTTAAGGTTTCTTGCAGTTTAAAGGACCAGGTAATGAGATACAGCTGAGGCTTCATTAGGTGTATAAAACAAAATGGAGGAGCAGAAGAAGAAGAGGCTGGTTTGTCTAAGCTACTAGCCAGGCCTTTTAGGTAAGTAGTGTGGTTTTTTTTCTTGTTGATTCTAAAGCTGCATTGTAAAAGCAGTAGAAAAGCACCTTCTTGGTCATGAATATTGGTATAGTTTAGTAGAGTTGGCTCAGGTGTACCTGAGAATGAATCAGTTCTAGGCTTCTTTGTAATTAGATCTTGTTGACTTACTGCTGTATATGTGTGTCTAATACTAGATGTAAAAGCAGTGTTACCATTTCTAGATGAGGTATTAATGTAGATGCCTATGAGTTGTTCTATAACCCTTTGCCTCTAGTTGAATTGCAGAGCACTGATTTATTCTCTAGCAGAGCAGAAGTTTCTGATGCTGTGTGTGGTGGGAGGATTTGCAGAGGGGAACAAACTGATAAAATTGAGTTAATCTTTGCTTAAGGAAAAGGCGGGAATGGATAAAGAGTAATGGTCATCCTCATATGATCAGTTCTTCTGGTCTAATCTATACTCTGGCTCTCCCTGAGCCAAGCTTCTTCCTCTTTCAAAACAGATGTTATTCCTTCTTAACTCTGCCACAGAAGCTCATTGAGCTCTTTATCAGGTGTGGACAGAGGATGCTATCAAATCTGTTGCTTCAAAACCAGAAATAGAATATGCTGTGCTTTGAGTTTCATGATTAGTTGCATTTACCATAGTAGCTTTTTTTTTTTTTTAATATCCTTTGTAGGATGATAGTTCCTTGATGAGCAATATGTAGAAAAAGCCTTTTCTACCTGTAGCAAGTTGTGCCTTTGCCAAAAATCTCTGCTTAGGCAAGTTGGGCCACTGTGTGTCTTTAAAAGTTGTAGCTGAACATGCAAGCGAGGTAATGGAGGTTGCTGAATAGTATGTGAATTGTTTGCGCAGATCAAGTTACTGGCTCCTGGGTTGCTTGTATTATTATTAAAATTACAATGAAGTCTAAGGGTTGCCCAAGCTAGATTAGTCTTGTCACGCTGGGTGGACAAACATACTGTGGGTAATGCTTGTAAGCCAGGTAGCCAAGAGAAACAGAATGGGGAGCGGGAGGGTAAGGAAGAAACAGAAATGGGGACTGTAGCAAGGGGAAGGAGAACTTGAACACAGTCCTAGCACAGGTCACTGACAGGCCAGAATCCAGGTTATATGCATCCTGCTTCAGTGCATTAGCTCGCAGCGAGTTTCCTTTGTGCAGGATCTTCTGTTGTCCCTGCAAAGAACTGTGACAACATGGCCCCAGTGCCCTAATGCCCCAGGATCAAGTGTGCATTGCTCAGGAGTTTACGCACCCTGATGCAGAAACCTAAATGTACATGTGCATGAAGTGCAACGCACAACATGCAAGACTGCAGCAGGCTGTAGAACAGGGTCCCCGTTCCTTCCAAAACCAAGAGAATTGCAAAGAGTGGCGTACAGTAGTAAATTCATCATGCATTTCCCTAGCACTGCTCTATTGCTTCTTATGGATATAGGTCAGGACCTGTTGGGATTGCTGGGATTCTTGTGCAGCGCTGAACTTCATAGTTCTTCCTTCACTGCTATGACTGTCTGCCCTGTGCAACTTGTTTCACTTTTGCTGATGTCATGGTTAGTCTTTGCCCATTACAAAAGCATGCTTTCCTCGCTGTCTCCGGTCCCAATTTCCTTCTTTAGTTTTGCAAGTCTTTCCATTAATCTCAAGTCCTGCAACTTTAGGTTAGAAATACTGATAGAAAGTAGCTGCCTCCCTGCCTCCTTGGGGTAGGCTGTGGTGGCTATGTGACAGAGCCTGATTAGAGAGTTTCATGAAGCTCCATTGCTGTATCCAGCAGAAGCCTGCTCTTGCTCTGATGGAATCAGTCCAGCTCTGTATGCTAACTTGCCATGTTAAACGATTTGTGAAATGAATGCAAATGGGCTGGTGTAAAATGAATTTTTAAAGCTGAAGTAATTTGTCAGCACGAAGAACCAAAAGCATCCAGAAGCAGAGGGAGAAGCTCATAGCTGCAGTCCCTGAAATGTGTTGAACAGGTGGTGAGTAAAAGTGCCATTTTGTCCTAAGTGATGTTTACCAGAGCGGTGCTGAGTAGAAGAAGATGCTGTACTCACCTGCTGTCTCCAGCAAACCCATCAGCAAGCCTGACTCTAAGCCTGCATCGTGCTTACCCTGAAAGTGGTCTCTGCCAAATTAGAAAGAGAAAGCAATGACTTTATCACCTTCCACAGCTCTGCTACATCTTGAACAAAGCCCAGCAACTTGCAGCTTAAGTGTCAGCTTTCATCCCCTCCTTGGTACAGCACTTTCTCTGGGGCTGTCCTTTGTCTAACAGATGACTTAATTAGCCTCTTAGATCATTTTAATCTTTTCAACAGTGCTGCAAGCCTGGGATAAAAAAGGCAGATAAATGCAGTGCCTTAAGCAGTTAGATGCTGTGTTATGAAGTTTTCCATAAAGTCCGTGCTGGAAACGTTTTCTCAGCAGCAAGATTAATTCATGAGAATCAGAAGCTGCATTTTTATTCTTTGTTGTTCTTTCCATCACCGCTTTTGTGTGTTCCTCTTGTTTCCTTTACAACAAAACAGGACGTGTCTTCAAGAACCGCAAGAACAACAAGCGTCGCCTCTGAGGTGCTTCAATTTGTTACATTAAACTGCAGTTAAAATTGCCTTCAACACTATCAAAAATCCTGGCTAGCGGGGGAGAAAGGAGAAGGGGGGTTGTTACTACAAGTTTCTCTACAGCTGGAGGAAAAGGAAATACCAAAGGCTATTAGGAAGAAATCCATACTTAATACACTGTGGTCTCAAATGGTTTAGCTTTTTGTTTTTTTCATATCTGTGAAAGAATGTTTAAAGATTTTAAATTGTAGATATTGTAGTAAGAGTTGGCATCAATACTTTACAGGAAAACCCTTGACCACATATCAGTGCTTAATGTTGTAACAGTATAAAATATTTTATTAATATCTGTTCACATGCCTAGCTTGAGATACCACTTGCCACCCCTCTGAGCAACCTCCTTAATGAGGGAGGGGACTCCCTGGCTTGTGTGGCTTGTTTTGGTTTGTTTTTTTTTTTTTAAAAAGGCATCCTTTTAAAAGAATAGAAGTTGATGTAGGAGTTACCAAAGTAAGGGAAGAGGCATCTTGGAGGATGTAGTAGTAGTAATGGGCTAGGGCCAGCAAAGAAGATCACAGACATGATAGAAGGGCAGAGCTAGAAGGGACTCTGAGAGGTCGTTTGGTCTGTGTGCCTGCTATGAAACTATAACCTGGTGTACCTACCAAGAGTTAAATGTTTCCCTAACCTGTTCCTGAAGGCTTCTACTGATGACATAAATTAATCCATACAGCCTCTTTTGGAGTTTTTCTTGTAATTTGTTTGACCTGACACTGCTGTCCATAAAAGAGCAATGCTCAAAGGACAACATAAACACACATAATGAGAAGTGATGGGCAAATGCAATGGCTCTGCTCTTTGAGGAATATCAGTGGTAGGGTTTGGCCCAGAACATGAGTCCCTGGAGATACCACCATCTGAGAAGAGACAAACTGGTGACAAGTCATGTGTAGAGTTGGTAGCAACATGAAAAAATGCTTAGAGAAATAAATTATTGATATGAAATTTGCATTTAATAAGCAAATATTCCTAAGACAGTCCCACACAAAGCAGGTAAATGCATCATGTTGAAGGGTCTGGTACACAGACAGAATCAGGGGATGGATGGATTTACCTACCGATGAATATTATGGTGAGAAGAAAGATGTGCTCCCTGGCTGAGCCATGAAAATAGAAGCTGACAGTTGTGCTCTTGCACTTCAGCTGTAGCGTCTGAATCTCTAGAGCTTTCTGCACATACATATATACACGTGCGGATGTGAACGCACACTGTCCACCTTCCATCTTGTGCCTATTCCCATCAAATATTCATCAGAGGAAGATTTTCATCTGCACATTTTGCATTATTCAGGTTTAGAAGCATTTCAGTGACTTTCATGTTGCCTACAGGATTTAGATACTAGGGATAAAACAGAAGCTTCTTTAATTTCTTACATTTAGGATTTCTACTCCATTAAAATTCTTTTGAAGATTAGTCTTAATGATAGATCTTTAACTTGGAGTCTTCCTCCCAGGGAAGAAAAAGCTCAGAACTGAAAACAGATGAGCCTACTCCAGAGAAATCTCTGCAATTTGACCATCAACCACAGATGGATAACGTAGCAAGTTGTATTTCTTCTCAGTGTATGCCTTACCCCAATAGGCCTGCATTTAACCCCGGCGTGTAATAGGTTTCTGCTGCTTCCCCATATTTAGAAAAATATGAGTGTTCTCCGTTGAGTAATTCTTTCTGATGCACTGTAACAAAACAGAGAATACTGAGCTGATTAAAACTGAGTTTCAAGCTATTAGTATTCGGTACTTATTTTTACATGCAAAATCTTGGTCTGGCACAACGCAGTGTCTGATTTTTAGAGACTGCTGAGCACCGGACTTGGTCCTTAAAGAGACAAAGGATGCGACCCACCTTCTGAGGTGTGCTGTTCACTGCCATAAAACTTGAATGTGAGGTCAGACGGAGGGTCCCAGATTTGCTACAAACATGATGATGCTATTTCTCTTGGCACCTTATAAAGAGGCATACAGAGTACCTAAGGAGGGTAACTCAGCTATTGTGCTTGATAATACATTAGCAAACAAACCAGGTTGTCTGGCATAAAGGGAAACATAGTTATAGGATCATTGTTACTCAGATTTTGTTACATTTTGTGTGTTCCTCTTCAGGGCACAAAGGAAAACAAGAGCCTTCTGTGTAGTCAAAACAGAATCATTGGGTGAGTGATGTATAAACTTATGCAGAGCTTCATCTGTGTTGAAGTCAGGGTAAGACCAGATTGTTTTAGGGTGCTACTGCTTGTTACCTAAATTACCAAATAAGAGAAACTGAGCCTTGGCTCTAAATACAGCCCAGGCAGGCTGGTTCCACAGGGCTGAGACAGGTTTGACTGAGACTGGAGATGATGGTTGATGTCCTTTTTCAGATTTTTTTTTTCTCCTCCCCAAGAGCTTGCTATTCCTGGCTTTTAGGGGGAAAAAACCTGAAGCACATTATTCTCTGATGGGAAACAGATGGATAATTAAATTGCTGTATTTTCAAAGATTACTTGCTATGGGGAACCCTCCTGGGAAAAGGCAGGCAGACTTGCTTTGTAGACTGCTCTGAGCAGCTCTTGGTTATTTCATTAGTTCTTAGTGGAATTTTTCTAACTTCATCTGCTTGTGTTGGAGTCTGCTGTGATTATGTCCCACTGTTTTTGCATTAGCAAATCTTATTTCAGTTTAGCAAAAGTATTAAAAAGTAATGAGCTAGTCAAATGTTTTAAATTGAGTAGTTAGAGCAGGTTGAATGTTTTGATTTGAGGAAACTGGAAACTATTGGAGCAATGTTTATTTTAAACAAAAAGCACTTTTAGTAGACTAAACTACAAGTCTTGCAGACAAGCACCAGAGTCAAGAAATTGCTGAGCCTCAACAGCTGTCATTAAAATTTTCCTCATAATGTATCTACCCTGTGTGTGTATTTGCCTGCAGGTGGGGGATCTGGTGTTGTGGATATATGTGTATGTAATAAGAGTTTGTCTAGATGCTTTTCTCTCAATTTTCTGCAACTGTCTATGTGGTAGCTTTTCTCATCTTCAGCAAGGAGGAAAAGTTAAATCCTCATGGCTGGAGGAAAACAAACAAATCTTGAGTACACTTCTGAGGTCTGTGCTTTTGAGGGATATTTAAAGCTGAGGACTGAGGAGCTGATGCCTGAAACCAGCATTAGGACAACTGATGTGGTGACATCCAAGAGCCGACACAAGAGCTATCACAGTTTACACAGATGCACAAAGGCTCCTGCTGTGAAACAGCCTCACTTTTTTTTCTCTTGACCTATGCTAACTGAAGTTGGGGACCACCACATAGCTGTATCTTATGCCACAAGCTAATTAGTGATAGGAGACATTTTGACCTAGGATATTTTGTCAGCCTCCCAAGAAATGGATGAGGAACCACAAAGTAAAGCAAACGTGATTAAACAGGCAATTTAAAAATACTCTAGGTGGGGGTTATCTTGCCTAACTTCCAATGTCTACAGAGAAGAGTAGGTCTGAGATGGTCAGCTAGATTGCTTTTTGAGTCTGCGAAAGACATTGGATGCTTGCAGCAAGAGATCCCTGGGAGCTAGATGTCTCCTTCAGGAGAATACACACTGTCCCCTGCTAGAGTCTGCTTCTCTCTGTGGACTGTAATGGAAGAACAAGCAGTTCAGGTGTAAAGTCTGCACTGCAGATAACAGTTTGGACAGGTAAATCCCAGCCTATGCAGCATCTCTTTTCAAAGCATTGGCAATGGAGCTGGAAGCATCCCAGCAATGCTGGCATGCATTGAGGAGGGGCTGACAACAGTGAAGCAGCTTTCAGTAGTTTCATTACTATTAGAGCTTTCATGAAAGGACTTCAGTGGGCTTTACACTGAGATTGGAAGAGACTGTTGTTAATTAAATAATCAACTGTTTAAAATGTGTTTATTAGGGCTTAACAGCCAGGCCACAGATATGGATCAATTACAGAGCCACAATATCTGCCATAAATGTTTTTTCACCCCATAATCAAATATGGCTTAATTAGGCAATGCTGGGAGAACAGTCATAATAAATAGAGTGGGAAAGACTTGCTTTTATAATTGAGATTTAATCAGCCAGCTCTTGTATGTTCATTGAATAATTGATTATTCTACACATTTATCAAGGATTAAAAACTCAGTGGGTAGATATGCAAATCCCCACATATTAAATACATCTGAAATTCTCAAATATCATTTAATGCATATTAACATTCTGATTAAATCTAAATGACATACATGTGGATGATCTCACTTCTGCAGTAGGGTATTTTATTGCAGTTTATTGCTTTTTCCAAGCGAAACTGCTTGTGTTTATTGCTTTTTAAGTAGTTGTAGGAGTTGGACAGAAACAGGCTGAAGAGAAGAGAGCTTCTCATTCCAGGAAGGCACAAGATCCCATCCTGGATGGGACACCAAGAAATATTTTTATATTGGCTGCTAGCAAGCAGACAAAACCAAATGAGACAGCAGAACAGACAGGAAGATTTGGTAACTCTCCCTTCAGTAGTTTAGTGTTATTTATGATAGAATAGGCATTTAAATATATCCATGGCGAGTCTCTGTAGCTTCTTGAAAACAAAAAACAAACAAAAAACCAGGAGCCTTAATGATCCAGTGAGGTGTGGGTGAACAGTGTCAGGGTTATCCAAGAACCAGCACAGTGCACTGGCCAGATGAGATGTGTCCCACCAGCTGGGGCAGGTGTTGCTGGAGGGACCAGCTGCAAAGCCCTGCAGAAACAACCCTGGGCCTGCTGGGGGGGACACTTTTCCCACAGGGTATCAGATTTAACTCATGTTTGTAAGCAGGTTTTTTTGCTAAAGGTTAAGCAAGAGTAAGAATGAATGTGAAACTGTGGTAATGACAGCTCATATCTGAAGCAAGAGCTGGGAATTACACTCCTTGGGGCTGTTGCCTGGCAGCCCTTGATTTGTCTGCCTTCTCAAAAGCAGGAGGCAGAAACGTATGTCCAGTGACATCTGGAGAAGGAGAAGATGACCCCCCCCCCCAAACCCAAAACTCTGGAGGTCAGAAATAAGGGCTGGGAAGCTGGCTGACGCATCAGGGCCACTCAGATGGTTTTGTGGCAGGTATGTCCTTCTGCAGCAAGCAGACCTGGCCTAGTGCCGACCTGCCCTCTGCAGAGGGGGAAATTGGTGTCCATGGCAGATGTGACTCCTGTTCCACCTACACTGCTTATGTTGGCCTCTAAAACCTGACCGTGGAATTTTTGGTGTCTTTAAACTCACAACCCATGTGTGTTGGGACAGGAGCAGGACCTGCCGCTTAGGCTTTGGCTAATCCAGAGGAGTGCAATACAAAGTTATTCTCACTGACATTTGCACTTCTCAAAGCTTGAAGAAGAGACTTTTTTCCTTTAGCAGACTACACTTCCCCCTGGAAATCTTTCGTTTTGGAGGACCTGGGTGATAAATGTAACTGTGGTGGTGGAGAGGTGACAGTGGGTCTGATTCTCTAGGGCCCACCTAGCAGGTACTGAGGAAAGTCCCTTGATCCTCTCCTGGAGTCTCTCAGGTTCCCTTGGTCTCCACACAGGAGCAAGGGCACACTGGGCAGTCTGATAGCAAGAAGGGTCAAGCCGAAAGCTCTCCCAGTGCTAGGCTAATTTCCAGTTTCCTGTCTTTCCTCTCATCAAGCATATTGCAGCCTGGACAGGCAGCACCGCAGGGAAGGAAAACGAGCATAATCTGGTTTTCACTGAAGTTTTGCCATCTTCTCCCCCCCGCCCCAGCATTTTCACATTATCTGACTTGTGCATTTTTGGAATTAGTGCTTTCCACTGTTTACAATTTGTAGACTCCTAAACACTTTCAAGTCAGGATGAGACCCTTGATTAGTGAATTTAAACTGATAGTGTGCATTTCTTCAGTATCATGTGCAGACTGTCTAGAAACAGTCCTCTACCCCTACCCACCACGTCCATTGACCACAGCCTCAAAACACTTCTCTAAACTTGAGACTAATCAGGATTAGATAGAGAATTTACCACTATTCACTAGTTCTGGGCAGACATGCTAGTTAGTTTCTTAAGAAACAGCCTTCTGATCTCTTTGCCACCTGGTCAGAGGTTCAACTTGCTCCTGCTTGCAGGATGGTCTCCCCAGTGCAGGGGAGTCAAAAGGGCACAGTGCAGCTTTTGTAATGCAGACTGGGTACTTTATTTTCCTCTTTTTGAAGGTTTTCCTGCCAGTTTCAAGTTGGACACAAGAGGGTGATGTTTCCTCAGGAACTTGCCTGCCAGTGTGCTGTATGGTGAACAGGGTCGTAGGCTTGTGTTCTAGAGAGAAAATAACTGTCTTCATTTTCTTCTAAACTATTAGGGCTAGACTCACTCCAACCGGAACCTTATCTGGGATGGGGCCCAGCCCTGTAGGGTGCTCTGGGACTTTGTGGGCACTAGGACACACTGTGTCTGAGTGACCACGTTTATCTCTGAGCAGACATTCTGCCAGGAAATGCAGCAGAACCTTTGATCCAGCCAACAGCAATTATTCCTGGGTTTTCTCATGTAGCCCATGACCTGGATGCTTCTGAAGACTCCAAGTATTTTCAGAGGTGCAAGCTGTGACATTTCTGTGGGTCAGGCAGGGCAGCCTGAACTCACACAGTCGTGCATGTGTGGGTATGGCTGTGTCAGCAGGAGCCAAGTTAGATATGCTCACCTCTCCCTAGCTGTTCTCATGCCTTCTGTGAAGCCTTGGATGTACATTTGCTCCATGTTGGGTCATTGCAGGTGATCCCTTGAGACTGTTGATCTCCTCCGGTCCAGCACACTTATCTCCATGCTTAGACTGGAGGATCCAATTGGCCCAGGAGCAGAGTAAGAGTCCTCTTGGATTAATTGTCAGATGTCCAGTTACAGCCCTGTCTCGGCCCCCCTTTTTTTTTCTGAGCAGATGAAAGGGGCTGGGCTCCTTAGGGGAATTATGGGAGTTATCGGTCTCCAACCCAATCCAGCTTTTCCTTATAAACTAAAGACAGTGAAAGAGCCTGGTTTGGAAATCCATTTTTTTTGCCATTATCAGGATTCTGCAATGACTCCGTCATGTCTCAGACCCAATGCTACAAAGTGCACAGGATGGTGCTGTGATGAGGAGGTTAATCTTGGAAAACAGCAAGCAGGACTGCCAAGGGCCCATACTGTGCTCACAGCATTTGTTCCCTCCGTGAGAAAGGTTAATGTTAAATCTTGCCCTACTCTGCACACTCTGTCAGTAAAGGTAGACACTGATTTGGGATTCTCTCCCTGAGTTGCCATTTGGCTCTTCTGTCTCACTGTTGTTTCCTGAACCAGGTGGTCTCTCAACCTCTGGCAGCAACAACATGATGAGTTGAGCCTCTGAAATTACAGGCTTCCACAGAGACTGCCAGATGCCTCACTGGATATGTAATCCCTGTGCTTGGAGCCCACATGAGACAATGCAATATAAATTACTGCAGACTAAATATATGTTCAGGATGTGTTGGAAGTTGGCAGTGAAGCTGGCTGGGATAGCCAGGGAGGGAGGAAAAAAATGGTCAGATTTCTTTCCCTTCATGTTATGCTAGAAAAAATGCTTGGGGTCTGCTGAAAGACCTTAACGTGGCTTTGGAAAGGAAGAACTAGAGGAGATTCAGCCACAAAAAGCTGGATGGAGGCTCCAGGGTGCAACATGCCTTGGAACTGCAAGATGTGATCAGCAACCAGCTGGGAGCAGGATGAAGCCGGGAGCAGATTCCTTCACAGCATCTCAGAAGGACTTTTGCACCTCCCTGTGAATCAGGGGTAGATGGACTTTTTCTGTGATCCATTCTGTTATCCGTAGCTCACTTTTGATCTTTTGTAAGAATCTTGCTGCATGTTGGCAGCAGTCTGTCTGAGGCACAGTTTGCATCCCTTCTTGAAAGAACACAACCTGAAGTTCAGTTGTCTTGAGCTTTGTATTTTAATTGGCTTATTTTGCATTTCGTCTAGTTTGCTCAGTGAAATTAGACTGGACTTTGCTTGCTTTTTCTATTCAGAGTCACTTTCTGGCCCTTTGCCCAGACCAGAAGAGCCCCAAATTTTCCAATACTGAATGCTGATTAGAAGTGGGGCCAAATTCTGATATAAAGCATTTTTATTTGAATAAGCAGACAGCTGTGCCCATGACTGACTTTTGCTTCCTCTCTCTTTTGAGCTGGGAAATCCAACCTGACAGTGCTTGGAAATCCTAGATTTTTGTCACTGGGCAGTGCTTTGTATTGAGTGACTGGGGAGGAAAAAAAAAAAGTGGAATTAATCTGAAACTTCAAGGGATTCCTGATAGTATTCCGAAGGCTAATACCCACCTGAATATCTTTGTACTCCAGCATTTGAGAATAGGAGCGTGGTTTGTTTGGATTGGATTTAAAGGTTGAAACGGCATCCCTAGCTGAGCATCTTGCCTTCTGGCAGTGCATTCAGCAAATCAGCTCTGCATGGTTTTTCTGAGTCCTGCCAAATATACTTGACTTTTTTTTTTCCCCTCCTTCTGTAAAGCGGCAAGAGCATGCTTCAACTCGGAGTTTGTTCATGAACAAAACCTGTACTTGATCACCTTTGTCCTCACCCTGCAGTCTGAGAGAGATGTCAATCGATCTTATTTTTGTTCCCAAAGCTAATGTGCAGTGCAGGGAGTGCTGCTCAGACTCTGTTAAATGCTCCCCCCGAAGATCACTTTGTCGCTGGTCTTTGCTTTTTCGACCCTCATCTATTCTATAGGAGGCACATGGGACACCCATCTCCCTCAAATCCAGATCACCCACGGGCATAAAAACTCCCCTCATAACCACTTTATAGGAGTAGGCAGGTAGGTCATCCTTTCTGGCGCAGCAAGGACAAGGATGTAGAAATAGCTGTGTATGCCCAACAGACAGACCTTAGTGACAAGTTTAACACATTGTGCTGTAAATCATCTCTTCCAGTGCCACTAGAGCTGTGCAGGTTTCCTTCACCTGAGACTGGTTCTGTGTTTATCTGAAATGTTCCTCAAGGTGACCTGGCTCTGCTGCCAGTTGACTGATATTTTTTCTTAGGAAACTGTGCTATCTCAAAGTCAGTAAGTATGTACTCTTCCTCCTGTTTGTATTTGCGGGCACTGTGGCCTGTGTCTTTAGCTGTCCTAAAGCCCTAGAGAAAGCCTGCCTTTGCGGAGGTGCGGAGGGGACTTCGAGCATGGAAGAATTTGCGTGCCAGCCAGCAACGAGATGGTGATATGTACTTTGCTGGAAGGGGCATGGCTCAGCAAACAGGCAGCCTGGTAGGAGGTCAGGTGAAGTGTGCTGTAGGTGCGGTGGAATAGCACAGAGAATATGATGTTCCTGATGTTAGAGCTTTCATCAGGCTATCAGTCCATTTATCTACAGCTTAGTGTATCTGCTTGCTAGAACACACTGAGTGACTAGTTATAAATGATGATTTTTGCAAATGTTGGTATTTCTGGTGTTGATGTCTTACGCAAATGCTATTATTTTGCTCTTGTTCATGCATGTTCACATATGCGGTTTGGGCTCTCTCCTGTTAAAGTTAAGGAGGGACACCTCCTGTGTAAATATGCACTGTGCTTAAAATGAATGTGTTGTCACTGGGTTATTTCCCTTTCATAAGTCAACAGGTTCATGCTTGCAGCCATAAACAGTTTTACCCCTTATTTGCAGCCTCCCTGTGCTGCCCATTTGTGTAAAACAGCTGCATGCGAACGCTGAGGGTGCAAATAAATGTTTGCCTGCACATTATTCTGAAAACAAAACTGGAGGCCTTGCAGACCCTTGTCCCTGCCAGACCCTGGGGCAGTGGAGCCTGCCGTTGTCCTCTCTGCATCTCCTTGCCCCTGGCATCAGCTGCTGTCTTGCTGCTGCAGCCCATCCCCCTCCACCAGTGCCAGCACAGGCCAGTCCCCTCCTCGCTCTACCCACTTCCTTAGGTTTTGGTCCCTCACATGGAGAGAGGACTGGAAAAGGAAAGAAACTTGCTGGCAAGACAATGTGGGATAGAAATAGTGAACAAATATCAGGTGGTATCTGCCTAAAGGGTTGGGGGGAGGCAACAAGGAGGCTTCAAAACCATTAAAAAATATAATGTTCTGTTCCTGTGATTTGCAAAACTTAAAGCTGCCGAACAAGAAAGGGCACAGCCATGGGACTGAATACCCAGAAGAAAACTCAGAGCTGGCCAGTGCTAGAAAAAAAACCTAAGAGTTCTCCCAGGATAAGAGAGACACATGGTGCAAATTTGCAGCCTCCAGCAGTTCTTAACACTGGCTTTACAAGAGCTGCTAAATAACAGGAATCCCCCCTTGCTCAGCAATGTACTACCTAGACACAACCATAAAGCAGTTTCAGCTTCAGCCAGTGGTTTAGGGTGTATAATAGCTCACTAATTTCTTTGCTGATTCAGCTGACAGTGATGAATCAAATCAGGAAAACTAGGGGCCAGGGGGAAGGGAATTAAGATCTTAGACTCAGCAGCTCCCCTCAGGTTTTGTTCCCATGGGCAAGTTCTGATGAGTGTTCCCCATTTTGTTTCTTTGCTGATTAAACTAAGAAACTAGACCAAAGAATACAGGAGAAAAGGGTTAAAGGATTAGGAGATGGTCTTTGAACTGCCATGTGGCAAGGTAATGAGGCATGAATTATTAAAATGATTTCAATTAGAACTGGCAGCCACATGCACAGCTTTTCACGCATAGGAAGAAAGCCAATGCAAGACAGGTTTGCAAGTGTTCAGGATTTCTTAGAATAGAGATGCTCTTACAGAAATGTTAATTGTACATAGCCAATGACATATTACATTTTATAAGCTGCTCTTGTGGTCAGAAAAGGTGATGTGTCAATGATATGGGCATGATTTAGCAGCAAGGCAAGTTTGCTGCTTGGAAACTTATAGGGATGGATTATCATGTTGTTGAAAGAACATAGGTATTATTGGCCTCTAATACTTGGATCAGAACTGTTAGCTGTGTGACACTGGTCATGTGCTGCTAATGCCAAAAATTGCTTTGGCTTTAATGGAAAAAGCAATATTTTTGTACCATGTATTATTTTCCTTGCTTGTGCATAGCTTGAAAGTAGTGGCTCAACACCTGAGAAGGATTCTGTTCAGAGATTTGTAGGCAATGTTCAGACTGATTTATGCTCAACCCTTGTAAAGCCTGGCACCACACTGCTAGCTGACTTTCCCATATTTCTTCATGATCTAAGTGCCGATAGAGAAATGGAAATATTAGCAGTCGACAGATGGAGCTGTTCCTGATAATAATTTTACACTGAAGCCTGTATTTTGGATCAGAAGGAATACTTTCAGGTCTAGCTCCTTAGAATACCCAGGTGGCCATAAAGACCAGCACAAGTAAGACTTGCACTGTTTGCTACAGTAGGTGGTGTAGAGATGTTCCAGTGAGATCAGAACTGGATGAATGTTTTATAAAGAATGATTTACTTAACAGATTTTTTTTCCTACTCATGAATTGCCTGAGGAAGAAATAGAACTGAATCCATCTGGGCTCAGATCAATGAGTAAATACTGAAATGTGTGGTATCCTGAAGTTGCATCTCTGAGCAGTTTAGCTAAAGCATTCCCTACTGTTTGTTTTTCTCCACACTATTTATTTAGAACTTTAACCTATTACAACAATTCTCAGAATTACACGGGTATGGGGAGCAAATTTGACAGGTCTTCTCTTCCATAGTGGATATTTACCACAGCAAAAGCCTGAAGAATTTCAGGTCCCATTTTAATGCTGTCAGCTGAGTCATGTATAAGCAGCCTGGGAAAAAAGTCATAGTCCTACCAAGGACCCCTTGCTGGAAATAATTCTCTTCTGTCTCAAGGCTCTGACGTACCCAGTCCAGAATGGTGATTGTTAAAAGCTGTTGCAAGGGGAAAGTATTTCTATAGCTATTTTCTGTGCTTTTTTTATCTTAATAGGGAAAGAAAAGAGAAGGCAAATAAAGTAGCATTTGTAGCTAACTTAAATGCACACAGAATGACTTTATCAGGAAGGGGAAACTGTGCAACACTGTATACAAAGTTAGACTGATTAAAGCTCCTACTGGATTGCTAACAAAGAGCGACCACAACGTTTAGCAGTGACTGTGCTCAACAGTCAGAGCATCTGTCTACGGGTGAGCGTCTAACCTACGGGCCAGCCACGAGGGGGCAAGACAGCTACAAAAACCTGCGCAAAAATTAATCCTTCAGGCAGGGAAACAATTGCATGAAGTCGGGCTGTGCCAGACTGCTGAGCCGGGAACAAGAGCGGGGCTGCAGGCCAGGCTGGGAGCTCGCAGGGCGAGCAGTGAACGAGCAGCCTTCACGGCGTCTGGCTAGTGCCGTTGTTCGCAGTCACGGCAGGCAACATCCAGGCCTGATCCGCTCGGAAATAAGAGTTATTAAATGCAACAACACCAGGAAGGCTTTTGCACCAGAGCTTATACAATATTCCTTTTCTAGTTTATGATTTTGCCTTCTTGCAACAGAGCTGGTTTTCTTTGGCAGTAGGGGGGGGATGAGGGTTTGCTTGAGCCGTGACCCCACCAGCAGGTGACCGTTTCTGCAGCTACTCTCCAGAGTTTCCCCTCGCAGCCAGTGTGGAAATGGAGGCCAGGTTCGTCCTGGGGTTTCTGGATGACAACTGACTTTTTCCTATTTCTTCAGCACAGCCTCAGCTCCGAATCACTTGAAAAGAGCATGGGGGACGAGGGGGGAGAAGGAATTCCTTGCTGCTACATTCACATAGTTCCTGGCACCAGCCAGCTCAGCAAGCTCCTCCTGAAACCACTCCAGACTCTGAAATCATTTCTATTAGGAAACCATTCATGCTCTAGCTAGAGCCCTAGGTGACTCTTGAAAGCCCCCAAAACACTAAAGCACTGACAACAGTCAGGAGCCTCTGATACTCCTTGGTTTATTTTGGCAGGGTCGAGGTTCTGGGCTGCAATGAGAGACTCGAGTCCTCTGTTGTTCACAGGCAGTGGTTTCCATGCACTATTTTTTTCTGTCCTATCAGAGTTAGCAAAGAATTTGTCTCAAACTAGATCTCTCTATTCCTGGTTGCCCTTGTTGCAATTCCTGTCCCTTTCTCAGTAAGAAGAAAGGTGACATTGCACAGTGCGACTTTGTTTACTCGCTTCATCAGTGTTCCGGTTGCAGGTCTGAGAGATAGGAACTGCCTGCTGAGGGTGAATGTGAACACTAAAAATTGCCACAATTTATGTAAGGCTTGTGGTATTTTTCAAGAAATGTGTAAGGTGAAAATACAAATTCAGACTCTGAGGTGATTACCCAGCAACAAGACCAGGTTTGTAATTTGTCATTCACCAGATCCTCCGAGTCCCCACAAACCTCTTGCTAACCACGCTCTCCAATATCTGCCTCTACCCTCTCTCTCAAGCCTGTTTTTAAGTCCTTCTGAGGTGGATGCATTAGCCAAATCATGCTGTTACCTGCTGAACTGCAGCAGGCTTGTTTCAGTATTTAAATTACCTCTTTGCTTATCTCTTTCAAGTGATGATTCATTCTGATTGATCAGCTTTCTGAGCTGGGCGTGAAGGCAGGCAGCCCTTGCTGCTTTGGTTCCAGCACTGCTAGGTTTGGGGGTGAAGCTAATTTGTGCCCTTTAAAGCCACTGCCTGTTCCAGCTCCTCTCACTTGAATGGGAAAAGCCACTGGGCCTCTGAAGTTTTCCAAAGATATCTGTACTCAACTAATTTGGAAATCCTGGACTCCGTGGGAGCTTAGGTTCATGTAGGATTTGATTGGGAAAGTATACTGGTTTAAGAAGCTTGTCTGTCCACTGCCCTGAGTCTTGTGCAGGTATGGTAGTCACTGCTAGATGAGGGCAAAATAATCCTTTTTAATTCTGGAGTAAATGATATTCATGTAAGGTAAAGAGCAATGGAGAAGCAAGCTGGATTGAGTTATGCCAGTGTAAGAACAGAGAACACAACAGTGGAATTATGTCCTTAGCAAGCAAAGAGGAGACCTAAGTGATGGGAATGCTGAGTGACAGTTTCCAACAGATAAACCCACACAAGTTACCAGAGATACTGAGGATAACGTGCAATGTAGCTGTAGATTTGGAATAAACTAGTTGCTTTGTGTGTCTCAGTTTCCCCACCTGTAAAGTTGGATAATAATACTTTCCTCCCAGAAAAGCTGCAAATGCTGACTGTAAGCTGCACCACGTTATAGCACTGAAGAAACAGTGGCTATTATTATTCACTCTTTACATTATTTCTATATTCCCCAGAAATACATTTTATTTGTTTTGGTTTTTAAAACTTGGAATTGATGGCTGGACCAAATTATAGCTTGGAAGCAGAAAGGTACAAGAAAAGACATCCAAGATGCTGCTCAGTTTGCTCAGTATAAGACAGAATTGCTGAGGCTGCATCACTTGCGGCTCTTGAGCCTGGTGCCAGCATACAGAATTCCCTCCTTACAGCTTTTCCATTTCACATGCCAAGTATCCAGCTCCTCAGTCTGTTATAAATCTTCCCTAATTCTGTAATTGCTTTGGTAGTGATTATAGGCAGACTCTTGTTGATCCTTCTGTGGTTTTCCTTTATCCACATTTTTTGTGGGCTTTTATTGTTGCTGATTCTTTTTTCCAGTTCCTTGCTCCCCTCTTCCAGTTCTAGCAGGCCCCCTGCCTCTAGTCCAGTGTCTCCAAGCAGCAGGCTGAACCAATGCTACCTCTGGGCCTGTCTTTCCATTAAGAGCTGTTGGGGAAAGGGGC
The DNA here is from genome assembly GCF_036417845.1 of Apteryx mantelli. Lineage (NCBI taxonomy): Eukaryota > Metazoa > Chordata > Aves > Apterygiformes > Apterygidae > Apteryx > Apteryx mantelli. Next base: position 7,807,204 of record NC_089996.1, read on the forward strand.
ATCTTGTGCCTGCCTCTTGCATGCTTACAATATTTGCATGCATGTATATTAAGTTCATGCATTTAGGAATATGATCCGAATCAAGCTTGCAGGACTGAGTTGTATCCAGGGATGGATTTAGAAATCATGGCAAGCAGACGGTTAAGCACACCTCTGTGCGTGGCTGTACCATTCTTTAAACACCCATGGATGACACTAAGCATAAGCAGTTACAACAGCAAAATGATCATGCCTGGCTCTCTGCTTGGCACGTGCACAAGTCTTGGAGCTAGGTTGGTTGCTACAGCTGAAGAGGGGTCAGGATATGTGGTGTGTGGTCCCTCTCCTGTGCAGCAGCGATTAGTGCCATGTTCTTCACACGCTCCCTCTGGGAGCAGCAGGACCAGTAAGCCTGGCTCCTCAGAGCTCCAACACCCTGCCTCAGTTCCACCTTTTCTCTTTCCCCAGGGGTGTAAGGTCACTTCTGTAAACTGTGCTTTTGCAAATATAACTGATAGTCTCGACCAAGTGTAGGCACTGTGGGGTGAACTTCTGCCCTTGGTTATGTGTGATGCTTGGATAAAACGCAGTGATATTCTCACTTGCTGACAAGTGAGACCCAGATCTCATCTATACCACCGCAGTACCTTAGAAGGACATGACTGACAAAAAGTCATGGTTCTTGCTTCATTCCTGTAGTTCCAGCTCAAATCCCAGGACCATAAGAGCCACAAATCAATGGAGTTTCCCATTTGTGAAAAATGGATTAAACTTTGAGGGGTTGGAGACTTTGATTTTGACCCATTTTGTGTTTTGTCAAACTTTCAGATAGTTTTAGAAGAGCTCAGCTGGCATTTTTGAAAGCAGCCTGAGGGTTTTAGTGATTCTTAAGAGGAACATTCCAGTAGCGCATCTCATAAAGCACCTTGAAGAGTTTTACTTTGAGATGAGTGCTATTGAGAATGGAAAATTCTTACCACCTTTCATTCATGCTGCCTGGGATTTTCCTCTTACTTTTGGGGCATTGACTACTGCCTTTAATATTTTTTTTTTGTATGTTAATATAATCTTCAGCTTTAATTTCAGGCTGAAGTAGTCTTTTCCCTAACCATGGGAGAGGCTGTTCTATGAAAATGGCCATCTGATGTACCTTGTGGCTGAGCAGATGTTATCTTGCTTGGTAATGAAATTCTGCCTTGAGTAATTGGACACTCTTCCTGGTTCCTCATAATTAAGGCAGGAGAAAAGAACAAAACCTGCTGATTTGATATGAATAATTGCTTCATTAAGTTATTTGCTTCCTCACCATATCCATTAGCCCAAAGTAGAAAACAGCATGACCATCAGACCATATAGGGCAATACTGTTATACTGTGGGTCTTTGGTATTGCATTGTCAGGTGGAATCACAGGAAAAAAAAATGGGAAATGCACTGCTAAATTATTTACCTTTTAACCATATGCACTTGAAACGGCAGAGAGAGCCTGGCTGTTGCTAGCTATGCTTCATCCTAACAAAGTGAATCAGTGTCTGGAAAAAGCAGAGTTAATGTATGAGGCTTAACACAGCTGCCTTGCCTCCTGTATCTGAGCACTGTGAATTGATGTTTAGAGGCTGAACATCTGTGTTGTTCTGCTGTGGAGGAGGAAACAGGAGAACTGCTTTAAAGCCTGGCCACTGGCAAGAAGAAAGTGGTTCAGAACTGGAATGTGGCAAATCTTGGCTGTGGTCCTTCGTGATGGCTTATGTCACCGTTCTTCTTTGTTAGTTGTCTTGGATTTGGCAGGTAGGTTTTCATGTGCATTTGGGTACATGTGTGCTCAGTGAACATGTAGTGATGCTTGGGACAAGTAAATGTGTCTTTGTTCAGTTACTTGGAGCAGCAGACTTAACTGAGACCTCAGTCATGTTTTAAGCAGAAGATTCTCCATCCGTGGGATCCGAGCTCCTCTGCACATCTGACTGCCTCATCTCTGTGATTCAGTGGTTTGGTTGGTCATGAATAACCAGTCATCCCAAATGCACTCGATAAATCTATACCATATTTCCTCATTGTAAGCTTAAGAGCCAGGCTGCCTAGTGGGAACAGCTATAGAATTTATACCTGCCTACGTATGAAGTTAGGGCTCAGAGGCTCCTTGGATATGAATTCTGCTAAATTACCCCTAAGTGATGGGTGAAGTAGTTGAGCAGTTTCAGGTCAATGTCAGTCAGTCCTTGAGACCTCTTCGTGCTGTGCTCTGGGAAGAGCAAAGCCCCTATTTTACATGAATGCTATCAGAAACTTGGATCGGGAAAGTGATTTCTATCTCCCTCTCTCAGATCTGGGAAGGCATGTTTTTGTAAGAGATCTACTCCACTGAGCTCAGAGAACTGACAGACCAAATACTCCTGCAGCTGGCAAGTTACATAGTTAAGAGTTAGACAACACTGAGTTTTAATCCCTGCCTGGGCAACTCTTTTCAGAGCCACTAAAACCAAAAACCAAATGAGGGTAATGATGAACTTGAGTAACCAGGGCATTGTAAGGATTAACTAGCAGCTGCATAACCAGTGCTTTGTATGACTGACCACTTCATTAGTGCCATGGAGAAAAAGCAGAGCAACCAGAGATGCCAGAATACTTTGATTTCCTTGAGAAGGTGTCAGGAGTGGAGGCAGATTCTGCTGGCTGGGAGGGCCAGTGCTGCAGGTGTCCAGTGCTGGTTATCCTCAGTTCTTGTCCTTTCCCACAAGCACCAACAACACGAAACGTGTGCATCTGAGAGCTCGGAGTAGGGACTGAACTTTGGCTCATGGGTCACTCTCCAGCAGCTGACAAGCAGGTCTAGTCCTCTTTCTAGCCTGCAATGAACAGACTCTTCAGCTGCCTGGGCCTTGTTTTGCTGACTTAGTGCATCCAAGCTGTTGGACTTACCAAAGTGTAGAGGGTGAGTCAGTGCCTTGCTGCACATACATCAGCGCCAAAAGCTGCACTTCATGCTGGCCAGTTGCTAGGGGTGCCCTCTCTTTGCCAAAAGCCACAAGGTCTCATCTTCTGTGTGGTCCCCTTCTTCCTTTCTTAGGCATTCAGGGGCTCTCCTTGACTTGAGCTTCGCAGGGCTCTGGTGTGACTCTCCTGCTGAGGCAGTGTGGCACTGCTCATCTACTGTTTAGTTTGGCAGCTGCTGCCTTGTGCTGGGGAGGATGGGGTGCTGGGGAAGTGAGCTGGATGGAAAATTTTGCATGCTCTCTCCAGTCTCACAGCCACAAAAGAGTGATTGGTCAACAGAAAGGAGCCCAGAGGATCAGATGTAAAAAAAAAAAAAAAAAAAAAAAAAAAAACAAACAAAAAAAAACCACAGAGCTGGAGAGGGAGATGTGGGTGATTTATAGCCCTGACACCTGAGTTTCTACCTCTAAATCAGTTGGAGATGCATTGCTCCCCAAAGAGGAGGATCAGGCCTACTCTGGTGCTGACTGGTGGATCTTTTCAGTCTTGTGCTTGGCTCAGGGCCTCCTCTCCTGGCTCCCCCCAGTTCACACCTAGACAGCCAGACCCTCTCCTTTTCTGAAGGAGCAAGCCCTGAATCTTGAGGAGCACATCCTGGGCTCAGTCCACTTTTGGGTGTAAATTCCTGCTTCCTCTCCTCATTGCTGGTTACCCAGGGAACCTTTTCTGTACCATAACAGTGACTTTTGTCTACCGGGCAATGCCTTCAAGGACCATGGCAGCACTGACTAATGTAGTCTCCCCACACCTGCACTTGGGAAAAGTCAATTTTCCTCTCCTTTTGCAACATGAAAAACTGGGTCTCAGAGAGGTTAAATGAGTCAGTTGTAGACAGGCGATTACAGCAGCTCGACATACCCTAATGTCTAGCTTTGTGCTAGTCCATGAGATTGTGTTTTGTGGTGTGTTTTTTTTTTCCCTTCCCCTGGAAGCTCAACCCTTCCTTCTTTCTGTACTTCCCTCCTCGCTATAGTATGTATTAATTAGTGCTGTTGCCTCCCCCAGTCTCTCCCTCACCTTGACCCTTTCCTGAGGCTCTGGCTCCTTGCCCCAGCCCACCATATGTAGCTGGCAGTGCTTGTCTCTCCCTCCCTCCTCTGATCGCTGTATTATGTTTAGTTTGGGAGATTCTGTATCTTGCTGCAGGACCCCCATGTGCTGGGGAACGTGCTCGCCTGGAGGATGCTACTGAGGGAGAGAGAGCAAATACCACTTGCAGAAAATGCCTTTCATGCCTGCATTAAAACTGCTTCTACAGACTTAATGGATTAGTCCTTAATGCGTATTAGCGGCTGAGGGCACGCGTAGTTGGTGTTAGGCTCAGACCGCTGCAGGAAGAGGATGTCACCTGCAGATTAGGTGTGTGCAGCACCGTTTGGGGTCTGCCCATGCCCACCCCTCCGAAAAGATCACTCCCCTGCGGGTGAGGCTGGACATCGCACAGCTGAGGCAAGTAAGGTCGGTGCAGCCTCTCGGACAGGCAGCTCCAGCTCTGCGCCTTTCCCGGTGACTCATCCACGTAGGAGCACCCGGGAGGCGGCTGTGTCTGGCAGAGCAGGGCCACGGCGCGGGGCATCACCCCAGGGATATCGGAGCAGGAGCGAGGGGCGCTGCCTGAGGCGCGTGGGGCCCGGGATGGGAAGAGCAGGCAGGCTGTAGGACAGATGGGAGCTGTTTTGGCAGGGCTGCGTGTGTGAGGCTTCCCCGGTGCCTGCCTGTGCTGCACCTAGATAGAGCCACCGTTCTGAATCCCTTGGTTTCGCGAACAATAAATTCCCTTACTAATCTTATGAAACAGAGGAGGAAAAAAAAGTCATAAATGACTTACCTACTTGAAGCTTGTGGGCTCTGTATTGTGTTAAACATTAACCTGCCCTTCTAAGCCAAACTACTGACTCTCTTGATAATTCTGAGGCCCAGGCAGCCAAAGAAAAGGATTCTTTGTCAGACAATATTTCAGAAAAATCCCTTCAGCCATTTTCTGTCTCTTCATGTTTGTTTGGCCCTGCGGTATAAAGCCTGCTCCACAATTTACTGTTTGTATTTGTGCAGTCAAGCTGATCTGATGACTGTACCCTTAGCCGTGGCTCTGAAAATATTGGTCACCAACGGTTCCACAAAGGCACACGCACGCTTTGCACACATAATCATGCACACATGCATAACTGTGCACTTAATCACACACATGTGCACATGTAGTCAAACCCTTAATCAGGCACACATGCGCATACACTGATATGCGAGGAGAACAGAGAATGGTCTTTTGATCTTCAGCAAAATGTATCCCCATGAGTGTTCCAGTATTAAAAGTAGTCATGCTTGTGTCCATAATCAGAGATACGAAGGCAAGAATAGACCAAAGGGTTTAGCATTTGGGAGTGAGTTCTGCTCCTGACTCTGCCACCTCTTGGTGTATGAGGTGGGGCAAATCACTCTGCTATTGCTTCTCCTCCATAAATCGTGACTAATGATTTCAAAAGAACCAGTGTAAGAGTAATGCATTGTTTCTATGGGCTTAGGCGCATCTTTACTTAGTCAACAAAGCTGCGGTGGTTTAAAACTTTGCCTGATGCCATAGATTTTTGTTAAAATCTTCCTGCTAAAGGTCACAGCCTAACAGTAATACAGCATAGTTATGCTATAGGTAGGTAGAGTTGTTACTGCTATGGATGAGGGAATGTGTGAGTGCTCCTGAGCTGTTTCAGTGCAAAGTCTGGCTGCTTAGCACTGACTGCCCCAGCGATTTCAGCTGGGTCATCGGACTTCACACTAAATGCTCAAGAGGGTTCACATAATCCTTTTGCCATATCTGTTGCAGGGGCACAGATCTCTGCAGGGGCAGAGAAATGATAAGAAATACCTATGGGACTGCACCAGTTTAATCTAGCTCACCTATTTGTTAAATGAACATGTGCTTAAGCTCCAGTGAAGGTTAGGACTACTCTGTCCCCATGCAATGCCAGCTTGGGGGGGGGGGGGGACAGAATGGCTTTCTGGTATTGTGAAGAAGTCTTAAAATTTTAGGAACTGAACAAAATACCCTTTCATACTAAAATCATGACTTTAAGCTGACAGAAGTTCCTCACGTAGCCCAGACTTGTGCCCTGCACCTTAGCGTGGGTGAGTCATCCAGTCAGTGGAAATCTTTCCGCTGACTTAGTCCACTCCTTCCTCCACAAGTGAGACTCCTACATTTCAGCATGCCTTTAGTCATAGCTGTTCTTAATTTGCTTTTTCTTCCTGTCTGTTAATAATGCCCCCAGCTCATTGCATTTGCCTAATTGCCCGACATGCGTTGCACAAAGGAGCAATCAGGAGCACCTCTAGCCTCCTGGTGGAGCCACGCGCTGAGGTACCCGAGTGATATCAGAGCAGAGCCTCTCCTTTCCCGAGTAATAGTTAGGGTAACCTGGGGGAGGATGACAAATCTCTGCTTTGGGAAGCCGGTTATTTGATACGTGGCTCTGCCGAGCGGTGAGCAACGCTGGGGTGCGCGCACGTACGCTCAGCCTGGGTCTTAAGACTGCCCCAGCGCTTCACTCGACTTGCAGCCCTGCCGGAGTCCTTCCCGTGTGGCTTTAAAGAGGAAAGAGGTGTTTACACTGCAGGGTGCCGACAGGCCAGTAACGCACTTTGAACTAGAAACCGCCCGACTTCAGAGCCCAGCTGACCCGAGCAGCTGGGAGAGCCCCGCGGGCTGTGTCCAAGCCGTGGGGTGTGCCGGGCTGCCGGCGCGAAATTCCCTGTCTTCCCTTTGCCGAACTGGCCAAACTTACTGAATTTTCCAGGGCTGGGAGTTGGCAGGAGACATCCACAGAGACCATTTTGTTTTCCGAGTGGGGGGGGAAACGTTAAAATGCCGGCGGGGTCGAGCTCTGCTCTACCCCTGCCGGTACCAGGCGAGTTGGAACAGTCCATAACTGGGGATGAGATTAGGAAAGGTGTGTGCTAATTAATGGGAGCGCTGGGCCGGCGGCGCGCGTGGATGCCGCGGAGGAGGCGTGCGCGTCCCCTCCCCATCCCGGGCTGCGCGCACAAAAGGATCAAACCCGTCGCACATCACCCCGGGGATTATTCGCGGCAGCAACTCGGTTTTGCTCCTATGTAACATCTCGAAAGAGCAGCATGAGGAAATCGTCGTATTCAGGTGAGCCAGCTGTGGCCCCGTTGGGTCTCTCCTCTCTCTCCTTTTGGTCTGGCTTTGGAAAAGAAAAAAGTTTTTGGGGGGAGAAAAACAAACAAACAAAACAAAGTACCATTTGCACAAGCCCCTCTCCCTCCAAGTGTGTCTGCAGTGGAGGAAAGCGACTGTTTCCCTGTGCATAAACAAAACTCGTCGATCAGTGGAAAAGGCTTAAAAAGCAAAACAAATCCAGGGAGGCAGGTTGTGCCAGCTGCAAAGCAGCTTTCATGGTGGGGAGTTTGTTATTCGGAGGACACCTGCGACTGCGCATGGGGGGCTGCAGTGCTGAGTGGCAGCTTTAAACGCATCTGGGATGATGGTGGTGTACAGCACCCCAGCTGCACCCCAGGCTGTGAGAGGCTTTCAAAACCCTGGTGCTGGAGAGCCTGGATCCTCTCGCGCCCCACAACTTTCTTCTTCCCTCCCTTCCTCTCACCCCACCTTTTCCTGACTTCCCTCGTGCTGCAAGCGATCTCTGGGCCCTCAGCCCTCTCTGACTGATACGAGCTTGTCCCTCCTCAGCTGAAGGACAACCACTGCAGCTTCATCAGGGTTATCTTTTTGCCTCATGGAGTGTGAATCACTAGGAGACAAGGGGTCTGAAGGTCTCCTGCTCTCTCCTCCTGTCCATTCCTTCCAGCAGAGCTCTGGCTGGCACTGAGTTTTCTGAAATACAGCGGTTGTGGTTTGCAGGTGGGAGCAAGCAACCACAGTTGATGTTTATTCTCTAAGCTTTTTGTGAAATCCCACCAGCGACTCCAAGGAGGTGACTGTTGTGCAACAGTGCAGATAAGGCCCCCATGAAAGGTCCATCTACTTCCTCCATAAGCTCCCTGGCAGCTGGCACACAGGCAACTACTTCAGGTGCCAGACTTTGCTCTACAGCTGATTTCTCTTCTGTGCTGGCTGCCGGCTTGTGCCTCTATGTTCTGTAAGCCAAATTCTGCCCTTGCCTTCACCCTGGCTGTTCTTGAGATATGGTGTCATCATGCTGGCCTCTTCCAGGCGTCCCAAGTCCTATGTCTCACCGCACTGCAGGCCTGCTGGGGGCAGCCAGCCTGCTGTGATTCACTTGGCCACGTAATGGCCAACTGGCCGCCTCATGATCTCATAAACCACAGGAGCTCGTGGTTTGTCTTCGCTTTGAAAATTCCCTGTGTGATGCCGATGCCTATTTATTGTTTAAAATTAATTAGTAATGTTCCTCTTTGGTACATTTCTCTTAGTGTCACTAAACAGACTGCCAGGGAGGTTTTATTAGGGCTTGTATGCTAGGAACCAGAGGAGGTCTAAGCATGATTATTAGCACATTTTTATGTAATAAAATGGGTATTAATGGTTGTGCATTACACTTAAGGAAACCTGTTATTTGGCCAGGCCTTCTGAGGTGTATATGGTAGTTGCCAGTCCTGGAACAGACAGAGGAGGTGCAAGAACAGGGCTGGAGATAACAGCTCTTTTTCTTATGAGCAACGGTTAAGTATTGTGTGACCTGAAATCAGAACTTTTTGCAGATGAAGCTGAGTGGTTCTTAATGACTTTGCTTCAGGTTGATGTGTGCTGGAGTGAAACTGTGGCACTGCCAAAGCCCTTGCACGAGCGGCATGCATCTCCTGTCAGAGTGCCTAAGTCAGTGTTGTTCCAAATCCATGCATTAGTTTAGTGTTGCTATTAAGGTTGATTGACATCTGGTTAGTACCTTTTAGTTCAAAAAGGACTGTAGTTATATTTTGGAAACCCTTTGCTTGCCTTGATTTTTGCCTTGGTACGTGGCAGCTGTTTCAGGAAAAAGGGCGGAAGAGTCGTATTAGCCACCTGAAACAACAGGATAATTGCACTGTTACCGCCATTAATTTTGCAAAAAGCATAGGCAACTTTTTTAAGCAGCTCTCCTTTGTTGCAAAAGCTCCAACTATACAGCTTCTCACAATGCTGTGCTGGGGCCGTACCTCTCTACTGATTCATAAGGAAGAAAGGCACACTATGAATCACCTACCGCACTTAGGAGGCCTTCTTTGGAGGGCTGCCATCTATGCTCTGGATAGAGCCAGCCCTCATTATCCTATAAATCTGATGGTTTTACGAATCGGGGAACGGCAATGGTGACTTGCTTTGGGGAATTTGACTTGGAATCCAAATTACTTTTCAAAGAAACGAGGAAGGCATACTGAGTGCTGCCAGTCCCTTGCTGTGCAGACCCTCTAAGCTTTTTATGGATAGGAAAAACTGATGAGATGAATGACAAGTGACTTCTCTGCTACAATGCCTGTGCTTCTCAAGCACTGTACTGACAATCCTTGGTAGGCTGGAAACAGAGTGACTTGCTGAGAAGCTCCCTAAAGCTGTGACAAAAGGAAATAATAAGCATCTTCTAAACACTTTGAGGTTAGGGGGGAATGCTGAGCGCCTGGCACTTTTTGCTTTTCTTCAGGGTATTCTCAATCTGTACCGTGGATCGAGTCCCACTGAACCCAACTGGAAGATTTCAACGGACTACACAGGGATGAGGCTCCAGCCGCATCCTTCTCTGTTAACACAGCAACACTGCTGTAGTGTACTCCTGTTCCCAGGCTGTTCCCCACCCCAGACAAGATTTACCTTTTCTGAAGTACTGCAGGGGAAATCGTTACACATCTGCTATGACTTTTGAGCACATGCCACATAGGTGTGGTTGGGATAAAGAGTTTGCCTTCAGGTGCTTTACCTCTTACCAATAAACAGACGTTCAGACCTTTGTGCTGTTAGCTGCTGGCACATGCAGCTCAGCCCGGCAGGGTTTTTTTCCTGTAACGTATCTGGCACTAGCAATAGGTGGAGGGAAGAAGGGCTAGAAGGGGGTTCTATAAGGCAAGTTAAAAACAAGCAATAACCGCTGTGAAGCCACCTCTAACGCATTTGCTTTAGGGATGTCTATTATTTCAGATTTCGGAAAGGAGAGTTTTCCTGAGATGTTCTAGTTGTCTTGGAATACTTTTTTTTTCTCCTTGTTTTCTATTACTTAAGCACAATTGCATTGCCAAAAAACTGATAGACAGTCAGGATTCATGATAAATGACAAAATGATTTACAGGTATTTTCAAGCATGGTGTGAGTTGTTTCGGCCAAGGAGTGTTTGCAGTTTAAAGTTTATGTAAGGAGTTAGTATACACTAACATAAGGATTGCGCTAATTACAGTACCTCCAGAATTATTTGTAGGGGCTGTGCGTGACCATTACCCAAACTATGGACACCTAATTTATTAGTAAGGCACATGAAGAAGGCGTAACTCCTCATATATGATCTAAGGGCACAGAAAAAATGCAGGAATAACTGAGAACTCTTATCTGACCATGGCATTAGGACTTGGGGGCAGGAGGAGAATTCCCATAGCCTCCCTGACACGGGCCCTGTGTAGCACGCTGCACAGCGATGTGTGCAGATGCCGAACACCCCCAGCTCTAGTCCAAATCGGCAGCAGTTATGAGTGTTAGGAGTGCAAGTGAGGCTTATACTCAGTCAAGAGGTTCCCGTTGTTGCTACAGTATGTGAAATCATTGGTAGATAAAGCCAAGTAAGAGACTAAAGATCAGACGCTGATAAATTTGCTTTGCTCCATATGGTTGAAGTTTTGATAGCAATCAGCCGAAATGGCCTTCCTCAAGGACGTGTGACAGTGACCTTGAACTCAAAGTGGCAAATTCAGGTGCTCTGCTTCTGCAGTCAGAGCCGCACCTTTGAATTAGCTAACTACTTCTCAGATCTTTAAAGGCAGCAAACTTTGAGGAAGTCCAGCTCTTGGTGGGGGTGAGTGAGAGCTGTTTAACAGTGCACATCAGTAGTATGTGTATGTGTATCACAGCATGATAGTCATGATAAGACCATAGACCATAGGCAAATGCATCACAGCAAGCTATCATCTGGCAGTAGATGAAGGAGTCAGTCAAAGCAGTGAAGAAAGGGTGAGTAGACTTGGCTGCCCTAAATAAGCATCAAGCGTTGTGGCAGGCACAGTCTGCTCTGAGGGGTCTTGGTACATCATTTTTGGCCGCAGCCAGTCTCCTGAGATGGTCCGGAGAATCTGAGGCTGACAATTATGTTCCTTTTCAGGCTGATATTACATGAGAGAAGCACAATGTAATTCCCTCAGTGGCTTTTAACTTCCCTCTCATAAAAGCTCCTAGGTGTGTCGGAGATGACACGTGGGTTGGAGAGCCCCATTGTTCTCTCCTGAACCAGACCCGGTGGCCTGTGATCTGACTGGCATTTTGTTTGTATAAGGCATGGAAAAATGAACAGGATTGTACAGACTGATTTTTTTTTTTCTTTTTTCCTCCTCTCTTTTAGTTTGCTGGCCAAACTACAATATCAAGGGAAAAATATAGTTTGGATCCAACAAAAACATTCATTTAATTTTAGGTTGTCATTTTGAACAGAAATTTGAAACACTTTGTTTTGAAATATGTAAAAATAAAAAAGGCTTGTTTCTGCCCAAAGCTATTTGCCAAATTCAGCTCAAACTCAGAGAGTTCTTACTCCCTCCAAACCTGCATTGCTTGGCCAACAAGCTATTTAAAAAAAGGGGGGGGGGGGCAAAAAAAAAAAAAGTACTGAGGATTTGCAATCAAACACAGGAAGTCAGATGCTCAGTCTGGCTATACAAACCTACTGCTCAAAACCTGAATTTGGTGCAAGCAATGCCTCTGCCAGGTCAGATTAATGAACTGTCCCGTTGCATCATTTCCACTTGTTATCTCTACGTGAAGCAGCCCTGCCTGTACCTGATGCACCTAAGCATGCTCATGGTGTCTCTATTCTAAGTAATGCTGTCCTTAGCAAAGTGCATTGCTGGACTTTCAGTGAAATCAATCCAATTTATCATTTATTCTATATTTTATACAAACAAATTGCTTTTCTTAGCTATTTAATTTAATACCTGCGTTGTCCATCTGCCCTAACACATCTAGGCTATGCTTGTCCCTGTGTTGGCTAAGCATGTGAGAAAGCAAGAGTTGCACTTCTATGTAATCTCTTCCTGTGCTTGTCCGCAGTCCTGCAAAAGGATCTGCTATCAGATGCCTCATCTTGTGGAGAGTCTCCCATGATTAATATTGAGTTACATAGGCACTGGCTATTGTACAGTTGCTTTTGAGGGCAGGCCTTGTGCTGGGATACATACAGTACAGTATTACTCCAGGGTTGTTACTAACAACTGCTATTTATTTTGTAGTAACACACAGGAGCGCTTAAGACTGGCCAGGATCCCATTGTGCTAAGTGCTGCATCAATGCAGAACAGACATTCTCTGCCCTCCAAAGCACACGATCTAAAATATAGATATTCAGACATTCTAAATATTTCACGTAAGACTCTGCCAAGTGTTTTCTGTTGGTTGGATCCAGATAGCTCCCTGGTCAGCCACTCTGGAGCTAGTGCTCTTCCTTGTTTAGGCTCCAGGAATTGGGTAGAGTTTAGACTCTCTGAATATAGACCAAAGTACTTAACTCTGCAATTTTGCAGTAACAAACTGGTTAACAAACAGGCACAGCAGACACTGGCACAGCTGCGTAGTGATTATGCAGATAGACAATGGAGTAAGGGCAATGTGTTGGCCTTCAGTCCAAGGCCTCTGCAGGACGTCAGGAGCACAAAAAAAACCCTGCACCCAGAAGTGCCAGGACTTCAGTGTCACCCTGTGTCCTCGCCATGTAGTGGAAGAGAGTAACTAGCAGAGCCACAAGGTGTGTAACAGCTCCCTGGGAACCTTAGCACTTTGGTTATTAGGCTAATGGTTTGTGTCCTTGAACATGTTGCAGGCAGAAATTTCTACACCAGGTGGTTTAGTCACAGCCAGCTCCTTACAACCTTACTCAGATCCTTTCATTTGAGCTCATTTTCTGTTGCTTCCCTGCCTTTCCCTCTTGCATGCCTCTGTGCTCCCATGGAGTCGTGAGGAAAGTCAGCTTTTGCCACCCCTGCGGGCCAGCTGCTTGCTTTCACCATCAGTGACAGAGCAGAACTGAGGCATTTGTAAGATCAGTGGGAGCGTGGGGGGTCCTGAAGGGAAGGGAAAGGCTGGATTAGGAGAAAGTTTTGCAGACCAAGAGCAGGGAGGAGGGATCCTGGTACCCACCGTGCCATCCTGGGGTGAAGTGCCTTGGAAATGCTGATCCCTTGCCCAAGGCTTTGGAAGTGGTGCACTGCTTGGTATTGTGTTGGCACTGGGATACATTGCGTTACTGAAGTTACAGGAAGGAAAAACAGCAAGGACTACAAAATGAGCTTTTTTTCTTGATAATCTTAGAATAGCAGGAGGTTGGTGCACAAAGGGCTTTGTGTCTTATTTTCAGGAGGCTGAAAGCTCTGCAGGTTGGCTTGGTCAGCTGCATAGACTTAGAAGAAGCCATAATTCAGGTCTGTGTGAAAGCCTGTTGATATCAAACGTCCGCAACCCCCTCCATCCTTGCTTTAAACCCCAGAACAAAAGAGAAAACAAATATGATCCAGTTCCTGCATGGCAAACACTTGTTCATTGTTTCAGGCAACCGCATCTCTGATTAGTCTATGCTTTAAACTCGCATTTTCTGACCAGTAAACAAAAGCCATGATGCCCTGTCACATTTGCACACTCTGCCTGGTGGGTTCTTGGGTTCTCGTTCTCTCTCTCTCTCTCTCTCTCCCCCCCCCCTTCCTCTTATGTTTTTTTGCCACTCGATCTAACACATTAAACTGTTCACTGTTCTGTCTCTGCCTGAGTCACTTCCCCTTCGCTGAGTGCGCTATTGGATTTGGCCTTTGACATTCGTGCTGGCTGCTGCCATCAGTATTGTTGTTTGTACTGTAGTAACATTTAGAGACGCCCAGAAAGAATGGGTACCATTGCCCTAGGCACTGAGGAAATGTAGGGTAAAATGTGTGTGCCCTCTCTTCTCCCATGCCTCCAAATTTCTAGATAATTAGACCGGACAGACAGTGTATGAAAGGGGAATAGAGGCAAAGTCCAGTGTCACGGTCCCAGGCTGAGGCCATGGCTGGAGGTGCAGCATGGCTTAGGTTTGCAGTTTGTGGCCTACATCTAAAAACCATTAAACTAGTAAGTATTTTGATTACTTCTAAAATTTTTCTGGCATGCTTAACTCTATGCTTCCTTGCTGCAAAGAGTGAATTGCATGTGTGGCATGTTCTATCAAAAAGCACAATCATTATTTTTCACTCTCACGCTGACAGATTATATTGCTGTGTGAAAATGGTGTGTACTGCAATCACATGTTTCTGGTGTCTCCTGATGACTGATATAATCTTGGCAGGCCGAGCGCTTCTGTTGCAGTGCCGTGCTCTTCTGGCTGGCAGAATCCGTGGGACAGGTTGTGCTGGGTGCTGTCTCTCAGCATTGGGTGTCTGTCTGGCAGAGTAGCCAGATTTGGCTGGTCCATGCAGCCAGTGGTAGAGCTTTGCTTCGGATAGCATAACATCCCAACGTCTGTTAGGAATAGTTCAGAGAAGCAGGGGAATCCATCTGCAGAGAAAGCCAAATAAAAAACCGCAATATATGCGCAGAATGTAACAAAAAGCCATGTGGGGCCTGACTTGGGTGACTAACTGCTTTCTCAGAGGTGTTCGTCTTTCTATTCCTACCTGAGGTGAGCAAGGACAAGTGTCATGTGGAACAAGGAAGTGTTGCTGCAGCGAGTAATTCCCCGGTGGGCTCATGGCAAGCAGGTACCTGAGCGGCGAGGAAGGATGAAGCTAGCAGACATTCCCTTCTTCTCTCTTTTGTTCCCTTCTGCTGTGCCTGCTCACGTCTGGTCTTGCCCAGGCTCCGGCTTGCCCAGGGCCGGTGTTGCGCGGGACCCTGCTTGCGTCCATTTTGAAGATGAGTGCACGGGCGTCACCAACCGCACCTCGAACCGGCAGTGCTTCAGTGCTTGTGTCCCTTCATCAGGTTTCCATTTGCTGTTTGGCAGGAAAATCCTTCCCAAAAGCAGTGCTGCTTGTCACTAGATAGTAAATAGGTCTTTTTGCATAAGGCTATTCTGTCCTCTTCTAAAACAGACAAGAGATGCAACGATTTTTCAGCATCAGGTGGGTTCCAAATCTGGGGCAAAGTCTGTGGAAGAGGAGAGGACTTTGTACCCCCTTGAAAGCGAAGAGTGATCTGTGAAGATTTAACCTGTTACATATGCATGCAAAGTCACTTCTTTCTTTTTCTAAGCTCCCTGGGGACGTGCGGGGGCTGGCGGGATCCATCTGTCCCTAGGCAGAAGTCAGGCCCTGACTAAGAAGCCACCAATGGGCTGGGCCAGGAGAACTGAGGCCTCTTTTCCTCCCTAGGGAGGACTTGAATGTTTTGGGTGAAGTTATCCAGACATGCCCCATCGCAGCCATGCCTTGTCTCTTTGGCTACGCTAACACCATGCCCTGTGCTTAGTACTTAGACACCTTTTCACTAGCGCGAGGTCCAATTTAAGAAAACAAAAGGGAGTTTCCCTTCCTGCCTGTTTCCAGTATCCTCCGGAAGACCAGCAGCGCTCCCGTGCTCACGCAGCCCCTGGGTGTGTAGAGGTCTCATAGTGTACGGAAACCTGATCCTGGAAGCAGGGGTAGGGGTTGGAGAGAGGCAGCGCAGTCGCTGGTGAGTCAGCCCTTTCCCACACTGGCGTGCAGTGACCTACCAGGGACAGAAATGACCAGAAACACCCTTGGAAGTGTTTACATTTAGGAGGGGGATTCATCGCTGCCTGGGAATCTGCTTCCTCCTGTGTAACTAATCATCCAGGCTACGGCTGGTGGCAGGACCCCGTGGTCTTTAAAAGGTCTTTTCGGCAGCTGTTGTGAGATGTGGCACCCAATCTATCTCTGTGGCAGCCCAAAAGGGAATCCCAGCTTTATACTTAAAAGGCAACTTTCCCTCTCATGTATACAAAATAGCCGCTCATAGAGCGGCAGGGGATTTCAGACATCTCTGGAGCAGAGGACAGCATCGGTGTGGGATAACTCTAGGAGGAGGGGAAAGGAAATTTTTGTTCAGTGGTGCTGCGTTTGTGAAAGTATCTGGCCATGCTGGGCAGATAGCAGCTCATTTTTAAGTTTTTGCTCAAGCGTTAGAACCGATGATTGCATTTCAGCAGTCTGAAGCACGAAGTAAGTTATTTCCCTGAGATGAACATGTGAAGCCGGGGAGGGCAGGTACCAATCTGATGCCCAGAGCATGTAACGTCCCTGCTCCACTTCCCTCAGAAACACAACACTGATGCCAAGTGACCCAGAGGCTCTCAGACAGAACAGATAGGAGATAAACTGGAGGGGCCCTTTCAAGCTGGAACTAGAAGCAAAAGGTTTTTTTGTTGTTGTTGGGGTTTTTTTGTCCATACTAGAAGAGTATTATTTACAGGAAACACTTTGTGCAGCTCAGAGATTTGTTTAGAGAAGGAGTATAGAGGGAGGGGACAGTTAAAGGCATAATGGAAATGAAAAAGGTCATAGTTGTGCTCAAGAAAATCCATAATTTTCTAGTGTGGGAGTATTGCTGTTCTGGGGACCGAGGGAATAACAGAGCTCAGGCTCTGATTCCCAGTGGGAGAAAGCCTTCACAGAAAGGATGGATTTGCTAAGGAACCCAGCCTCCACTTAGGCTCCCCGATGATGCACTTAGCACCCAGCAACTCTTATCGAGGCTTCACAGGGCAGAGCCCACATCAACTGGCCTGGGGACAGAGACGGTCTCTGGCAAAGTTTTGTTGGCCCAGCTTGGTGGAAGTTGTGTCCCATAGCAGGCGGTCACTGATGCCAGAGAAACTGGCCAAGCCAGGCCCTACGGACCTACCTGGGGAGCAAGCCGGAGTCCCCCTGGTAATCCACAAAAGCAGCCCTGGGTGTAAGTTTACTTTAGTTTTGATGTTATCAAGGGAAATGGGGACTGACTATAGCTTGCTATATAATCAGAATAAACAAAGGAAACGAGTACAAGATGCCCTCAGCAATTACTGCCAAGAACTGTTGTTGAATGACTCAGTGGCAGAGTTGCAAGTGCCTGGACACGTACAAAAAAAAAGTTGCTAAGAAGAATAACAGATCTTGGATGGTTACAAGTCAGGACAAAGGATTTGCACATGCTAGACCATGGGAGGGTGGTGGGGATTTATGCAACTGAATTTCAGATTGATGAAAAGCGATGAATTAACATTACTGGGACTGGAAGCTTTGGTTTGCCCACAGGAAGGGTAAAGTCTGGACTGCAGAAGAGTGAGTGTCCCCCTCTGACTTGGCTGGTGGTGATCTCCCCGCCTGCCCAGGAGTATTGCAGAGGTGAGGGGGGGGTCAGGCACCCAGACTTCACAAGTGCTTTGCCCTCCTAATATTCAAATTTCTTTCTGAGATGACTGTCAAGTAACTTTTTAAATTAGAACATATATAAAATACCTAAAATCAGTAGCAATAGGATGAAACAATTCACCACCTTCATGGAATTCAGTTAGAATCTCTGAAACTTGATGTTGCCAGTCCAGTCCCAAAATGCCAGCATCCTCCTCTTTCTAGCTGTTTGCTTTAGGAAAGCTTTTCTACCTCACTGTTTTTTCAGTTTTCTAGTGATAAAAGGAGTGATCTGTGGCATGTTGCTTTTATGTAAGGTCCATTGCTACAAGCTCCAGGAAATCCTTAAAATCAAATGTCTGTGATGTAATATTACAACCCTGTCTGCCACCTGAAGGATTTCTTTCCCCGTTGGTGTCCTGCCTTCAGATGTTTAAGAGAGCATGTTTTACTGAGTTGGGCATAATACTGAGAAATGTGAGCTCCTGAGCTGTCCTCTAGCTCTACCATAAACACCACATTCTACCCTTTGATTTCTCATGCCTCAGGTTCAGGTACATAGATTACGACTCTCAGAGTATTTACTCAACGCAGTTCAGACTCGCACAGCCTGAAGAAATGACGTTGCTGCAGTTAATTGTCCCTAGGCATTAATTGTCATTCAGCGAAGTCTGCAGCTGTAAACACTTTCTCAGATTGCTGTAGTGACAAGTGAGATGCTTTGGTTGGCTGCCCCTGTGTCTGAACATGGAAAAGGTTGTTGGGGCTGTGCAGTTGTAAGGGGATGTCATGGCTTGGGTGGTCTTTCCCTTCCGCTTTGGCAGCTGCAGCACAAGGCTGTGATTTATTTCCTGGAGTGGATTTTTGTCAGATAAACCTCCTAGCAGTGATATAAAATAATGTGACAGCTGATTTCTGCAGTTAATATTGTGAACGACGAGCTTAGCCGTTGAGAGTTTGATCCATCTGTCTGCTAAGGTTTCCGATATTCCTACGTGGCATAGCTTTCTGTCCCTCCTAGCTGTGCAGTCCCACGACGGGTGCTCTTTCACACACCAGTCACTGTCTAGGAAACCAGCATCAGGAACAGATGTTTTAAAATAAATGTCATGATTTTCTGACAGTGTGTATATGGTGGGGGGAGGGGAGGCTGGCTGAAGACTCTTTTTTGGCTGGAAAAGTATCCTGGAAAAGTAAAAGCTGTGCTTGGGCTGCTGTAGAGGAGGGATACTAAAAAGTTTATATATAATACTGCATAGGCCTGACCTCTTGTTTTTTATCCAGTTAACCCTGGTCATTTCCTACTTATTGTCCAAACAAATTATTCTGAGTGACACCCCTTGGAGATGCCAAAGCAATGTGGTTTACAACCTTCTCATGGACGCACATTTCAGCTCAAGCTCAGTGCCTCCTCTTGTAGCAGAAGTCTGGCTTAATGTGCGGGTCTTATTGAGCCGTTCATGTCCTTTGGGCAATGGGTGTAAGTACTGGAGTCCACAGGAATGGCTATATACCAGAAGGGTCTCTGGTGTAGCTGTACTGGGTCCTTATGATTGCAGGCATCTGTGTTAGACCCTTTTATAAGGCTCGTATTCCTCGGTGGAAAGTTTGTGGGCTGCTCTTGGCACAGTTCATAATACAGGAGAAGGGTTAGCAACTGCATGCACTGGGAAGCAAGTAACTGGAGGAGCAGCCCAGGGCATGGTCACATGAGCCCCTGGAGAGCTGGGAGCAAAACTTGAACTTAGTCCTGGGTAAAAATAAAAAAAAAAAAAACAAAGTGCCTTCATTCTTAGCACTGTGGAAATATTGCTGTGTCTGAAGCCTCCTCCATCTGCCTCTGATAGACAGGCTCTGTTATTGAGAAGCCTATCGTGGAGGGTAAGAAATGTTTTTGGCAGATCAGGTGTACAGTAGTATGGGATCAGTGGGTGGAAAAACAGGAGCGGGGCTGCAGCGGAGCTGTGCACATTGCAGCAAGGTGGTGTGTGCTGCCACTCTAGGCACTGCTGCTTGCTGCTGTGGACATGGTGGTTGTCCATAGATCCTGGGAGAGGAACAACTTTACTAATGGCCTGAGTGTGCTTCCACCTTAGACACCCCAGGAGCAGATGTGTGAGCCTGTTGCTCTTTGCTCTGGGGTTTGAATGAGTGGGATTTATAAATATTTTGAGCATGTCTGCAGCTAAAGGTTGGGAAGAGAGAGACAGGAGGAGAACTGGGTTCCACGTGCTTCCAGGACTAATCTGGTCACTTCTGGGAGAGGAAGAGGAGAAAGTATGGAATCTTGTAAAGATGCAAAGGAAACGAGGAAGGCAGCAAGGGCAACAATTTCTTCAGAGGGATGTGTGCTAGAATGACCTAAAATAGCCAGCAGTTACTGAGGGCATACTGGGAGGGAAGCAGGAAGAGTGAGCTGTGATAGCACTCTGAGAAGGTAAAAGCTACACAGGTAACACAAATTATATTACAATTGCAATTCTTGCTTGTTATATATGTTATTGCAAGTAGTTTGGTGAGGTAGTTTGAATTCTCATGAGCGCTGAAAGAAGTTTCTGTTGATGACTTTACTCTGTGAACATGCTTCTCGGCGAAGACATCTGCATGGGAATTCACCTTTCCCATAAATAGCACAGTAGCCATAAACAGTTTGTAGCTTTGATTTCAGAGTTTCCCTTATATAATCACATCATAGGTACGGGCACAAGACACTCTTTGTACTTTTCAAACGGACCCCAGGCCCCAAAGTATGAGAATGATGCCTTGTTCAAGATGCCTTAGTACATGTGGGTAAGTCTTCTCAGCTGGATAGCAGAAATGACAACCACAGGATAGGGGGGAAAAACTTAGGTTTCTTAGAAAATCAGGAGCATTCAGGAACAGGAGTTACTTAATTTTTAAAAAAAATTTTAATAATAATAATAATGATGGTTTGTTGTGAAAGATGGTGTCACTGGGCAGAGAACAATGAGTCCGAGAAGAAGGAGACATGGTATTAAAATACTCATCTTTCACTCAGCATGGTAATAGTGTGACTCCATATGGAGTGTACACTGTTCAGATATCGGGTTGATGATTTGTGGCTTTTCTCCTTCCTCGTTCTCATCTCCTCTTCTGACTACGGACTGCCTAGGCTCCGGGTGCGGGGCAGATGCTTTACCTGGGATTGTTCTACCCTCCCTTGCTTTCAATGTTGAGATGACCTTGTTTGAATTTCTAGGAGAGTATTGAAACTTGCAGGGGTGGGTTTGTTTGCGCTTCTCTGTGACCAAATACCTGGCTGTCACATGATGCTGGAGCAGGTGGTGTGCAGGACGTTGTCTAATTCCAAGGTACTCAAAGTTTCAAGGCAAAATCATGGTTTATTAACAAATCCTGGGAGATCCCTTTTGATCCTGTTCAGTCAGGGATGTCTGGGCCCTGAACCACTGCAAGGGCCTAGATGAACAGAGGGCTTTAAGAAGAATTTCCTGACCCTGCTGCTATAGAAAAACAGGGTGCATAAGTTGCAAGCTTGCAGAAGAATCTCAGTGGGGGCAAAGGGTGCAGGTGGGCTCCTCTTGTGGAGGGGGCAGGTTGTGGGCCAACTGTCTGTGTATGAACTAAGGAGGCAAAAAGATACCATACTGTCAGGCCAGCAGCACTGGGGAAGGGTATGGTGACGCTGAGGGTGAATATGGATGGTTTTGGAGACAGCTGCCTCCCAAAAGGTTTGAGGTTTGCAGTAATTGTAATGGGTCTGGCACCATCAGACGTTGTTGTAGGCCACCGTGGGCACTCTGCGCATGGGCCTCTTGATCATGGGAGCTGCTTGTGCTAATAAAGGAAATGCAAGCAGTTTAAAAATATATCTAGGTGTCTGACAGAAGAAGGCACCAAGAGGAATTTCACAAGCTTTAATTCTACTGGCATCCATGGGTACTTTTAAAGAGCCTTCTTGGTGCCTCTCTGTATCCATAGATGGTTGAGTCCTACCTCCCACAGTTGATGATAAAATCTGTCAATTTGGCCCGTGTAGGATCTGAATGTTCTGTAGGACTCTCCTGTAACCACTGACTTGAGGGAGCCCAAGGCAGACTAGACCTTTGCACTGGTTCTTGCTGAATTGCATCCTGTTCCTGTTTTTGGTTTTCTTTGTTGTTGTTTTTTTCTTTAGATCATTTTCAATGCATCATGATGAATTTTGAATTCTAATATTCTCTAACATACTGGAATTTGTGCCAGCTTGGGATGACCTTTAACTTTTATAACATACTCTATTTCATGTTTCAGGTGGTTAATGAATGATGCACCCTTAGGTGAAAGCATAGCTCAGACGGTGATGTTTAACCTATAAACGACAAGATTTGGACAGATGCGAACCCTGAGGCTTGTGGGTATCTGTGACAGTGTGAGGAGCTGAATCTGGGCCTCCTGGGATCTCTGGTTATCATCCTAAATTGTGGGCTGTCTTTCTTTCATAGTCACTCCCCAGACTTCCCCAAAACGCGTGGTCACCGCTTTGTAGCTGAGAGTTAGCAGTCTTCTCCTGCTGCATCAGTGCAGCAAGTGACTGCTTTCGGTACTTCAAGCTTTCAGAAGAAGTGACAGCATCCCTCCATGGCACTGTGGCTGGAGGGGTGGCTGCCAAGGCTGCTTCCCTGGTCCCGATCATGAGAGGAGGATACAGCTGTGTCATGTTAAGGATAGGCACCGTTACAGATCTGATGCCTCAGAAACTCTAAATATATTTAGTCTGTACCAGGGAGCATTCTTTTCTGGCTCCAAACATACTGTTCAGAGAGGTGCTTTCATGGAGAGAAAAAGGGATGCCAGCAGGAAACTTGCTGAGACAAAGCAGAAGCATTTTCTACCCATGAACTCAGCTCCCAGAGATAAGGTTGGAATTTTAACACCCCTCGAAGCATCCTCCCTTGGCCCCCTGTCCAGCCCTGCAGTCATGTCTGGGTGAGGGGAGATTCCCTCCTTTGTGGAGGTTTGGCTTGGGAAGCAAAGGGTTGGGGCAGGTTTGGGCTGGACGATATGGCAGTGTCACAGGTCCCCTCCGGACGAGAGGTCCTGGAGTCCTCTCTGACTGGAAGAGGTGCAATTCATGGAAGGTCAGCCTGTCTGATAAACCAGCGGTTTACTGGTCATCGGTAGTAACCTGAGTCTCCAGACTGGTTCAGGGAGAGCCAGCTTTGGCTTGGTCAGCAGCAGCCTGTGCGTACGGCATTCCCGATGGGCTTCCTGCTGAGCGTCATGGCTGTGCCAGTCTGCCCCAGGCAGCACCCAGAGCCAAGCACAACGTACCACCTAGCTGAGGACGATTGCAAACAGCAGCATGCACTGAACCGCGTGCAAATTATTAACCACCTTCCTCTTCGTGTCTTCTCACGCAGTTAATCCTGTTGCTGGTTAAGCACAGGAAAGAAAAATGAAGTAGACCGTTGCTATCCCTAGAGAGCAAAGGGGTTCGAATTGGATTACTGTTAATTTGTCTCCTTTTGGATTAATAAACTGTACCTTCTCTCTTGCTCTACGCAGGCTTTGAAAAGGACACCACTCAACGCCTGTCTTTGATTCATTGCCTTAAGCAGGTCATAGACCTCATCTTTTATTACTTACGGTGTATGGTTCAGGCCCATAAACTTGACCATATCAGGAATCTACTCTCTTGCTGCCAGTTAACACAGTGCAAGGTCTTAGCATTTCTGGGAATTACTGTGTGTTGAGGGGAAACATTGCAGTGCTGGCGTGCACACTGTTACTTGCAGGGTGAACACCATGAAGTCATTTTGGTTTGGGTTACTCAATAGTTTCAGACAGGGCTTTCTGGGGAGAATCCACACTAGTACAAAGCAAATCTCAGTTCTGTGTATATATGTGTATTTGTGCTGCAGAAATAGCTCCAATTGCTTTTTTTTAGTGAGTATATTCATACTGGGGGCTGAAAATCTTTATCTTTTTGAGGATCTGGTAAGTGCTTGGGAGAAAGGAGTTTTGGATTCTGCCTTGACTTTATTAGTAGGTCACCCTTATGCTGCTCTGTTACACCAAGCATGCCATATTCAATGTACAATGCTGCCTTTCACTGAAGCCTAAAGACTAGATTTTGTGCCTCCTTGTGTGATCTGTTTCTTTTTAACAAGCTAAAGCTTCCTTAGATGTTGCAGGCTGCTCTCCATGCTCTGAAATGGTTTTCACCTGTGCCAGGAGGGATTTCATTTTGCCTTTCTCCAGGGCTGACCTGTTTCAGCAGATGCCAGGTGCTTTATTCTTTCCCTGAAAGTTCCCACTCTATACTGGCAGCTGGAGAAACCCATTAAAGTAGAGAGTTGCTTTGTGACCACTTGGCATCTGTAGAGAAAAAAGTGTAATTGTAGTGGTTCCTACAACTGGGGTTTATTTAAATGAAACTATTCTGCCCCTCTGCAGAGATGACTGTTGGAGAACATGGATTAGCAGAATGATCTCTGTTGGGTCTAGAGTTATTTTTGTGCTTTACAAAAATTTAAAAGGATAAACCAGTCAGATATTCATACTTATATATTGTTTCTGCTTCTTGTTTTTAAGCGGCTTTAGCACTTTCTTCCTTGTTGGTTGCCAGCATGTGTGTGCCTTACTCCTCTGATGTGCAGGCGTTGGACACAACAGATGAGGGATTCTGGGGCTTAGCATATATTGGCCAATAAGCACTTCTGAAAATCTGGCTGTTCTTTAAATGCCTAGATGAGAGAATCACAGGGAATTTAATCCTAATGTTGACTGCTGGGCCCTCACAGATCTAGCCCTGAGCTGCTTGTGTTGCTGACGTTGAGACTGTGGTCTCTTTCTGCTAGTGTCCATCCGTGTTGGAGACAGAAGAGCAAGCTGTAAATGTGGCATTGATGTTTTTAAGAACATTTAGGTTCTCTCAAGATGCAGGTAGAGCTGTACTACAGTTTGTAAAGGCACTTTTGCAAGCTGTACTGTAAGCTGATCTGCAACATTAAGCACTCAAATACTTCCTAAAATTGGCGGAAGTTCTCTTCTATTTCGGTTTCCCTGCTTACAGTCACTATTAAATGTAATTGTAAGATACAAGGAAAAACATTCAAGGAATGTTACTAGCTTATGAAATTGAATTGCCTTGGCTACTTCTGGGGCATATTTTGTAGGGAAAAAAACTCCATTATATAGATTCACTGCTTCCTAGTGGTCTCAAAATGAAATTTCTCTTCTTACCCATTATTCTTTGGCATTGGAGATCATTTCAGTAACCTATAGATAGTGCCCAAGTCATTCTTTACAGTATAGATAAAATGTAAAAACATTAAGTAACATATCCTCCCTGCTCCCATAAGCAGGGGAAGTGTTTGACACCTCATTTTACAGGCAGAGAAACCACTGTGTGGAAGAGGAAGGTTATGTGCAGTGTGCACAAATGTGGAGGAGGAAGGTTGTGTGCAAAGTGGTAGAGCCATGACTGTAAGGGCAAGGGCCCCAAGGGGCAGCTGCAATCTGAGCTGAAATTATCTGCATAGGGCTACCAAAGGAGCTAGTTTCTGAACCACAGCTTGGATTTAGGAATTTTTGACTTCCAGGCAATTCTGTGTAATATCAGAAGATCACAGGGCTCTTACACAAGTGTTTCAAACTCATGACTGCAAAGTGGGACTGTCCAGGCTGCCGCTCCCCTAGGGATGCTCAGGTGAATCAGCTGTGGTTTGTGTTTGCAACCCGAGGTATGTTTGATGTAGAGAGAAAAGTGAGCATAGTTTGCTTGAGCTTAATGCTTTTCCAAAACTACCTATTTTCAATCAAGTGGCCATACAGTTTATTCATCTTGACTCCATATATCTGTTTAAGTTCCTGAAACTCTCCTGAGTGTCCTTGTGAATGGACCCTGAGGGCCCACAGCCCTCAGACTGTCTTTTGCAACATGACCGTCCTGGCTAAGGAGGGAATGGGGTTTAGCGAACGTGGTGGCTTGGCTGCCTCGTCACCTGCCCCCAGTTCCTTAGTCTGGATGTTGCACAACTGCAGCGAAGCACAGCTCGTACAGCATGGAGGGAAACAAGAGCACTTCGGCATGAGACTTGGACTTGCATGTTTGCATCTAAGCAAAAACCCTGGCTCTGTTTCCTCCCCCCCCCCCCCCCCCACCGCAGTGAGTCAGATATGGGTCTCAAAGCCTATTTGTCAAAGCCTGGCCCTTATCCAGCTGGGAATGAGCAGCTGGTCACCGAGGCTGGGCAGCCTGAAGTAGCCATGTCTGCTCTGGGTACCCCGTTAGCTACGGGCGCTGCTACACCTCAGCCAGGCGAGCCCGGTGGGTCATCCAGGCTCAGGAGAGCCCTTCACCTGAGCCCTTTTCTGCGGCAGCACTTTGGGTAGAGAGCAGCTGCCTCACTCTTTGTTATTGCCTTTTCTCCTTTATGCAGCCCCATCACTCTCTGGGAAAAATCAACATTTGCCTTTCAGAGCCTGGCAAACGGAAGGGGTCTGTATTACGTCCTGATGGCAGCCCCAGGCTTGCAGGGCTCTGGGGATAAATTCGGTGATGTCTGCAGGGGGACCCTCTACAACAGAAGTTCAGGAGTTCTGTGCATCTAAAATAAGAGCAGGAAAGCAGCCAACAGTCACTGAAGAAATAAAATTTGGTTTGCATTGAGGTTACTGGAAGAAGGCAAGAAATTGATTTAAAATAATATAAATAAGGGTGTGTTTGGGGTTTTTTGCTTGTTTTTGTTTTTTTTTTCCTCCCCAAAGCAACACATTGCTGCTGAGTGTGATAAAGCTTCCCAGAGTGTCAGGGTGCAGCAGAAAGCCAGATGCTGATGTTGGGAAGTTTGTACCAGGACTTCTCCTGCATGGTCAGAGCTAGAGTGTTATGGGCCTGCAGGGACTGGGTAGCAGAGCCATGGCGGAGTCTTGGGGCTGTTTGATCCATAGGAAAATGCCAGATTGCTGTTTAAAAGTCTTCTTTCTTCATTCAAATCTGTCAGTGGTTTTCTCCAATTAATCCATGGCAATTCCCAAATGAACCCAAGAGAATTTGGTGCATGCTTAAGTCTGGATGTTGTAAATGTTTGGGGTTTTTTGGAAGGCAAGGGGAAGGGTCATCTGTTTTGTGCTGTGTTTGTACAGTGCTCTGCATGCTAAGCCCCATCCCTAGTCCATTCAGGCTCCTGGATACTGTTGTACTATTAGTGCTAATCATTAACTAAAGTGTTTTTAGCTGCTGAAACTCTTGTGGCAGCTGGTTAATGTAAGAGTTTGATAATTTCCTCCTTTGAGCAAGGCCACAGCTTGGAAATGAGCTGAGACCAGCACTATTAGTTCAAATGCCTTCCCTCTTTGCCGTCTCTGCTGGGGCACTGCAGGTTCTGGAGAAAGGAACGGGGTGGGCTCCAAGCTGCTCTCGTGACGACTGCAAACTCTGAGATATCCTTGCAACACCCACCCGTGCTCTTGGAGGTTTTTCTATATGTGATGAGAAGGCCATGAGGACACAGTCTGTTGTAGTTCTTAGGTCCTGTTTCTTATCTCTCATGGATTTCAGAAGCTAAAGAATGTGTGTAAACGAGGAGAGTGGTGAAGACAGGGCAGATTTAGTGGGGCACCATCTCTTTGGAAATCTGGTTAACTTCAAAAGTGAACTGGAAGTAATTTTAGACTTGACGGTAGTTACAAGGTCTATTCCTAATCAGTATGGTTTCACAAGACCAATCTTCTGTTCCTTTATAAATCTTTTCCCCTCCCCTCCTGCTGCTCTATAAAAGCATCACATAAAACAGCAAAACTGACAGTACACATAAAGACCCACTTTTTCCAGTGCCTTCCAATTTATGTGAATACTTGCATTATGAATACACATTTGTACAAATCATCTGATTTGTCAGTGTGGTGACGTGGCATCGTTTCTACTGCCCAGTCAGATTACTGAAACATCCTAACCAGAAGGATCACAGATGATGACTAATGCGCTTTTTCATATGAAGAATTGCTTGTGCTAATTTTTTTGCTGCTTTCATGATTGTCCAGTGTATCTCTGAATAACAACTATCAGCTGTCTAGGAATCTGTGGATAGTAAAGAACACACCATCACAAACAGCAGGGAAATGATTTTGCCGTTTCCATCAAGAGAATAACTGAGAACCCTGTTTTGTATGATGCAGCTTGCTCACCTCAGAATAAATATAAGAGAAAGAGGCCAACTTGAAGCTTAATTTAGCTATTGAGCAACTTGCCAAAGTACTTGGGGTTGTTCCAACATTTTAATCTTGACATTGAGATTGAATGTCTCTGAAAAGCCAAGGCTTAGTTCCAGCACTAGTTACTGGGCTTGATTCAGGGATGACTGGATAAAAATGTGTGGTGTGGGTTTTGCAGGTCTGTCGAGGCAATTTTAAATGTTCTCTTCTGGCCTTAAACTCTATGGATGCATTAATTGCTTTCCTGAGAATTATTGCAATTTAATTTGAATTAAAATCTTGGATCAAAGCCTGAACTTGAGCAAAGATTAAGGTGTTGGGTCTCCTGTCGTCTTTCACCACCATGTCTAAGTCTGGTCCTGCTGCCTAACTTAGCCCTTCACTGTGGCCAGGAGCATTGAGTCTGCAATGGTTGGCTTGGAGAAACCATTCTAACTCTGGAAAAATTGAAGTTTAATTGTTTTTGTCTCTTATTAGCACAAGCTTTTGGAGTGTTTTTTAGTATTAGAGTGTGTTTGGCACCTGCCAGAAATAAAACATTGTGGTAGGAATATATGCATCTTGCTAATGCCAATTTTCCTGTGGTTTCCTTGAGGGTTATCTGTAATCTAGCCTTGGGCTAGATTCTTTCTATGTATAAACTCATAGCTCCACTTGTGTTAGTGGTGCTATACTGATTCGCAGTGCTGTGTCTGGCCCTGATCTGATTATATCCAACTACCGTGTAGGTGAAATTGTTGGTGGCATTTTAGGCCTTGCAGTCTGTACTTAGCTTTAGACCTGGACACGCAGTGCTTGTTGGTGTGCCCGTGTGATAGGAGCTGTGTTGGAGAAGGGTACCGGGGAAGGTACCCATGGAGTTTGCAAACACGTTACTTGGGAGCAATGGATGCATTCATGCCTCCATCCCCATGAAAGCTCAGTCTGCTGTCAGAGATATCTGATCCGGGAGGAAACACACAAGAAAGCATGCGCGTGGCTTATAGTTTCTTATTTGGAAAGAGTCTCCATTACAAAGAATCTGGAAAAGTGTCATTTATTCTTCAGTGCATGTTTCCTATTAATGCTGGAAATGAGCATGGATTTTTCTTTTCTTTCTAACATATTCCTTTTGAGGTTAATGTTGCAAGTGGATTTCAAGTTGATGGAAGTGAAGCTGTAATTGGGTTGTTCACTGGAGTCAGATCTGAAAAAATACACTTCCTCCTCTTCCTGGACTACTTTGCAAGCAAACATCTCTCCTTTGCAGTCCTCAGCTGCCCCACTGCCCTCTGCCCTGACCTGGCTTCAGTGACCATTGCTGCCTGGGTTTGTACGCTCCATGCATGCAGGGTAGCTCTGCCTGTGTAATGTGATGTCCTATGTCAGCATTAAAACTTTGCAGCTCAATCTCCAGTACCAGTCTGGTATATTGGAGAAGCCACTGAGGCAGTGGTTATGCAGTGTAGATGAAACCACATGCAGGTTATGCTCTTCCTGATAACAACTCCAGCCCCCATTATTGATGAAGTCTTCTCCAGGAATTTTATCTAAGGAACTTCAGAATCCATCTGGGAGGAGCAGGATGAAATTCAGCTGCCAGTGAAGACAATTTTTTTGCCCACTGTCTGGATAGTACTTGTGAAGTAGATAAAATGAGATAAATTTCACACTCTATATGGTCCTAAGAGTATTGAAATGCATATGCAAATCCTAAGGAGAGGAAAACTCTATTCCAATAGTCTATACTGATACCTCTGCCAGCTCTGCATTCACTGGAGGGCAATGAGGTGACATCCTTGCTGTCATTCTTGTATCCTCCCTATCAGGCAGCGGGGAGGACTGATACAATAGCTGAGGGAAGGACGGGTTAGACTAGAGAGAACTGGGTGCCTTCCAGTACATAGGCTGATGCAGACCCTGCCCTGGAAGGAGCCAAGTCTGAAATGCCTGTCTTTGCTTTAAAAAACACCTGTGCTGTTGAGGTGCTGTAGAAACCTATGAAGTGGTCCTCTGACGGGGGGGGTCTCCCATCATCCTCATCCCTATCTTGGTGGAAACTGAGGGATGGTTGCATGGTTTGGCCCAGACCTGTATGTCCTAGGAGAGAATTCAGGGGAGCTGGGGGTGCCTGAATGTCTGTAGGAGGAAACTGGTCTTGGATGGAGACAACTCTCCACTGTGCTCTCCGGACACCCTGCTGTGTTCATGCTGGGTGGAGGAAGAAGCTGAATTATCTGATCTCAGACCCACTAGTACATACATTTGACACAAGCAAGGGGGTCACATTTGCTGCTTGGATGAGCTGGTGCCACGTTGCTGACTCCAGCAGAGTGTGGGATGTCTCCTGCTGATCCTGGCCCATCACTTTCAGACATGGCCCTTGTTTGTCTTGGGTTCGTTTGTTTGTTTGTTGTTTATTTTTACTGGACTATGTAGAGAGAGTAAGTTTCTGGGTTGCATCCTCCATTATTTGTCCTCGCCCTGTGGTTTCTCTTGATAATGGACATTACCCATTTGTTCTTTGATTTATATATGCAGTGAGTATAAAGGCACAGATCACTTACTGCGAGGAGAAAATAAATCTCTACTGGCCTGTCTTGTTACTATTATATGTATACTTGGAAAGTTTGGGGTGTGTCATGCAAAAATTCTGATTTTGTTTTGGAGGATGTATATGCTGACTCTACTGGAGTTGAACATATCTGCCTGTTCCCATATTAGCACTAGGTTTAGGTTTGGTAACAGTTAACTGAAAAAGTCACATTCTGGTAAAGACAGTTTCTCCAGACACCCTGGATTCAGTTTCCCTGCTCCCCTGCAGCCTGTCTGCATACTCTGCATCATGGTAAGTACCTATACAACGTTCACATTTCAATGCTGGCATGCTTTGCATCCATGCTGTGTTATACCAGCAGCTGCAAGAAACACAAAACAGTAGAATGTGTGGCCCCATATTGTTTGGGGGAGTGATTTATATCTGAGCCTGACTGAGATCTCACTTGCACTGACACAACCCTGTCGGAGTGATTCTTGGTTTCGGCAGTTGTAAAAGAGACCCCAGTCAAGCCCAGCGTGCCTTCGAGTGCCGCTGCGTTTCTTTTGTGCCATATGGTCCTAGCCTGTGGATCTGGAGGGAATTAGTCCTTGATTATAAAATGTGAAAAAATATCGCGCAGTCAGCCAAGGTGAGGCTAAGCACTGGGAATGTTATACTTCTGTATTGCTGCAGCTCATCCACTGCGTTGAATGAACTGTTCTTGGCTTGACCTATTTTAACTGTTGGCTGTTCCGTTTTGAAGTCATACTGACGGGGGATGTGGGGAGGCATTCCTGATTTCAACCAAATAAAACATATTTCATTATGTTTCTTAGTCTAGTACACTACAATAAATTTATAGCATGGCCTGCAGGCATTTGAACTGTGTTAAGAGGGAAGACTCACAGACAGTATGTCTGGGGTGGAAACCTTTGATTTTCATTTCATGGCTCCACAATTCAAAACTGGGGCTCGGCCTGCTGCTCCGTGCTATAAATAGAGGTAACCCCAGAACGCTGTCAACATGCCGATGCTCTCCCTCGGTCCTGCCCGCGTTGCAGCCTTCCTGGCAGTGTGTTCAGAGTGACATATTTTTAGCTATTGCTTTCTCATTTTTGACGGATCTTCTCTTCTGCCTTACCAGACTGATAGCTTTCCCTGCCGTTTATCTGCTTTCCAGCGCTGCGGCCGGATCCCCTCTCAGCGGAGGGGCAGCGTGGCATCGTGGACAGCAAACTTGGCTTGGACTCAGCAGAGCTGCCTCCTCCTTCCAGATTCGCTGTTACGGTGTTGGATGGCCTGTGCAAATTACTTATTTGCTTCTTACTTTCCTTTCTGAAAGGGGTTGGGCAGCATTATTCCCCATATAAAGACTTGGTGATGAGACTTGTTATTTTTCTTGATTCTGTCTTAATATGGTGTGACCCACTGGTTAGAGCAAGAGTTGTCAGAAGATCTCATTTCTGATCCTGGCCAGGTTACTGACTGGCTGTAAGAACTTGGGCAAATCGATTTAGGGTGTCCACATTTTGGGTTACCTAATTGAGAAGGGTGTGAATAGTACTTACAGATCCCCAGAGAAAACCTACAAGACAGGGCAGAGAGCAAAACTCTCCTAAATGTTTGTGTGAAAAGTACACACTTGGATAATGGTGCCTGGCTGTTTGGAAGGCTGTGCCACTCCGGCACAATACAGTCAGAGCTGACTGTATGTGTGGTTTTGCACTGGAACCGTTGCTAAAGGAACGAAGCCTACTTCCGATGTACGGTCCTGCCTGGGCTTGTAAGCTCCTCGCTCTGCTTCTATCCTGGTTTGCCGCAGACTGAATGAAGTCTTTGAACATGAAAAGATATATTTAACTAGCTCAGCATGGCTGCATATCTGCGTTCTTCAGCATGCTACCAAAAAGGGACGTTTTTCTCCAGGTTTCCAGCAATTGTGAAAGCCAGATTTCAACACCATGCCTTGCCCTTAAGGCAGACAAGGTGGAGGTGTTCGTCCTCAGCCAGGACTCAAGTGCTCTTGCCGTTTGTCTGAAGAAGTGTTATTAAAAAGCTTTTGAACAGAGGAAATGTGCCTCTTCATCCTTTCAGTGTCCAAAGGAGCAGTAGACATTTGGGGGGGAGAAAATAGTTAAGAAAAAATCGGGGACTGGGTTTTAAGAAAAAATATAATGTTGATTATTGTGCATAGACTCCTAGAAACTTCAGCCCTGATGAGGCCCTTTGCTAGGTGCTGCTCAAGCACTGATTGAGAGGCAATCCTTGTGCAAAAGAGTTTGCTATCAAAATAGATGTCTTCCAACAGTTGCACAAAAGGTCCGTAGCGGGGAGATGCCCGCAATCCCGGCCTGCAGATCCCAGGGCAATATTCCTGCCCTGTGCTCTCCTTTCTCTTGCTGTCGTTAATGGAAATTGCAGACAGAGTGATTTCTGTAGCGGCAAACGGCCCTGTTGCAATGTAGATAAAGCTCTTGAAAAGACAGAGTTGTGTTCAGGCACGCGGAGGGACCGTCCCTGCTCTGTTTTTGTACATTTGGGTGGAGGGGCTAGGACCTGGCTGCCCTTGCTCCTCGGAAGCAAAGCTTTGAGAGGAGCCCGCAACAGGAGATCCCGGCTGGGGAGCTCGTCCTGCTCCTCCGTAGTCAGGGAGCAGTGCGGTTTCCTTGGAGCTGGCCCTGTGGTTCAGCCACATAACTTCTTAGGCACAGAGGCTTTTTATATTAAAAAAGGAAAGGGAGAGAGAAAATGCGCACACATATGCATATATATAAGCAAAGGCTTCTGAACATGAGACACTTTTTCCATGTCGAGTTGCCAGGCAGCACTTTTCCCATTCCTCCCTCCATCCTAGGCTCATTAGTATGAAAGTTTTCCTGCCCTTTTTTATTTTTATTTCCTTTTTGTGTATGATGCAAACTCTTCCAGCTGACAAGGCTTGTAAGGTTGGGGCAGAGTTACAGATCAGTGTGGGGATTTTCTGTGGCTTAAATTGGTGCTGTTTTAATCTCTCCGGTTATTGTCCAACAGATCTGGTAGATGGTAAGAAGATACTTGCCTAAAGTCTATCAGTTATAGTTAAGTAACATCATCACCCAAAATATCTGGGAGTCTGTTTGCACAGTAGAAATCCCTATTCAAAATATTCCCGTGGTCCAGCAGGGTTTCTGTTGAGTTAATGAGTCTACTTGGCTACTGCATTTTGGAGCTCAACAGCTCTGGTGTCTGAGACGGCATGTTAGAGCTGCTGTTCCCCATGCAGAATCCAGCAGAGACTAAGGAATGTGCTGGATCTTCTGTAAATTCCCTTATCAGGAAATCATAGCGTTTGGGATGTTTTCAGAATGTAGCACCCCACCTGAGTTGGTTCACTGTTTTTATCCCTTTCTTGTCCATGTTTTTGGTGCTTAAAAAATGAGAAACTGAGGCACTATTCAACTTACGGTTTCTGCATATTGCTGAATTTTAACCAGAGACTTGTTTAGGTGAACTTTTGTTCCTGCTGAGTCTCATGGCATAACTGGGAAATGAAGGCTGTGGCAACCACTGCTTTACAAACAGGCAGCTGGGAGTGCAGAGCAATTAAATGAGTTGCTGATGGATTAGAAGTAGTGCTGGAAATGCAACCCAGCATTCAGGTTGTTGCCTTCTAGCCAGCAGACCACACTGTCCTGTGTGGTGTTTGGGAGGCAGGCAGGCACCTCAGAGTTACCAGTAACTTTCTGAGATGGACATGGGAATGGTGGGGACAGAAGTTTCTGTTTTATGTCTTTCAAAGTAATGTGTATTCTAGGGTAGGTTAAGCTTTCCACATACCTTTCTCCAGCACAGTGTAGGTGAAATAACTGTGTGCTACGCCAACGAATCTGAAAAGACCTTTTGAGCCGAAAAGGATGGTGCAAAATTAACCCAACATCTGGATCTCTGTGTTCTGGTTCAGCATCTGCCTAGAACAAGCAATGTGCCCCGTGTTTCAGCCAGTCCAGTCCCCCAGCAGAGTTCCTGTATGCAACGTGTTCCCAGGATATGGGGGAAATCTGACTGGAAAGTTGTTACTCCCTTTGCCTTCTTGCGATGCTGAATGCAGGACCCATTGCAGTCATTGAGGCTGAACTATAACTACTGTAGAGGCCAGGTGGCTCTGGGAAGTCTCCCAGAAGCCTGGTGTTTCTTCTCTCAGTTCCTTTGCTGAGCTCTCTGCCAGTACAGGGCCTGTTCTGGAACTTAAATTCCTGTGCTTTCCTGTCTTAGCAAGAAACCGTTTTTCTTTGGAAGTGCTATGCTTGTCTCCAGGAAAAAAATATCCTGGAGTGAGAGATGAGCCTGCAGGTCTCACTGAGGCACTTCAGGAATTCTTGCTCATGTTTCTGGAAATCCTAAATACATTCATGCTTCTGATATGTTTGAATAACATTATTTGACATCTTCAAGGAAAGGTGGAGGCTTCTCCTCGGGTGCTTTTCTGCTAAAAATAACAAATAACATTCCTTCATTTGCACAGGTGACAGTGCAGAGCAGATCCCCAACGGAACGGGTGCCTTGCCAGATGTAGGATCATAGCACGGAGATTGTTCCACATAGCATATTCTCATGAATTCACTTAGCCCATTCAAACCTTCTTCTTGCTTTAGGCATCACCCGGACCTCAAGTGGGCGACTTCGGAGACTCAGCGACCAGACGAGTCCAAGTAAGCTGCATGAATCTGTCTCTTTGAAACTTTCGCCTCCAATAACAAACCTAGACTGTGAGGATGCAAGAGGTGACTCTCAGAAAACCTCTCTCCTGCCTTCTGTCCAGTGGCTCCACAGTTTGGAAAGCAAAGCTGGCTGCTAACAAGTGCAGAAATCTCTGTGCTGTAGAATGAGAGCAGTATATGTATATGTATATATATGTATATATATAATGCTATGAAAAGAGAGCAATATGAAATAAAAACTGAATTACATATTGAATAATGGGTCCAGAGAGAATAATTAGAAAGCCCCATCTCAGTTCGAGGGGGTCTGACACTGGGCAACAGAAAGCAGCAACGCCCTGAGGTTGAAATACAGCTTTAGTAATTAGTGGCTCTTTCTCACTCTCCTTAGCTATTACTTTTTATTGGATGTGGAGATTTATGG
Source organism: Apteryx mantelli (assembly GCF_036417845.1). NCBI lineage: Eukaryota > Metazoa > Chordata > Aves > Apterygiformes > Apterygidae > Apteryx > Apteryx mantelli. Next base: position 7,842,464 of record NC_089996.1, read on the forward strand.
ATTGCGTGTGCTTCTGACTAAAATTACACTCCTAATTGCAGTTTGATGTTTCTGAAGCTGTTCCTATTCAGAAGGAAGCAAGCGGGAGGGTTTCTTTCTTGAAATGGGGGGTTTTCAGCCTTGTGACAGCAGAAGTTTTGGTGTTTGTCAGCGACAGAGCCCATTAGCACCGTCATGCTCCTGTGTGATGCTGATTGGGACTGCCTAGGAATATAGACAAGTCTTTGGTGTTTACCTGCATGTGGCATGACCCATTTTATCCTGTGTAGCTAGAAAGTTTCCCTCTTCATGTCTAAATTATGCAACTGGAAGCTCAGACAGAGCCCATTTCTGAGCTTTTGCTTTTGATGGCCCTTTTTGCTAGCACCACTAGTCCCTCTGGACCAGTGCTACCACACGGTACCAACTCCTGTGCGAAACTTCTGTCACTGAAACCCAGTCCCTTGTACTTTGCAGATGTTCATCTTTCTTAGCAGGTGCTTTGGTGCAATTGAAGGCTTCCTCTGTGTTTCCTTCTCTGAGATGTGTGGCCTCCCCTTGGACTCTGCCTCCTCATCTTCTCCCGGATGCTGACAGTTGTCTCTCCTGCTTATTTGAGGCTTACTTATCTTGCTGGGACCAGCTAGTCCCTCGGAGACCTCCGCTCACCTTGGCATCTTGTTCTGTCCATGTTCTGCTCATTCAGGCCTTTCATCTGGCTCTCGTTCCCTTGGTCTATCTGTCATTCACAGTTGCTGCCTTTTGGCTCTCTTTGCTATTTCTATTCATTTTCTCAGCCCTCATATCCTGTCTCAGCTCCCAGATGGACTTATCAAAACAGTCATTTTCAGCTTTTCCCTCTGTGTGTGTGGGAGGAGAAAGCCACCCTCAGGATGCCTTCCTGGAGCAGTGACTTCAGCGTTTTGCTGTATCGAGGCCTAAGCTCATGTGGTTAGGGATTAGTCGCATACTTCCGGTTAAGCACTTAAATGCCTTGGAAGCTGTGATGCTGGCTTGCTGGCCCTTGTCAAATGCTAGTGAGAAGGACAAACACAGGTATTTAAGTCAAAGGTTCCTCCAGCGTGACAGCACATCCCACTGCTGCGATGCTACACCCGGCTGCTGGGACGCTGACTGCGTTGTGTCGGGAGGTCCACAGCTGTGCCGTGTTCAGTCTCCTACCCTAATGTCATGATGTAGGGGTGTGAGGATATAAACGTGATAGAGGGGGGCCACCAGGCCACAAACTAATGTCAAATGGCTGGAAAAATGCAGCATGTTAATTTAGCAGGGAATAGCAGCGCTGTCCCGGATGATAAGGCTTTAGTGCAGTGATGGTTTGGTCTAGAAGGAGAGAACTGAGCTGTAGTTCAAAGCTGAAACTTCAAACTTCAGCCACCAGCGCAGAAGCTGGTAGTTTTGAACTGAAGTGCAGGTTTGTCTTCTGCATGTGCAAAAACAAGGTTGCAGTCTCAGCCCTGGTTACGCATGTTTTCACATACCTATGTCCAAAGACAGAAAGGGAATTTGGTAGAGCTCCAAGGGTAACTGGAGCGCAGTGACTCTAAATTGAAAGACATAGCACATTTGTTCAAGCTTGTTTTCCTTAGACTCTAATTATATACTTTTCCACTTTTCTGGTGAGAGGCCTTTTTAAATTTTAATAAATTTTTTCGAGTTAAAATCAAATGAGCAGCTCAGTGCTCCAGTTTACATTGCAGTAAATATTTATGACTCCATATAACTGCAGCTCAATTTCCCCTTGTTTCGGGTCCAAATTTTCTCTTCTGCACATCTGGCCCTGCACCCAGAAGTGTTTATTCCTGTAAAGGATAAATTGGGATTGGAATGACTGAGCAGTGGTTGTATATGAAGCATCATAGAAGGGGGGACTTTGGGCTCCTTGCTACCCTAAACAAAGAAAGGGATGACATGTATTTCCATAGCCACTGAGTCTTGGGAGCTAGGGAGTTGCACATTCGTCCACAGGCCATGTAACAAACTGGGGCAAGTGGTGTTGTTAAGAACCTGAAGATCTAACTTTGACCTCTTTTGGAAACTTTATTCTACTATACCTTCTGTTTTTCTTGTCCCTTTGCAAATAGCTATGTGGCATTGGCGTCCAGCATAGCCCAGTGAGTAGCAAAGCCATTCTGGGACTTTGAAACTTTGGGGTTTGTGTCTTACAAGCCTACTGCATAGTTCTGAGTAAGCCATTGAGGTGTAATTCATCTAGGCTTTCTTTTAGTCAATGGAGAGATCTGAATGCTAACAAAGTGTCTGAGAACACCAGCTTTAGGATGAGAAGAATAAGTTTCTGAAGGAAACTGTATCTCCCCACAGGATAATAGAGGAGCATAGCTTGTTTAGGTAGGTATGTTTAGGGGCAGTAAATCCTGTGCTTTGTCTCAGTCTATTTTTCTTTGGCTGCAAAAGTGGAGTTAATATATACGTACCTCAGTACTTCCCTGGGAAGGGAGAAGCGCCAAGTTAAAATTGTGTTCATGTGTCCTGCAGTAATGAAGGTTCTGGCTATACAAAGAGGAGCCATAATTACTGATACAACAGGTGCTTAGTCCCTGGAGGTACTGAGTTAAACTTAACCAGGGCCCATTCAGTGGAAAACACGCGTGGAGATGGGATTGCTTCTGGCTGCCTCTTTCCACAGCCTTGCTAGCAGTGCCAACCCTCACCCCCACGCAGCCGGCAGGTTGTAGTCAGCCTTGAGCTGAGCTTTGGTTCTGGTTCACTGTGGACAGCAGAGGTCTATCATAGGATACGGGGTACTAGGCCACAGCTGGAAGGACCTCTGCTCAACAATCTGAAGGACATGTAAAATGCTTGGGGTTTGGCACTGTTGCCCCTCAATTAAGATATGGACTCTGCCTATGAGGTTGAGTTTTGTGAATGGTTTGTAGTCTCTGTTCAGCATGCATTTGGAAATGGGCAGATGTCCTGGAAAGAGCAGGGGAAAGAAGTGGGAAGCCCTTTGTAAAAGCTTTCATCAGAGTTAAGGATTTTGTACCCTAAAATACCACTTTCTCCTGATTTTGGTAGCCAGGGTTAATATTTTTGCAGAGTTAAGAATGGTGTGTTAGGGAAGTTATTCCCACTTCATTTTCCTAGGATTCTACCTGACGAATTTGAAAAAGAGAGGTATTTGCTGACATGTGCCATCCGGAGCAGTGTGTGGTGCCTCACAGGCCAGAAAACAGCCCAAAAGCAGTCCGAGTGGAAGAAATCCGCATCATATTCCTCTTGGGCAGCCAGCTGTGTTCTGCACTTTGATTTGCTTCCAGGCTCCAATTTGTTTTTTGCTAAGAGGAAGGAATGGGAGTGATGCAGGAGTGTCCAGAAAAAGGTATAGTTTACTGATTTAGCTAAAACAGCATGTCTCTTCTGTGTAGGCAAATGTGCTTTGCAAGTCGGAGGAGAATGCCTTCCAGTTGCTACATAGCGAAACTATTCCTGGGCCAGCTCTATTTCTGGGTCAGGTGCTTTGTTCATGAGAAGTCCCAAGGGACAGGAGGGGAACAGGTGCCTCTGCTTTCCTGTTTCAGCCTTTGTCTCGTTGCAGGGCTGCTTGGAGCCAGCCAGACCGGAGCAGAGGCAGGCTGCCAGAGCCAGCTGTGGTCCAGGGCAGGCACGGCTTTTCTATCCAAGAAAGACAGGGCGCTAATGGCCCTAGTTCTGCATCATCAGCAGTTGGCTGAGGATCAACCACAACTTGTCTCGGTGCTTCTTGGAAGCACAGGGCATAATTTAGAGAGGCGTAAAGCTCAAGGCCTGCTCTCTGGGTTGCATTACAAAGGGGCACTCACTGATGTCATGAAACCCTTCTTCAGAGCAGCTTGTCTCATGCTCTCTAAATACTTCTCTTCGATATGAAGTGTGGAGGGAGACACGTGCTAGGCCTTTTGCCCTTTGAGTCAGCTTGAGCCCTTTGTCCACCTTTCAGGTCGATGATATCGGACAGAGGGGCCGAAAGCCACAGTGGGTGGGGAGCCTGGGGTGGAACCACAGGCGCGTGGGACAGGGTTCGATGGTGCTGGTGATGGAGCGAGCCTGAGTGCTCTTGCTCAGGGCGTGAGCTCGAGGATCCCACTGACCACAAGGACACTGCATTGGCAGGGCTGCAGAGTGCAGCCAGGATGGTTCTGTAGGAGCTACTAGCTTCTGTTCACAGATGGTGGTGTAAAACCCCTGCCCAAATGCAACTTTAACTTTAGGGTCCTGTTATTAAAACACCCAGTTGCTGCAGGACTCCCTTGCTAACGAGGTTACTCCAATACCGGCGTCTTCATCCTCTGCTCCCTGTGAAAGGGCTCTGGCAATCTTAGAAGAAAGGAATGCTTCATTAGTCGCTGCTGAACTGGGGACAGTGTCTCATGCATAGTGACTCCTTACCAGAGCTGTATTGCTCTGCTGTTTACTGAGAGCCCTCAGGATTAATAAAAGTGGGGAGAATCTAGTCTTATGTGAACATTTCAAAAAAGACATTCACAGGTAGCTGGCTTAAGTCTGCCTTGCGGTTTCCCTTTAGTAGCTGTTGATGTTCCCCTTTCATAAATTAGGGAAACAGAGCAGCAGAGAAGCTGAAAGCAGCATTTTTTGCATTGCCCCTGAATCTGGGGATCCTTCCCCAAGCACACTGAAATGGAAAGATGTGTGGCCTGATGGGTGGAGGAACTGAACAAATATGGTTGTGGGCATAGTTTAAATTGGACAATCCCAAATTAGTGAACTCTGCTAAAATCAGATGTTTAAGTGATGATCCCAAATTCATGCAGTAAATTAAAGGTAAATATGAAAATAGATCCTGCTGTTTCTGTATTTCAGTATAGTACCTTACCCCAAGGACTATATCCTCTCTTTGTCTAGAGTCTGTAAGAGAATTGTTTTAGAAATGGGTTTATACTAGGTGGCAGGTGAACCAGAATAGTGGAAATAAAAGAAATCTCTAAACCCAGGGGCTCCCTTGTAGTGCATAAATGATTATAGTTATGTAAGCTAATTCAGAGCGGTATAAAAACGATTAGGTCTTCTAGTTTTTCCCCCTGGGAAATGCTGCCTGATCTGCCAAATACCTCCCGCAGCTTGGATGCAGACAACCCCACTACACAGTATAGCGCTCTACATATAGTGATGGTATCTGAGCAAACTGAGTTTGGAAACCCCTCCTCTAAACCTCGATCCAGACCTTCAGATTAACCTAGCCTGTACAGAATCCTTTTTCAGTAGTCTATTAACATTTTGAGATCCGGGAGGTAAGTGCAGTACTTCTAGCTGGAAGCTGAGGTAATGCACAACATCTCTTTGCAGTGTGAGATTTTTAGCATTGACTGTGACTTTCACCTTGATAGAGCGGCAGAAGGGTTAACTAGAGACGTGTGGCTGCATCTAGTTGCTTTGGATGTGTCCCTAGATGAGGTCATATGAATTTCTTTGGGCAGTTTCTATTCCCCTTTGTTGTAAGTACCGCACTGGTCACACCAGCTGCGTGCGTCTCTGTGCCAAGTAGCGTCCCCATGCACACGCATCACTCCCTCTCCTTGGACTCCCTGGTGACAAGTCCTCATTTGAAATGAGTCCTGTTGGTTCACAAGGGGGAAATAGGAAAGGCTGAAGTTTGGCCACCAGCTAGCTTGGAGGGTCCCTGTAACAGCAGTGCAAGCTCCGCAAACGTGGTCGTGCAAAAAATCCAAATTCCAGGCACCAACAAGTTAAACCAAAAAGGCTGCTCATGGTTCAGGTGCTTGGTTTCCTGCATGGACGAAAGTCCTGTGCTTGCATAACACAGACACGTGGAATCAAAGCTGACTGGGAGACTGCCGGGGGGATCCCATGTGCTTAAAACTGAGATGCGCATTAGTTACAGTGAATGAGGGAGCATCGCTCAGGAATGACTGGAGACTGATGCTCCGTAATGTTTGGGGATTTCGGCTGCGGACTGTGTTTAAAGATCATCATCTTTGCTACTGCGGTGTGATGTGGATTTGTTGATGAGTGCTGACAAGGTCCGTAGAGTTTCCCCTGATGGAAAGAGATGCAGAAGTGCAGAGCGCAGCTCCTCATGGACAGGCCTTGAATGAGGTTATTTATAGCCTTGTGCCAGATGTCGCTGGAGCAAACTCCTGGTGCTAGAGTCCCTTCAAGAGAGCCTCACATCAGCTGCAGCAGGGAGGGGGTGGGAGAGCAGAGAAGGGGAATGACAGTGGAATTTAGTTTTCTCTAATTTGCTTTGTTAGTCTCATCCCATTGCAAATGAGGGAGGGGGGGGAAAAAGCCTCTAGAGCAGAACACAGTGCACCCAGAGAGAAAAAATGTGTTCATTATCAGCTCTCCCAGCCCCAGCAAGTGTCCCGTGAGGAACAGAAAGAAGGAGAAGGTGGAGGAGGGTGGCACTGGAAGGGACGTAGCCACAAGTGACTTGCCACGTGCAGGGACCTGATGGAGCAGCTGTGAAGGGCCCTGGTGCTCATGGGAGAGAAAGAGAACATTTTGAGACAAGGTGTTAACAGGTACTGGAGGAGTGGGTTAGCTATTGAAGGGTGCATGCGTGGGGTGCTGAGCGTGACACCCCTCCTCCTAGGAACAGGCCAAAAATGTACCGAACAAGAAGCAGTGGGGGGAGGAGTGAGGAAGACTCACGTGTCTTGACCTGTTTTTTATGTGCTAAGTCATGCAGTGCTGGTTACCTAAGTAGCTGTGTGTGGTCAGGCTTCTCTCTGTTGGGATACACACGTCTCTTCATGGTGTTTATTTTCCTTCATCTTTTGTTGCTGAAATATCAGTTTGCAAATTGCTTTTGGGCATGTTGGCAAACCAGCTCATGGCTGCTGAACTTTCTCTCTTCCCCTCAAACTCTGGTGTCCTTCGTCACGTGTGCATAAAAGGCAAATTCCCGAGCTCTGGCTGCCCACCACAGGCATGTTCTGAGCCTCCAAGGCAGGCACATCCGGTGGCGTCTAGTGTTTACCAAAACCCCTAATTGTACCTTAGGCAGAGAGCACCGATTTACTCCCTGCTATATTTATCTTGTGTCTGGGGCTGCAAAAGAGACGGGAACGCAGCCTCTTTTTATGTCCTTCGCTGCAGTTAGAAGGCTGTTTGTTAGGCAACTCTGCAGCTGGACTAGCAGAGAAGCTACTGTAGATGTATAGGGCTGACCTGCAAAGCACAAATTCTCTCTGCTGAAGTTCTGATAGCTGTGAAAGCAATGCACGTGGTCCTAGGAAAGCTCCAGCAGCAGAGGCTTTCCTGATTTACTGACTCAATGGAGCAATCCCTCCTTGGCTTGATTTTTTTTCAGTTTAATTTCTGATCTAAAGCATGGTGTGATGTCCTGTGAAGTGTTCAGGCCTGAATGATTCTGCCGCTCAGGGTCTACTGCCCAAATCTGGAGCATTTTCTCTGCTTCACTGGATTGGCCTTTCTTCAGCAATCAGGACTTGAAGGCAAGCCTGTAAGAGGCCAGTTGTGTCATCCTCTTGCTGCATCACGCCATGGCAATATCCCTCTGTCGTGGTGCAGTGTGGTAGAACAGCAAAGTCCATGCCGAGAATGCCTCTCACCTCAGGTTGCCCCACAGGCAGCAGTATTTTGAGCCTCCCTGTGCTTTGGAGCTGCTTCCGAAAAGAACGGGAACCAGAGATCTAAGCAAGTCCAGGGTGAGGTCTGCAATCAGTGTCAGAGCATAGCCCTGACATCAGAGGAGCTGCTTTAATACGCACTAGCAGAGCATTGCTTCACACTAACCCACGCCACCCGCATCTAACGCGGCTGGAAAACGTGCAGCTTGTCAGACAGACTTGATGCCGCTGCAGAGCTAAAGCTGCATGGTGAGCTCTGCTTGCTGGTGGTTGCAGTTGGGGTGGCTCGAGGGTCTCCTGGGGCAAGCTGCTCCGAGGACGGTGGAGGGGGAACAGTGAGTAATGTGACCTGTCCCCTACCTTATTAAATAGGACCAGAAAAGAGAAAGGCAGCTCCCAAAGATGTATGCAGGGCTTGGGGCAATCTTCCTTCATTTAATCTGCCTGCTGAAGAGACCGGGTTGGTAACTCTGCTGAAGACTTTGCTCCTTGATGCCTTCTCCTTCTGCCAGGTAGGATCTATTGCAGGGACCTGCCCTGGAGGCAGGGGAGCACAGAGCAAACGGCCGTCATTCAAAGGAAGAGCAAATACAATAACGCTGGAAACCGTCTCACCCCTGCAACTGCTCAGTGGGGGATTGCCCCAGACCATCAGGTATGGGGTAACCCCACCCTGTTTGGGGGGCTAGAGGAGGAAAAGGGGGACGAGTGGGTGTTGAAAAGGCTTTCCAGGAGCAAGACTGATGGTAGGGAGAAATCTGGAAAGGAAAGCGTAAGCAGAAGGTCCTGGAAAAGTTAACATTTATCTGAGAATCCATGCAATGTCCCAAGAGGGTGTGAGTCCAGTCATTCTGCCTTGCTTTTCTTTCTGCACTGCCAGCTGCTATTAATACTTGAGCACATGAGTGTTAAAGTGCGAGCAGAAAGCCTGGGGAGGATATGCTAGGGATTTCCGGCTGTTTGAAGCTTTCAGGCAGAGAGATTCAGCCAGCGTGGAGGAGAGTCCTAACAGGGGCTCTTCTTAAAGACACATCCCTTCCCCCCAGCAAAAGTCAGGGCAGAGGGAGACGTCTGTACCCATCCAGTCAGGGTGCTGTACGGGCTCAGGGATGGGAGGGGATGTACTCCTGACATTTTAGCAAGCTTCTCCTGTACTTTCATGCCCTGTTCTGGGTTGTGATGAACCCTGCGTCCTGGGCATGATCTTTGGCGTAGGAAAAATAATAGCTTGAGGAGAAGGGAGGATCAGTGTTTCCCTATTTCAAACAAATATGGTTTCTCATCAAAATATTCAGGGAGGGGCAAAATAGCACTTGGCAAGCCAACGTGGACCAAGAAGCCTGTTCTGGGACTGCTCATAGCACGGTCTGGGATAGGGCAGCTGGGTGCCTGGCCAGATGGGTGACAGCGAAGGAAGAGTGGGGAGGCAAAGAGCAGGGCCACAGCGTTCAAAGAATAAGTACCTCCCTTGGAAAGAGGGGCATCTCCTTTGTTAATTTTTCAAAAAAAAAAAAAAAAAGGAAGAATTTTAGCCAGCATTTCCTTTCCTCCCCATCCCCAGGGCTCATAAATGTAAATGATGGGTTCTTGGAGCAAATACTCTGGGGGAGGCTCAGCTACTGTCATCTTCTGATCCAGCCTGGAGGTAAATGGCATAGAGTTGATATAATGGAGTAACACTTGAATGCACTGTTTGAGTTTGGACCTGTGTTTTCTCATCTGAAAATGCTTCACTGAACATAATCTGGCTTAGGTATGCTCCCCGCTGTCTTCCTGCTCTGTACTTTCCTCCCAGTCACTAGCATTACAGATAGCTGAGCTTGTGAAAGAACCTGTTGGATCCCCGTGTCCTCCCTGTCTCGCCAGACCCTCGAGGTCTTTGGCTGCTCTAGCCGTTTTCCGGCACCTTTGTCAATGCAGTTTGAACCTTTGATCCATGCACTGACTTGCAGCGTTCGTCCTTTCCAGCTCACTCAGCACCAGAGCAGGGGTTATAAGGTGATACCTGGCTAGTTAAAAGCATGGTGGAAGGTTTTGCCAAGTGTAGGCTGTAACTCTAGGGCTGTGCGGGTGAACCAGGTAGAAGAGAAAATATTTTTGAGTGTATCCACCTATCCATGGTTGTGGGGGAGATGTTGCTCTCTCCACAGTGGCTCCTGCTTTTATCTACATGTTCGTGTCCAACAGGCAGTTTATGGCTTAGCGAAGGGCTTTGGTATTGCTGGGCTAGCGTATGAAAGGTGAGAGAGAGAGAAAATCCAAACTGAGCCTCTAACAGGGTTTGGTTGACTTGCTCTCTGGCAATTTCCTTCCTAGCTTTCTCTGCACCTGGCAGAGCTTCCTGCTGGCTACCAGGCATTGTAATTTTTAAACCTGCTAGGTGGGGTGAAGGGAAGCGACCATGTGCAGCCCACGTCGCCATCTGCCTCAGCAAGCCCAGGGTGGGGGCAGAGCAAGGCTCCTGCTTTGCTTCAGCCGCTCTTTCGCAAATGGAAATTGATTTTATTTCTATGGCGGATAGCGGTTGCTTCCTAAAAGTCGCCCCAGGCTCTTCCCTGTCCTGCTGGTTCTGCCAAAGGAGAGCCCTAACAGGTCTCAAACCCCGAGAAAACAAACCAAGCCAGGAAAGGTTCTCCTCTGTCCCTTTCCCAAACCTTTGATATTTGCCTGGCTCCCTGCCCCGACCTTTTAAAGGCGATATTAGAAAATGCAGTATATTTTATCTTACTCTATTTAGACTTATACAATGCATAGATAGCCAAATGCCTATTCAAACAGGAATTTGGCAAGCTTCTCAAAAAACTGAGGCGGGTGGGAGGACCCTGCTCTTCTGATTTGCAGCCCCGAGTGCCGGCTCCAGTGCAGGTGCCCCACAGGTCGCTGGGCACAAGGGTTCAAAGGGAGCAAACCCTGGTTTTGGAGTTGTGGGCATGGCATGTCCAGCCAGCACCCGTTGCTTTTAGCCAGCGTTACCTGAATGCCTCTGCCACCTGCAGTGTGGCAGCGTTGCTTTGTGAGGGCTTCTTCACATGAGGACGCACAGTTGTACCTTTAGAGTGAATCCATTAAAACTTGCTTGACAGCTTGAATTATCAATAAGAGCATCTAACTTGAGGTTTTGTGAATTTAAAGTGCAATTGCGTTAATCATAACTTGGATTCACTTCCCTGCGCGTCTCATGTTGATCTACCCTCAGAGAAACGATGCCTTTGCTTGGTTGCTCCTAATCACCTGGGTCTTGATGGGTTAAAATCTACCGTCTGAGTTGTGTGTGCTGCTGCCATCTCTTCTTTCTTTCCATTCAACTTCCTCCTTTCTTGATACTTCCCCTGAGCTTTTCCCTTCCTCTTCAGCCTGAGACTGGATAAGGCATAAGGAGCATGGCAATAAAGACTGCTCGGTGAAAGCAATGGGTTGGATTTTTGGGCTGCGTGTAGCTGTGCAGTTCCCCTGGGTTCATTCTTTGTGTACGGCACCTTCTAAATATCAGGCAGGAAATATATGGCTTCTGACTGTGCATGGGAAACCATTGCTTATTGTCCCCTCTTTAATGCCTTGGGCACTGGCAGCAGGAACATGCGAAGCTATAATAGCAAATAGAGAATGAACAGGAATTTGAGAAGGAATCTAAACCTTCCTGCCTAGGGACAAATCCAAGCTTCTAACCACTGGAGATCAGAGTGAAACTTTCCTAGGGAATGGGCTGTCTTGGAACTACCTCCTACCAACTTTCTTGTATCTGTTGCTGCAGCGGCTGCTGCTGGCTCCGGGATGCTGGACTGACCGCACCACTCGTCTGAGCCCATGTGGTGTTTTCTTTGTTCCTCCCTCTGGTTTGATGACAATGATATTCCATCAGCTGCCGTATGGGGAAACATACCAGTTTGCTGGGGTTTTTTTGTTTTATTTTTTTATATTCCCACCGAAAAGCAATGCAAAATAGAACCAGGCTATGAAATCCAAGGCATTTGTTCCAGCAGCTCCTTTAATGCATGGATTCCTTCATTGGAAGCTTATTCATCCAGCCAGGAAACAATCTGTACTTCTGCCCATGTTATGGGGGAAAGTGCCAGGCTCTGTCGTAGCTATAACACGTGTAATTTTCCATGTGAACTGTAAGCATTTTAGGGCAAGGAGTGTCACATGTACAGCGCCAAGCGCACAAGGGTGCTGCCGGCATGCCCGCTCTGTATAGCGGCAATAGCATTTCTTCCCGGCATCAGCCGTCCCTGCCCCTGGACTTGCGGGACCGTGGCTGTGTTGTTTGCCTGCTCCGAGGGGAACGTCGGTGCCCTCACATCTGGCTTGTTGACTCATGGCTCTGGGCTATCAATGGGAATCAGCTGGGAGTGACACAGGAGGTTGGCTGCTGGCCGCCTGCTTTGCCACGTAGTGTTGCCGTCCCTCGGTGAGATCCACGCGGCACTTACAGGGATGACTTCTGCATCTCTGCGCTCGAGCCAGCGGCCTCGGTAACGTGCCGAGGAAATGCGGCGCTCCCCAAAGTTGGCGGCGCAGCCTTGTCCCTCCTGCGCCCGACGGCCGGGAGCTGAGGTTGCATCAGGTTCGGGCTGCAGGCAGCGCTGAGCCTGCAGGCAGCGCGAGCCGCGGGCACGGTGTCAGAGGAGGTGTTGAGCCAAAGTCTCTGCCGCCCATCTCTGGCGGCCGGCCAGGTGGAAGTTTCCACAAAGACCAGCCCGTCACGGCGGCGGCGAGCGCGCCAGCGCATCCCTCCATCCCGCCCCGGGGAGACGAGGCTCTGCCATCCAGCTGCCCGCCCGCCCAGGCTGCTCCATTCGCTCCGCACCCTGCCAGCGCGCGTCTCGGCGCTTCACAGTAAACGAAAGGTGCTTTTAAAGCCCAGCCCTGCTCCACGGGGCGACCGACGGCAAGGCCGGTGACTTCTGCCGGCGGCGGGAGGCTTCCGCTATCACTTTCGGGCTGGCTCCAGCAATCGTCACCTTATCGCCGCTTTACGGAGGGGAGGGCGCAGCCGCCGGCCGTGCGAAGGCGAAGCGGGGGCTCCTTGCCAGGAGCCGGCAGTAAAGCTCGCCGGCAGGCTCGCAGGGGCAGAGAGTGAACATGTGCGGCGCTCGGGTGCTGCCTGGTAGCCGCAGCCCGTGATGCTGTGCCTGGGAATGAAGTCAGCCTTCATCAGCCAAATAGTTTATGCATGAATCGAAACTTCAGACCTGGCTGGGTGGGGGAACAAGCAGGATCTTTGCTCTTTTAAAATGCTCTGGCCAAGGAAGGAGGAGGGGAATAGAGGAAATAGCAGCAGAATAAGACCGGGGAAGCGGGGAGAGATTTGAGAAGCTGGATGAGTTGTTCGCTCTGTTACTGCGAGGAGCCAAGTTCCTTAAGCATCTCCTGGTGGATATTAAAAGAGAACTGTGGAGACCGGAGCGTTCCCCTGGACACTCGCATGCTGTAGCTTTAAGACCGTTTTACAGAGGACTTGGGATTCTCAGTTTTCCTGCGCCTGGTGGAGTATTTCAGGGAGCTACAGAATTTTCGGGTCATGCACCCCCTTTTTCTCTTTTCTTCTTCCTTTCTCTTTCTCTCTCACTCCTTCTTTTCATTTCAAAGAGACAAAGCTACTTCAGTTTGGAGCACAAACATATGATCAGCACATGGAAATGTGGTAATTTGGATGCATTCATGATTGCAACAGATTGAAGAAATTAGACCAGACAAAGAGCTTTTTTTGGAAGAGGAGGAGGAGGCAAGGCAAGGAGGGAGGGAGAGTGGGTGAAAGAAGGGGACGCCACCGAAAAAAGGGACGGCCGTGACACGCGGATGCTAAATATATCCCGTAGTAATGGAGAGGGACCGGATTTCAGGTAGGCTATTGATCTTTTAATATGTTATATTTTGCCTCTGCTCTCCTACCTTTCCAGTAGCTTCTGCACTTTAAGAAGAGAAACAGCCACACACTGGTTTGATTTCAGTGAATTCTTTTATTTATTTAATTTTTTTTGCAACGTTTCCTTTTCACTTTTTTTTTTTTTTTCCATTTTCATTCTCCTGAGTCCTTTAGACAGAACGTGGTTCCAGCAGAAGCCCAGGGGGGAGTGGGGGGGGAAAAAAAAAAGAGCAACTGCTTGCTCTAGGTCTGGATTTCATTTGAGTCTCGCTCTCCCCCTCTCCACTCCCATTTGCCGCGCGGCGCGAGCGGGATGAATGCTGAGCCTGTTAGCTCAGCGCTCCGAGCCGGGAAGAGAGAGGAAAATAGCCGAGCTCTTGGCATGGAGATGCATTTCTCTTCTGAAGGTTGGCTCCTCAGTTTGTGTGACTGCGTGTTGTGGCTGCGCTTTCTCTGCCTGCCAAAGCGTCTTCCCCTTCTTCTGCCCTCCCCAAATGCCTCTTTGGCCGGGCAGAAGCTGCAGGACGGGGTCTCGCGGCTGTAGGTTGTGTGACGCTGGAGCTCGGGCAGGCAGCGTGGCTTGTGCTTTACCTTGCCGGCCAAGTGTGTGGGTGTTGGGGCGGCGGGGAGGGGACCGCGGGCGATAAAAAGAGCAATGAATAACTCCATTTAATTCCCCTGCTTCCTTGCAAATCCTGGCTAATGGTGCATGGCCGCGCGGTTCCAAAAACGGCTCCTGGGTGTGTTGGCTAGGCGGGTGTCGAGGCTTCGGCGAGCGGCTCTCGTAGCGTTTGCAGGATGGCCGCGACGGTAACCATTTACTTCCGAAAGCAGGGAGGTGGGACAGGCAGTGTGGCTTTTCCCAGGGGTCTCGATCTCGGCGTGCTCGAAGAGGACAGCGAGGATCCCGGAGAGAGAGCGTGAGGCTGGGGGGGCAAAACCGCTGTGAAAGCACCCAGGGTGCTGCAGCCCCGTCTAACGCAGTGGTTGTCGCCCCTTCTCGCCTCCGTGCTGGGCCGGCACGGGCACGGCAGCCCGAGGGGCACGAGGCCCTCCGCTCCCGGGCGTTCCCCGCCGGGCATCAGTGCTGGACAGAAAACCACAAGGAGGAGAGGAAACACTCGAGCCAGGGTGGAGCGAAACTGTGGCCGGAGAAAGCTGCTCCCATTGCCGGCCTAAACCAGACCCGCAGGGCCCCGTCCGAGGGGGGCTTCGAGCCTGCAGTGCCCCCCAGGAGGAGACTTACCTGCAGGAGCATCCTTGGCTTCCCACCGCCTTTGGGCAATGCAGATGATAACTTCTCCCCTCTCTCTCTCTCTCCATCCCTCTCGCTCATGCTTTCTCCTCTGGTTTGAGCCACTTCAAAGCATTCCTGCGCGCCGCTCGTAGCGGGATGGTGCACGTTTCTGCAACGCGGTGCTCCGCGCTGGGTAGCCCCCTCCTGCTGCATGCGGGCCTCCGCTAGAGGAGCGCACAAGCCGCCCGTGTCGGCGGAGGGAGAGGAGGGGGTGGCCCAGCCAGTGTGCTCCCATCATGGTTGGCCTTTTAAATCCCCTGTTGCACCCTCTGTGCAGCACTATCTTCCCTCCCTCTGCTAAGGGAAGCAGTGGGGTTTGCAAAAGGTGGTTGGCGAGAAAGCGCGCTCCAATTTCGAGCTCTAGCGCTACGGTCTGAGGCGCGCGCCCTGTCCCAGGAAAGTGTCCGAGGTGGGTTTCTCCACATTCTCGAGCTGCACGGCACGTTGAACCGCTGCGGCGAGCAAAGAGCCCTCCAGCCTCGGGCTGGCTTTCGCCCGCTTGCACGGCGCAGGACATCCCGTGGGCAGGAAGACCCTGGTGGGAGGGTGTTTGCGTGAAGGTGCAAGAGCTCTTGCTAGCCCCGGGGATCGCTGGCAACATTTGCAAGCTCGCGTGTGTGCTAACCTCTTAGCGTGTGTGTGTGTATTTCAGTGACCCCTGCTGGAACCTGCTTTTTTGTGGGTATTTCAAATCCAGCTGAGTCACGGGTTGCTGGGAGGGGAGCCAGGTAATCTGGTGTCAATGCAACCCTGCTGACGAACGTGGCAGGCAGGTGTGTTCGGCGGCATGTGCCGGCCGTGGGTAAGCGCAGATGTGCCTTAACTGAAGGCGGTTGTGCCTGTGGGCTTGGCAAGGGACGCTGCACCCTTGCTGTTGTGCTCCAGCCCCGCCGAGGAAGCAGGAGAGGCCACGGGAAATGCCGGGAGGATGCTGCTGCCAGGGAGCAGGCCCATGTCGGGGAGAGCCGTGCAGGCCATCTCGGCAGCACTTCCGAGATGGGGCTCGGGCATGAAATAGAGGATGGAGAAACGGATGGGAAGAAGGGCTGGTATTAGGTCTTATCTGCGGTCCCTGGTTTGGAGGAGTTAATCTAGGCAGGGAAAGCAGCTTAAAATAGCAATATTGGAAGGGTTAAAGGGGAAACTGAAATCTGTGCATGGGGCCAAAGGAAAATCTTGTTAAGTAAGATTCTGGGCACAAAACCGAGAATATCATCGAGTTATGCTGTTGGCTTCCCAGGTCTGTGGCGCAGTGCTGATTCCCAGGGCAAGGGGTTCGGCGAATCCCAGTCCGGCTGGCTGCCAGGCACGTGACGGGTGTTTGCCAGCTGATGCTCCAGCTGCGTCCTGGCGCTGGACTCCTGCTTGCAGCTGGCTCTGGTACCACTGGCTGTTAGGTCTGAGATGCTCCTGGGTAGGTGAGAGATGGACCTGCCACAGTGGCGCAGTCTGCCTTGTGCCTGGATCCAGTTTGGAAATTGCTGCTCTGGATGGCACGAGGAAGCTGGCAGTGCTGCCGCTCGCGCTAGTGGCAGGGGAAAGCTGCTCGCTCAGGCTGCCTGCGCTGGTGCTGAACTGAGGACCACATCCCAGCAGCACTGCTCTGGCCCTCAACGTGCTTTTAATTAATATTCTGCAGTGGGTGGGAATAAATAACTCCTGATCTGAATGTATTGCTGCCAGACTGATGTGAGGGCGCCTCCGAGAGCGGGAATTGGGCCTCTTCTCTTCGGGCTCTTTTTCCACAGCTGCTGGAGCTGAACATGCTCCCCAGAGTCTCCTCTGGCCCAGGAGAGCTCAGGCTTTTTGCCAGTTGAGCCATGTCCCTGATGCAGGATCCTGGCCCTGGCGATGGCAAGTGCCTAACGCTGCAGGTGAAGGCATCAGATGCGTGAGGTAATGCTGTACCTGTGTGCCAGGAGTGCTGGTTGTACCCTGCAAGTACAGCTGCGTGCAAAGGCCTGTTCAGATCATGTCATCTCTAGGCATCCTGCCCCGCTGCTCCCTGCAGGTCTTGTAAGCACCCATCACCACTGCATCTGGGCGCCTCTCAGCAGCGTGTGGAAGAGGTCGTCTCCTGCCTCCTCCCTTGCTCCCTTGCCAGGGCAGAGCTGTGCGCAGTGCTGCGTTTGAGAGGTTTTTCTCAGCCTGTCCGTGGGCAGGTTGCTGCTGGAGCAGGTGGGTGTCAGGAGGGGCACGAGGGGAGCTTTGGGGTACGCCTGCCTTGAAAGGTTCATCTACGGGCTTAGGCCAACCCCTGAGAGATCCCTGCCTGCTCGAGGGCAGTGAGCATCCCTTGTCAGTCTCTGTAACAAGGTACCCAATCTCAGGTGGTGTCGCTGGGTGCCAGTATAAATGTAATAACCATAATCATATAACCTGCTCGTTGCTTTTAATCTGATTAAACCGTCCCCCTCATCACCTGGCACAAAGTCTGCAAGTTAATACAGCACAGAGAGCCTTAACTCTGCGGTGGTTTGTTTCCGGGTATCCCTCTCCAGGGCTTCGGGGTCTGGGAGCTGTGCTCTGGGGCTGCTGTCTCGTCGGTCACATCTGCCCTTCCTCTCTGCCTTTAGTTTGCTTTGGGGGCGCTGTGGGCCCTTGATCTCTTAATAGAAGAAAAGAAAGGGACACTAGCAACCCAGAAGGCGGAGGATCATTTACTGTGGTGATGGGGTGCAACCAGCATGGCAAAGGAAGTCTGATCTCCCAGGTAAATTAAGGTCACTTTTAAAATACCGCTTTGAAAACCCAGTGCAAGAGTTAACAGATGATTAGTAGGTGAATGTAATACCTGATTGCAACGAGTGGCATGTGTTACATGTGGCCCAGGAGCTCCCTGCTGGAAGTGCTGGAGGTGCTTAAAAGCAATCTGCTGACCTCCAGAATGAATGATGAACTGTTTATTAAACTCTCTGGTGATCATCTGTTAATCTTTCAGTTATACATACATGTCCACGAGTACTTATATGTATATGTTTGTGTGTGCATATGCATACAAAGTTTAATTCATGGTTTTATATTTAATACTAGGCACTTAAATGATCAGAGCAGCAAGGAGACTGCCCCCATTTGCAGTGAGTGTGGCTTTCAACAGCTCCGTAGGCAGCATCTCTCAGAACTAAATGCATGAAGACAGAGCATCTTCAGTGGTCTTCAGAGCCATGTAGGAAGCCCCCATAATCCTGGATGTGAGCAGTGGGAGAAGAGTGTAGCGACCCCTTCCGAGCGCTGGAGGTGTGGAGGATTGCTGGGAGGGAATGTACTGCCTCGTCTCTATAGACAACAATTTTTAAAATGCATGTAGTGGAGCAGAAGGGTTGGGGTTGTTTCTGATCGCTCCAGCTGTCCTTTCTGTGTCTGGTTTCTTTGGTGTCCTACTATTCCTGGGAAATGTCAATTAAAACAGTTGTGTGGAGTCTGACATATTTCTTTTTAATGCTCATCTCTCAGCTACACACCCTTTTTTACCAAATTACTGTCTTTTTCCCCTGCCTTGCAGCACATTACACTCATGGGATGTCAGACTGATCATTTGGAGTCTGGGTTCTTCTCCCGTCTGTTAGAGACCACCATGTTCATCCAGGACAGCACCTAGAGGTGCCTTTCTGTGCCTTTACGATTGGCTTTTTGGCCATCCGTAGCGCTACTTTCTGTTGCTGCTATCAGTGTCCTGTTGCTTGGATTCCTACGTGGTGCTAATCACCTGCGGTTTGCTGTGGTGTGCAGTGGCCTGTCCCTGAGTTTGTAGGCCTGTGTCTTAGGCACTGTAAAAGTACCTTCAGTTCTTTCATCACAGTTCTTGAACAAGTGTCTACTTTCCAGGTAGATACAGAGTGGTAATCTGTTGTGACTGGATTTTGCCTCATGTAATAATTGAATAGGTCAATCTTGGCCTCCTCTCAGGGTTGGACTTGGGTTTCATGAGGCTGTGGTGTTTTCAGCGTGCTCTGTACCGCTCCCGGTGTGCTCTGGGCTGTATGTTCTTGCCTGGCTAGTGGATGCACCTCCTCGGTTGCCTGAGGCACGTCAAGGTATGAAGCATTATCCATTTCCTGATGTCTGCTCTTAAATCTGCTGGAATTTCTGCTCATCTCCATTAAATACGATCCCAGTGTGGCGCACAACTCATCTCTTGCCTGACAATGTAGGTAATGCTTCTTGACACTGCTCTGTTGAACTTGGCTAACCTCAGTGTAGGAGCTCCTTTCTGGCCTGCCCTTCTGCTTCATGCTTTGCTGAATGACTTGGAGCTTCCCAGCAGAGCGATTCCCATGCTGCTGGGGATGAGGGAGGACGTTTCTCATGCAAGTCAGAGCGCTTCCAAGGTCCGGCATACCATAATGCTGAGTAGGAGCAAGTACGTAGTTAGGGAAGTATGTCTGGGTCAACACATGTCTTCTGTTGCCTTAATGATCTCAGAAGCACAGTATCTGTGTCCTCTTGGCTTCTCCATGCAATAGTACTTGCAGCTGTAACTAATGCTGGCAGGACAGAATAAGATGTTAGAGAGCAGCAATGCTTCGTGCTGCAAGTTCTGCTGCCATGCTAAGTGCCGTCACTGCCTGCTGCCAGACCTCCTCTGCCACTGTATAGGTGGTAGGGAAGGTCTGATGGGGAGGGAGTCCCATCTTAGGGATGGTCTGAGACCTGAGAAAATTGAGGTTAAATTTCTTGCTCTGTTCCAGATTTTCTGTAAGTCCTTGGGAAAAGGCATTTTTGTTCCCATTACGCGTTGATTTGGGGTAAGAATCTGGCCTTTGGGTCTCTGGGCTGAAGCTCTCCACAGGTGATGTGAGGATGACAGCAGTGCGGGGCTGTACGTGGGAGCGGAGAAGTGCATTTAGAAACTCGGAGGTGTTTGGCACTGCAGCATGGGGAGCTGTGGGTCTCTGGTGGGCACGTGTCTGAGCTTCTGAAGCTGTTCAACCGAGACTATTTGTGCTTGATGGATACTCGCAAAGAATAGTTGAAGATGGCACTATCCTGTCCTTTACATTTGTGCTTAACCAATGTCCCTTGAATGCTTCAAACTGAGTTTCTAGGGAGACAGGCTGTGCCCACTGCCTTCTCAACAAAGACTTTTTCTTGCAAGGGCAGCTTCTTTTCCAAACACCAACACAGAAAATTAACTCCCCCATGCCCCTCTTTGAGCTTGCCTGGGGTATAGCATTCGCTCTCTTTCTCTCCTCTCTAGCACTTCAGGCTGCTGCTGTTGTATTTATTTGTGTTGTGCTAGCACCTGGGTACCCCACATGTGTCACAAGAAGACCATGACCCTTGCTGCTGGATGAAGCTGCTACTGGAATGGCAAGCGAAGGGAAATGGTCCCTCAAAGTAACATTCAGCAGAGCTATGGCATTGCTGATGCTACAAGTGTTTTTAGAGACTTCTAAATAGCTCTCTCCTGTGGCTTGGGGGAGAATGGGAATGATTTTACAGGTAAATAAAATACATTGGTTTTACAAGTAATAATCACGTAAGAGACTAGGAAGTGGATTTTTTTGGCTTGATGTGGTTCATATCCGTGTGAAGTTGATGCTACCTGAACAGCTCTGTGTTAATTTTGTGATTATATTGCCAAGTACCTTATAAACTAAAGCAGTAGGTCTTGGAGCAAATTATGGATTCCAGGGAAACTAATTTGGGGAATCATAAGCATGACTACTTGGATGTAGGATTCATGGGCGAGCTTGCCATTAGCTCTGCAAAATCTCCAGATTGCAGTGTTGACCATGAACTGGTAGGAATTCTGTGGCCTGAGGCTGTGCAAAAAAGGTTTGTTAGCGTCTTGCTCCTGGCTCTTTGATCTAGAAAATTAAACCATGGTGCGAGGCACAGATCTTCTGAACCAGTCACAGCCAGACTCCTGAGATGCTTCTTCCTGCTTGCTATATTGCCATTCTCAGTGGAAAAACGAGACCAGATGCGAGGCCCCTGGACTGTCCTATTTTTCTTCTCCAGAAGGAAGGCAGGGCACAATGTAAGGCAGCTGTGTAGGTACATGGGTGCTCATGTGGAAGCTTCTCCAGCACAGAACTGAAGCTTGGAAATTCTTATGCTTTCGTTATTTTCTTGTCTGAAATGCTGATTCCTTAAAATCCCGTTAGGTTTGGAAAAGTGGGCTCAAGGCACAAAAGTTTGGGCATCCTCTGTGGTTGCTAATTAAGATCCTGTATATCCACTAACT
Organism: Apteryx mantelli; assembly: GCF_036417845.1. Classification (NCBI taxonomy): domain Eukaryota; kingdom Metazoa; phylum Chordata; class Aves; order Apterygiformes; family Apterygidae; genus Apteryx; species Apteryx mantelli. Next base: position 7,863,388 of record NC_089996.1, read on the forward strand.
GCTCTCTCCCTGAGAGCGGCTTCTTGTTTAATTCACCCCAAGCTGAGCTCTGCTTCCTTAGCTCCAGAACCTCTGGGAATATCTGTATATGCCCTGGAGCTGCCTGCAGCATCCCCCTTGCTGGCAGCTCGTCCTCTGCCATCTGGTGCTGGTTTCTAGGCATGTAATGGTCTCTCCTTTTCTTTCCGATGAGCGCAGGACATGCATTTTTATTAGTTTCAGATGTTTCTTCTTTCCAGGGCTGCATGTTTCATGTTCTCAGTCATGGTACTGAACGGTGGCTTTGGTGACGTATGCAAAACCTTGCTTCCAGGGGGGAGAGGCTGACATGTGGGAAGTGTCAGGACCTATGGGCATGTGCTCAGTAGGTGCTGGGCTTTGTCAGAGCACTTGAGCCTTTGTGGTGGTGGGGAAGCATCTGGCCTGCCTGGCATACGTGGGATGGAGTGACTCACCGTGGCTGAGCCGCTCAGATAAAGCCCTGTTGGGCCTCTGGTCATCAGGACTCTCTGGAGCGAAGGAGGCTTGCTAGAGGCTTTTTTCAGGGCAAGTCTGTCAGGGTAGCTTAGGGGAATGAAAGGAGAGAGAAAATCCTAAATAATTGGTGAAGATGCTTGCTTTGAAGGGCACCTAGGAAGCTAGAAGGCACCTCTTAGGGACTGTGTCCTGGTGTGAAACTGTAGACTGAGAAGTGTGAATCTGGACTCGAATCCAAGCTTCAAGTCCAGAGTCCATTTCTAGTTTATTGTCAGGCTGGTGAGAGCAGCCACTTTGTGTAGGCTACATCGCACACTACGCCAGCTAGAATTGCTCTAGTTGCCTAGGCCTTGGATTTTGTCCCTCTGCCTCTGATTTGTGTGAACTACAGCAAGTCACATGCTCTCTCTGTTTCTCTAGCTCTGAGATGTTCAGTTGTACTTTGAGGTTTCAGCAGGTCTCTATTCAAGATCAGGGAGAGAAGGGGAACAGCCTAGTTAGATGTGAGACTCTGCATCTCTGCGCCTTCCTCTGAAATATCTGGTGCTGGTCAGTCTAGGAAATGAGCTGTTGTGGCAGCTGGTCCTTGGCTCTACCCAGTCTATAAGCAAAGGGCATGGAGATCTTTCAATCTATGGAGTGCTGGAAATACAGAGCATCATCCTGCTGGTTGTCAGTACAACCCGCTGCCTGACCTGGAGGGAATGCTCATTTGGAGGCTCATTTCACAAACAAAGTGCTGTTTTCCCCTGCCCAGGAGTGTTTTGTGTGAACCTCTCTGGCTCTGTTATTGCTGTGACAGTGCTGTCGGGACCCAAGCTCTGGCCAGAGTTATCTGTGCTGACTGTGGATGTGCCTAGACACAAGATCTTTATGACTTGTGCAGAGATGGAACAAATTGCCCAGCTCTGCACAATGGATCAGTGTAGGATCTCCTACTTTCCAGTCCAGAGTCCTGTTGCCTTGACTACACTGTCAGGAGAGAGAAGAGACTATTTTAACCACTTCAGTTGGTCTCTGCAAACCTCTACCTTATACACAGTGCTCCAGAAACCAATAGCTGCTTTTTTTAGTACATATGTGGAGGGGATCCTTGAATAAGAAGTGTTAGCCATGGGTAACTGCTAACAACACTTGGTTGGCTTCATTAACCACTTGAATGCCTCTGTAAAGTAGGTAACTCATGGGGTCTGATGATTCAAGTCCCTGAACTGACTTTGCAAGATCACGGAGAGGGTCTTTCAGTATTTCAAGTGAGGTTATCAGTGACTATAGCCCAGCTCTCTCAATTGCTGGTTTCCAGAGTGCTAAGGGAGGATGTATTCATCCCTTGAGGCATTGCTCTAAATCTCTTTGACTCATGAGTCTTGCACTCCCAGAGTGACTCATTCCCCATTCCCAGGGGCACGATAGGGCTGGGAACAGGGTGGCAAAGGCCTGGGAGCGGAGGAGCAGCGCGAGGCTGAGGCCGCAAGCAGCGGGGCTGGCCTCATCCCGCACGGAGTGGGGTGGGCAGAGCACCCCTGCGCAGACCACCGACCTGCCACATCCCTGCGACACAACTCTCTGCTAGGGAAGGCCGGCGACATGCAGATTCAGGAAGAGACGGCGAGAGATGCACAACAGGCTTCTTGTATGTAAAAGGCTGCTGCAAAGAGCTGGCTGGGTAGGACAGGCCGATCTCTGGGCCAGGGCCATGGGGGAGGCGATGTTTGAATGCTGCCTCCTCTCCTATAAAATCCAGTCTGCAAGGGATTTCGAGGCTGCTGTACTGAGCAGGGTTGGTGCCATTAGATGGCAGTGTTAACTTCCCAACAGGGTCCCCAGTCTGCTCTGAAAACCAGAGCTTTGAGAAGATGCTTTAAAGCTTGATGTTTGCTTGTAATTCGTGGAAGGAGAGATGGCTCTTGCAGCCATTATCGCCCAGGAGGGCTCCGACGTGCTGCACGTGTGTGTACGTGCCTGAGCGCACCGCGCTGTGCACCCAGCAGAGTGCACAGGAGGAAAAAAGAGGAGAAGACCCAGTGACACGTAGGACAACTGTCTGAGGAGATGTGCCCTAGGCTTCCAAGCATGCAGTCTGCTTGTATGAAGATGCCATCAAATCTCTGCAACTAGCAAAGTGTCAGATTGTTCAACTTTTCTCTCCTGCGTTTCTGAGTCCCTCGAGAAACTCCCTTGACCATTCAGCTGCAGGTTTGAATTTCACATTCGAAAGAAATAGATACAGGACTACAGTTTGGTTTATAAAAAGGCAAATAACTGGTGAGGATTGCAGCAAAGTAAATTCCTATATGTGCCTACGTGGATGCATTTTATTCAGTAAAAGTAGTTATTTTTCCCTACATTGCTAAAAGCATCTGGGTCCCTCTCTCCTGAACAGATCGGGTTTTTTTGGCACAGCTTTTATTTACTAGTGAGCCAGAATTTAAACTCCACCAGGAGGGAATAATCTTGTGGCAATTAGAAGAAGTTGGACTTTTGGAATCTCTTTCCTGCTCTTCTACTAAATTGCTCTGTATCCTTGCGTAAATCATTTAACACATGTGTTCTAACTTCCTATATGGAAAATAAGGTAGATGCTTTCTGCTTTTCATAGACAAGCACTTCAGGATCCTCTGCTAGACAGCTGCAAGGGAGTTGTCATTATAAAGCTGGGAATTTGGTCCCGTTGTGTTGCCAACACCCCATGCAGAGCAGAGAGGAGGCTCTCTAGGGGGTGAAGGCAATGGCTGGTACTAATCTGAGACGTGAGGTTGAGGAGTAGCTGAGCATTTGGCTGTAGGCATGATTAGTTCTGACTGGATTCTTCTTCCACTAGGCTGAGGAGCAAGAATATGAGACTTATTCCTGGGGTGCTATGCCTGTCCCTCTGTCGCCACAGGCGTGGGATTACGTGTCTCTTCTCTGCTCCTTTCGTCAGCAAGAACCATCCAACTCTTCTCCAATTGCCAGGGAGATGGGAGGAGGCATAAACGCACTCATCCTTCCCTGCTGCCTTTGGCTGACGGTGTCCCCCTGGCCTGGGGAGCTGGCTGTCTTCAGCTGGCGGTTCCTTCAGCAGTTCCCCCTGCCCCCTCTCCCCCGGGAGATGATCATCTTCTCTTGGTGTGGCCATTTCTGTGCCATTTCCCTTGTGATTTGTCACCTGATGTCCCCTTTCTCTGACCCTGAAGTGTTTAGCAGTTTTGCTCTTTCTTGTTTTGCTTTTGCCTGTGGCTTCTTTTGGCCCTGTGGGGTCAGTGAGGGACTTTGAGCAAGGAAGGCTTGAGATGCCACTGCAGAAATGCTCACAGGGAGGGCTGTGTTTAAGTGTTCAGTGATTTATCTGGATAGAGGAGGAAAAGCAGGCAACCTTGAGAGCAGATGAACTGCTGAGCCAGGAAGCAGAAGGTCTTCAGCACCTAAAATATTTACCATTTCTTTCCTCTCTTGCATTCCAAACAGTTCAAGTGGAGAACTGGTCAAACCCAGCTTCAGCTGCCTAAAAAGGGCTTGTTGACATCAATATTGACAGCTACTCTCCAGGGAAGGGGGCCCCTTTTGAAAACTGCCATGGTTGGTGAGCAATTGGTTGTTTGGGGATTTTTCTTTTTTCCAGAAAACTTGAAAAATTCCCAATGGGTGGAGAAGGAAAGTGAACTATGGAAATTAATTATGTCTCGTGCTTCAAGTGAAACACACCCTGGGGAAGGCAATATCCTCCATAAGAGGAACAGTGGTATTGGCCACAAACCAGGAAACCCTTCCCTCTCTGCTCCCCAGCTCCCTGTGTAGCAAGAAGTAAGTGCTGCAGGCAGCATTTTCCATGCCAAAGGTCTGGTGGTACCTGTTCTTGGGCATCTTTGCCCCATAGCACGCCCACTGGAATAGCCTGTTCAGTTCAGGTTGAACTCAGGGACTCCCTCTCCTTCACCCATCAGTTTTTCCAGCAAACTGGTGTTCCTGGCAGTGCTGGGCTCCTGGCTTAGGCTATTTACTGGTTGTGCTACAGGAATGTTCGGGACATTGCTAGGTCTCGAGAAGTGCCCTCAGCCCTTTGATACCGGTGTCTGGTGCTTCATTTGAATGTCTGCTTCCAGTCTGCTGTTCCAAAATGATACAAAAATGGTGTACAGCCCAGCAATTCATAACAGCCACAATTCCCTCAATGCTAAATCCCCCTCAGATAGCTGCACATGGAGACACTGTCCTCATTTTGCTGGAGCTGGCATTAAATGGGTGCAGGCAAGCTACAGTAGCCTGCATAGGGCTAAACACTGAATCATAAAGTGCCCTAAAACTTCCTGAATGAGGAAGAAATTAGTGGGTTGGAAAAGCTGAAAACTGCAGGAATTATGGGAACAACAGTGGAGGACTGTCTTCAAACCCTATACTTTGTGACTGTTATGTACACTCTGCAAAAGGAGGCAGGTCACAGGATTGATCTTAGTTTGGCTCAGATACACACGGGTACCGGGGCTGTTCAAAAGCTGGGTTGCTAAAACCAGCCTTTAAATTCACAGCTGGTTCCCAGATTGGTTGAGACCGACCTCTGGTGTCCTCTGCTCACTTTTGTTGCAGCTTAGTTATCTGGGAGCCACGCGGCGTGTCCGTGGCCGCTGCTGTGGCTGTGATGCTGCTGCTGAATGTGCTCACGCGTCTACACACAACGTTCCTGGCGAGAGCAGATGTCAGCCAAACGCCATACAAACCAGGGCAGATCCCCGCTGAAGGGGGCAGTGGTTGCATTTAGGAGAAAGGGAAACTTTCCAGATCGCCCTAACGGCGAGCTCCAGGCTTGGGACGTTCATGAGTGGTTCCGCAAGCTCCCAGCCAGCTCAGCCAGCAGGGAAGCAGCTCAGAAATGGGGCCCTTCATGTGCAGCTGGAGAGGAAATTTCATCTTGTCCTGCACAAAGGCAAGAAGCTGACGGCCAGCAGCATGAGAGACGCAGAGGAAGGGGATATGCAAAAGCATGTGATGCAGAGAGTTTGTAGCAGTAGCAGCTGATGGTGAGTGAGGTAGCTGGAGGAATGAGAGTGCTGGCAGGCTGCTTTGACCTATAGGGAGAAAAGATTGAGCATTTGGGGAAAAAGGTCACGAAAGGCAGAAGGAAGAGTATCAGGAATGCTTTGCGGTGGTGAGTGGGGACCCAGTCTGACCTCTCCCTTTCTTGGCTTGGCATCATCCTGCCCCTCCTCTCGCTTTCTACAGAATTTCCTCTCTCTCCAGGCCGGCAGAGATCTAGACCCTCGCTCGATCGCTGGTAAAGCTCAGGCTGCAGCACTCGCCTGAGCTTTGCAAGCAACAGCACGCCTGGAGCTTCTGCTGGGCCCCGGGCTTAGCAAGAGAAGTTTCTTTTTGCTGCTCGTTACAAGCAGAGTGATGCCGATCTCTCTGTGAATCTTAAGAAGGGCAGAAAGTGTGGGTCCCCTTCTTCGTTGAAACGATTCATTATACAGCACCAAGAAACCGTAAGAATCGAGCAAGTGATTTCTTTTGTTTAATAAACTCTTTCTTGTATCATGCTGTGTGTTCTCTAGATGACCACTAGTCCCCTGTTTCTAGTGTGAGCCACCCTGCCCTTGACAGCAGTGAGTAATAAACATTCCACAACATAAATAATGGGAAATCCGGTTTTGTGTCTGAAGTACTGTTCAAAAGCACCTTGGTGTTATGCAGTTTTGCTGAGGACCTTTGGCTGACAGATTTTCCCATGAAATAAAAAGTGCTAGCTGTTGACATGCAAATGTATCTGAAGTGTACACTTTTACCATCAAATTTTTCTGCTTTCTGGCTTAAAATCCTTTTTGCATGGAAGAGTAAAACCAAGGATAGCTTTAGAGGGCAGAAGTTGTCTGAACTTTAACAGAAGTTCACTTTGTGTTTTGCATTGAAATTCAGGTTGCTGCTTCTCTGGTCTAAAGTGATTCCTCAGTCACTTCAGGTGGTGATGCACGGTCCTGCACAGAGCAGAGAAGCAGCGTGATTTAGGAGTAGCAGTAGCAGAACTATTCCCTAGTTTGCCTCTGGCCATCTGGGGGAAGCTGCTTATGTTAACTGAACTGTGTCTCATAGTTTCTTCTCATTTTAAACAGCGAATAGGAATAGGATGAAAGCATGTAAGTCAGTGCCTGCTGCATATGGAATGTATGGAGTATGGCGATACACGTGAGAATCACTAAGACTGTGTATGAGACTTGGAGGCAACACCTCCATCTAAAGCCCATGCGCATCTACTGGAACTGGCTACATTTGGCAGGGCCTGGAGCGAAGTCTTAGCAGTTGAGTGCTTTAGAAGGGGGACTCCAAATGAATCCAAGTCTGTCTCTTTGCAGTGTGATCCAAAACTCCATCTCATGTATTTTAATAAATAAGAATTTAACATCTTTCTGTCTAGATGCAAAAATGGTGAGAAACACGAGCTGTGGCCATTGCTACTGGAAAGTTTTATTCCTGTATCGTTGTCTGTAGTAGGGATATCACTGGTACGCAGTGCAGGCACTCGTTTCTTTGAGTTAACGCTCTTAAGCAGACAACACCTGGGAATGTATGAATGAGTTTAGATTAGTCAGAATCAATACTTACTTGGGCGGTAATGAGCACTGGTCCACGTTTGAATTGTTCGCAGTCAAGTGTCTGACTTGGAAGTGTCTGAAGGGTGCATTGACGTCTGTCCTGATCCTCGGACCGTGCATGGGCGCAGACGTCGGGGCAGAGGAAATGGCACACCCGTGGGGGTTAGACACTAGGACTCTCAGCCCTCGGAGCTTCCATTTCTGCGATCAAGCCCACAACTAAAGGCAGAACAGGATGGGCTGAGCTTTCAGTTACGCTGAAGGAACCTGGAGTTGTTCCAGGGAAATCACAAAGCAAGGTTAACTCCAGCCTGACTCTGCTGTTAATGACAGCAAAATGTATTTGGCCCCTGTGCTGCACAGATGTTCTTGGAGAAATGGACCCCATTTGTCCCAAGCTGCTGGTGACTTTCACACATTTCCCTCTGATCACTTTAGGTCTTAGCTAGCAGGTTCCTGACTTACTTCCTCGTTACCTCTTAGATGATTAAGTATTTTTCCTGTATTTAGGAGAGTGAATTAATGGTAAGGATTTCCAGTGTCTGTTAAGTTGCTCTCTGAGGCAAACTGTTGCTCACATGTGGCGATGAGATTTTTTGGGTGGATATGTCAGATCCATCAAAAAAATATACCTTTCATCGCCCTCTCATTCTTACTTCATGGGCTTAATTAATAATGCCAGGCTGCTTTTCAGTCCTTTGGCCAGGTTCTGATCTCAGATAAACAGCAGAGTAGTGTGATTTAACAGCCTTGCTGATTCCCAGTGTCACTGGCTTGGAAAAAAAAATCATTAAAAAAATAAAGAAAAACAAGCCCACCTCCTGTTTTTTTTTCCAGCACGGAGTTGCAGAAGTCACTCTGCAGGGAGCTGGTCTCTCTCAGGAAGCCCGGGAAGTGGCGTTTTGGAATTAATATATTGCTCATCGGCTGTATCTTTTGTTGTGAACAGGAACATCTCATATCACAAGGGCTTTGCTGTTCTCTATTAAATAGGAAGTTGCTCTTTTAATGTTAAGAGGTAAGGGCAGGCGCGGACTGTCAGAGCTCCATTGACTCCGCCAGCTGAAAGCGTATTCCAGTGCTGCTGCGCTTAGCGTTTTCCTCGTGTTATATAAACATCTCTGTTTTATAGTTGGGGCCAGGATGTGCAATCTACGGATTGCTGCCTGTCCCTTGTCAGAGGCAGAGCTGCGCGAGGAACTGCGGGAGCTCCTCAGCACCGGGGAGGGACAGGAGTGATCTCTGGCAGAGCCGATGCTAAGGACTTGGATCAGAGCGGTTGGCACTCGTGCCAACATTGAGGTCCTGCTGCCACATGGGCATGCTGGCTTCAGGTGAGCCCAGCACCTGCCTCTGCTAAAGAAGTTGCTGGGAGCTGAAAATGGAGCTCTTATACAGGGTCCCTAAAATGTGCTTCAGTGCTTGCTTGAAGGTACCACACAAAAACTTGGGCTCATGATGCCAGAAGTCGCCAAGACAGTTTGTGATGCTGATACTAGATCACAGATATTCTAGGCTTTTACACCGGGGGGGGACCACCAGGAAAGCTGGCAAGAAAGCCCGGTTTTGCAGCACAGCCTTTCCTAAGGATTAAGGGAGAATATGGCAATTGTATCTCAGGCCAGTGGGCTTGGGCACAGCAAAGTTCATACTCAAAAGTCTTAACTTGCTTTTGTAGCTCTGCTTGAAATCACTTGCCTTCTATTGACAACTCCTGTGTCTTTCTAAATCCTTATTGCAGATGTGACTTTCCATCAGTTCAGATGTTGCAGGATCTGGACCTGCACATCCATAGCAGCAAAGACACCATGATCACTTCTTTTTTCTCTGCGTGCGTAGGAGTCACGTTTATCTCCATGCTGCCAGGCAAAGGAGGATGCCACACCTCTGGGAGCTTCTGGGGTTGGGTGGAGTGGGGAAGCGGAGAAGCAAGACACAGGCTTTGAGGAGCTCGAGAGCTGCGTTTCATGGATTTGCCTTTGAATCCAGGGCATTTTGAGACTTGGAACGTGTTTCTAGGGGCCCTGGGGGAGGAGGGTGACAATAAATCTGGGTCATAAATAACAGCCTGTTGCCATTCTAGTGATTTTTGACACACTGTGCTTTTCTGACAACAAATGGAGCAACAGACTGTAATCCGTGGGGCTTTCCTTGGCTCTCGAGCTGAGAAGGCGCTCGCTCCAAGTGGGTTTGGCTGCAAGGAACTCCCAGCTCTGGGGGTGAAGGTCAGAGGGGAGAGGAAGCGAAAGCACAGATAACGCTTTGTGTGGCTCTTCCCTTGCCAGACTTGGAGATTTTGTTGTCCTCAAAATTTGCCTCTTGCCCATTGCTCAGGAAAGCTTGATGGGTGATGCTGTGGCTGTTCCTAGAGGAAAATCCAGTGTTACAGCTCCAGAAGTGCATGTACATCTCCATCAGGAGAAAGCACCCAAAGAAAATGCAGGCCAAGTATGTCCTGCAAATGCCTAACAGGTCTAATTGCTGGGGCTGAAAATTCATCCTCTGGTGTCTGGGGTGGGCTGGGGAGCCCTTGTGACAGAAGGGAGACAGTCGGTCTCTCTGTGAGTGTGGCTGAAAGACAGAGTTAGTCTTGTAAAAGATCAGAAGTAGTAATGAGAGAGATTCAAAAAAGTCCCAGGTCCCCATTTTGGGGATGGAAAACTTTGCAGGATACCCCAGAGAGTGTGGGACATCTTGAACTCTGTCTGGCTTGGAATGCGTTTCCCTGGAAGATGTCCAATTCATCCCCTGGGAACCATCCTTCTGCTGCGTAATGTGACAAACTGGCCGGTGTGTCCCTTCCACCTGGGTTCAGACCTTCCCACACCTGGCTACGCCTTTCTGTGCAAAGGCTGTGGCCGATTCCAATTACAGTTTCCTTGTAAAATGGGATTTTTAATTGTGCTTATAGGCCCTGTCACCCTTCCTTGAGTTTTGCCAGCTCTTCTCTGTATTAGCTAGAAGATTGTTAGATGTAGAAGGAAGACAAAAGCACTGCATTCAATGTGCCTTTTTTGTGCTTTATTCAGGAAGATAAAGAGAATTGTTTGTAAGTGCAACTTTGCCTAACATCCATTACAAGGTGATGTATTGAGGGAGGCTCTGTCACTGTCTGGTTCTCAGGACAGGGATGGGTTGTCTTCTCTTTCTTACAGTCAGTAGATGTTCAGCACATCTGACATGCGAGAACTGGGCTGGACTATTTGCCTTCTTTTGGACGCAATCCAGCCTGGACTATTTGCCTTCTTTTGGAAGCAATCCAGGCTGAAAAGCTGGATTGAGCGTGAAAGCTCATCCTGTGGTTTAATGGCTAATACTGCGTCCTTGTTTAACTCCCACGCTTTTGTGCCTTGCGAGTGGGTAGGAAAGACTGCAGAGCCTGTACTGTGCACGGATCCCAACTCATCTTTGTGGAAAGCAGCATGAATGTTCATTATGCTTTGGAGTGCTTGCTCCATAGTTTTATTGTAATGTTTATTATTGCACAGGAGCGACTGTGAAAATCATGACAGGTTGTAGCTGGTCGGCATGTCTAAATGATGTAGGATGGTAGCAATAACTGTGGGGGAATGGTTGTTTCTTATTTTGAAATCGGTAAGATTGTCTTCCGCTGGTGCATTTACACAAACTTGACTTCTGCTGATAACATCGTCCTCTCTGCCAGGATGAGTGTTAGGGGCCTGTGGCAGCTTCCTGTGCCGTTGTGATGCTGGCTGTAGTCAACAGAGGGTTGACAGAGCTCAGAGATCAGCAGCTAAGCAATCTTGGGTAAGGATGTTTGCAGAGAAAAGTTATGCAAACCTGCATTTTCTGAAGAAATCAGCAAAGCTGCTGAGCGATGCAAATCAGTTTGACAGTGAAGTCGAGACCAATCCTTTAGAGATCAGCAGGCAAGCTTTATTATATGTCTGCAACAACGTGACTGAAAAGGAATCCAAGTGTCCCAAAACTAATGTTGTTCTCAGCAGATTGAGGAATCTGGTGCTGATGCTGGTGTGTTCTTATCTCAACAGCCACCTAACACTGCTCTGGGATCCTGTAGAAATCTGTCTTTCATTTTCCCAGGTCTTTTGCAGGTTTGGAATGTAATGCACGGTGCGTGGTAGAAATGTGGATGATGCTCTAGGTAGGAAGTCAAATTGAAAGGGATTGAGGGATTGGCATCTGTTGGCAACCCATGTCTGAACTAAGCAAATAGTTTTTTTTTTTTCTTTTTTTTTTGAAAAAGTACTGAGCAGAACTCATGGGGCTAACATAGGAGGAGAGATCCTGTGTTTTTTGTAAGCTCAGTAGAAACTTTCTGAGCTACTACTGCAGTGCAAATGCTGAATTTGGTTCATTTTCTTCTCCAAGGCTGTAGATTAAGGCAGCTTGATTGGTAAACAGAGTAAATGTGATGTCTGTTCAGACCTCTGAGAGACTTAATTTTGCCATATCCGTGTGGATTTATGGTGTCAATCCTGTGTTGTTTAATGCTTACAAACCTGAAAATTCTCAGTATAAAAATTCCAAACACTGAATATATTCAGCTGCCACATACAATTGTCAAATGGGTCCCCCCAGCTTTCTTAAATGGCACAGAAAGTTATGCCAATCAGCCCGCAGCAATACCTGCTTTACTGGTCTGTGCCGTTCACCTTGTTAAATAGCTGCAGTGTGTCTGTCTCAGTGGTGCTCACCCGACGTCACACTAGGAGAAGGGCAGTCTAGGAGATATAGCCCTTTCCAGCGTTGAGCAGAGATCTTGAGAGCTGTGCGGGTGCTAGGGGTTGAAAACCTGGCCCTGAGCTCAGTAGAAAATCGGGAGGGTTTTGACGGCACTCTGAGCAACAACAGGGCATGAATGACAGCATCTTCATGGTAGCATGTAGAAAAGGGTCTGCAGAAACTGGCTCAACGTCCAGGAGTTTATTTCATACGAGCCTGGGCAAAGCTGTGAAATACTAAAGCTTTTAGCCACATCTGACGTGAGGGTGCTGTAACACCGCTGGCCTTGGTCAATATATTATTAAACTTCTATGAAGGTGTTTAAGTGAAGACAGGATGGAGGTTTCTGCAAAGAGCACGACAGCACAGAACACAATGGAATTTGCTAGCGAGCCGTACGATTTTTCCTGCCCTCCCGCTTCACCTAGGTCTGTGGATGTGTTGAAAATATATGAGGTGAGCACGTTTTGGTATGAATGTGGCTGGCAGCAGACACAGATCATGGCTTAAACATGTGCGTTGCAAGAAAGAGGCTTTCTTGAAGCAGACAGAGAGGCCTGCTGTTGCCGTGCAGCCGTATTCATCGCCAGCGCTGATGCTAACATCATTATCAACATGTTTATATGAAGCTTGGCTGCAAAATGGCTCATCGTCCTCAAGTTTTTTCAGGAGAGTCTGTAGCTTTACTAAATACTTCTTTTATTGTGCTGCCAGGGGCTCTCCTAGAAGCCAGTAAAGGAGGTGGCCTATTTGGCCACAGTGATGTCTGGACCGGAGGTTCAAATCCCATGTATCTTAAATCTGTCTGCAGACTGGCAGGAGACCAAGTGGGTACCTTTTTCTCCAAATAATTGACTGCTTATGTGCAAATCAGCTTTTAACTGCTTCCATGATGCCTGGCTCACCAAAGCAGAGGGAAAGCATGTCTCTTCACCATCAGACTTGACTAGAAAACCTCACCCATCCCACGCTGGTTGATGCAGGGAATTTCAAAGGCAGGAGCAAGTCGACCAGCCTCTTGCTCTTCTGCATGTGGTCACCGTCCATCACTTCGAGGGAGTACCTAATGCTGCTATTGGCCTCCAGCATTTCTTTGTGATGTAGGAAACAGTCCTCCAGCTGGTCTCTGAAGTTATAAGCAAGTGTTGTGAAAAAAAAAGTGTAGTTTGGAAACTACCTAGAGAGGTGAATCCATATTTGCAGACTCTGGAAATCAGATGACACTGGCAGAAGATGTGCGAGAGATCTGCAGCTCAGGTGCCTGGGGCAAGCGGCCGTCACTCCAGGCCTTAAATGCAATGGCTTGTGTCTGCCAGTTGATTCAAGACCCTTCCTGTGGGAGGCTGTTGCAGATAATTTCAAGGCTTGCGTTTCTGTAGAAAAGTAGTCGCCAGTGACCCAGGTGGTAGATCTAGCCAGTAGGGCAGTTTTATTTGACTCTCGGGAATGTTGACTGGTCATTAAACCAACCCAACTGGAGGTATTGTGGTACATGGGGAGTTTCTGGTGGCTGGGAGAGTAGAGGAGAAGCAGGTATGTAAAGACAGAGCTCAGGTCTGGTAGCATTTTCTCACTTGTGTTGGTCTGTCCCTTGATTATTTGTCTGGAAATAACCGTATCCCTTGAGCTTACAGGCGCTGACTATCCCTGCTGAAGCAAGAAAGGCTAATGCTTAATGCCTGCAGCTCTTTCTTCCTTTCACTCCTTTATAGGTAAAGTCACTTCAGGTTTTGTTTCTAGCTTATTTTACTTCTCTTGAACAAGGGTGGTTTAATTCTGTTGGTAGAGCATCTAGTACACTGATGCCACAACCTGTTGTGAGTATCCTAGGTACTAAGGGTGCAAATTAAAATGAAGTATTAGCAGAATATCATGGGGTGAGGTTGAATTTATTGGCTTCTAAGGTGGAGTGCTGAGCAGAGACAGCCTGCCAGGCATGTCTGGAGATTGCAGGAACGATACAGCAGCCAAGCACCTTATGAACTTCTCATTGCTCCTTCGTCTGATTCATTTTTGGGTGCAGTGATGGTGGCACGTATCATCGGAAGAGGAACCTGGCCTGTTCCCTTTTCCCTGCTGGGCTTGGCTGCGGGGGTTATGGGTATGAACAGAGCATGGGTTGTGTGCAGGTAGAGATAAAACAAACCCTGTTTTGTCACTGCTCACTTAGGAAATTTTGACTCTGCAGCCTTCATTTAAAAACAAAAGCAGCAAAGCTAATTACCCTGGAGCCTCCAGCAAGATGTGAGATTTTGTGCAATACCCAGTGAATGGTTTTGTCTCCCAGCTGATGGCTGGATCCGTTTCCTGTCCAGAGTGCACTGGTGGAGAGATCAGCTTATGACAGCACTTTGCGGAGCCAAATGCAACTTTTAAACCCACAGCCAGCCCCGCACCAAGCTTTCCTGTTCATCCTGCCCAGGTGCGTGCTCGGATAAGGCAGCCGGGGTCAGACGGCCGAAGCACACGCTGCTTAAGTAAGTGCCTCTGAATTATATCTGAGTCCAGGACTCCCAAACTCATCTCATCTCCCGAGTTTTACTGTCCTTGCTTGTTGAGGGGGTGGTCTCCTTCCTCCTCATGTTGCTTCCTGCTGCAGCACTGGGAGTCTCCTCTCCTCCCACCTGGCTTCATGCCCTGTCCCCCCCCGGCGCTCGTGCTCTGCCCCCCCGTGCACACGCAGGCCCCTTTCCATTTAGGGCAAATGCTGCCAGGCCCCTGGCTTTGGCCTGCCTGCTGCATATCTCCAAGAGCCTTTGGATCCCCTTTTGTTTGCGGAGGCTGAAATCCCCTGCGTCTGCCGCGCGCGCGTGCCAAGTGCGGCTGGTGCCAGGAGATGGGTCTTGGAAAGCATCGCGCGGGAAAGCTGTGAATGAGGGTAGCCCAAAGCGGCGCCTTGCCCCGGAGGAGGCTTGGTGTTGACAGTGCCTCTGCCCCTCGCAGAAGAGAGGGTGAGCCTGCGAGCTGTGGCGACAGCGTGCGAGTCCCTCGCGTAATAACAGCTTAACCTCAACGGCAAGGAGCGCCCTGCGCCAGCGAGCCTGGAGGCAGCAAGGCTGCGCGCGGGTAGGCAGAGGTTGCCGGGCACGTGAAAGGGACGGAGGGACCTCTAAGGAAATTTCCCTAAAACCTTTCATGTTGGATCTCTTCTGCAGTGGCTATATTTTTAAAACTGCTGTGTGGCTTCTGCATCTGTAGAGGAGGCTGAATTTGTGTTAGGAGCACCCGCTATCTGAGAAATCGGTGCGGAGCAGAGGGCAGTGTCTTGTGTGCCGATGGGATATCTGGTGAGAGGGCATCTTTGCAGTCAGCCCCTTCGCCCTGGCCCTGTTTTTTTTTTAGCAGGAGAGGTAAGTGGTCCCTGAGTACCTGGAGTCCTACTGGGTTTAGTGTGCTTCCCTTGAAGATGCAGCTAGGATGACTGCTTTATTGCTGCCCAGCGAGCCTCCGTTAGCAGGCAAGTGTGGAATCAGTGTATTATAATGGGATCCAGTTAGTGCGGGAGCATCTTGGTTATGTCTCTTTTGTATGTCTGATAGTGTTTGCAGTGAGCTTTTAGAGAGGGCCCTGAGGTCTAAACACAAAGACAGACCTGGCTCACGCCTATGTGACTGGTTTCCCCAAGGGGAGCTGGTTCGTCCTGTTCCATGAGCCTGGCTGCTGGCTGGCTGCTCTGTTTCCCGTTTGGATTTATCCAGCCCAAGAGTTTGTTATGGGATTGATCGTGCCTAATTTTATGTATCTGCCATGCATATGTCTGTGTCTGGCCTAGTCGTGCTGAGGTGGAGCTGAGGGTATGGTCCATCTGACCAGATGTAGGTATCTGCCTTAGGATGATGCAAAAGGCAAAATCCATCAGAACTGCCCATGTCTCTGCTGGCCCGGTGGGAGCTGAGCAGGATTTGCCCAGCACAGACATCCAAAGCATTTGCTCTCTCCCAGCAAACAGCTCTTCCCTGAATTTGCCGCAGGCACTTGCACATTGCGCAGAACTGGAGGCTGTTTCCCGCACGCCGATGTGCGAGAAATGCACAGGTATGTCCTGGGATTGCCTGTGTCCTGCTGCCCACCCCCATCCACGTGCTTTGGCTCTGCGGGAGGCGACGGGCCTTTTGGGTGCAAGTTCACCTTGCTGTACCCGGATGCCAAGGCAGGGCTCAGCTGCAGGCAGTGCTCCCGGCGTGGCGTTCACGGCACGCATCCTCCCTTCTGCTGCCGCGGGGGACTTGGGTGGGTGGCCTGCAGCCACCAGGCGCTGACTGGAGACATGACGGTGCTTCTGCATCCCAGGCAGCCTGCACATACCTGGCGTGAGCGAGAGCTGCTCCTCGGTGCCCCGTTCGTGCAGCAGCCCTGGCGGGAGCAAGCAAAGGGCCGGGCAGCGAGCAGCTCTCACGGCTGGCGGGGTGCCGAGAGGAAGCTGCTGCACCGGCGTTAGAGACATCCTTTCCCCACCCGCAGCAGAGAGGATGATTCAGCGGCCTTCACCGCTCCAGAAGGCATCTCAGACGTTTTACCTAGGCTGGCCGGAGAGCCTGCGGGCGCCCCTTCCCACCCTTGTGCTGGTGGTTCGGAGGACGAGGGAAGGCCGGGGCTGCGCTAGGCGCCGTACGGATGCAGAGCAGCACGCCTCAGCTGGCGTGCAGACCATACCTGTGTTTTGTATCCTCGGGGGGGGGGGGCTTTCCCTGGCGTTTCCAAAGGCTTTCAAAAGGAAAGGAAACTTGTGTTCGTTCTTCCTCCCCTCTCTATCCGCCTGCCCTTGTTTCCTTCTCCTTAGCGTAGCGCAGCGAACTCGCGGCGCTTTGTCCGGGCTGCGCAGAGGAAGCCGAGTGGGCGTGGGACTGAGGCTCGCTGTGGGAATTGTTCTTATCAATCTTTTTGTGGTTGAAAAAGAACAATCCTAATAAAATCTTTGCTGGTGAGAAAGGAGCTCAGGAGGTACAGCTGGCCCGGAGGCCTGATCTGCAGCTCGTAGCCCTTTCTGCGCCTCGGCATTTGCTTTTCGGGTCTTTGCGGTGCCTGCAGACATGGTTGCGTGTCTGAAATATCTCAGAAGAGCAGGGAGAACCAAGGGGCTGGTGTGGGGAGCCAGAGCTGCTGAAAACGGCTTCTCCGAGAAGCAGGGGAGAAGCATAGGAAAAGCAAGTTTCCTAAAGTGAGCTGGTATATTTATGACTGGAAAGTTTGGGGTTGAAAAGGTCGTGAACAGGCAGCTGAAAAGAGCAGCAGAGGCAGTATCTGTAAGAGCTGCTTTCCCAGCTCCGGCATGCCGTACCCAGCTGCGCGGAGCAAGAAGGGAGGCTTGGAGAGCGGCGCTGCGTCTAGCGGGCCTGGCGTAACTTGAGAAGGAGGGGGAGGAAGGGATGGATGGATGGAGAAGGAGGGTGCCTAAGGAAGCTGGGATGTGCGTGTGGGAGGAGGGCCGGGCTTTGCATCTGCCGGACCAGGCGGTGGTGATCTCTGCGCTACCCCGGTATGGAAAGCCCATCCTGTGCCTGCGTCTTCTCTTTGTTGGGGAGGGATGACATTTCCAGCCCTGCCTTGGATACCACATGAAAACAAGAACGAGACACATCTGGAAGCCGAGTGCATGTGTGTAACAGTGCCAGTATGTCTCTTCCTGCAAACTCTCCCTAATTAGGGACTGCCGGGAACTTCTCAGTAACGGGAATGGCTTTTTTTTCTCCCCTTGCAACTACCATAGGGCGCGCACATGGTGGCAACGGGGGGAGGTCTTCTGCACCTCGAGATAAAGGCACTGCAATTTCTTCTGGAGTCAGATGCACCCCTCAGCCACAGGGGAAGGCTTTGCAAATGGAAACATGCTGTGCTCTGTGTGTGTGCGTGTGTTAAAGTCATCAGAGGATGAGCAAGGTTTCTGAATCCTCACGCTCCCATTAAAATATCTCTGCTGTCGTGCAACACTGGGTTTTGTGCCTGTGTTTGGCTTTAACATTAAAACGTGCTATTTAATAATACTTTAATTAAATAATTAAAATAAATATAATTTCTGCTAATCTGCACTTGGGCCTTAACCCACTGAACCTCATATTTTCTTAAGAAAATCCGCCCTGAACGTAAATGAGAAAAATAAGGGAGTTAGCCTGCGTTTGGTTTGACGGCATGAGGCTCAGGCAGATGCAGTTCCTTCCGTCCCCTTTGCGTTTCCCTCCACGCAAGCCTCTTCTGCCATTTAATCAACGCCAGTGAATTGTGCTTGCCTTTCCTTCCCAGGCATCGCACTCTCGCAGCCCGCCCCACCGACGGGCTGGGGAGCCGGCAGGACCTGTCCGGCGGAGGACGAGCGTGGGCTGCGCGAATGCTCTGTTTTTCCCCTCCGCACGTCCCCTTCCCTCCCTTCGGTATCGGACCTGCCGGCTGGCTCTTTGGCTTGTGCTGGGGCGCTCGCTGGGCGTCTCGGCCCGGGCTCGGCAGTGGGTTTTCCTTTCCAGGTTCTCGGCACGCACGGTAGCCAGAATTGCTGGCTCTGCGCGAAAGACGTCAAGCTGGGCTCTGACACCGATGCGACGAGCGACTCGGGGGTTTGCAGCATGAGGTCAGCGTAGTCAACAGCCCGCTCATTGAGCACATACAGGTCACTGTATAAATGGACAAATTGCTCATTCAAGTCAATAAGGCTTTGAGTGCTGCTGGAAGCATAGCCGGGAGGGAGGGGGGCACGTTCTTGCCAGCTACAGCCCTGCAGCTGAGGAAAGCAGCACAAGGAAGACTTCATGGAGGCTGCCTGGAGCCCAGGGCCCTCTGCCTGCATCCTTCTGGCTGCTCCTTATCCCTCCACATGTCCTGCCCTATTCAGCAAGTCTGGTCTCCTCCTAAGCACACATTTCCCTGCCTTTTCTGTGCTGCATCTGCCAGCGTTCCTGCCACAAGCATGCAGAGCTGCAGAAATAGGGAAACTGAGGAAGAGCGTGTTCTCCCGGAGCAGAGTTGTGTGTTCAGAGCCCAGTGGTGCCATCAGGCTCTGAGCAGAGCTGTTGCTAATTTGTGGTTGTCCTTCCTAATCACTTGGATCACGTGCCTGGTTTGAATTCCAGCCTCTGATCCTAGCACCAGTGTAAATCCAGGGCAGTCATTGATTCCAACTTAGGCAAGGGAAGATTCAGTCTCTGGATGCTGTTGGGAACTGTATAAAGTTTGTGCACGCGTGGCACAGAAAAGACACCACTCGGTTCTCAGATGAATGGAGTGAGAAGATGAATGTCAGTCCTACAGTGGCCCTGCCCACTGGTCCTTTGTCCTGTTTGACGAGGAGCTTATCTTTGCTCTTACTGCTGACATAGTGGAGTTAAACTCGGGATGAAGTTAAGCCTTTATCTTCTCCACATATATCTCCCTACTGGAGGTAGAAGAGAAGAGGAAGCAGAGATCTTGGACCTACAGTTGTTCCTCTACCTGCCCAGCTCTGATGGGGTCTCTCAGGCTCTGGGGTTGTCCCATGACACCATGCTTGCTATTTCACCAATTTGTCCAGTGAACGTCTGAGAAGCTGTAGGGTGGAAGGGCACCTCATTCCTCATGCTCCGGCTGTCACAGGCACCACATCATATTCTCTTTACTACAAGTGGCCATGACCCACCTGGAAACTTGTGTGATTTTTTGCCCCCTTGATTTCATGGCAGTCCCTGTATTGCTCCCATCACTGGCTATTAGCATCTTCTTCTAATTCGCAGCCTATGGGTATTACTGACCTGCTTATATTTATAAAAGTGTTTGGTTTTGGATTTAGGCTTTTTTTATTCTTTTGGCTATGGTGATCTTTGCCCACAGTACCTTTCCCCTGTGGTGTATATCATTGCAATATTTCTAGCAGCCATAAAGCCTTTCAGCCTTCTTTTTTGCTAGCTTTTACTTATGCTGAGTAGCCAGGATGAGACCAGACAGAGCACTAATGATTTCTACTTTGCTACTGAAAGTATCTTCTTTACTACATTTAGGAGGACGCTCACTTTTTTTTACTTTTTTTTTTAACTGCATC
Organism: Apteryx mantelli; assembly: GCF_036417845.1. Taxonomy (NCBI): domain Eukaryota; kingdom Metazoa; phylum Chordata; class Aves; order Apterygiformes; family Apterygidae; genus Apteryx; species Apteryx mantelli. Next base: position 7,883,131 of record NC_089996.1, read on the forward strand.
GCACTGGTGGCTCAAAGTCAAGCTGTGACCCACCAGTGCAGTGAGGTCCTGATGATTAACTCTCTGTTCAGAAGTGAAGACTTCGTTAAAAACCCCTTAGGTACTGACTTGCATTCATTCTGCTAGTTGTCATCCTGCTTCTGTTATCCAGTCTTCAACTCTATCCAATTCATTTTGTGCAGGACACTGACTCTCTGTTTATAGACGTCACTTTGTAGCCTTGCGGCACCAGGCAGATGAGAGATGAGATCTGACTGCATTTAATTGTCCAACAATCTTAAATCAGTAAATCTATTTTGCATTTTGTAACCTTTTCCATGATCTTAGTTTCCTTACAAATGTGCATCTTTCATGGCTCAGTGTCCTTAAGCAGAGACCTTTCCTTGCCCAACTTCTGTGTTTTTTCAGAACTAGAGTTGAGCAAAGATTTTTCTCACTAGGGTTTGAGTTTTTGAACTGGAGCAGAACTGGATTGGGAGCTTCAGAGAACTGCAGTGAACTTTTGGACTCCTCTTCCTTTTAACTTCCTGGTTAAGCCAGGATGGGAAGTGTGAATATCATTGAAATAAGGCTATCCGCAGTGTATTTCCTACTCCCTTAGAAGCAGGAAGAGTCTGAAGTCTTGTGAAAGAGCTTTTCCTTGTGAGAATTCCTGCGTAATCAGTAGGGCTGGATTTATGGTGTCATCTACATAAAAGCACAGGCGGAGATGTTGGGAACTGAACGTTTTTTCTTCTTCCGGAGTCTTTCACATCCCCTGCCAGTCATACTGGCACGGTTTCCAAAGAGCCCGGGGCCAGATTCTGCAGTGCCCAGCACCACAGTTAGGGCCTGGTCTTCCTAAAAGTTTATTACTTGCTAGGTCCCTATTTCTGAGTGATTGATGTTATGTGCCTCAGTTCTCCCAGCTGTAAAACGGAGATCGTAACACCTCTTCATGCTGGATTTGGAAGCAGAAACGTTTTTTGGGCAGAAGCATAAGAACTTGAAAGGTGCAGGGAACACACGAGCAGAAGGCAAGGATGTGTCGGTAATTGCAAAAGCCTTTTTTGCTTATAGAGAAGAGATGTTACTAGCCATTCCTTCATCTTCAGAATCTGCCTTTTTGGGGGCTGTTATACCTTTGTTTTAATATGTTGCCCCATATTGGTGCTGCCCTTTGGACACAAGCTGTCCGGATGGCCCTGTTGGTGCTGCACTGTGATTAGCTGTGAAGCGATGCTGCAGGGATGCTGGCCACCTACGTGGATGGCAGAGGGGTTAGTGTTGTATGGTGCAAGATCCTCTACCCACACTGTGCACCTACCCTAAAAGGCTGAGAAGGATGTTTCATCCATGATCAGTGGCAAATTGAGCTCAGCAGTGAAGACTTTTGGATTTCCAGTGGAAATATGAGGCTGTTAATAAGGATACTTAGATGCTCTTACGTAGTACTTTTGATGAGTAAGTCTCAAAGCATTTTATAGAGGAGGCTAGAATCCATAAAGGGTTCTGTTTTCTAATTAAAATAAGAGGAGGAAAAGGAAGATGACGTGGATTAATTTACCTGCTTTCGTGTGCTAGATAATTTAAGATTCATGTAGCCGCAATGACTCATGCCATGTAGTCTAAGCGAGCCTCTGCTTATGACTGCAGCAGATTGCGAGTCTGATAAGAGAGCAGCGAGGGTTCAGAAAAACCTTGACTTGTGGGAGGAAGAAAATCTGCCTGAAAACTGCATTCTTGGCGGCCTGCAAACAAACTGCAGTGCTGTTTAACATGTGTGTGGATAGAAAAGTCTCGTCTGCCTTAGCCCGACTTGAAAAAGTATCTTCTAATGCTGATACCTTCCATGTCCCTGGGTTTTTTTCCCTCTTGCTGCTCTCTCTTCTTGAAGTGACTTTCTGTCTTCTCTGCATCTCCAGGCAGTTAATGGTCCACCAAATCTAGTTTTAGGGCAAAAGCAGTGACCGGTACTTGCTGCTTCTGAGGAAGGCTGTACTGTGATTTGGAGAAGCCCATGAGGTCCACCACTGTCTGGAGGGACTGGAGAGCCACTTGAGCTCCTGAGCACAGAGCTAATACTACTGTTTACTTAACCTGGTCGTTAAGTGCTTTGGACAGTAGGATGCCTTTGCCAAAATCTGCACTAGGAAGCGTGGTTGTCCTTGTAAGGCGTTGCAGGTTTCAGCGGGACATGTGCACAACATCTGTAAGTATGAAATGGCAGGAATGGAGAGCAGCCTAATGTCAGCATCTGGGGGAAGGTGGAGGTCTCAGCAGCTAGCTCAGCTGCCGGAATTTGACCGAGTGCTTTATGGGGCCTGGGAGAAGCAGATCACAGAAGACAGACAAGTTAAGAGAACATATTTTAAAAAGTCAAGACCACACCATTCAAGATGTTAGTGACAGCCCAAGAGAAGATTACCCAAGGAACAAGAGTCGAAGTTACTTGCAAGTGCTGAGCATCATCAGATCATGCTAGTCTAAAGTTGGTGATCTCCTGTTTTACAGGCTGCTTTCTCAGAGACCAGAGATCACTTCTAGGACAGCTAAAGAGCATCACAGGAAGTTTGTTGTTCATCTAAAGAGCAGAGTGATGGGGAATGAAAAAGGGCTGGGCAGTCAATGTGCTGAGTGGCCTGCTTTACTTAGGGAACCGTTGTAATACAGCTAGAAAAGTCAGCTACTTAAAACCATTCTTCAGCTTATGGTTTCCAGAGTAGGGATTGTATATTGGATATCAGTTACCCCAAAAAGGCTTCTGAAGATCCTAGCTATCAGGAAGCTCGAGGTGAGTCCTCTGGTACAGTAAAAAGTTAGTGAGGCCCTTGGCTGTATAAGCAAGGGAGTAGCAAGCAACAGAAGAGATGTGATTTTTATGTGGTATATGGCACTGAGGAGAATGACACAGGTATGCAGTACTCTCTTCTCTTTATTTAAAAAACAGAGTTCTCCCTATTAGAAACAAACAAACAAAACCAAACACTTGTGGAAAATGGGGAAAAAGGAGCAAGAAAATCACACAAATGACTAAGGGACTGGAGAAAATACCTGACACACGGCCCAAAGGAGCAAAACCTGATTAGTTCATCAAAAGGGAGATAATTGACTTGATTAGTGTGGGAGAGCTTTCGTCAGGAGAAGATTCAGGGTCCTAATCTCCTCAATCTGCTAGACAAGGGCGAAACAGAGCCTGCACCAAGACTGAATTTGGATTAGCTGTACAATATGTGTTTTTGATATGCTGATGATGAACCCCAGAAAGAAATTTCAGGGAAAGTGGTAGATTCTCCATCCCTTCGGACTGGGTTCTCCATCTTCATCTGCAAAGCTGTCCACCTTTCTAGAAGAAAAGTTTTAGCCAAACACAGATTTGGGGGCTCAGGATATAGGTGACAAACTAAATGAAATGGTACCTAGCCCGCTAGGTACAGACTAGATGACTGAATGATTCTTTTGGTCTTACGCATGGTAAAGCCATGCCTCTGATAGAGATTAAATCAGATAAAGGTGCAAGAAAGTCTCTAAGAGAGAGAATTATGGGCTTATCTCCCCTCAAGAAAAGCTTGTTCCTCCTCTAAGTAGCAGGAACTTGGGTTATGCACTTGTGGGGTGAGTTGTTTACATATCTTCCTGTTTTAAATATTTACTATTAGAACCCTGGATATTCTTGTTATTCATTACTTGCTGTAATTTTCCATCTTCCTCTTGCCTTTTCAGTGCCTTAGGTACACATGGGTGTAATAGTCACTGTCCTGGCAGCTGATTTTAATGAGAATGAATGCTTACTTATACCCAAGACATTTTATTTTATACTTCTTGGGCATGTCCTCTAGGCCTGTCGATTTGCTGAACCTTTATTAGCAGCAGATATTAGATCCAAGAGGATAACACGTTATCTTTGCTTAGAAAATGCAAAGTGACACGGAGAAGCGAGACTGCATGAAACTATCTCAAACTGTCCTGCTGAAAAGCTTTGAGCATCCTCACCGGCTGTATAGGACAGGCTGATGCCATTATGATACTCTGTAACCAGAATAAATCAAGTAACAGCTTCTTCTAGTGGTTTACTTCTTATTGCCTCCAGTGAACATCAAAAACAGAGTCCCTGTCACAGTGCAACACTCTTCTCTGTGTGACTTTGACCATTAAAAAATACGCTCAGCCCTTCCTAAGATTGGGCCTATCGCTTTGTTTTTTTCACTCTGACAGTGTTGATTTTTAATCTGTCTTGCTTAGTTCATTTTTTCCCTTTTAAAACCAGTCTGCAACCTTGTGATGACAGTGCACCAGGGGGTTATGATTCTTAACAGCCTTCATAGAAGTCTAATCCAGGTTATGCAGCTCCAGCAAGGGAATCGTCACCAGCTTTTAGCAAAGCAGCTTTTTCTCCCTTACTAACTAGGGATAAATATCGACATTTTTACCTACTTGAAGTGGTTTGCGGACGTGACCTGCACGTTAGCACTTGACGAGAGAAATAAAACCACTTTCTTTCAAAGTCAGCGCCACTGGTACGAGTCAGCCAGCATGTGGTCCTGGGTGACGCAGCAAGAGCCACCGCTGCCCGAAGGCTGCGTGTGAGCACGGGAACAGCAAGGACCCAGCCGAGGCGCTGAAACTAGTAGCCCTGGCTGTAAATCCAACTTCATTCTTGCTCTAGTCCAAGGAATTTGGAACAGGTAACAGGGACGTTCGGGTAATAAGGACATTCAGGGAGGCTTGTGCCCGTGTCTTTCTAAATAACAGGTCACATGGCGACACATTTATACGTCTAACCTTGTGATTGCACAGACGTGCAGAGTATGCTGCTCTTTGAACTGTTGTGGTATATTGGTTTCTGATATCGCTAAGAATTTAAATGAAAGAGATCAGCATTAATTTTTGTGAGAGGAGGAGGAAAACCACAGTGTCTATACCTTATAACACCTTGCATCTGTTTTAAAGGTGTGTTGCTCAGACTATTTAAGTGGTTCTCACGTTTTAAAATAATACTTTTCCTTGGATTAAAACCTTAAGCTATTAACAGTGGGTAAAGCCTAGCTCAACATTGCTTTCCATTCTGCTTTTTCTTTTTTTTTAACTTGGAATTTCTTGAGGTTGTGAAATTGTTGCAGTTGGTTTCATTTTCTGGTTCACATGCGCTATCGAAAGTCTGTGGTGGCTGTAGACTTTGGAAGTGGGAGGGCTATAAAATTAAAAGTATAAAATAAGTGATGAAACACGTACCTTCTGCAGTAACAGAGGGCCAGATTTGTCCTCCTGTTTTGCATAATTCTTCTTTGGGAGAACCATAAAGAGGATTAAAACCTGAGCCCATTTAATTTTACTTTTCCCATTGACGTGTCCAAACACATTCAGTGGGTAGCAGTAGCACTTAAACGATGCTACTAACGCATGAGACGGGGCGGATAAAAAGGCAGAGGGTCAGTCAGTGAGGCAGAATCTGAGTCAACACAGGAAGGCAGAAACATTATACAGACTGCAAAAATGGAGAGACGAGGAGGTAAGTCTGCACGGCGGAGACTGTGGCTCGCGTAGGTGCGCGGAGCTCGCGTTCAGCTTGCTAGCTCTGGATGGAGAGGAACACGGCTGCAGCAGCGGAGCTCAGCCCAGCTCGCTACCTGGGTGTTAACTCAGGTTTGGAGCAGGGTTTGCAGTCTCTCCTGTGGCTTCGCGCTAATCATCTACGTTTGGCTGCAGAAACGGCTTGGGTTTGATGGCGATGGGTACCCTTGTGGTAGTTAGCGATTCGGTTTGGTTTGTAGACTTTGAGGAAGGAGCAGCTGTCGGAAGAGAAGGGGGTGACTGAGCTGCTGTTTCCCCAGCAAAGGTGGAGGGAGCGTGGAACTGAAAGGAGAGTGGGTTATTAGCGCTTGAAAGCATCACCGGTGTAAGCCACCAGTTCAGCTCGGTGCCATCCCTTTCCTGGGACATCGCTAGGTCTGCGTCTGTTTAACACCGGTCTCATGTTAAATAGGGAGCGATCTAACGACGCGCCTATACAACGCGGATTTCAGCGCGTGTTTTCTTCTGCGCTAGCGCCCGGTCCGGGGGTGCCGGACGAGCTGACGCCTGCTCCGGCACTGCGGAGAGAAGCCGCAACGGCCGAGGGGAGGCTGAGCAGCGCGGCCCGCCGGGCGCCTCTCGCTGCGTTTAGCGCGGGCTCCGGCGAGCGAGGCCGGGGCGGCGGCGGGCGAGGCGGCGGGCGAGGCGGCCCCGGGCCGGGCCGGCGCAGGACGAGGGGGGGGGGCGGCGGGCGAGGCGGCCCCGGGCCGGGCCGGGCCGGGGGGGGGGGGGGTGGCGGCGTGACGGGCGGCGGGAGCAGCCAGTGCGAGGCGAGGAGGCCGGGCCGGGCCGCGGCGTGGCAGGGAGCCCCGCGTGTGCGCGCGGAGGCGGCCGCTGCCGCTCGCCCTCCTCCATTCATTCGGCCGGCGGGAGGCGGCGGCGGCGGCGGCGGCGGCTGCGCGCACCCGCCCCAGGCACCGCGCAGCCGGGCGGCAGCGCCCCGCCGCCCCGGCCATGGCCGACCCGGCCGTGAACGCCCAGCTGGAGGGCATCATCTCGGACTTCGAAGGTGGGTGGCCCCGGGGGCCCCCTTGCCCCGGGCGGCGCTGCGGAGGAGGGCGGGGAGCGGACGCGGCTCGGCAGCCCGCGGCGCTGGGGAGGGACGGGAGCAGGGCAGGGGAGGGACGGGGGAGCCGCTTGTTGCTCCCCGGCAAATCGAGCCGAAGCGCTGCGGGGAAGGGGCAGGAGCTGCCGCTGTCTCGGTCGGGTCGGGCCGGGCGCCCCCCTGCCGCCCCCCCCGCGCCTCCCCGTGGGCCGCAGCGGTGCGAAAGCCGCAGCGCCGCCGCGGGCGTCTCCGGGTGCCGCGGTGGGGCTGGGGTGGGGGGGGCGCCCCCCTGTCCCGGGGGTCCCCTGCCCCTGCCCGGGGGGGCCTGGCAGCGCCCTGCCCTCGGGGCGGGGAAGCCGCTTCGCTCGGGGCCGCGGGGAAGCAGCTGCGGTGAGTCACTGCCACCGGCGGAGGCCCCGCTGCTCGGGAGGGCAGGGGACAGACGTGCAGGCTGCGACCTCTTCCTCGGCCGCACCGAAAAACCGCTGGGCCCCCGCGTCAAGCGGCACACGCGCTCCTAGGTAGGGCTGGAAACGCTGAGGTGTCCGCAGCTGGCCGGCTGCCACCTCACATCCTCCGGCAGCCGCTGGAGCTCGGAGAAGATTGTTTTCAGCGCTGCCTGCGCGCGCTGGTGTCTTTTGTTTGGAGCAGCGTTGCACCCTGTTGTTATCTGCGAAGGCAGGATCTTATCGGAGATTTTTCTTTCCTGCCTTTCCAAGTTGCGTAGTTTTTTTGTTTTTTTGTTGTTGTTTTTTAGCTGAAAACGCGTCGCTGACACAATTAAAAGTTTGTGAATCCCCAGGCTCAGGTCTTTCTGTTGGTTCCCAGATCTTGGATGCAAGCGTAGCTATAAAGTAGCTGTGAGATGGATAATGAGTCCAAGTTTCAAAAATGCCCATAGCAGGAGCTGCCTGCCCTAGAAAGCTTTTCATTTGTCCTGTGGCAGAGCTCCAGTTGCCTGATAGCGCTGCAGTGCTCTGCTGCGCAGTATCTCCTTGCAATCCCCTTGGCATGCTGGAGGGGATGCCTTCTCGCTGGGTGTCCGTGGCTCTGCCCAACACGCTGGCTTTTCAGGGAAGGACGAGAAAGTAACCGACTTGAGTGTGTGCTGCTGCCAGAGAAGCATGTAAGTTAAGGGCAGGCAGAAGAGGAGCATGGGGATTTCTCTGAAGCAGGCATGGAGAAAGCAGTTTGGGGAGCTCGTCTTCCTAAGCAGAGCAGAGTTTTGGAAAAGCAGCTCCGTCCCTGCGCACATGCACTCTCATGTCTTGGCTGTTATCCAAACTGAGCTTCCTTCAGTGGCTTTTAGGAAAAAGAAATAGTAGAGAGAGCTGTGATGAAAACTTACTCAGGGGCTGCGTGTTTAGCTGTGGGCTGAGACAACTTCACTGCCTCCTGGTGAGCTCAATTCTTGCATTTTGTGAAGGAGCAAAGTATTGTTTTTCTTGCTTTGTAGATGAGGAAGCTGAAAGCACAATAGTTCCTCTTCCAGGTCATACAGGAAACGTGTGGCAGAGCTGAGAACTCAACACACTTCTGAGTCTCAGTTTGGTCCCCTCACTGTAACATGTAGCCACATCCATTTTCTCTGTTTCCAAGCCCCTGGGCTTTATTCCGCACGGCTGAAGTCATGGCAGAGCGCTGTGGGTGGAGGGCTTCGGGGGAGACTAGGGGACGTCGCATCCTATAAGCCACTAGTGGCTAATGAGAGTCTGAGTGCAGGGACCAGTCCGAACGGACGATCGGTTTTGCACTCTTGGCTCCACGGTGCATTTGCAACTGCCCTTTGGGGACTTGCGAGCTTCCCCGCTGCAGTGCTCCCAAGTGCTGATGTAATTACAGCCCTTTTTTTTTTTTTGCCTGCCCCAATTGCATTTAAATCTCTGAAGAGTGAGTAATTCTCTACTTGAATATGATCAAGACCCCGCTGTGAGCCCTTGGGCTGTTTGTTCCAGGATGTGTGCGTTCCTCTGTGCCATGAAACCGCTCCGTAGTGAGATTTTCAACCCATAGAGCTCTTTATAGCTCCTGCCTGCGTACGGAGAGAGGCTGAGGAAAAGCTCTGTGCATCTACAGCCAAAAGGTCTGGTCTTGCCCTTGAGCAGGGATCCAGGCTACTGTTTCACAATTTAATTAGCTCTCCCAGCAGCACAGCAGCTTCCCAAGAACAGGGCAATTAATTTCTGGCCTGCAGGGCAGTAGATGCAGTATTCGTGTCTGCTGGGTGGGTATCTCAGCCTGAGGCAGCCCATGGCCAAGCAGGAAAGATCAGCCAAAAATACCATGAGGCAGAAACACCAGATCATCCAGCGGCCAGCGCCCTCTTTGTTCTTGCCAGTCACAAGCCAGCTGCCTTTCCGAATCACCTTGATGGTTCCTGCCCAGCTTCCTCTTAATGTCTCTTCCAGACGTACGACTAACAGGTTTCTTATAACTGCTGGAGCACAGAAGGCAGAGAGGTAGACTCAACTGGATGGGCTGCTGCCTGGACCATAGGAGCTGTCACCCTTAGAGAACCTGTGAAGGATGCAAGGGCCCTTTTGGAGGGGGAAGTATTCAACTATGGTTAGGTTTCCAAATCATGGCAACGTGTGGAGGGGCAACACGGCACAGCAGATTGCATGCGCTCTTCCTTATGCCTGGTGATGTGATGGGGGTGATTGCTTTGGGCTGGGTAGCAGTGTTTCCACTTCTCACTGAGCTAACAGGTACAGTGGTGAAGGCATTACTCCCATTTATTTGCCTGGCAAGAACTTCCTCCTCTTTAATAAGAGGAGAGCATTATTAGGTTTGCCAAGATTTGCAGAACGTAATAGTTACTCTTCTGGGTTTCCAGACTTTGGCAGGTCTTCTGAAGCGTCACTGGTGCAGCCTTGATTGTGCCAGTACTTCCCACGCTCACGTCTGCCATCAGACTGTCAGGGCTGATCCAAAATGGAGCGGTGCCCTGGGGCAGCCAGCCTCGCGGTGCAGCAGAGAGGGGACTGCAGCCAGCTCCGCTTCCGTAACCTGAAATATGTACCTGGGAGCAGTGTGGAAGGGAGCTCGTTGCAGTACTCAGACCAGGTGGTGGGACTCTTGTGCGGTGTGTTAACTTTGTGTGTGTGTTTGTGTGTAGACCCCAGACTGCCCTGATCCTGTTCAGGTTGACTGATCCTGTAATGCCAGCGTCTTAGATATTCAACTGTAGACATCGTGGGATCCTGAAGATTAAGAAACTTGCATCTTTGGTGGCTTGTGATAATGTCCAAAGATAACTCCGTAGTGGGGTACTGATGCCTTTTCTTAAGGATTTCAAAGCACCGCGCACACATGCTCTAATGTGTGTTACTTAGAGAGGCAGAAGAGATCTGTGTCTCTGGCCCTCTCCAGGGAAACATGCCTGTTACCAAACGCAATCGCAGGGGTAATTGAGGGTCGGTTTTGCTGGGAATTGCTGATGGTGAGTTGGCAGCCACGATGCTGAACGCTCTTTGCCAATGCTGTCAATTAACACCAGATTCGATTCCTCGTAATCATGTCGGAGCACAGAATTTCATAGCAGATGCAAATGGCAAATGACAGTAAATGCCGCGTGGTGCTGTAATCGCATGAAATTGCAGGGTAGCGTCGTGGGGTAGAACGTAATTGGTAGAACTAGAGGCTGGGTAGGACATGAAGGCTTGTAGCTTTGCTCTGGCAGAAACCTCAAGGCAGCCTTTGTTGACAGTGGTTAATCCTCTGGAGAGCTTTCCCTGACTTATTCTTTTGCCTTAGCCCAAGCCCAGACATGGATCTTGTGAAATCTGGGATAACATCGCAAAGCTGAGCTGCCCCAGGCAGCCAGCGTGGGACACGCACCGCTCATGGAGCGTGCAGTTGTCAACGTGCAAGCCTTGGCTGCGTCGCAGTCGCGGTAGCTGTACGCTGCCATGGAGCTGGGCGTTGCGAGGGCCGGGAGCCCCCCAGCCCTGCCAGCAGCCATCGCTCCTGATGGGGAAGGGTTTTCTGGTTCTTCTGGCATTGGACACCCCACCGCCACATGCTTCTTGCACTGCCCGCCGCACGCCGCTTACAGTATTTCAGCACAGGCTGTGTCTCAATGAGGTCCTGAGTTGTGCTGTGGTTTTCATTGAAGACTAAAACAGGCAGCCAGGTTGTTTTCCTAAGGGGGCCGTATTAAAAATCAGCATTTCTCTGTGTGCAAATCTCATGGGCTCATCCCTGCAGTCCTTAAAATCTCCTTCAGCGAACGCATGGGCTCTGTTTGGGCCGCGTGGCTGCGGTTCATCCCCGAGGCTGCCCGGGGCTCGCATTCCTGCTGCGTGCTGCTAGGGGAGCAGCTGCTGCCTGCATGCTGCAGATGCTGAGATCCAACCGTGGTGCTAATATTAGCAGTAACGCGCCAGAGGGATAGTCACAATGTTATGTGGGTGATGTGACTTGAATTCAATATGGTGAGAAGCCCGGGAGAGGGGATGTGCCTGGTGTTTCCATAACTGTCTCCTTTGGGTTCAGGCTTCTCCTGCTGTCCTTTAAGCCTTGCTGTGGGCTGGCAGGGCAAGCTATCAGCTGTGCTTCTGCGCTCACTTGCATGGGACCAGGGTGGGAGACCAGGTATGTGACTAACAGTCCCATGAGCGTGGAGGTTCAATGCCTGGAAAAGGAAACACAAAGAGATCTTTCAGATTACATCTAGAATTGAGGCAACGCTCCCGAATGCTCCAGTTGTTGGATTTCCTTGACTGTCCCCAAAAATGAGGTTGTAACTAGTCTCTTCTGATACTTTTTATCATCAGGCTTGTGTGGGTAGAATCAGCTTCCGCTCTCCCAGCTGATGGGCCATGTGTGCTGCTCCAAGACAGGCTGCCACCTCTAATATTCTCAGAAACCTTTATGGAGACCTCTGAGAGTTTTTTTTTTCTCTCTCTTTCTCCCATCCTAGCTATGTTTCCGAATCGGAGATAAAAGGCTGGGGTGGCTGGAAGTGTTCTGCCAAATCAACACGTGGTGTGAAAGGCCGAACAGCCCAAGGAAAGTGCCTGTGGGAAGGCATGAGTTATCTTTTCCCAACAGAGCTGGTGTTCCATGCTCAGAGTGGAAAAATTGTATCTGTCTGTTAACAGCAATGGAGACCTGCATGAGTAGGTTGTTTTTTCCCCGTGTATATTTAGTTCCTTGGGAATAAAGAGGTTGTGAGGGGGTGGGAAAGGGAGGAACAGGACAGGGATCTCTTTGTGCACATGAGCTGGGCTCTAGGGATAGCCTTTGGCCCTGGTTAGGATGTAGGATCATCCAAAGGTCATTGCTAATAGTCATCTTATGCAACGAGGGCTGGGCTGCCTCTCCTCGGGGGTGGGCAAGCGCTCCAGCGTGGAGCAGCGTGTCCTTGGCTCGGTGTCAGGATGGAGAGCGTCCAGTGTTGGCTGGTATGGGTGAGCTCTCGCGATCCCCTTGAGATCAGTCTTGGACAAACTGAGCAGAGTGTTGCACTAATAATAGACACCTGTCAAAAGTGGTTAGATGGGAAGGGACAGGGTGTGGGTGAGGGCTTTATGCCTGAGCCAGCTTGGCTACTTTGGCTGCGCAAGCACGCTGCTGGTGCCTGGAGGTAACTCAAGCTTTTGGCGCGTACACCATACTGGCCCATCCAAATACTCGCCAGTCTCTGGCATCCTGGTAACCTCTTCCTGAATTTTAGGCTCACCTAAAATGTAATCACTCTCCTGCTTTGCTCTTTGCTAATTGCTGGTTGGTGGTTTATGACAGCAGAGTGAGTAGGAAGCACCTCTGGTGCACTTTGGGTTACACTAACACGGCCTAGAGACCGTGCCTACATCTCTAGGCCAATAAATGCCAGCAAACCTGCTGCAGAGTGAGGGTCCTGGCACATCAGAGGTGCTTGCCCGTGGCTGCATTGCCGGGGTGCTGATCTAATTTCTGTTTTTCAGCCTGGCTTCCTCTCTCCTTTCAAGGAGCTGAACAGCCCGTTTTCCCAGGAGCCAGAACCCAGACAGCAGCAGCGCAACCCGGACTGGGACTTGTCATAGATCCAAAGACAATAATGGAGACTTCAGAGCCCATAATCACTCCAGATATTCATGTTTCTAGCTCTGATACTTAAGGCAATGTATTTCTGCAGTCCCATTATGCAGGCTCGTTCCCTTTCCTGACCTTCCTCCCTCCTGTTCTCCTCATGCTGCAGTGAGATCTGGAGGGCACTTTTGTGATCAGGAGAAGTGGGACACTGAGGCAACAGGCCAAGCAACACTAAGTCACTGCCTCGTTGAGGCTGTTTGATACCTGGAAAATGAGTTCATGGGTCCAGGTCTGGTTTCTGATGAGGAAGTGCTTGTTTGATGGGGATCAGACACCATCATGGGAACTCTTCATGGGACAGCGGTGGGCTGGCTGCTTGCTGGGCCGCCCCATCGTGTCCTTCAGCACGGACCAGGATTGTGTCCCAGCCACCTTTCATTTCACGTGTACCAGGTCCCGTTTGGTTCTGGCACCCCTCTTCTCTGCCCACGGAGCAGGCAGCAGTTTTGAATCTGCCAGCTCTGCTGCTGTCTTGAGTGGCCCTGAAACCACTGAGACCTCGCTTCTTCCCCTGTCCCGTGAGGGATGCTGGGGAGGAGCAGGCCTCGGGCAATGAAGAGGTTTATTGTTATTCCTGACTTGTTCTGAAAAACTGCCCCTAGATTAATGAAAGCGCTTATCTCCTGACAGCTGTGACTCAGGCTTTTACTGTGATTGCTTCTCCAAAGCTGCTGGACAGAACTCAGCGCTTGGGGCTCCTGGGGACACTTAGGCTGCTCTCGGGATCTGTGACTCCAGGGTGCGTGGCTTGTGCAAGCTGGCTTTCAGCTGGTTTGCATGCCAAAAAGGCAAGACATCGTGGGTGCCAGTGCAGCCTGTTCCCCTGCCTCTCCTAGCATTGCTGTAGATGTCCTGTTGTTGGTACCCAAGTAGCTAGGTTCAGTTGGCGCGGGAACGTCTGTGTGTGGCTGTTGCACCTCTGACTGCTCTGTGGACATGCCCTGTCCCTCAGAGGGGGTCCAGGTGTAGATACTGTGAATACCAGGATATTTGCAGCTCCCATTTGGCTGAAGCGCCAGTGGATCATTAGTTATGGCTGCTAGCAGGACCTTTATCTTTGAAACACGAAGAGGACCCCTTGCCTTTTCTCTCTTTGAGTGTGTATCCCCACTGGAACTTGAGATCTGTCCCTGTCCAGCTCCTGTCCCCATCTTCTCTGCCTCTCCAGCCTTGGGTTGCAGGGTGCTTCAAGGCTGTTAACTGGCCTCTTGGGAAGTTGGACTGATGCTTGGGTGCTGCAGCTGGTGACAGCAGCGATGCTTATCCTGTCACTGCCACCAACCAAATTGTCCCTTGCAGCTCACTTGCTGTCCTCTTCCTTTTTTTCCCCCTGTGTGCTCTTGGCTAGGTGTATAACTCAGGTGTACAAGCTCAGGCTAACTTTTATAGCGAGGTTGAGTCTCAGGTGACTTAGGTTAGTGCTGGAATATGGCATCATGACAGGGTTATCTGCGCCCACAAAGTTGGTACAACAGGGTCAGTGAGCAGGGAGTCTTTCCCCACTGCCTGTGTATTTGCAATTGCCATTTTCTGCAGTGAGCTGGAAGAGAGCCTGAACTTGGGCTGTGACTGCAGAGTCCACTTTCGGACTGCTCTGTCAAAGGAGCCAACACTCTGGGTCCAGCCTTTCCTGAGAGGGGGACTGGGATCTGCCTCCAGCACTTTGCAGCTTGTGACATGAAAAGGGTGTGAAATGCCCCAAGTGAGTTCTCCAGGGAAGATCAAAAGCACATCCAAAGACTTCAGGATCACATAGGTTGCGGGACAAGGGATGCTGAGAGTACCATGGCAGTCTGCACGGCCGCCCTCCCTTTGGGTGGAGGTGGCAGTTGAGTAGCCTTCACAACTTATACAGCCCTTGGCTCCTGGTGAGTTGAATGTCCTCCAACATGGCCCAGGGCACACAGCCAGGTTGATAGTGGGGGAAACAGCACCTGGCACAAAATGATGCTGGTCGCCTGGGACTCGTTCTGGAGAGGAGGAGCATGGCAAGGCTGGGAGATGCCTCCTGGGAGCCCAGGGGCTTTGGTGTTTCTTCTGTAAGGTCATTGGAAGTGCAGATATGGGGAAACACAGAAGGGATGACTTTCTGTTTTGTTTTGAGGCACATTTAGTTTACTGAGGAAGAGTATTCCTGTTCCTCTTTGGAGGCAGCTGCCAGTCTTCCAAACGTCTGTGCGAGTGCTCCCGGCACGCTGCTGCATTTCCCCTCGCCACCGGCCGCCGCAATGCCAGCAGCCGCCGTCGCTCCCACTTCTGCTCCTACCCTCCCTCCTCCCCATGTCCCTCCGTTACAATGTCCGCGGGGTCAGCGGGAGCCCAGTCGGCTTCCCGGGCCGTTGAGGACGAGTGACGCGATGGCATGTTTATACTGCTGTCAGGCCCTGTGAGGCTTGTGTGTATCTTGCTGCCGCTACGAACAAGCTGTCCCCAGGGACCGCGGCGTCGCCGGCGTCTGTTGGGGGCAGCCGGCGGCTGCTTGGGATGCTGCAGGCTCGGTTTGCCGTTCCCCCGTCTTGCAGCTGTCGTTGGGGCAGTCCCCGCTCTTGAGACGGAGGCGAAGCACCAGGATGGATTTGGGGAGGGCGAAGAGCATTGATAGCGTGGGCCGGGTCGGGGACGGGCACACCGGGGGGGCTGCGGGGCACATCGGGGCCCTCGGTCCCCCGTCCCCACCATGCAAGGGAGCCGCTCATACCAAGTCACCCTTCTCTTGACATTTTAAGCACCACGTGGCACTTCCAGCCATCGGAGCGTATTATCGAGCAGAGGTTCGATCGCTTTATGGTTTATTCAGTTTAATCACCGCTCTTCCAGCAACGAGCCCCTGTCGCCCCCGAGTCACTCGTGACGTGGCCCTTGTGGGCACCTCTGCTTCGGGGCTCATGACTCACCAGGGACGGTGGCTGGCATTGGCCTCTGACATGACATGGTGCTTGTGGCTTCCTAAAATGAGAGCATGGTTGTTTTTTTTCTCTTAACCCTTCTGGGCTTTGGTGCCCTGCGAGTTGGTAGCACAGTGCTGCCTGGGGGTTGTGATACCATCTGCATCCTAATTTTGCCTGCTGGGCAGCAGTTTGGAGGAACTTTAGAAATATTAGTGAACCGAACCGATTCTGCAGTCCTCTGGGAGGAGAGGAAGATTTATTTCCCTCTTCTCTCCTCCCCTTAGGGAACTGGAGCACAGATCGGAGGCAAAAGCTGCCCAGAAAGCCAGTGGCAGGGCCAGTAATACAGGGCTGGATACCCTGTACTTTATGTAATTTTCTGTACTGGTATGAAATGAATATAATGGATGTAAAATACACTGTTCTGATCTGGAAGCATTTTGCTGAGGGTTAATGATTATGTAAACTGAAGCGTAGTGGAGAATCAAAGCTACGACCTTTCTAGAACTCCTTTATAGGGACTGGAAATCTGGGATTTTGGCTTAATCTGAGTTTGAATTTTATTTATTTTTTTCTTCTGTTCTTAGTTCCAACTTTGCTTTTGCATGTTCAGTTCTGGGAAATGACTGGGTTTACTGCATGGTTCCTACAGGCTGTCTTTATAACTCACTGAATACATGTGAAATGCTGCTCGAAAATCTTTGGTTAAGCCAGAGCCCTGAACTTACACGTATCCCCAAATTTCCGCCGTAATTCAATTCTTGTTGCCATTTGCACAGTTCATGAAGGCACTGCATGTTGACAGCACATCGCCAGCATTATCTTCTATGTGCAATTTATGTGTTAGGCTGTGAAACCTGTGGAAACCTTTTCTTTTTTTTAGTGATGTTTGAAAAGTCAGCAAAAGTGTTTGTGTGTGCACCTGATCGCTCATGATAATATGAGGGTTGTGCTGCAACAGCAGATCACTGCATCATCTATCTTATCTATCAATCATATATATATACATATAAAAATATATATATATATAAATAAAATAGCATCTCAGATTTTATATATATATCTCTCTCTGAGATGCATATATAAAATATATGCATGTATTGCAGCAAGGTTGGTTGTTTGGCAAGAGAAAGGCATGAAAGCTCCTGGTGCAAGCACAGGGGCAGGATCCAGCATTACTAGTTTTCCGTCTTCCATTGAGTGAGCAGTAGCTTTGGCAAAGTTGCTAAACTTTTCTGCCTTCGTTTCCCCAGATGTGAGAGAGGAATCTGAATTTCTTGTGCCGCTTCGAAGCTGTTAATAGACAAAGTGCTTTGGAGAGGAGGAACACCGGCGTGTGTAGTGCCACCGGCTGCCCAGCGCTGCTGGTGAATTTGCCCTCCCGGCCGAGTGCAACTGGTTTTGGCACCCTGGAGAGCCACGCGAGCGGCTTTGAGCGTCTCAAGGAGCATGTTGGTTAGGATGAGTAGAAAATTTCCTGCTCCGGCCCCGTGGCAAGCGTGCGGCTCCTTAGCCCTTCTCCGGAGGGGCTTGAGCCCGCGCCGCAGCGGGAGGGTGCCCGTCTCTGGCCTGCGGCGAGGTGATCACACCCCGCTCGCCGTTCCCGCAACGGAGAGCTCTCGGTCTTTCAGTGCATGAAAACGCGTCCGCCTTTTTATGGGTCGTGGCATCTGTTCAGCAGCATCACAGACAGTGGTTTTGGGTAAGCAGCTCCAAATACCAAACCCAAATGACCCTAGAGGCGCAGTAAAGCGGAGACGGTGCTATTTAAACTAGGATTTGGCCAGAAAGCGGAGGCGATCGCCCTGCTGTCTGGCGATAAGGATCTGGGAATCTTTAATGGCCATGAACGGTTAATGTGGTGGGGTTTCGAAAGGGCTCGTTGAAAGATGACACCTGCGGTACACAGCCTCCCCCTTTTTCCTCCCCGGGAACAGGAGGTCGCCATCTGGTAGCAGTTTAAAGAAAGTCCGCGCTCTGAAACGATACCATTGTATCATGTGAAAAAACAGGGCGACCGCCTGGCCCATTCCCGTAAGGCTCTTGCGCGTCTGAAGACGCAAGAAAAGCTTTCAGTGCTTAAGCAAGCAAGCAAATGTAACCCCGGGGTTACAGAAACCATGCGAGGGGCGAAGGATGTTTAATGGGAAGCAGTTCGGCGCTGCAGTCTCTGCCGAGCCCGAGGCTCAGGTTGCAGAGCGGTTAGCGCAGGTCCTGAAGGAAGCAGCATCTCTGGCTGTTTATTTTGGTCTCCTCCAGAGCTCTGGGCATAGAGGTTTCCTTGTATAAAGCATCCCCTTGACTGTTATTTGGTGCATTCGGGTTTTTTTAATAAATAAAAAAAAATAGCAGCTGTTCCCTTGTTGACCACCCCGCTTCCCACGTGGCCCCAGAGCCGGGGCGACGCTGTGCCGCGTAGCTCGGTGATCCGCGTCGCGTGCCGGCAAATACGGAGCCTTTGGGCAGGAGCCAGCGAGCGCTCTCACGTCGGCTGGGAGACTTTGCCTTCACTGGGGGTCTCGGCTGAGGCTTCGAAGCGGGGACTCGCGTCCTGGGGGTTCAGGTACGCGTCCCCGGCCGTGCCGCTGGCTGCCAACTTCTCGAGAAGATCTTGGCTGTCGTATAAGCTGCTGGGGTTTGGGCCAGGCCTCGGCCCCCTCCTCCCCATCCGCACGAGCCCCGAAGAGCAGCTTTAGCCGCTGGCTCGTGACCTGCCGCGTGGGAGCTGCGTGGGCTCAGCGCGAGCGGCGCGGCGGCGGCAGCGTGGGGCAGCACGAGGAGGAAGAAACACAAAAAGAGTTTGCTCCTTCTCTGGCAATATACGTTCCCGTATGCTTTAGGGTCAGGCGCGTGTGGTTTTGTCCCGAGGAGCTCGGACGGCAGGCCCCGGTCCTCCAAGCGCGCCTCGCCGGGCTCGGGGCTTCGTCCCCGGGCTGTTTCCGTGGGTGGCAGCGCCAGGCTACGCGGGACACCGGGCACGCGGGCGTTCGCAGCGCCGGCCCCAAGAGCGATGGAAAGATCCCAGGCGACCGCAGCATCGAGACAGGATGTGGCTCTGCTGGGAAGGCGTCGCTGGGGAAGTGGCTTCTGCAGAGCGGTCGCGTCAAGGAGGGAGAAAGCACGGCAGTCAAGGGAGATCGTGCGACTTGAAGCCTGAATTTGCTTTCTTACGTATGCCAGAACGCTTTCTGAGGATGAAGTCGCTTTCCCAAGCGCTAAAGCCCCCTGCCCTGGCGTTTGCTTTAATGAAGGAAACGAGGCTGCCGGCTTTGGTTCAAGCCTGCGGGGCTCCCCCAGGTGCCGGGATTATCGGCGGTGCTTTTTGAAGCCCCCCCTGCCCGGCTGTCCCCGCGGAGCTGCCCCGCGGCGGGCGGAGGCCGGGCGAACTGCAGCTCCCTGGGGGGCTCTGCCAAGGGGCTGGATGGCGGCCGGGCCCCGAGGGGACGCCCGGCAGCCGGGAGGTCCTGGGCCACCCTCAGAGGGGACGTTTCGGTGCCAATGCCGGGGACGGGCGGCCTGGAGGCCGGTGGGGTGGCGAGAGGGGGCCACGGGTGGCCAAGGCCTGCCTCGGGCCTCCGCGGCAGCGCCGGCCTTCTCTCGGCTGCTGTTGTTTGAATTAATAAGCCAGCTTCCCCGCAGGAAGCCTGGAGGCGGGTCGTTTGGAGCAGAGGCTGTTTACTTTCCTTTCTTGGCTCCGGCCAGGACAGGCTATTTTTAAGCTTTTCTCTTCTTTTTTTTTTTTTTTTTCCGAGAGTTGTTTTGCTTCCTGAGGTCTTTCTGCTTTGCTGTGCAAAGAGCCGGAGAGAGGTGATGCCGAGCAGGGAAGCTCCGGAGCAGTGACGGGTTGGTTGGGCCAAGGGCGACGCTCAGTGCAGGACGGTGTCCTCGAGCGAGCTTCGCGGGCGTTGAGGAGCGCGCTGGAGGCAGCAGGTCTCTGCCTGAGAGGTGGAGACGAGCCCTGGTTGTTGCAGCCACTCTCCTTTCTGGAGCGTGGGAGGTTTGACCTCTCCAGGCCCAGCTGGAGTTGGGTCAGGACCCTCCGAGGACAACATGGCTTTGCTGCCCGGCTCCAGGCTACCCCGGGTGCTCTCCAGATTTGGATCAGCAAGTTCTCCCCCACTTTCTTGCTCCAGTTGTCTCTTCCCCAGTTTAACAAGGAAGAAGTTGCAGAGCTTCCAAAGTGATTTCTCTAAAAGCCTCTGAATTTGGTAGGTGCTTTTTGTGGAGCTGGTTGGCAGGTCAGTGTTGTCACTGGGGAGATTTCCCCTCATTTCACAGTCTTCAAATCTGATTCTTCAGAACAGAAGTGGCCAAATGTGCTGGCATGACTAGCTGGGTACCAAAATCCTTGTGCAACCAGAGTCATAAGATGGACATCTTATACTTTGGAAAGCCAAGGATGGGCAAAGCTCTGAGAGCTGCTCACAGGCAGATCAGTGACACCATTGTGGGGATAGGGAATGCCATGGGGTCCCAGGGGTCCCAGTGGTTTTGCTCTCAGAAATTGTGCTAAGCTTTTTCCAGCCCTTATTTGGGGATGCAGGTTACTTGTTCAGCCCCCCACCCCTTGCTGCCAGCTGGAGGACATAGTGCTGGCACGGGAGTGTTATTTGGGCTGCTTGAGTCTTCTGTGGCTGTAGTCGTGGTTTTGCAGCTCTTCCTTCTTAAACTTTTTGAACCCCCTTTTATGTGAGTTTTGAGCTTTTCCTGTTTTTGTTTTTGGTTTTTTTTTTGCATGCAGAAAAGCCATTTTGAGGTGTTGCATCCTTCAGTTAGGGCAGGGGATGGCTGTACTGGGCAGGTTTGCCTTAAGCTTTCCCACATTTCCGTTAACCACAGCATGGTCACTGATGACATCATTTCTTTTGGAAATAGCAAATTGCATGGGGACTAAAAGGAGCTAAAGTGATAAAGACAGTTTATCCAATGATGCCTGGAGGTCAGTTGGGCTGTTTGTATCAAAAGCTCGTTATCGGGTCAAAAAGAGATTCCTGTGTCACTTGGTTCAGAGAAATTTCCAGAGGAATATTCACTAAGCAGAGAGACGTGTCAGTGCTTCTCAAAGTGTTCGTGTTGCCTTTGCTATCGGGTTCCTTGAGAGCATTTACTTTACGTGTGTTCCTCCAGACACATCTGTCATTAGATTATTAGGTGTCTTTGCTGAAGGCAATAAAATGAGACTGAATTGGCTGGATGGACGAGTGGTGAGCAGGCTTTAAAAGCCTGACATAGACAAAATTTTGATCACATCCATCAGAGGGGTGGCAAGGCATGGTAACACAGTGTCCTCCGCTGAGCTCCCTTTTCCCACAAGCGGCTTTGCTTCAAGATAGCGGAGGGGCTCCTGGTCAGATTATCCCTTCTGCACCCTTTATTTTCTTTCAAAGTGGAAACTGGGCTTGACTTTTGCCTATTTTTTCAATTCTTGACCTGGGGGGAAAAAATTGCTGAAATTTTATTTTTTTTGGATTAAGGCATGATGGAGAAGGAAAATGGCAGAAAAGTCTGTGCCCGGGGTGGCAGCAAAGCCAGCTCGGGGAGAACCTGTGCCCCCAGAAACCCTAGTCCCTCTGCAGAGGCTTTGGGACTTTAAACTGGAGGCTCTCATGAGACCTTTCAGTTTATTCAGAAAACAGGGCAGATAAAATGGAGGAAAACTGTTTTCCTAAAGGCTTTATCCGCTTCTCATTTTCCCCCCCGGAGTGGCACGGGCGGCTCAGTAGGTGGCACTCCAGGCCCGTGCCCGCCATGCCACCCAGGGCTCTGCAACCCTTCCCGCAAAGGCGGACGTTAGCGGAGCATCCTGGCCAAACACTGGCGCGGGCCATGGCGCTTCATCCTCTGACTTCTCCCCTCCTGCTGCGGGCTGGCCTGGATAAATCGCCTTTCCGGCATGCCCCGGAGCGTGTGGCCGTCCTCTGCGGTGGCTGCGTCCACCCCGGCGGTGGCTGCGTTTCCGTGGAGGATGAAACTAGTCTCGTCACCTGCTTGTGGACTACTTTTTTACTGCCTCCTCTCCCTCCTTGCCCCCCGTATGAATGTTTGAGATGCAAGACAGGCCATTTTGTCATTGTTAATTGGCCTTGGTGGGACCTTTGCTGGGTTTTATGTGGCAGGTATTAGGTCATGTGCTTTGGTGCTTGCTGTGCGCTTGCCTCTCTTAACAGTAATAAAGTCTGCATGGTTTCTGAGCGGGCCGTTCAACTGCACGGACACTTAACTTCTCCTGATAGACAATCTCATTACCTGGAAAATGCTGTCTATAAATAGGTGTTTCTCTTAATTCCTGGGAAGGGATAAATGAGGGAGGTTAAGTATAATATCCCAGCAGCCATGCTGGGTTCCCAGGCTCCGACGGCGTTTCTGTACGGATCGTGCCTTAGGCAGAGTGATGCTAACTGGCTCGTGGAGGCAGGGACCGGCCGGCTGCCGCTTGTGCAAGGCCAGGCACAACGGCTGCCTGATGATGCTGATCCTCACGAACTACTGAAATGATTCACCGGATGCTTCTCTAGTGCCATTTCCGTCAGATTAATATGCAGGGTAAAGGATGTTTCATTGCACTACGTATGCTTCCCTGCCCGTCCTGGCTTGTGCCCGTCCCCGGGGCTGTCCAGCTGTGCACCCCTGACAGCTCCTTCCTCTTCGCAGCAGCTTTGGGATGCAATGGCAGCAGAGCTGGAGTGAGGTTGCCGTTCCCTGTGGGACTGAGGAAGCAGCCGTACAGGGAGCCAGGGCCTGAAAGGGGCCCTTGGACTCAGGGTGCTCCTGAGCCTGCCAGCGCAGGTGCCTCCAGGCTCTTCGGCTGCTCCCAGCTTTGGCAGCATCCCTGTGTTTGGCACTGGGAGCCCATTCCCAGGTCTGCGGTTGCTTCCCAGCAGTTCCCACTCTGAGGTCTGAACCACGGCTGGGGGGGAGCCCGGTCCCAGCCTGCATGTCCATGTGTCCCCGTTTGTTGCTGAGCGTGGAGGGCTTCTGCGGAGCTGCTTTCACAGGGTTACTAATAGCAAGCACCTGAGGCAGGCTCCTAGTCCCAACCTTTTAGGATGGTTTTTGAAGCCTGACGTTCGTATTTCATAGTTCTTGGGAAACACTCCCAAAAAAGGAAAAAAAGCCCAAAGTCTATATCCTATTTGGACATTTTAACCCTTGGGTGCCTCCCCTCTGTGTAGCCTGTGTCTGACGTGTGAGCCCCTGGCTTGGGGGGGGGGGGGGGTCCTTGCTGCCCAGGGAGGAAGGCTGGGAAGGCAGAAGGTCCGAGTTTTGTCACCCTCTCCTTCAGGACGCCTTTGAGTTTGCCATGCATCTCCCACGAGCCTCGCACCCGGCTCTCTCCGTAGCTCATGGGAGCTTGCGGGTGCCTGCTTGGCCTGTGCTGGCACCGGACGGGGTGACGCCTGCTGCTGCGCGGAGCTGCTGCACCAAGCTGGCGCCGTCTAGCCCCACATCCCTGGCGGCAGCTCTGCCGCTGTTCAGCATGGCTCGCCGCCTGCCCCTGCACGGAGCTCCTGCTTGTGGTGGTGGGACGAGAGGCCTGCTGCCACGAGCGTTGCTTGTGCGTGCCGAGCGGCAGCGGCTGCATTCGCAATCTGCTGGCGAAGCAGCGCTGGAGCTGCTGCCACGTGGACTGCTTTCCTGCCCCGGGCTGCCGAAGGGGGCTGCAGCAGCTGGTTCCCATTGCCGAGCAGGAAAGCCGCGCTCTGACAAATAGATGTGTCAGAGGGACTGACGGTTCCCAGGCCTCCTGGGCCGGCCCAGTGCCCCGGCGGGGTCGGAGTGGCTCTCGCCAGCCCTGTTGAGCAGAGGAGGTGCTTCTCGCGGAGGGCAGCTCTTTGCAAGCTCTCCACAGGCGCCTGGAAGAGATGGGCTGGCCAGAGGGTGAGGGCAGATGTCCCAGGGTGAGGGAAATGTGTGCTCTGCCCCACGCCTAGCGTCCTGTGTGATCTCGGGCCAGGATTTTGAAAGCCTAAGTTGCTCTGATTTGATCCTGTTAATATAACGGATAAGTGGACCCTTTGCTTATGCTCACATTAGTCATTAGCGCTGCAGCTGCCCCGTGGCCAGGCTGCCACTGCGGCGGTTCGGCTTTGCAGGAGGACCTTCCATGGCCCCGTGCACGGCTGGAGGCGAAGGCTGTGCCTCATCCTTGCCCGCTCAACGCCCGCCTGGAGCTTGGCACCTGGGCTCAAGCAGGGTTGGAGGCAGCTCCTCCTGGCATCTCGTAGTGTTCGGATGGGATCTGACAGCAGTTCCTGCATTTCTCCCCTCCTACCCCTTAAGTTTAGCCTTTTGTTTCCATAGGGATGTTTTCTGTATGGATTAAGATGTGTGTTAGGCTTAAGGGCATCTATTCCTTTAATGAGGTCTAGCTGGAAAGGGGAAAGGAGGCTGCATGAGTCATACTTGGCCATTCAGGCCTGAGCCAGGACATGATCTAACAGCTGCTGGTCCTCAACTGTTAATCTAGGATGGGAATATCCATCAGTAGCCTGGGTGCTTCCTTCAGCGATGCGTTGTGTCCCCTCTGACAGACTGCAGTTCAGAGCCAGTGAGCAGAAGGTCTGACACCATCATCTGTCAGGTTTCCTTAGAAAGATTCCTGGCTTTGGGGATTCTGAGGTTTTTATTCTTAGGTAGCCTGCCATACTGGGGGAACTCTGTGTGCTGAAGGGACCAGACAGGCCTGTGGGACCTCTGTGATGAAGAGCTGGAACAAGTTCAAACGTCATTCGACTTTGTTTGAATGTTTCTGTGCTGTACAGTGGTGACCTGTGCTTCCAGGTTGCTCGCTACAGCATGTGGTGTAAGTGATTGAGAGAGGCAGTGTCAGATCCTGCGTGATGCTGGATCCTGATGAAAGCAGAGGTCTCTGCTGTCTCTTTCCAAGCATAAATTGGAAAATCTGTTCTCTTGAATCTCAGTTCTAACTCTGTGATGTTGCGTGTATCAATCAATCTCTTTGCCTCCTAACTTTATGGGGATGATGATATTTGGATTTAGGATGTTCCTAAGGCCTCCCAGTTGGCCCCTTCCATGTATTGGGGGTATCATGTTTTTAAAGCACATTAATCTTTGGCTAAGAGGTTCTCTAGGATTGTTTTTAAGAATATGAGCTTCTGTGTCTGCCACCTTTGTTTTTTTGTTGTTGCATTCGTATGGATTTGTTGTTCTTCTGAGATTGTTTTAACATTCTGGACTTGGACTTCGTTGGCAGCAGTCCCCGGGAAGCCTGTGTTTATCTGTGCATCCTTTTAGATTGGAGAGGAAAAGTTAGGTGCTCGGAGTAAGACGATGCTGTAGGCAGCGGGCTTCCTCTGAGTCCCAGTGCTGTGCTGCTCCACTCTGCTGCGCTGTCATGGGGAGAGTGATGCAGCTTTGAACACGTATGGGCTATGGGTGATATGAAGGGCAGAACAGAGAAGGTTTGTACTCTGGGTTACATTTCTGGAACTGAAGTTCCTGGGTTATCGAGTTTATAACTTCCCTGAAGAGACAGAGCCTGACCTCTCAGTTCCCACATACATTAAACGGTGTTATTAATCCTCGCATGATGGAAGGGAGGAGCAGCAATGGGGTTAAGAGGCTCAGGGAATATCTGTAAGTGTCTTTTGAGATGCTCAGATGGATGATAACTAAATTCCAAATTCTGTTTACTGTCTTTCAGCTCTGAAAAGATCTTTTGAGGTCGAGGAGGTAGATCAGTCTTCAAATTCCTCCACCCCACAAAGACGGACCCCAAACACCCTCCTCAGATCCACTGTGTCCAGCTCCACACAGAAGTTTCAGGAACTTGGTGCCAGGAATTCGGAGCCATCTGCCAGGCATGCAGACCCCACAGGCCAAAGATCACCCAAGTCGTCTCTGAGGAGAGTGGAGCTCTCTGGACCCAAACTGCCTGAGCCGGTGTCCAGAAGAACAGAAATCTCCATTGACATCTCATCCAAGCAGGTGGAGAACTCCACCTCAGGGTTATCAAGGTTTGGCCTCAAAAGAGCAGATGTGCTGGGGCACAAACCTCCTGAGCCCACCCCAAGAAGGACTGAGATCACACTAGGCAAGCCACAGGAGCCAGGTCTCCGGAGGGTGGAAGCACCAGTATCAAAGATCCCAGAGATGCCCCAGCGGAGAGCTGATGCAGCTAGTGCGCCGGTGCCCGATCTGGCCACTAAACGAGTGGAAATTCAGGTAGCGAAGGCTGCCGAGGTCCCAGCCCCGCCAGTCCGACAGATGGAGAATTTGGAGCCTTCTCTACCCAGCCAGCCTCCCCCACCAGAACCAAAGCCACAACCCGTGGTGATCGAAAGCCCACCAAAGAGAGAAGAAGGTGAGTACATCTCCGGGTAACTGCTTGGATAACGCGTTGGCTGATACCTGCCTTTGTTCCTTACCAGTTGATAAGAGGTTTTGCAAGACTTCAAGAGGCATTTGCCACTAATGGTTACTCTTTTGGCTTAAGTGGTGATGTCTTACAGTGCTGTCACTGCACAGTCTTGGATATGTGCTCAGGGGCATCTAAATACATGTCTGTTATGCTTGGTTTTATGCTGGATGAAAGAGCTGCCAGTTTGAATAAAAATGGTACCAAGGCTATAAGAAATAGAATGAGAAATGGCAAAAGCCTGAGTGCTTACAGAAAAAGACATTTCTGCCATTTCTATTCCTGTGTTCAGACTCATCTGCCTGTATAGTATCTCCTGAAAAGCTTTTGACGTTCTGGGAAATGTGGTGGTTGTAGAAGTGCTGTTACGAGTGTCTGTTGGTTTATATCGTTGCTTATGGTTGTGGGGCAGAAGCAGCCTCTTCATAAGCAACAGTCAGGGTTTTTTGTCCTTCTGGCCCCAGAGACAAAGACTAAAAATGTCATGGACTAGAGCCACTATTAAACTGGAGCCCTGGCTTATGTTAGCTCTATCTTGTTTTCGATTAATCCTGTATTAGACGTTAAAGCCAGCTTCCCTCCCCCACCAGCCGTCATTTATTTTCCCTAACGTTTTAGAGATTTTTCTCTTCTAGCTCTTTAATTATTTTTCCATTCCCTATCACAGAATAGCGCTCTCCTCTATGAGGCATAGCATTCATTTAGAGGCCACGACCTCCGTACCCCACCCTGCGCCTCTCCACGCACACACCGGTGCGTTAATTAGGGGGTGGAGGGCTGTTGCTGAGACGTGACCTTGGGAGGTCTTTGCCTGGCCATGGAGTTAAACAGCCCTCCCTTCCCTCTCCACCCCGCAGATCTCTGGTCCAGACAAGAGTTAACCAGACTTCCTTACAAGGCACTATTGGGTCTTTGCTGCTCTTCTATCCAGTTGCTGTGTTTTGTCTGGATAGAAGTCAAAGGTGGCTGATGCTAAAGGCAGCTCTTCCTCCACTCTCTCTACTACCATCAGCCTTTTTGGCCCCAAAGCTTGCTCTGTGCAAGAAGCACCTCATCCCTGTTGTGTCTTGAGGACTTCCCTGCCCAGAGCCATTGGATGGAGCTGTTTGTGGGAGGAAGAGCTGCCAGCAGAGACTACTCAAAGCCCTACTTTGGGGCTGGCTCATAGCCATGCTCAGTCTGGTAGGCAGCCGCTCCTCCTCCCCAGGTCTGGTTCTGGCCCTGGCTGGTTTGTCAGCACCGGCACCCTGACCGTCTTGGTGCTGTTACAGCCATCTCTGGAGACAGGCGCTGATCCCGAGGGCTGGTCTCAGTTTGGTCTTCCATGGAAACCAGCTACCACTGTGCAGTGTAGTTGTGTGCCTGGCCACCAGGCTGCCTGTCAGCAGCGAGTTGGGATGGTGCTCTGCTCCATCTGATCTTCACTGGGACAGCAGTGATGCAGCACCTGCAGTCATAGAGCTCAAGGTGGACACCCAGATATGAGGCCACCACAGAGACTATGTTTTGGTTTATGTATTCTGTGTAGAATCAAATCAAGTGTCAGTGGTGGAGCTGATATTAGACCCATAAGACTTGAGAGGTTTCTCTAACCGCAAGCAGGTGTGGCCTAGGTATGGCTTTTCTGAGCTGCATTTTAAAGGGTGGAGAAAAGTTTCCACAAGGTAGCAGGTTGGTTTAATTCTAGCTGGGCATGGCTGAGATGTAAGAGCCAGTACAGTAAGGTATGAGGGATTCAGTCTGTACCTCCTTTGCAGGCTCCGTGTCCCCAGATGAAATGTGAATAATGTCCAGGAGGCCCATCTGCTCTCTTGGGTGTGTGCTTGGCCTCACGCGGCTGGGTTGGGGCTGCTGTGAGCTTCTTCCTGTGCCAGGCTCTGAGCCACAGATGGTTGGGCACTCTGTGGAGAACAGTAGACCATCTAAGCTGCTGAATCCCAGGACAGCTGCCCATGGGGGAAAGGGAGGGGGTCTTTGAATCAAAAAGGGCTCCAGAATCCTAGGACAGCTGCCAAGGATGAGTTTTACCGAACAGCCCAGCTGTCCGGGGTCTGCGTTACAAAGCAAGACAGCCGTGCTCCTTGGTGCTGGTACAAAGGGCGCTTTCAGTTGAAATGCATCCAAGAAGAGCCAGGAAACAAAGTTGAAAGGATAGGAAGGCCTCGGGCTCTTTATTTCTCCTCCTCAGCACAGATGAACAGCCCAGAGTTGCTGCAAGAGTCTGTGCCCCTTTTCCCTGGACATCTCAAACCTCCTCCATCACTACTTTCATGTGGGACCCCATTTCGTGGTTGTTCCTCCCCATGGTCCGCAACTGCTCAAGCTCGCCCCTGCCAGGCACTTGAAGGGTGTCTCACCTCCTAGCTGGCTGGTCTAAGCGTGGGCAGGAGTTCAGGGAGAACAGAGCTCGATTCAGCCTGCTTGTGCAGGTCTTGGCCCTGGCAAGTGGAGCTGCCGGAGCGAGGAGCCGGGGCTGCCTGGCATGGCAGGGGACGCAGCTGCAGCAAGGCGCCTGGAGCCCACAAGTTCTTGGTGGCTTGAGAGCAGGGTGGGGAAAGCCTGGCCTTTCTTTTACACCCTTCGGTTTTATAAACCCGCTGCCAGGGCTGGGCACACATGAGTGGGGAGAGTGCCGATTTGGCCACATCATGGCAAGATGAGCAGCAGGAGCTGTGCACACACATGGAGGCAGAAGGGGCCTGTGATTCTCCGTATCTGGGAACCACGTTAATGAGCTAGATGCTCTTCAGCAGGGGTCACATGACTCAGGGAAGAGTGCCCAGCACTTATGGAAACAAAGCAAAGAAGATCCTCAAGATCCCCAAGGAAAAGCTAGCAAGAACCTCTTCTCTGGGGAAAGGGTGAAGGCAGGCAGGGAGGTCTCCTCTCATCTGCGTTTGAGGACAGATCCTAAAGCTGAGGTTTTATTTGCAGCAGGAGGAAGTAGTTGTAAAGCTGCACATGGCCCTTACCGTGGGACTGCATGAAATAGCCCATGGGAAAAACAAGCTTTCCCGATCCCTTCAGGAGTTGTAGAATGGGAGGATTTATGCCAGAGGTGAACCTCTCTCTGCGGCTTTGAAGGAGCTTTGATTTGGAGGCTGATGACAGCTCAGTGACTCAGCTCCTTCCAGCCCTGGGGAGGCGATGCGGGCTCGGCTCGTGGAGGGCAGCATGGGGCAGATGCCCGGGAGCGCAGCGTGGGCTCCTTCTGGCACCAGGCAGCTGCTGCAGGCGACTTGGTGTCGCTCTCTGGCTGTGCTGCAGTTCTGGCCTCATGGCAACCCCCAAAAGTGAAAACTTTTGCTCCCTGAGTTGTGTGGCAGAGGCAACATGCAGCCTGAAGTCCTGCTTCCTCTTGCTGCCAAGTGCTCCCAGGGCTTGGGTCGCACCATGGATGCTCACGTGGTGCTGGAAACTCCTTGCTCCTGTGGCCCCTGCCGCTCTCCAGCAGAAACAGCTGAGTAGGGAAAGCAATTACCAGCTCCTTGCTGCCTCCAGCTCCTCATTGCCTCCAGCCCCTGCTGGGACTTGCCTTTATTTCCCCAGAGCTCCAGCTGCCAGTGGCTCAGCAGTGCTCCCTTGCTGTTAACCCCTTGTCCCAGCCCAGCTGCCTTTGCTGAAGGTATGCAGGAAAGCGTGTTGTGCAGGAAGAGGCCAGTTGGAGGAGAAGGGCAATCACCGCGAGCTCAGCAGTTCAGAGCAAACCACAAAGGAAAGGAATAATCACAGCGCTCGGCTTCATTAGGACTGCCGTGGCTGGTTGCTTAGGCTGAGATCACTCTGGAGCAGTGGTTCTCAAGGTTGGAGGAGTGCAGAAGGTATCTTGGTGAGGCACAACACTAAGAAAAATTCCTTCCCACCTCTATTTTCCCTCTCCATCTCCTTCCTGCACTCTGCTGCACATCTCAGAGGACATTCTCTGCGCTCCTGCAGTTGTGCAAAGGGGTTTAACACTTGAATTAGACCACTGGAGGTAGGAAGATAGGAGACGAGGTAGATGCTAGTGTCCTCTTTGCTGGGTAAACGGAGCTGAGCCTGGACCGGGGGTGAGATGTGCTGTAGCACTGTATCACCATCCTTGGCAAAGTTGGGCTTCCCTCCCCAAGGACATCCAGGCTCTGCAGCTAAGGAAAGGTAGTGTGGACCTGGGCTTCGGACAGGAGAAAATGAGGAAACAAAAAAAAATTTTCCGGGAGAATCTATGTAGACAGGGGATACATGGTCTTGGGTAAGAAGGGTAGGGCTTGGTGGCATCTGATATTCAAGGCCATGGCACAGGGAGCCAGCTAGAAGCTGGGATGGAAGTTGTGGGGCTGGAGGTAGACTGGCTGGGGCTGAGACTGGCTTTGCTGGACAAGGACTGGGGTGGGGAGCCAGATGATATGGTTTGTTATAAATATATCTTGGGGTGGAACAGAGAAATTTGAAGCAGGAATATGCAATGGCTGTATGCAGGCAGAGAACAGGCAAAGGGGAGCAAGAGGCTCAAGCAATTAAAAAAAAAAAAAAAAGAGAGAGGGTAAGGGGAAATGCTGTCTGAGAACCTGCTGCTTCAGAGACCACAGGGTGGTGCCAGATGTGGGCAGACTGACCTCACGCTGTAGGACTTCACCCAAATAGTAATATCCAAATACAACTGCATACAGCATAGTTATCTATATCTTCCTTTTATTCCCCTTCCACATTGTTGTGTGTTGATTTACTGCTTTGATAGCCCTGCAGTGTGAGGTTCCCTCTAGGCTTGGCTCCCCAGAATATGTAGCAAGGATGCAGACTTTTCCTTCCTTTTTTTCTTAAGTCCTGCCAACATGATGCTACCCTAACCTAAGGAATTCATCCGAGGGGAGGAGAGAGGAGTTGCTTCTCAGGAGCTTTTCATTTCTGAGTTGTGTTGTGTTTTGTCAATGTGTGATCAGAACCTCAGCAGCCAGCTCGTGGGTGGCAGCAACCTTTGTGGAGCCAGTGGCACAGGTAGCAGGTAACTCCCAGGCCCTGGGGTGCTGGCCAGGGAGGAGCTGTTAGCTGAGGCTCGGTTCCTCCTGGGGACCAATCTCCTGTGACCTCTTGGCCCCTCTGGGGCAGGTCTGAGCATGGTGCGGAGATGCCCACGCTAGCTTGGCTGAATCGGGTTCCTCCACATAGCGCTGAGCAGCGCTCTGCAGAGCCGGTAACTCGGGTACGGAGGGTGATAGAGCTGAGCTAGCATGGTGCCTGAGCTGCCCGGACTTGCATCCCGGCAGGCATTACGCACTCTGATACAGCGCACGGCTTGGCGTGGCGGACTGGAAACACATCTCCCTCTTTCATCACCCTTACTGACCTTGCAGCTGGTGGGCTGCTGCCTTGTTCAGACTCCACCTTCTCCTGCTTCTGTCCCTCTTCCTCTCTGGTCCAGTCTGGAGCAGCATCTCTGCCTGAGATGTCCTGTACCGCCCTGGGAAAGGAGGGCAACCACATGAGCCTCCTTTGCTTCTTCCTAAACCCCTGGGAGAGGTGTATAACCTCCCTTAGCCTGGAGGTACCAGGCTTCCTCGGGACCGGGACCCTGCAGCTTTCCATTATGGGTCTTTCCGATCTTCTTTGGGGCTGAGTGGCTGAGTAGCTTTTGCTCTTTGGATGAAATTTGTATCTGAGTTGCTTTGGCAGACATTACAGAGGGAGCTAGGCTAGCTGCTGCTCTCGAATTCCCTTTTGTGTCATCTCTGGGACACAGGAGTGGAGACTGGAAGAGGGGGCGGAGAGGAAAGGGGACTTGGTCTGTGAGTACGAACTGTAATATTTCATCCAGGGACATCCACCATCCTTTCACAAAGGAGGGATTTTGAGGGCTTCCCCCTGGTCTGGATGCATGATAGGCGATTCCTCGGGAAGAGCCATGCAGAGACCATTAAGGCTTATTCTGCAGAGCCATCTTGCCTGGGGAGCGACGTGCCAGCTGCCGCCGAGAGCCGTGTACGTTGTCACTAAAGCTGGAATCTTGCATGCTCTAAAAATACCCATGTAAATTCATGCGTGTGCATGTGTATTCCCTATAGCATACATGGATTCGCAGGCATAGATCCGTGCCTACGCTTGGTGGGAGAACTGCAAAAATATATAGAGCCACGTTTCTCCTTGGAGTGACACCAAGCGATGAGCTGTGCCCCAGATGGGCTCTGCGTTTCTGACCAGTGAGCGTGTTGCCTTCTGCACAGCGCACGGACTGCATGGGATGCTCTTCTGCAGGGAAAAGGATTTTGAAGCGCTGGCCGGTGCGGTGCATGTGGAGTAAACACCAGGCTTAGAAATGTGTTTAAGGACGTGGAAAATTTGCAAGTTTAGGAGTGTTATTTGAGGGCTTATGAATGCAGTAAAGCGTCGCTCTTGGCAGTAGCTCATCCATGTGGAAGAAGTTCTCGTTGTCCTGTTGTTTCTCAAGCCCATGAAGGTCTGAGTTGGGGAGATGCTCGAGGGCCCCTGACTGGTGTTTGCATGCGCTGGTGCCCTCTGCAAGGCAGGTTGGTTTGCTCCTCGTGAAAACTGTTTGCTATTTCCCTTTTCCATGGCCAGCCCGTCTTTTGGCCCCTCGGTGGTGGCTACAGCTGCAGGCTGGAGGCAGTTGGGCTGGTGAGGGAACTCCAGCCCAATGAGAGCCTCCAGGGGCAAACCCCGAGGGTGACTGGTGGGCTGCACCGGTGCTGCTGAGCTGCAGGTGAAAGCCTCTCTCCTCTTGCCATCTTGCTGGTTTTTTCCCCTTAAGGGTGCAGCTTTACTCGCACATAACCAATTCTTCGTATAATGAAACCGCGTACATGCAGTCTTTGGGAAGGCACTGTTGGTCCCAGAAAAGGTAATGTTTTCCTTCTCAGTTTTACCCCGGTTCCCCCAAATTTGAACCTGTTTGTATTGACAGTTGAGGCTCAGTCCTGGGATCTCAGGTGATGGATTAGAAGCGATCCCAGACGAACAAAAGCCGTTTTGATCTGATGGTCCTTTTGCCTCCAGCACAAGCTCCTGTGGTCACAGAGTGAGCCAGGCGCATCCTGCTTCCCTGGTGTTGCAGCCGCATTCCTGCCCTAGACCCGTTCTCCTGCTCTCGGCAAGCAGTAGGACCACAGTTCTCCTCCCTTGCGGTATTCTCCTCTCAGGGACGCTCCTTAGCATGGTTAGATAAGTCAGGGCAGATGATATATTGAATAATGGGAACCTTGACCTAAAATGGGGATGTGACCTTCCTCTGCAACAGCCTTTTCTGGCCTGTCAGCTTGGACTAAGTGTGTCTCTGCGCTGCTCCACCGTGATGCATAGACCGTCCTGAGCCTTGTCTGAGCTTCTAGCTTTTTGGGCGTCCATTTGTCCTGTCACTGCCTCGTCTGAGATAGCTGTACAGAGTCCCCACTCCTGTTTTATGGAAAGAGCAGAAGAGCAGCGGAGAAATGAAGCAATTAAACTTTTGCTTTTTTTCACCCCAGATCTGCAAGCCTTTCTTTTAGAGCTTTTCTGTTTTTCATTCAGAAGGTCCCTTAGAGCTGGGTGAAAGAAGCAAAGCAGAGCAAGCTTTCTGGTCTGCAGAAGTCCCTGTGAAGGACCCCCTGCAAATTAGAGACCGGCTGTGCCAAGCTGCGGCGTGCTCCAGCCTCCGTGCAGCACGAGCAGCTCGGGCGCGGAGAAATGAAGGAGGCTGCCCGAGCGCCGGGAGGTCTCTTCTTTTTTTTTTTTTTTCATTCTGCAAGGACGAAGCCGACTGGGGAGCTGGGATGCCTTGGTGTAGCTGGGGGTGTAGAGAGATTTGGAAGACAATTAACACAGCAACTCTACCCGCAGTAAAACGGGCCAGGCCTGTGCGGATAAACAGTGAGTAATCATTTCCAGCTCCCTGAGCTGCACAGCAATTTAACTGCACAAAGAGATTAAAGCTGTAGGGAGACATTTCCTTAAAGCCAGCTGACACATTTGGGCTAGGTTACGGGTAGTCTTTTTTTGTTGTTGTTGTTATTATTATTTTTAACAGGAAAGTGCCTACAGCCTGAAATACCAAACAGAGAGGCTGAGCCTGAAGGAGAAACGCAGAGAGTCCAAATTCGTGCACTTGGGGCAGGTGCCAAATATGAGATAATCTGGAAAAATGGAAACCTGCAGCGCCAGTGACTTGGAACGAAAAAGCGAGGGTGCGCCTGCGTGTGCGGGGGAGGCGAGCGCGTCCCCGTGCTGCGGCTGTACCTACCCCGGGCGAGCCTGCCTGCCGAGGAGGCCCTGTGCGCGGCCGCACAGTGAGGGTAACCAGGTGGCACAGAGACCTTCCGCTTTGTCCCACCACGCTCTCTGTCCCTACCTGTGCAGCGAATGGCAGGGGTATTTCGTATGGTTTTGGGCATTGGGGATGGCAGCAGAGGGATGAGTTGATATAGGTGCGTGGGTACTGCCACGGTATAAGGCATTACAGATATGATCCAGACCAGGGTGTCTTTGAGTTCACCTGCCCCCAAATCTCCAAAGCAGGCTGTGGTTTCAGTAACCAAGTGCTCAGCACAGGCAGCAAAACCTATTTGAGATACAGCATAAATTAATTTGTCTGGAGTTTGATCATGTTGCTGTTCATAGCCAAGCTAGGCAGCCCGGAGTCACTCCTGAGGTTGCACTTTGTTACTGGCTCAAGGTAGTTAATGTTGCTGACGTTGCGGAGCTGCACTGTTTTTATCCTCCCCTCTGTTTTTGAATAGGAGTCTGGGCCAAAACTGCAACTTCTGTACTTCTTCTCTAGCAAATTCACTTCTTGTTCTCTCTTTACTTCGTGAGACAAATGCAAATGAACGGAGAATTTGTTGCCCCGTTGGAAGTCCCTGAGGGCCTGTAGTGAAAGCAGTGATCTCACCAATGGAGATTCATTATACTAAGTAATAGTTTCCCATAGGAAATGTTAAGATTCCCCCCTTCCCTCCCCTTCCTTGCATCATCTGAAACCGGAAGGGGGCTAATCCACGGATGCTAAGCTTTAGGGGCCTTCTGGCACCGGACTTAACGACCTAACAGGTCTCTTCCATCTCTAGTGTGGGTCTGTGGACCAGATTGTGAATCAATGTAATTGTTTCCAGAAACCTGCGGGAAGCATGTACAGCTGAATGCGTCTCTGGAAAGGTCAGAGCCTCCTGTTCCCAGGCAGAAGGTGACAGCACTGTACGTCATGGCGTCGTGCTGGAGCACTGACTCTTTGCAGACTTGCAGGGCCTGTGCTCGCTGTGTGGAGGCCTGAGCTGTGCTCTGCGCGGGTCCAGGGACCTGCTCCTCCGCGCTGTGCACCTCCACCGACACTTAGGCTCACACAAAACTTTGGCCTCCGGGGAGGCCCCAGGCCATGGAGACCCTTTGCTGCGTTGAGAGACGTAGCAATGAGCGTTTCTGCCTGTTGTTTGATTTGGTTGTGTGTAAGTGGCAGTGGAAGGCAACGGGACGTGCAGCGCTGTGGGAGGGTGGGTGGTGTCGGGTACAAACCAGACCGAAGATTTTCTCTGTTTATCTTGTGATAAACACGTCTGGAGCCCCGGGCAGGAGTGCTCTGGAACACGCTCCCACCCGCTAACTCCTCTGGCATCTCCGAGCTTTCTCACATTGAGGTTAATCATCCTGCAGGCTGATAAGACCAAATCCGTTATCTTGGCTAAGATAAAACAGCAAGTTTGCTTTGATCCCTTACAGTAAGGCCTGGCCGCTCATTTTGCGACTTCTCTGCTGTCTGCCGGGGGGAGGGAAGCAATGGCAATGGTGGTGAACCTTCTGGAGTTAAAAAGTAGTTTTCTTCTGAACTGTTTCTAGATCTCTGTCCCTGCCTAAGATGTTTCTGTTGGCCAGTAGTTGAGGGGACACCATAGGTTGGATACAGTGCCAAATCTATAAACTCTATGAGAAGACTTGAACTAAAGTGAGATTATACAGAGATAACTTTGTTTTGAGAAGATCAAACGTTGTTGTGACCAAAAAAGATAACTTGACAGCAGGCCAGTTGTGTTCTTTACTCCTCCAGCAAACAAACAGACACTTTTGTATTGTCCAAGATGTTGCAATGAAGTTGAAGTGAATGTGGCTATAAA
The DNA here is from genome assembly GCF_036417845.1 of Apteryx mantelli. Lineage (NCBI taxonomy): Eukaryota > Metazoa > Chordata > Aves > Apterygiformes > Apterygidae > Apteryx > Apteryx mantelli. Next base: position 7,919,137 of record NC_089996.1, read on the forward strand.
TGGAAGAAGCAGCTCTTCTTGGATTAGAGCCTGTGCTCAGACTGCACTGGGCCCAGTTTTTCTTACATCTGCTATAGTTTTTGAAGGAGAGACTTGGGGAGAGAGCTGCTTCCCTTTAGGTTAGTTGAACTTGGGGCATTCATTTTGTGGGTCTTCTGAAATGAGTCTCTGCATAGGAGTTCCCCAGATTTCTGTAAAGTCACACGTAATAGTATTTCACTCCCTTGAATTATTTCATTTTACTTTGGCATGAAGATAGCTCAGGGCATATCTGAAAGACAAAGCTGGACCAAAGGGTATGGTCCAGAGCATTTTGCAAACAACAGTTTGCAGATGTTTATGCATGTATGAAAAGCAAAGAAGATGAGCAAGCCATACAAAGTTGCTGTGACTGCTCAGGAGTGACAGCATGTTTTTTTCACTTGCTTGGGCCCTCCTTCACTTTGTCTGTCTACAGTTTCTTCTGAAGAAGTGGGTTGATTTTTGCCCCGCAAACGCAATTCTTACTACAGGGATGAGAAATGACTGAAACAAAGCATCTTTCAACATCTTCACATTCAAAGACTGTTGATGCTCTAGCAAATGTGACCATAACCTTGGATTTATGCTTCAGCTTTTCAACCCAAGTGATTGTGTCTAGGTCACATGTGGAAGTGAGCTGGGTGGTCCTAGCAGCCTCTCCATGTTCTGTGAATTCTGCATGTGCAAAAGCTGACTGTGATGCACCTCTAACATGCGTTCCTTGGCCAGCATTTTCAAGCAGTCTGAAAAGTATTTAGTGGGAGCTGGGTACCTACCCCCTTTTGCCTCTTTGAGAATTCAGCCTTTGTCTGCGTATGAGCAAGACAGACCTGCACAGGGAATGTTTCTAACGTATCCTCAGCAAACCTGGTCTCTTTATATCAGATTGTTCTGCAGTCCATTCACTGTGGACAATCATTTGCTTAAGTGCATGGATCAGGCTCTCTTTGATGCTTATCGATAATACTTTTTTTTTTTTTTTTTTTTTTACGATGGCTATATCTTCTCCCCCTTCCTCCTCCTCTCTTGCCATGCATTGAGTGAAACAGACATTCCTTCCCTCTCTCAAAGAAAAGCTTGGTTTGAGGAGGTCTCAGGCAAATAAGATTAGATGGGAATCCAAAAGGGTACGGTGCCTAGGAGGGGAGGGCAGCAATAAAAGTTAATGATTCGTAACCTGTTTAAAGGAGAAAGCTTTCTCAGTTACAATGGTATCGTAGCTTAGAACTCTTAAACGTGAAGGCATTGCTTTTAACTCCAGCATGAGTGCACTTGGGCATATTTCATGTGTGGCTGGTGCATCTGGAGGGATACCACTGGTATTGCTTTACTCCACTTGGGTTGGAGCCTCCGTCTGTTTGCCTCCCCTGGATGTTTTGCCTCTGGAAGGGGATTTGCATTTACTGTGCTTGCATTTGCTCAGATTTGGGAGTCTGTGCTGCTTTTTACTAATGCACCAAAGTGGTGTGGTCCTCTGAACCCTTCTGTGCAGCTCTGCTACACGGAAATATAGGATAAGTCCGTGATTACAGTCTTGGAAGCTAAGACTGTGTGGGTTCATGTTGTTACAGCATGTGAGTTACTGTCTTCCATCGTATGCATGATATACTTAGGGATTTCACTGGCAACTCACGCACATCTGTAGGGCAAATAGGTTCAGGGATTGTGAGCCTAAAAACCAGCATCTTCTGAAAAGACAACAAAAGGTTGGATGACATCATCCCAGTCAGGATCCTGGCCTTATCCCCATACCCATTCCAGTTTCTCCTTCTATAAAAATGAGCTGGAGAATGTGGCGAGAGGACTAAGGTTCAGCCTTGCAGTGAGTCTTTTCTCCTTTGAGGTTCTGCTGGTTATTAAGGAAACTGCTTTTGGGCAGTCCTGGTCACTGCGTCACGGCTGGGCCACTAAGGATGAGAGAAGCTGGTCTGCACAGCTTACTGAAGTGGTATTAGGAAGAGAGAGGTCCTGAAGCTATCCAGGAGGAAATGGAGGATGTCAAACGCTTGCTCTATCAAAGCCCTTTCCAGTCTGCTCTGCAGTTCTGCTCTTCAGTCTGCTTTCTCCTAAACTTGAAAATCATCTGATAATCTCTAGAAGCCCATGTGTTCAGTCATTTATTTTCCTTTTTCTTGGATTATCTTGGACTATTAGATCACAAGGATCTATCCAGGGCTAAGGTTAAACCATTTGTGGTTTCCAGAATGCATCATCGTGTGCAGCCCAGACTTAGCGGCCTGGCACACTCGGAAAAGAGGAGCAGACGTGGGAGCGATGCACGTGCAGTCACCCGGTGAGCTGCTGCTCAGGAGGGGATGAGAGGCAAGGGGTGTGCGGGGCCTTCGGCACATCTGGACTGTGCTCACTGTGAGCAGCACTTCCCTTTGACAGGGCCCCTATTCATCCTCTTTTTATATGCAAGGAAGATGAGAGCTGCCCACCCAGCCCTGCTTTCATCCACACAGGACTTCCTAAATCTTAGGCTGTTCTAGTGGGCCTGCAGGGCAGCTCTTTAACTGTCTGTGCACCAAAAGAGAGGAGTCTCCATACCGAGCATAAAGATGTGGTTGTGTCCTTCCTGCCCTTCCTGAGGCTGGGGAGGTGCTAACTGCACCATTACCTTCACTGTGCCCTCACGAGAGAGGGATCAAGGTGCTGCTGCCATCACCCATGCAGGGAAGAGACTTGCAGGGGAGATCTTGGCTCTGTTGAGAGCAGAACATTCCCGGGGCTGCTCGTGGTAAAAGTCGTGATCTGACAGCTAATGTCACTGGGACCAAGTCTTCACTTCTTGACGGCTGCTACTGCCGCCTGTCAGGACGCTTTACTAGTTCCTCAGAGCCTCCGGCTTTCTTTTCCTCCAGTGCTCTGGGAGAAACATGATTAGTGAAAGTTTCCAGTGGAGGGAAGGAGAACATTGTAAATTCTCAAACTTGCAGTGGGAAGCTTGGAAAAAGTAACCTGAGTGCACTCAGAAGGCTGCAAACGCAGAGTCAGGAGAAAATACTTGAAGTTAGGAGGAGGAAAAGGAGGATTGTGAAGGTAACCTGTGGGTGGGTGGGAAGCAGAGGAGGGTGTGGATGCTGCCTTCTGATTTCTGAATGATGAAGACTCCTGCAACTGAGATAGGTGAAGTAGGTACTAGCGGGGAGTTTGGGATACTGTTTGCCTAATGTCCTACTCTGTTTCCATCTTGTGCAGATAGGAAGGAGAACGGAGATTACCTTGCAGTTGTCAAGATTTGTCCTGGGAAAAAGAAGTAGATCTGAGCAGCTTTGCAGATAAAACATAATTGTTTAGACAAACTCTGGCTGAACTCACTTCCTCCTGCAGCCCGATGCGCTGATAAAATGGGGGTGGGAGTGGGAGAATGAGTTCACAGGCTCCTAAGGCCTTCCCTGTGGGTCACACCACCCCTGAGATCCAATGTCCACCCCTTTTTTGTGGCCTTGAAGAAGACAACAAGGTCATGGCTTAGCACTGAGAATGGTGCTTATGCCTGTGATGGTCTCTGGGTACTTTATTGCTCTGAAATGCAGGTGGTACCTCAGCAGTAAAGCATGTTAGTGCTATGAAGGTAGAAACATGAGTGGTCTTGGTGGGTGTTGGAAGACCAGTCATAGTTAATTTAGTGGCTTGACCTTGTTTGCGTTTTGCTCAGCATTCAGTGAATTTTCTAAGCCATGTCAGGGTGCCACCGCCATCCAAGCGGCTGCACTGGCCATCCTCTCTCCAAATGCCCTGGCTGTATCCGGCTGCCACGCGTCTGGGCAGATCCAATGCCCTGAAGAGGTTCCTGTTTAAATGCGTGAGAACAATAAGACAAGCAGAGAGCGTGTGGGATACGGCCACTGGAGAGGGAATGGCAGTGCCCTGTATGGCCTCTGCTTTGGGAGCTGCATTGTGGAGACCGATGAATTCCGAGTCTGCCGTAATGCTGATGTTCCTCCTGACATCCCTTGGGGAAACAATCATCCTTGTCCTACTTCATGTAGTAAATAAAAGTTTATTTACGGCTTAGGAACGCACGCCCTAAGGTTTGGAGGTGAAAGTTTTCTACGCAGCCCTGGAGGAGCTCTGAGATTTCCTCATTGCTACATGGCTTTATTTCCCGGGCAGGAAAGTCTTGCAGAGGGAGCTCAGCAAAGCAGAGACCTTTTGCGTGGACCCTGGGGCTTTGCTTTGTTTTGCCGTAGCAAGGTAATGTGTCTGTGCCTGTCTCCTGGAGAAGAGGAGCTGAGAAGAGATTACCAGTGTTTAAATGCAACACGCAGGCTGGAGGAGCCGTACGAGAGAGTGCAGGTGAGGGGCTGCCATCTGCGTGCCTTCACCCCTTGGTCATGGGGATCCAGCAGCTGCCCAGAGCCTGTGTTTGCGTTAGGCTCTGGGGGATTTGTATTCTTTTTTTTGTCTTTTTTGGGGGCTGAATCTAGTCCTGGTGCCAGGTAGCTCCCTGGCTGTGCTCCAGTAGGCTCTTGCCAGTGCTGCCTGGTTTAGGGCCAAAAAGAAAGCTCTACTAATCCCTGAGCAGCAGGGATGAGCAGCAGCATACCCTGCTATTCCTGTCCTGGGGCTCTCCTCCTCCGCCTGCAGCACCCCATCTCCATCAGCAGCACCCTGGGTTCCCTCCCTGGCTCTTCTTGTGCAGGTCTCTGAAGTTCAGACAGTACAGTAAAACCAGCTCCTTATTTAAATTCCTGTTTGGGTAGAGAGGAAGGAGATAAGGAGCACAGATTAAAAAGGAGAGGAGCAAAGCCAGAACGGAGAGAAAAGCCTGTCTGTTCCTTCCCCTTGTGCTCCTTCGGCGGTAGGTCAGTGAGCTGAGCCCAGCAGGGGGACCTGGAGGTTTAGATGCTTCTTCAGGGACCAGGAGTGGTCCACGGTGTGGCCTGTAGTAGCAGCCTATCTGGCAGTCTAATGGGTTGATTTGTGCTCTCTGATGCTTTGGCCTGTCTGTATTTTAGCAGCACTGGTGGGAGAGATGAGACCTTTTGGTGCCTGAAAGTTCAGCTTGGGTCTGCTTAACCTCCTTCACCTTGCACTCAAATGGGGTCCCAGAGAAAAAGCAGCAAGCAGATCTTTGCTCCCAGTGGAAGGGATGCCTGTGAAGGCATCCCGGGACTGTAAACCCCAGAAAGCTCATCTCGGTTACCCAGTAAGCACTACTGAATGCCAAGCTCTGTCCCCCCACAAAAACCTCTTGTCAGAGCTGCAATGTTCACTGAGAGGCTGTGGAGCCGCCGGACAGCCAGCCCCAGGGCTGCAAGCTCTGGGAAGAGCTGCAAGAGCAAGGACAGAGCTGCCATGCGGGGGGAGGAGAGCTGGTGGGGGGACAGGAGTGTGACAATATTTAAAGCTCCATCTGGGTGTTGTCAGGCTGCTATTCTCCAGGCAGCGCGGTTCTCGCGCTGGAGTTAGTGCTGCATCTCCTCTGCTTGGGAGTGCAGATCTAAAGCAGTTGCAATAGCAGAGGTGATCCTTGGGTTTGTGCTGTAGATTACATCTGTCCTTAACTTCAGAGTAGGCGGAAAGAAGATGATAGTTACTTCCCTTTTGTTTATCGCTGCTGTGTAACAGCCTGCATTCAGCACAAACTCGTGCTGGCAGCCGTCCTTTTGGCCTGCTCTGCCAGAAAGTCTCTAGGCAGTGATCTCCAGGTTCCTCCTCTCCGGAAAAGGAGCTCTCTGAGATGATGAGCAGGGCTGGACTCTTCCTCTGCATGTGTGACCTTGGGCAGTGGGAGAAAGGATGGGGCTGAGCTGTGACCTCCTCCTTGCTGAAAGGGTAACTCGGAGATGGGGCCGAGCTCAAGTTAACCCAGAAATGTGGTATCTGCAGGGTCAGAAGCAGTGATGAGTTCCCAGCTCTGCCCTGGCAAGGACAGAAACCGCTCTTCAGAGCTTCAGGGCCTGAGCATTTGGCCTTCCTTCAGCTTGGAGGAGCGGGAAGAGTCATTCTGGGGTTATCTCAGCTGCTTGACTGCTTTGTGGGACAGACAGTCTATGGGATAGTCCTTAGAAGAGCAGGAGAACCAAAGCCATCATTTGGGCTTCACTGAAAGAGCAAAGCTGAGGAAGCCTCAAATTATGGGCTGCAGAGACAAAAGGAATATTGCTGTGAGTTTCTGCTGGGGAACATTGCTGCGTCCCTTGGGGGGGCATAGAGAAAAAGAGACTTTTTTGAGTCTCTTTTTCTCTTTCTCTTTTTCAGGCATGCAAAATTCATTTATCTCTTTTTATTGACCACTGTTGTTGCTGCTTTATTCTCGCCCTGGGGCAGTGGGGACTGGATAGGTTTCAGATACTGAATTCTCTCTCAAAGGGTTCCTCTTCTGTTGCAGTTCCAGCTGCCAGTCTTGGTTTTAAAACAATTCATACTGAGGCTAAAATATTTGAAGGGCAAGCAGTGCCGTGCAGGAAATGGCTTAAGCTTCCGGCTCCCAAGATGGTGTGAGTGTTAAAACAGAACTAGAGAAATATTAGACATCATACATCCAGTGTAGCAAAGGAAAGTGACCCTGGGGTGATCTGATGGAAAGTCCATACCCACCCAGCTGCCTGCGCAAGGCTGTTTCCTGCAGGCTGGAGGCAGGACGAGGGGTTGTGCTGGTTCCCTTCGGAGCAAGAGACCCCTGGCGTTTTCCTCCGGCTGCTCCCAGTTTTGTAGGGGAAAAAATGGGCAAATTGTTTCCTGCTCCGCTTGGCTTTGCTATGTTTTTGTTTTGCATGAAGTGTGTGGGGAGAGCTGATCAAAAGTAGGGGCAAAATGTCAGTGGAATGATCTTTCATCAGAAAATGAAATTTTTGTGTCAGAATTGAAACAGTGAACAGAAATGCATTGATTTTTTGATGAAATGTTTGCTACTACTACATCTGCAGCCAAAAGAGGGGCCTCTTGCACCCCCAAATGAAAGGTGAATGTACAAAGTAGACAGAAGATCAGGGTCTGGGTCAGTCCAGTTAGTTTGGGGCTGGAGCAGTACCTTCTGCATCTGTCAGTGGAAAGCAGCACTGAATTATTGGGTTAATGAGAGGCAAGTAAATTCTTCCAGCCCACTTTGCAGCACGGATGATTTCCTACTTTGTGCTGGCTGAGCACCATCTACCTGGCCAGGCAGGGAATAGCAACTTACTGTCTGTCCATCCAGGGCAAAGATGCACTGGAAGTGGAAGAGAAAGTAGAGTATTTATGTGAATTGAGTGTGGGGAGCAGAGACCTTGGAGAGGAAAGTAGGAGTTGTTGCAGAGCAGGATAGCTCATGCTGGTAGCTATGGGACAGATGTCACATCTCCAGAGAAAGCACCATGCCGTAATTCAGCTAACTGGGTATTACTACACCATTATGGAAAACTTCTCCAACCCCCAGCTCATTGGTCAGAGCGCAGGGATTGAGCTAATTTCATTCAAAATGCTATTAATAGGTTAAAAATGACCTGAACTTGAAAGCATTATGTGGCTGAGAACACACAATTACAGCAGAAGAATGAGGCTGGAGCTGCAAAGCCGGAGGGAGGGCAAGCAGGGTATGACCGTGGTGCCTTCAGCGTTTTTCTCTACAGCATCCTGAGCCAGAGTCTGATCTCACGTGCGCTGGCTTTACCTTAATAACCATTGATGATCATGAAATTGCTGATAATGGAGGAAAAATTAGGCCTATTATGCCTGTACCGCGGACCTGAGTCACTTTGGGGCGCGTCATTCCAGCTACAGGAGCAGAAGCAGAGCGTGTGGGTGTCCTTTCAGGCAGCTTTAGCATGAATGGAGCATTATGCTGCGCTCAGAGCATCCTCTTTTTTTGGCTTTCTTGCCTGACCCCTTCTCTTCCTGCGCTGGACTATTTCACATGGCGTGTAGCGAGCTTTGACGGCTCCACAGGAGAGGAGAGCAGGAGAAAGGAAGTAAGCAACATCCTTAGCGAGAAGCTCGATGCCTGGGAAAGTCGGTGATGCAGGCTGCTGACCTTTCGCCGTGGCCTGCCACCCCCTTCAAAGCGCGAGCAGCACCGCCCTTGGGGCGAGGGGGGTTGCTAGGCATGTGCTATTCGTTTTCGCAGGGGCTTCCACAGGGCGCTTTTCCCCGGGAAAGCCTGCGTTTTAGCAGAAAAGCTTGGGGGAGGGAAAGGCGAGGCTGGCTGAAGTCCTGAAAACGGTTACAGATGGCTGCAAGCTCCGTGCGCAGCCCTGTGCTGCTTGGGGTAGCCCGTCCGGGGCGTTCGAAGACGTGACGCCCGTTGCCCTTTGGCAAAACGATGCGGCTGGTTAAAGCTGGCAGGGTGGGATGGGGGCCCGGATGGCGTGGGGATGGGGGGGGCCGCGCGGGAGCGGAGCGGGGAGCTGCGAGCGGTGCGCCGGAGCAGATGCCGCCGCCGTTCCAGCGGGAGCCACGTTATTTACACCGGCGCGTGGGGGTGACGAGCCATCCCCGCGCTCGCGGGGCCGTGCGGGGCCCGGGACGGGAAGACGCGGCTGCTCGTCCCAAACGGTGCCGCGGCACGGCCAGCAGCGGTGGCGCTCCAGCTGGCGCCGAGCCCCGCTCGCCCCCGTCCCGCGGCGAAGCAAGGCAAGGCGGCGAAGCAGTTCAGAGCGCCCCGGCCCGCGGGGCTCCGCGCTCCCTTGGGGCGGCCACGCACGCGGCATCCTCCCGCGGGAGCATCTCGGAGCCAGTCGGGCGCTTCCCACTGAGCAGCGGCAGCTAAAATGCGGCTCTCGGGGAAGGGGAGAGGTCTGCTGCGTACGCCGCTGTGCAGCGGGTTTATTTTTCCTTTTCTTCCCAGCTGACCTCTGCCGGCCCCGTCCGAGGCCTTCGCTGCCATGCGACGCGGGCCGGACCCTCTGCCTGCCTTCCCCCAGCTTGCCCCGGGGGCCGCTGAGGTCTGCTGGAGCAGCCGGAGATCCGGGGAACCCCTTGGGAAGAGGTTTAGGCTCGCTGAAGCACGCCACGGAGGCCTGCGCGCCGCCGGCGCTCCTCTCGCCGGCCTGCACGGCTGCGACCGGGGCTGAGGTCCCCCAAGCTTAAATCTGACATGGGGGGGCTTGCGAGGCCCGTGCCGTTGGTGGGACCTCGCACGCGGCTGTGCGAGGTGGCCTGCGGACCTTCCCGGGGCGGTCGTGAGCGGGCCGGGGACGCAGGGAGCTGCCCGCAGGGGCAGCGGGGAGCACGCTGCGACCCAGCCTTCGCCCTCAAAGGACGCCTTTTCGCTGCGGGCCTTTCCGAGCTTTCAGGAGGTGGCACTCCTCGGTCCTCAAACAACCCCTGGGAGATTAAAAGAGAAGAAACACATGTTTTGGTGCCTTTAATTTGCATTCTGGTTTCTTCTCCCTGGGGCTGTACTTGTTTTCTCTTTCTGGCAAGCCAGAGGGCTGTTAAAGTAGTAATAACTACTTAATGATGCCTTCCAGAGTCACCAGGGCATTCGAAAAAGCATCGTTCTGGGCGCTCGTGAGAAGAGGTCAGCAGCAAAGGACCGCTCTTTTGGGGACTTTTCTAGTAGCAATAGCGATGCCTGGTGCTTAACCCCTCTTGTACGTGCAGGTGCCCATGGCTGGCGTTTAGGTGCTTTGGGTGTCTCTCGTTGGGGTTTGGAGAGCCAACCCTCCTTCAGGAGGTCCATAACGTGGACCTGACCACTGCTGCAGCGCAGATCTGCTCGGCTTTTGCTACTTCAGACCGATGTCTCTTTTTGTATCTGTGTTCGTAGTAAATGGCTATTAGGGGAAAAAAGTTACTGATAAGTGGCCCGATTTCCAAAGGACAGTACTTCCTCCCTCCCTGAACTTCTGGTGATTGATTGGGCCGTGTTGTTGCTCTTCATGGCTGTGAAACGCTCTCTCCTCCCAGACAAGACCCTCAAAACGTCTTGACAGCAGTTGTAGTGGCAGAAGAGCTCATGCGGCATCAGCGCTCCACTCTGCTGCGTGAACGAGGACAGACAGTCCCGGCTCCCCAGGACTTGCGGTCTAGGGCTCGCACCCATCAGGCCTTTTCCACCTGTCTTTCGTTGTGTGTGTGCGGGGGGGGGACATTAGGACGTTTTGGGAGAGGCCTTTCCAGCAAATGAATTATCAGGGCCGTAAAAGACCACGGGAGCATTGCATTGGCTTTTTCTCCCAGCCTTTCTCCCTGCCACGGCTGCCTCCGAAAACCCCCTCTCCTCGTGTGATGCAGCTGATACATAACCATGGTTAGAGCAGCTTGATGTGTTCAATGTCCAGGCAGAACATGGCTTTTCGTGGGTAGCAGGTTTCCCCTTGGTTAGGCCAGAGGTATAGCTGAGGTATGACCATTGCTGTTTTCTTTTTCCACCTTTGCTGGTGCTCAGGTGCTCCCACGCGCTGGCTCAGCTCTTGGAGCCCGCCGGGATTCTGCTCCATCAGCACTGAAACTGTTGAATCCCCCTTTCGCATGCAACTAGTAACCAGCGTCCCACGAGCGCTCCTCAGCGCTGGCAGGATGACGGGGGAAGAGGTGGGTCTGGGCCCCCAGTGAAACGCTGAGGTCAGCAGCGCTCCCTGCTCTTGGCAATGCAAGTGTGTCAGAAGCAAGAGCTGTATCCTGCAGAACTGAAAACCTCAAACCCAACAGCGGTTGTGACCTTTAAGAGCCCATGAGTATTGCAGACCGAAGCGCTGCCTCTGCCTTTATCTGCAGATCGCGTCTTGGAGCCAAGCTGCTTCCTGGGGTGAAATGCAGCTTTGAAATGCTTTCAGGTTGTATCGGCTATTCTTGTTTAACTGACTGATGGGGTGCTGGGGTAACGTTCAGCTGCTGCTTTGAGCTGGCCTTGTTGGAGTGTGAGTTTGAGGGGTTTGAAGGGACTCGGTGCCAGCCCTGGGCCTGCCAGGGGCACCCGTTGCTGTGGGCTAGCGGGTGCTGCCGCCTTTTTCCGGGTGCTCACGGGGGTTCCTGTAGGACTTCCAGTGTGGAGCTTCTCCAGACCCATTCCTGTAGCAAGCTTCAAACTCCAGCCCTTTCACTGAGGGAGACCACGCTGGGGTGAACCCTGGCTGCCCTGTGGGTTTGTGTCTGGGGGATTTGCTCTGAATATGTCCTGCTGAAAGAGTCTCCTTCCACTGGATCCAGACAGGCATGGCAAGCATGATCTGCTATTTTGATATTAGGTTTGTGGGCGCTGTAAAGCTGAAAATTAGGTTCAGCAGAGCCAAAGAAGTACAGATGATCCCCAAAGTCAAAATGTGAAGCAGGCATGCATAGTACGTCTGAATAAATGTTATTTCTATTCATGCTAAAGCCTAGCTCTGCTTTCTTCTCAGAGGGAACTGTCTCCCCAACAGCCTTTGATCATTCCTGAAAATCCAGTGAGAGCTGCTAGTTTGGGTACCTCAGCTTTCCCCCGCAAATGCAACCACCTGCCTCCATCGCGCATGTGTGGGCACGGCGCTCTTGGTGCTGAGCCCTAGCTTTGCTCTAAGTATACGTAATGCTGTGGAGGGTGGTGATGGTGAGCCCTGGGCTCATTTCCCTGCTCTGCACCAAACTACACATGTGATTGTGGTGCAGGTCTGTCCCTAAACATCCCTGAAATATTGATGCTTCTAAATATATACTGAAATCACTCAGGGAGGGTTATGTCCATCAAAATTGGAATCAGGTGTCTAAATATCTTTTTGGATGCATGTCTTAACCCCCTGTGTCTCTGATCACAGCACTGCCCTATCTCCCACGATGCTGAATGAACAAAAGCATAAAAAGCTATGACAGGCTGTCATGGGGAGTCGGATGAGTGGTGTAGCTCGAGCGAGTGTGGATGGGGTGAATGCCCTGCTAGAGAGGATGGTCCTGGGGAGCACAGCTTCCTGGCCTGCTTTGGTGCTCTGCGCTGAGGCTGCTCGGGAGGAGAAGACAGTTTGGAAGAAGTCAAACCACTCATTTCATACAAAACATCAAATAGCCTGATAACGGTTGTAATTTGCAGCACCTTTCAGTCTACAGTGGATGCAAATCAATAAATGAGAGAGGGAAGGACCTTCGTGCCTAGGTCTTAGTTTTTCCATTCCCATGCTTGGAACTGGGCTGAGAATTGAGGTGCTTTGAATTGCTCTGTAGTAACTTGTTTCTGAGCATCAGGCATGATGTTTGTGTGGCAGCAGGAAGTTATTTCTGCTTCCTGCTTGCCTTTTTATTCCTTTTCCCTTTATTCTGGTTCTGAAGCAAAAAATGGGCTTTGTGGGACAGAACTTAAGCCCCTGAGCTGAAGCTGGAGCTACCATGCCTGTCCTTGTTGGCCCAGGCAGTATGTGTGTCTATGGTTAGAAGGGTTTTCCCCAGTCCATGAGCTTCTATGTGTTAAGTGGCATTACTGTTCTTTAGAGAGCTTCAGAGCCTGGCTCGGTGTCGAGATAGTGCTGGATGAAGGTGGTGAGCACAAGCATTTTGGACCTGGGGTGGAGGCTTGGACTGCACATCCAGCTTTCCTTCAGCGCTTCCTTCATGGTGGGGCTTAATAAGGGCTGGCTTTGTCACTTGTCTGCTGTAGACACCTGTAGCTGGTAGAAAGAGAGGCGTTTCTCCAAACAGCAAGTTAGCACATCTCAGAGCCAACTGCATCTCTGCTCGCTGACTGTCCTCTCTCGTACCAGCGGTTAGGCAGTTTAAATCAGTCCTGCCTCTCTTCCAAACTCTTCCTCGGGCTAAAGGATGTCCCATAAGATTACTAAGAGCTCTGTACCTGATTGAGGGGCTTTCTTAGAGCAGGCTGCTTGAGCAGACCCCAGATGTTTCATGTGCAGAGAGAGGAACAGATCACCAAAGCATGGGAAGAATTTCCATGTCCTTGTTCCTTCCCACTGGCTACCAAATACACCTTTCTTGTCTCAAAAGCTGATGTATTTGGTTGGATTTAATCTTTGCTCAAATGAGTAAATAAGAGGGCTCTTGCCCTTTTGGTTTCTGGGTCATGCACTAGACTAGAGGATGTAAATTTATGATTCTGTGACAGTTTTGTACACACAACAAAATTCTGTTGTCAGAAAAGCTGGAGGAGAGACAGATGCTGCATCACTCGATTAGAGGCTCTTTTATGAACAGAGGAGTTTCCTGTAGTGAAAAGAGACATTATTTTCCCTTCCTGCTCAGACAAATTAAGCCAAACCAGGCTTTAGGTGTCAGTCAAATCTTACGGTTTCATTAGAAACAAAAGGGTGTTGGCCTTGGGATTTCTCGCGTTCTGGGTTGCTGTGGTTCCTAGCCAGAAGCACAGATGCACACACGCTCCTGTACTTTCCCCGACTGCAGTAAATGTGCATCAGACTTTCCAGCACCATGGTGAATGGAGGGAGCTTCAGGGAGGGGGAAATGCTCTTTTTCATTACTGATTTCCACAGCTGAATGCTACAAATACAGTTAAAGTCTCCGTGGGATTTCCAGATTTGTGGTTTCCAAAATATAGAGAATGTAGCTAGCATGTCGTGCTTTAGGGGAACAGAAGACAAAAGCGATAACTAGTACTGTATTTTTCTGCCCTGAATCTGCTTTTTATTCTGAGATTTGTCTCTTATGGTATGAGCCCTGGTGACAGCAGTGCTACCACCAGGAACACCTAGCTGTCTTAAAGCACCTCAAAGTGGTATGTGAGCCACAGCCTGGGGACTTCTGTGAGGTTGAGTATTGAGTATGGGAGGTGACCTGGCTTGGAGAACCCTGGAATGACCCAAACCTTACTTCCAAGCTCCCAATCCTGGACAAAGAATAAAAGAGACAACTGGAAGAAGAACCTGATCCAGAGCCTCAGAGAGCCAATGGTCTGAATTCATTTTCTGAGGACACTGCATTCATCAGCTGTGATCCCACGTGTAGTGGGAAGCATGTGGGTGTGGGAAGAGGGGCTCAAAGCAGAAAGAAACCATGCAAAGAAGAGGGATTTTATTGAAATCACATGGTGAGGTTTGTAGGTGTTGTATAATTATAACTCTGCTGAACACACCTCTCATAAAAATCCCTCTAGACTTTGACCTCAGTAGTTGCCCTGTGTTTGTTCAGCTTGACAGCTCAGCAAATTGCTTAACTTTAGCTATTTCTCAGTCCTACAACAGTACTTGGCATGCTCATGTGCTTTACTGATTCAGGACCAACACGCTTGCAGATCCACTGTCGCAAGGTGAGAAGCTAGAGTGAGCTGGGGAGAGACGTGGCTCCGACCAGGAGCCAGGAAACTGAGTTATCGTTCGGTATTACGAAGCCCTGAAGGATTTCAGGACTCTTTCACAAGTCCTGTTCCTGCTCTCACAAGGCTAGGTAGGAACTCCTTCCCTTGCCGACACGTGGCCGGTTCTGGGGAGATGTGGTCGAACCGCACTGCAGTGTGCCCGGCCGCTCGGGGCAAATCTTGGATTGTGTTTCCCTGGGGCGACACCGGACTTGGGCGAGACGGGCAAGGTCTCAGCGCTGCTCATCTTCAGCTCACCGTAAGCAAGCGGATGCAGTGTTTCATGTTGCACCTGGAAAAGGGCAAGTGAAAGGAGCCCTGATTGAGTTCAGTTGTATCACGGGACAGTGTTGGCTTGTAAAGAGTTGAAATGACTCCGTTTCAATGCTACATAATTTGGCTCTTGGTTTATTTCAAAGGCAAAAACCCGCTGGAGCTAATTAAAAGGACATCCAGGTGAACTCCTCGGTGCTCCTCCGCAGCAGACAGCCCCGGCAGGCTAGGGCGTTTACTTCAAGAGGGAGGCGTGGGCAGAAGGACGCTGATGTAGCAAGGTGCGTCGGGGGCGTCTGCGGGTGAGTTGGCTTGCAAGCAGCGGCGGGAGCTCGGTGAGCTGTTCGGTGAAGCTGCAGGGACAGGTCACGCCGTGTGGGTGCCTGTTTGGCCTCGAGGGAGAGGAGCAGGCTTGCAGGTCATCCGGTGAGGAGGAGGCAGGGCCACCCAGCGTTGCTGCACACGAACAGGCTTTCAGAAACGCTTGCTGTGAAAACAGAAAGCGATATTGCAGCGATAACCTGCGGCTGCTTCCTGTTTACGGGGAAATCACCGTATCCTGGGCTAGCTGGTCTCCCAGGAGGGAGGAAGGCTTGGTCGGCAGCTCAAGGGCATCCCTCTTCGCCCTTCGTGCTCTTTGCACCGCTCCTGCCCTCCGAGCACTCCGATCCGGTCGGCTGCTCCCTCCAAATTCCGCTCCCAATGCCCGCAGCGGACACGGTAGCCTCTGCTTCTGACACCCTCCCCGCTTGTGTCACCATGGCTCATTGCCCTCTTCCCCGTTCCCCGAGTTCGCCTTCCCATGCCTCTGGCTTTCCCATGTGAGCAATGCCTTTCTCGATGGGCTGAACCCCTGCGTGAGAGGCAGGAGAGGCAGGGTCAAACCTGCAGACCTGCTGCTTTTCCGTGGCCATGGAAATCAGAGAGTCGTGACCAATTGAAGAATGGGAATTTGAGCAATTGCCAAAGAAATAAGTGATTGATTATAAAGAACGCAGCCCATGAGCCCACTGAAGGGGGCCAAAGGCTCAGTTTTGAGCTTATCCTTGGGGCATGCTGGCATTGCGACTGGTTACGGGGCTCTGACTCGTGTAATAACCCTACAGGCTTTTTTTCTCGTAACCATGTGGGTAGCTATGTAGTCTCTGCGCTCCCATTAGCTCCTGCCCTCAGCACTCCCTGAAAGTTGCCCAGAAATTCCATCTCAGTGTAATTTAGGATACGCTCCAGCCTGCCCAGAGAACATCTGGTATCTGTGCATTGGATGATATTAATCATAGCATAAACTCAGCCAAGTGTTAAGCAGTATAGCCCTCCCACCTCTCCGCTTTTAAATGAAGGTTGTTTTCAATGTTCCAACAATAAAATCAACCTAGCAGCCCGGGCAAGTGGTGATCTGGCCAGAACAACTGCTGTGTGGGCTGAAGGGATGAACAGCACTCTCGAATGGGCCAAGAAAGCATGTGGTCCTATGACTTTTTAAAATCCCTGCGGTGTTTGAGCTATTTCCTAATATTCCTAGTCGGCTAAATCCACTAAGACTTCTCCTTCATGGAAGCTGTATGGGCAACTGCTTGCTCTTCCTGAGTATTTTGTGTTGAGTGGAGGCTGTTGTTATTTAGGGTTCAAATCCTGCTGCGTGTTTCCAGGAAGGTAACAAGAATCCTCCCTCTCCCTTCTTAGCTGTAGACATCGGGGTGCTTCGCAAAGGGGGAGAGATGTTACTTCTGTTTTGTAGATGAAGAAACAGAGTTGGGGGGCAGGTTACTGCAGTGTTGAGCTATTGAGATGAACGTGAATCTTCCCTGCTCGCTCTGAGGATGCTGGAGTTATTGGTCCCTGGACTCTTAGTCCACTTAGTGGCTTCCTTAAGAGTGAAGGCTAACAAAAGCTTAGCGTCTAAATAGGATGGGCATAGGCAATATTATTATTTCCATTTTTCTGGGGACTTGAAGCGGCGTACGTGTCAGACAGTGGGCAAACATGCATCAGCATCTGATGGATATTAAAGTTGCCCCCAAATGAGAAATTGGCTTTAACTGATTTGCCCAAAGTTACCCAGGAAGCTTGTGGCTGAGTTTAAAAAAAAAAAAAAAATCAAAACCATGTCTCAAGTGCAAGTGCAATCAGCTCCTTAACCGCTGAGCGTGCTGTGCTTTCAGGGGCGGCAGCCCCAGCAAACGGCTGTACAGGAGGGAACGGGGATATTTTCCTGCTCCCGCTGGGAGACACCCCAGTGCTTTCCATTGTGGTTGGGAGGGAGGCAAAGAGCCGGGGGGCTCTGCTGAGGAGCATGTAGTTGACCTTCATAAGAGGAATTGAAGACAAGTTTGCAGAAGTCTGGGAAGACTCCAATGGCGCTGTGGCTGTCCAGGAGCCCCGGGAGCCAGCCGGCGCGGCAGGTCGGACAGGGCACAAACCCGGTGTGTTTTCTGGGTGAGCAGGCAGCTGGCAAGTAAACGCTGAAGCATCTCTGGCTGCTTTTGGCACTGGGCAGCGTCCATCGTCCTGTGTGTAATCCTTGGCTGGGCAAGCGTCTCTGCTGGAGCTCTCCCCAGCCATGGGGGGTAAGAAACTGTGGAAAGTTGGTCTCCGCAGCCGTGCACATGGGAATTGTGGCGTGGGAGAGGTGGAGCCCTTGCGATGAGATGACCGAGTGCAAAGGAGGGTGAAGGACGGGGAGGAAAAAATATAGCAGTGGCTTAGTACGGGGGAGGAACCAAAGGAAAAATACTATGGGCACGATGCAGGCATCAGCACAGGAAAATGCTCTGTCAGGACCTGGGCCCTCGTGCCCGCTTGTTTCTCCCACTCGCTCTTGCGGGGCAAGGGGAAGCCCCTGGACGTGTTTCGGTACTCGGACCTGGAGCAGCTGGGGAGCAGGAGAGATGGAGTCACAGCAGCTGGCGCGCTGAGCGAGTCCTGGCCAAAATGACCTGCCGCTGTGTCTTCTTCTGCTCGGTGGGGTCTGGAGCTGGCTGCAGCAGATGCAGTTGTATGTGGACTGGTCTCTGCCCAGGCTGAGATTTGGGAGCCGGTGGAGGACGTGGCACTTGGGTCCCCTTAATTCCTATTGCTTAGCTGGCTTTCACTGTGACAAACTTTATGTCAGGTCTCTGCCAATCTCTGTCTTCTCTTCTTGGTGGGGCAGGATGGTGCGAAGGGGCTGAACAGCTCCTGGGGGGGTGCCGGTCCTCCAGAGCTTTTCTGAATCAGACTGCGGACAACCAACCCATCTCCTCTTGTCTCGTGGCGCTGCAGCGAAGCCCTCAAACCACACCACGGAGCCATGCAGGAGGTGCAGGAGCAGCTGGTGGCATTTCTGCTGATCTACCTATAGCGTTTGCTAGCAGAGCTCCAGGGCGAAGAGGGGCTGGAGCTTCTCCCCTTTGTGTGTGGGAGGAGAGGTTCAGTCAGCAAGAGGCTGCTGGTGCCAGGGTTTTGGCCTGCCAGTGGGTCGCTCGGTGCTTTGGCCCTCTCTCCCCCTGCCCCATGTGGACGTGCTCCATGCTTGGAGGTGAAGGTGCTCCGGGAGGTCAGGACCGTCCGGTTGTTTCGAGTGGATTTTGGACCAGGCCAGCTTGAAGGTGTCTGTTTAAAGGGGGAGGAGGACCCAGATGCCAGCACCTACTTTGTCCCTGCTTAGGTGAGCTGTCTTGCCCTGCAGATAGATACCTGGAGAGGTGGAGAGGAACTGAGGATCCTCTGCTGACAGGGTTTCTTCCCAGCCCTCTGGTTCTCTGGCCTGGGTTGCAGTGCTGGGCACCATGTCAGCGCTCAACCTGGTGCAAGGACGGAGATGGGTTTCCTGCCTTCCCCCCCACCATAACTGATGCCACGGCCCCAGCAGATGCATTGCCTGCATCCTCTGAGCTTGGCCCCAAGGCCTGAGTCTGTGGCTGCAGCCACTCTGATGGGCCTGGGCTACACCATCCTGCCCAGCGGTGGGTGCTCTTCCTGCGGTGGTTGTGGGATGCCAGCTTCCCGGTCACTCAGAGCCGCCTGCAAACAGGCTGCCTTTGCGCAGCTCCCGCACCGCTGCGTCCCGCAGCACGTCTGCCACTGAAAAGGGAGCCCGGGATCCTGGTGGACCTAACTGAGTGTGAAGGCGCTGTCTGCAAAGGGCTCGTCTGCAGAGGTGCTTGCTGAAGTGGTGAGCCCCGCACCAGGCGGAGGGGCCGGGCACGGCTGCCAGCATGCCACGCAGGCAGTGCGAGCGGCGCGAAGCAGCTGCTGCAGCCTCAGCCGGCCTTGCGGACGTGTGCCCGTACCCACCGGCTCTGTCGGCTGCATTAGAGCTGCTCTTCCATTTATTCCATTGGGGAACGTATTTCTGTAGCATCACAGGGAACTCGCGTGCCTGTCTAAAGGGTGGTGCGTCAGGAAGCCTGTCAGCCCGTGGTCGCCTCCCTCGTTGGTCTCTGTTCTGGAAGCTGGCTGCTCAGAAGTCGTTATTGTGAGATGTGATGGGGAAGGAGCCTCCTGGCGTTTGATGGCCTCTCTTGTCCTGATAATGAGGACTGGAAAACTCGTCTCCTGAGTATCTCTGTGAGCACCAATGGCTGGTGTACGGCATCAGGCAAACAAGGTGGTGAGGGAATTCTCTCCCCTGCCATTTTCAAGTATTTTTTTGCCTTGGTGTGGGAAGCCTCCCCCAAAGGCAGCCTCCTTCTCTTCCCTGATAGCTTTGGAATAAAAGCTGGGACTGAGCCTTCAGTGCTGAACTGGGAGACCGTGCTCTCTCCTGAGCCAGTAGGTCAGGACAGAGCCCAGGTGACACGTGCAGTAGGGACAGTACAAAAAGGAGAAGGTGCTGGGGCTGTAGCGATCTATAGGGTCTCTGTGGTTTAGGGAAGATCTAGGCTCCTTATTTGCACTTCTGCATATGCCGGACGGGCACTGTGACTCAGCCCTGCTGTTTATAGTAAAGGGAATACAGTCATTCACTGCCCTGGTTCTTTGATAGCAGAAGAGTGTGATGATTTCCTGGCTCAGCTGCAAGGCTACGTGGGACGGGTAGCTCCTGGTCCGCATGCTGCCCTGGGTGACCTGGAGAAATCACTGGGCCTGGGATCCGCCCCCCCCGCAAAAAAAAATAGGGCGGGGGGGGGGGTTGTAATGCTTAGGTTTAGGTGCCCGGCAGCGGAGGTGCACATCCAGCTCCCGCTCCGTGCAGCGTGCCGGGGGCGGCTGCGTGTCGCCGGCGGCGCCGCGCGTGGGAACGTCGGTGCTCGGCGGGCGGCGCGGCGCTGCCCGGGCCTCCCCCCGCGCCGCGGGAGCCTCTCGGCTGAATTACGCTGCTATTCTTTTTAATTGGCTCTTTTGAACCGGTCCCCGGCCAACCCCTTCGCTCCTCTCAGCCAGTTCCGCTCCGCTCTCTGCACCCCGGGCGCCGAGTGTCCCCGTGCGCGCCCGCACCTCCGCCCGCCGGCGATGCTGGCCGCGCCGGCCGCCGCCGAGGCCCGCTGAGCGCCCGAGCGACCGCCGCCGCCGCCGGGGTGAGTGGGGCCGGGGCCGGGGCCGGGGCCGGGGCCGGGGCGGGCGCGGGGGCGTCGGGGCGGGCGCGGGGGCTCCGCTCGCCGCCGCGGGCCGCGCAGCGCTGCGCAGTCCCGCGGGTGCGCGCCGGGCGCGGGAGCGGGCGCAGCCGCTGCGCTGCGCGGGGCCGGGCAGGGCGGCGGTTGCGTTTCAGCGCCCCGAGCCGGTTCCCCCGGCGGCGAGGAGAAAAGCGCTTTGTGCTCCGCGGCTTTCTCGCTGCAAATATTTGGCCGGCTGAGCCGAGCGCGTTAAGCTCCGCTCGCTTCCCCTGCTGTCCCGGCCATGCTTCACGGGAAGCTCTGCGCTCGGCCGCCACGGGAGGCGTGGGGCTTAAGCGCAGCTTGCTTTCACCTTTATCTGGCAATCTCGCCTGCAAAGGTTCAGAGCAAGCGGCTGCGTTTCCTGGAGGCGGGGGGGAGGCGGCCAGTTCGTGCCTTGCTTTAAACTTGCGTGCGTGTTTTTCTTTGAACTGTGGCCTTGCATCTCAGTTTTATACCTCGTCTCTGCTGCTATGTTGCCATTTCGGAGCGTTATAGCGATGAAAACTCTTGGAGCTGGCGAGTGGGAAGTTTTTTTGTTTTTTTTTTCCCTTTCTCTTTTTTTATTTTTTATTTTAACAACAGCGCCTTATGTTTCCTTTGCCACTTGGGACAGCTGATTGCAGCACCATCGTGGACGACTGGGAACTCGTGTGCTTAAGTGGCACAATGGGAAACCTCTTGACTTGCTGAGTGCACAGTTTTTCTCAGCTTTCCTAGGCAGGCAGAGAATGAAGCGGGGGTGTCCCTGGCAGGCACAGAGGCAGCCTGGCCGTTAAAAGCAGCGCGTGGTGTGTGCTTGCAGGAAATGCTCTTTTCCTGTTGTACCCGAATGATATTGTCACCTGGCACCTTTACACCCGAACAGAGGCAGCCGTGGGTTTGCACACAGTGCTGCTCCCTGAGCTGCAGCACATTTGTCCTGCTCGGAGGCAGCATCTGCACTGGGAAGGCTTTGTGCCAGAAAATTTCCGACCTTTCTTTTTAAATCTATCCCTTGTGCAACTGCACTGCATTCAGGGAAGAAGCATCCGGGGGGGGATCTGGCCTGATGGATTCGGTGCCATACTCATCCTCCAAGACTGTCTCACCCTTTGTGAAGGGTGCTGCCTTCCTCCTCGCAGGCTGAGCCAGCAGCTGAGCTTGTAACTGGGCCATTGTAGCTGCTGGGGTGACACAGTTTCCAGTTATACACTAGACTGTCTATATAAGGTTTTTCAGAGAGTAGGGCCAGAGGGCACTGACGGATCATCTTATCTGACCTTCCATAAATCACGGGCCATTGCATCTCACCCACAAACCCGTCTTTTGAGCCCAGTGACTTACGAACAAAACATTTATTCCTCAGTAAGCTAAACGGCTGTGTGCCATGGGTGCTGAGTTGGGCTTGTTGTCACTAGTTTCTAGGGTGGACTTGCATGAGTGCAAAGGCAGGAAGTACAGGAACATCTTACTGCAGCAGCAGGCATGTTTCAAGTTAAATATCCCTTGTGTTAAGTGATTTGCCTAACTTTGTTTAGCTCTCCACTGTTGCATTGCTGCAGATGCTGTGCGAGGCAGAGGAAGCAAGCTGAGGGCTCATGGTGTAGCTCTAACGTTTGAAGACAGATTTTACGCAGCCGTTGGAGACTTACCAGCTGGGCGTCTTGTGCCTCCGCTGGGCTAATGACTTTTGGGTTGCTTGACTCAGTTTTCCGGTGAGATACGTGAGCCTAGATCGGGTGATGGGAGATTTGCATGCGCAGGCACTGCTTGATCAAGCTGGTGGTTTTAAGAGAAACGATGGCTTCGGCACTTCCTTGTAAAAGCAGGAGTTGCCGTCTTTAGGCTTTGCCTCCCAAGTGGTTACGTGTGACTCCAAAAGTGTCCTTGCACAGTCCAGGTGTGACTTGCCAGAGGGGGAGGTTATTAAAATACAACGTGTATGAGGACTGCAAGCACTGAGGTTGTATCTGCCCTGCTTACAGCCTTATTGTAATGACATCTTAAGTACAGTTAAGGACATGCAGCAAGAGCAAAAGGTGTCTGGAGCACATGGAGATTCTGGGAGGTTACGTAGCTGATAGCCCGAGGAGTTGTGAGCCCTTTAATGCTTTTATAATGACATTTCATCTTTTTCTGTGTTGAGAGCAAAATACCTGTGTGGCTGGCGGGTAGCCCGGAGGTGGTATATTGAATATATTTGACTACACAGCTGTTAAACATAATAGCTCAAGCCCAACTATATCCGAGCCATAGCTCATGTTATGCCGATGAAGCCAGGTCTAATTGCTTGGTGGCTAATAACTCACCGCAGCTGTTCCTGGACTCCTCTCTGAGGGGAATCCAGACTTCCCCTCTCAGAGCACAATGGAATTTTTATAGGCTGCGGTTTTAAATACTGTGATTTCCTTATGGCTGTGACGCCACATCCAGCCCTGTCAAAGATACTCTGGGGCCAGGTGAGGCGCGTGTTGGAGGTTTTGATTCCTGTATAATGCATCCGAGCTTCATCCTGGTACGCTTGCAGCCTTTCAAGTGAGGCTGAACTGGGAGAGTGAAAGGCAGCACTCCTGGATGTTTTGCCTGCTGAATGTTGTGATTTATGCAAGTCGCTTAATATACCTGCGCTTTAATTCACTGTTCTCTAAAATTTGATGGGTACTCTGCTGAGAGGTGCGCGGTTAGTCTGACTCATTCATTGAAAAATAGTAACAAAAACTTGGTGGAAAGAGTGAATGTTGAAAATACGGCTCAGTGGAGCCCCTCCAAAAATCCCATTTGGAGTGGACATGTGGCTAGCGACATTTTGAGGTAATTGGACTACGTGGAGCAGGGGGTGGTGGGGAACGAGCAGTTGCAGAGGGGCCAGGCTTGCAAATCAGATTTGTCACAGGACATAATTGTGCTTGGTTGCGCTGAATGCTGCTCCATAATGCGTGCAGATAAGTAGAGCACTTGGACATGTGCCCAGGTGCCGGTTGTGAGATGAATGCAAAGATGGTTCGTCCACATCCGTAGCACATGTGAATGCCATCTGCTTCCCAGCAGCATCTCCGCCTTGCAGGTAGGTTGGTGGTGCTGGGAGAGGTGCTTTGCTGATGCTCTCATGCCCAGTGCGTGTCTTGGTTTCTGTTGGAAATTCTCAAACGCGCTCAAAAGTCGGCGAGTCTTTCGCCGCCCCCACATGAGCAGCCTCCCACGTGCCCTGGGAACTCGGAACGCTCGCGAGCACGATCCCTGTTTCTCACAATTCGGAGGCTCTTGGGAGCAGCCGCGCGGGAAGTTGCTTTCCCCGCGTCCTGCTGTTGTGAGAGGGCTCAGGATCCTGCAGCACGATAATACGTCTCCTACCGAAACCACTACCTGTAATCCCCATCCTGTTTATATGAAGAGACAGAGCTCTATTGTTAGGGCCGTGAAGCTTGCCAGCTCTTCCAGCTCGCGGTGTCCCGTGACCTTTCTCGTCTGCGACACAGCCCCAAAATGCCAGGCAGTGTCGCTGGGGCTCCTTGCCGTCTCCACCTGCTGGAAGTGCGTCCGGTTCCTTCCTGCAGTCCTTCACGGCAAGTCAGAGACTTCTATGGAGGAGTCTCTCTGGCATGCGGTAAGGGAGAAGCATTGCCTGGGATGAGGCTTGGTGGTGGCCCTTTCTCCAGTCCGTGATAAATAAGGTCAAAAATGATGCTGAGGTCTGGGCTGGTCTGGAGGTACTCCAGGCCCATCAACCGTTGGCAGGCTGAGGTGGCCATGTCCCACCTGCATGTCCCACTGCAGAAGCGCTACGGTGGGTCTGTTGCCTCTATCCGGTTGTCTGTTTTCACAAACGCGTGGAATAGGGATTTATATTTCTGTTTTCGGATCTTCTCCCAAACTTGGTGAACGCTTCCCATTAGATTCACGGCTTGCTAGAGTGGCTCCCAGCAGACTGGGATTGCACAAGCCGCGTTTTCTTAGGGAACCGGATTAAATCCTGTTCTTCTATGTTGGATGGGGCTGTGAGTGGCATGAAGTCTCTCTTTGTCCTCCGCGTTGTTTCTGGCCCAGCTGCGACGCGTTAACCCTTCCCGCTCCCGCGTAACCCAATCCCGTCGATGAATGGCCTTTTGCTAGGCAACAGGGGCCTTTCCTGGCCGCCGCCGCCGCTTCTGGTCTGCCCGTTTGCGATGGCGGGAGACAGGCCTGGCTGACGGCCCTTCCCTGCTGAGCCAGGAGGCCGAACCGGCAAGAGCTCCAAGCGGGAGCGGGCGAGAGCCACGCGGGACGGGGATGCTGGGCACTCCGGTCCTGCCGGCACGTTGCTCTCTGCTGAGCCGCCTTGGCTTTTCCTGCGTCTCTGTTCCCCCGCTCCTTTTCCTTGCTGCGGGTCGGAGGCGTTTGCCATCGCTTTCCTGGAAGAGAGGCCCCCGTCCCCTGCTGCTAGCCGCTGACCCCGGCCTGTCCCCGCTTACGTGGCCGGCGCTCGCTTCCTGCCAGCCCGGCCTCTGCCCGGAGACCCTCTCCCCGGGGGCAGCCCGGCCTTCCCGCCGGCGCTGGGAACTCGGCGCCTGGGCCGTCTCCCTCGGGCGCTGTGGCCCAGCCGCTTTCCCACAACGCCGGCGAGGCAGGAGCCGGCTGGCGTGCCCGTCCTCCCGAATAAACGGGCGGGAGGGCAGAGCCCCGCTGCTCCCGGCGCCGCGGGCTCCGCTGCCCGTGTCCCGCGGCCTGGCACTGCTCCCGGCACCGTGGTCTCTGCTCCCTGTGTCCCGCGGCCTGGCGCAGGGCCGGGGGCTCCTGGGCTGGGTGCGGAGGGACGCGGGGACGCCGGTGGCAGGGGGAAGAGGAGCGAAAGCCGAGGCCGGGCCAGCTGGCACGGCCCGGGGATGGCGTGGTCTGGGGAAGACGTCTTGTTCTCCCTCCGGAGCAATTACCGTCTGAATGCTGCTCTCCTGATCCAGGGGCTGGCGAGGCCCCGGGAAACGTCGCTCCCGGGTGTGAATTGGCTCCGGGCGTTGCAGCGCGGCGGGACGCTGCCGCCGCTCGGCGTCCCGGGGGGAAGGCGGCCCCTTGTCGGCAGATCTGGAGGGATCTGGAGGGATCGATCAGCTGCGCGCGGCAGGGCGGGTCGGCCCAGGGAGCGGCCGGAGAGCTCTGGCGAAACTCCCGGCCCCGGGACCCGCGGAGGCCGATTCGGTTGGGTACTTTGTGCGACGGCCAAGCGGGAGCCAAGGTGATCTTGCGGCTGGGCCCTGGGGCTTGTGGCAACAGACCGCAAGACCTGGAGCCTTTTTATTCGATTTTATTTATTTTTTTTCTTTCCGCTGCGACGTGCTGCGGTGTCACCTTGGACAAGTCATCTGCCTTCCTCCCTGCGGGCTCTGCTTTGCTTATTTATTTATCCGCAAGGCAAATTGCAGCAGGGACCATCCCTGTCCGCTTGCAAGGCAGAGCCTGGCCTGGGGGGGCCGTAACGTCACCTGGGGTCTTCCAGCTGCTGCTGGCACGTGGCGGCCTGGGGAGACCCCGGGCTGCGGGCGCCCCGGGAGCAGGGGGAGCCGCGCGCAGAGCAGCCAGGTCCGTCGGCGCGCGGAGCCCGCTGCCGCCGGCGAGGCTCCGCGGCCTGTTATCAGGGCAGGCCCCTGATAAGAGGAGAGCAGGGATTCCCGCGAGCGAGGCGCCGCTCTTGCTCTCGCGTTTCGGCCCCCCCCTTCCCCGTCCTCCCGACCTTTCGCTATCAAAACGCAGAGCGCCGTCGTCGGTGGGCGAGCACCGCCATCGGAGGAGGCAGCCGGCTCCGTAGCCGCCGTGGCAGCGGTGGTTTGCTATTAATTAAGCTCCAGGAGACAGCCCGGCATCTCAGAGCTCCGAATGGAGCTGGAGCAAAGAGGTTTTCCTTCTTTTCAAGGTTAGGGTGTCCTAAATTCTTTTTTTTTTTTTTTTTTTTTTTTTTTTTAACTCCCAAAGCAATTTATAGCTTAAAAAGGAGAAGTGCACGAAGGACGGAGAAAGGCTCCTTGCACATAGCTTGCACAGCTACGTACCCCTCGCACGGCCGGTCCCGTGCGTGCGGGAGGGCTGCACGGCCACCCTGGCACCGTGGTTCGGCACGTCCAGCGCAGAGGCTCCGCGCCCCGGCGATGTCCCTGTCCGCCCTGGCGAGCCCCCGGCAGCAAAGCCGGTGAGCTTTCCTGCTGCACGGCACAGCTGCGGCACGGCTCAGCTCTCCAGGCTGCAACAAGCTTGCTCCGATGCGGCGGAAGGGCTGCGTGGGAAGCGCTAGCGCGGCGGTAGCATTTGGAGAGGAAGCGGCCGTCATACCTTGGAAATGAGGAGTTATGAACGTGCTAGCGATCGGCACGGCTTTTCTGCTGCCGTAAAGCTCCGGCTCGGCCAGCTGGCGTTTTGCTGCCGCGGCGCAACTTGCCGGGCTGCCCTGCAAAGGGGAAATTTGGAGCTTTCTGAGAAAGCCTGTTTTAGCTGGCGTTTCTGCACGCTCCTGGAACCGGGGCTGCTGCTGTGCTTTGCCCCATCTAGCACTCGCCGGCAGCCAGGAGGCAGCAGCAGGGTGGCTTGTCCGAGGCCGCACGGGGGATCGGTGGCAGAGCGGGAGGAGAAGGGGGTAATAGTCTAGAGAAGAGCCGGCCCTTTGGGGTGAAACAGAGTTTAAGCTGCTTCAGCAAGCCTGTTTGAGGTGTGGGATGACCCACGCGTCCGGATGCTTCGCTACGTACCGTTCCTCCCTCCCCCCTCCAAAATGCGATTTGTTTTAACAAATGCATCCGTGCATCCATCTCGTCCGCTCTGCTGAGCACCTGCCGGAGCAGTCGTGACTACGGCGCTTTCTGGGCTTTCTGGGTGTTTTGGTGCAAACCACTTCTTGTTGTCTGAGTTGCCTTTGACGGGGCTGCTGGCGGCTAGAAAAAACAGGCGGCGGCGAAGCAGCGCTAAACCGCTGCGCGGTGACGGGCGTGAGGCGAGGGCCGACCTCCGCGGAGGGCGACGTAAGGGCTCTGTGTCCCCCGATCTCTCTGCAGGACGACGGTGCAGGGGTTTAGACGCAGCTTGCCTCCTCCTAGCTTTGCTCAGGAGAGCTGAGAGCGGCTGGGGGAGCCGCGCTATCTGCAGAGGTGCCGCCGGCCCCTGCTGAGGAAAGTCCGCGCTCCGATCCGCGACGTGCCGGGAGCTTCCTCGAAGCCGCTGCGCGCCCCTTGCTCCTGCCCGAATCGGCGTGTCGGCGGCCAAACGCGCGCGCCCTGCAAGGAGGGGGCGTCGGGAGGATTTTTTCCGATGCCTTCTCCAAATATACCTGGCTCTGGAGTGGTTTCCTAGCTGAGCCTGTTCCCCTCCGGAACGATGCATCGCTTAAAGGCAGCGAGGCTCCTCCTGCGTCGCCTGCCCGAGCGAGCAGCCGCGGCGGCTCTCCTGCCGCTGAAGAGCGGCGCCGGGAGCGAGGCCGTGGCCGCCGTGGTGCCTCCGGGGAGGCGATGGCTCATCGCCAGGACGCGGTGCCAGCTGGGCGCCCTGGCTGATGGCAAAACGGGAAGTAATTCCTTCCTTCTGTCCATCCATCTGGGGCCTGCTCGTGCCTGAGAGCGAGGCCGGAGGTGCCGGGCCGGAGGAGCTGCTCTCCCCCTCCGCAGCGAGGGCGCAGCCAGGCCTAGCTCACCGCGGAGGAACGGGCTGTTTTCCTCGAGAGACTCGGAGCCCAGGCGCCCCTCGCCGAACCCCCGCTCCTCTTCCCAGAGTCGTTGCAGAAACGCCGGAAAGGGTTAAACGATGCGCGGGTCGGTTTTCGATTCTGCGGGGCCGAGCAGTCACAGAAGGGAAAGCGCAGCAGGGCCAGCGGCATCAGCCCGGCTCTCCCGCGGCGCTGGCATGAGTGTCCAGGCTCGGCGCGGCTACACGGGCCGGGCAGCGCACGACCCCAAAGTGGCACCGTTAGGTGGCTGGATGTGCTTGCGTTTGGTCGCAGGCGTGACTTCTTCGGGAACGAGCAGATAGAGTAAATGCATTTTTGCACGCGTGCTTTGCAGGCTGGAGTGGGTGCGGATGGGTCTGTACCCAACCGTAAGCGGGAATGGTCACCAGCACTGCTCCTGACGACATATATGATATGTTTTTATCAAACTGGCCACGATTCAGTGAAGTGGTCAACTTCTGTCGCCTACGCCCAGCCAACACACGGCGGTGCTTGATGCTCACCGTCCCTGCGCCACCTCGGGGCACGTTTGCACCGTGCAGCGGAGCACAGCCTGGATGGCCCCAGCCCCTAGCAGCGCCCGCTCTGCCACACTGCAGCTGTCTTGACCGTTGCCATTTAGTGAGGTTTAAGCCATTGAATAAATTCCTTCCGGAAGGACTTGATGCAATATCTGCACAGATCTCTTACATGGGCTGCTCAAAGAGGCTACTCTCTGCAAAGAGTCAGGCAGCTTGAAAGAGGAAAACTGGCATCATATCTAGATCTGGGAGTCTGGTCAGAAAGGAAAAAATACCATCGTTCTGTAGTTCTTATGGTAGCAGACCTTGTGGTGATGTGTTTCTCTGTGGATCGTGCACTGCTCTGCCAGGAAGGCAGGTGTCGTTGGCCCTTTCTGGGGTCATCGCAGGAGCAGAGCTGGGAAGGCTCATGGGGCGCTCGTGCAAGCTTCTACGGTTGGCCCTGCGCAGCGGGTTTGTGTACTCAAGGCGGAAGGGACCATGGTGGTCCCCATGCAGACCTCCTGGGTGGACTTCACTGATGGTCACTCAGATGCAATTGCAACAGGACTAGGGAAACATTGGGGCTTGTTTTCCGTGTCGCCAGCGATAGGGAATCTGTTTCTACTCTTGCTAGAAGCAATGTGGTGGTGGCTGATCACTTGCAGCGTTAAAAAATTAAATTTTGGTCTGCTCTGCAAGACAGTGTCCTGTTTCCTCGCTCATGCTGCCTTCCATTGAGTTTACTGGTGCTTTACCAAGGTCTCTGGATGTGCTTTTTCTTCTGCTATTGATCCGAGTTTATAAATGTAACTGGCAGGACTGCCAAGGTGGCTGAGTGCCTGCTGCATCCACTGAAGTCATTGGGGACTTGCAGGGGGTCACCGTTGCTCCTCTATTAAAACATTAAAAATGATTTACTAAGTCCTAACACTGCACTTCAAACGGGCGATCAGCAGATTGGAAACTGCTTTTCAGCATTTCTGCAAGCAAAGATGTCCTGCTAGTTCTCCCTGCGGACCCGGGATTTGATGTTTTCTTAGAGGGACTCCCAGGGAGTCGGGCAGCCTGGGGTGAAACATTTTTGTTCACAGCCATGCAAGTCTCCTTGGCAGGCTGATTAGTCCTGATAAAGCTGTCTTCATTTGCAGATCTCAGCTACTGCTCAAAGTTGGGAAAATATGACTGCAATTAGTGTGTGCTTGCTAAGAGACAGAGTATTGCCCCGTGTAGGAGAGCCAGCTGCACCGCTGAGCTCTGGCGGCGCTGTCGTAGTCGGCGGCCAGCTCCGCTACCAGGCAGTTTTTTGGTGCAAGATAAAGAAAAACGGTTGTGATTTCCCCAGAAAATCTAGGTGTTGTGTAACAGTCATGATGATCTTGTAGCCACTTCTGAGCCTTTCTTGAGGATCGGTGTGGGACCAGCTTCTCCATCGGATCCTGCAAGCTCTGAGCTGATGCTGGGGCTGGTTCCTGCCTCCTTCCACCCTGTGCAGGGTGGCAGTGAAATACAGACCCGTTTTTGCCTGTGAAGATGTCAAATGAGAACTGGACTTGTAAGTGGTTAAAATCCCTTGGTACTACTTCCAACAGCAAGATGGCCTCACCAGAATTGCTCCTAACCCTGTTTTTTTGTTTTGTTTTCTTTTGGTTTTTAAGAAAAGAACAATGCCTTTGTGATTAAAAACTCGTAACTGGGGATTTGGATTGGGTTCTTGGCTCTGTTGTAAGATTTCTGTGTGACCCTGGGCAAGTCACTTAACCCTTCTGTTGTTCATCTGCAAAATAGGGATAAGGCGACTTCCTTCCTCCAGTGATCCGTGCTGCCTGTTTGGACACCGAGCTCTCAAAGTCAGAAGTCCGCATTTACAGCAGCAAGTACGACTGGGCCCTGCTCTTGTTTCAGGAATAGAAAGGTGCTCCTGTAATAACAAATCCCGGAGGTGCCTGTTGCCACTGTGCAAGGAGCTCCTCTGTCTAAACAGCCTGGAAACCACTAGGTCCTTCATCATGAAAGGCTGTGAAAGCCTCTTTTTTTTTTTTTTTTTTTTTGCTTTGAGTCAAAGGATGTCATTTTATTGTCTTTCCAAACTGTTCATCTACATCCCTGCCTTCCCTCCCCCCGCCTTGACTCATTTCTCTAGGTTGGAAGGTTGAGATGGGTGAAGTCCAAGCGCTGAGCTGACACAAAATAATTTCTCGGAGTTTATATGAAAAACAACTTCCACGTGAGCTCCCCTCTGCAAAATCCTGCTTCAGATGTCTTTGCAGAGCTTCAGTGATTGAGGGGGGGGAAACTTTTCTGCAGGGTTTTTTTTTTCCCTCGCAAGCAAGACTAAAAAACCCCAACTGTTTCTATGAGGAGAAGTGGAAAAATAACAAGAAGGAGCTAGGCCTTGGTTTGAAGTGGCCAAATGCGCTGCGCTGCCCTGTTCGCCTGCACGGGGTAAGCGCTTGCGCCTGTTCATGAGGTCGCCGCGTTAGTCCGGGTGGTTGAACCCGTGCTGGATGCGTCCCTGTTCCCTTCCTGCGGCACCCGGCAGCTTTAGCGCCTGCAAGAAGTGAGCGACGTGCTTGTGCGTGTGCTTGGCTAGCGGTGGGGACCTGAAGAGTGGACCCGGTCTGCCATGCCGGCGTGCGTCCGCGATACCTCCCGTATTTCCTGATCGAATCTTAAGACTGAGAGTGTGACGGAGCCTTATAAAGCCGGGCTCTGTCCCGGGGCAGACCCGCTTGCTGGCTGCTGGGCCCTGCTCCTGCCTTTTACAAGCTAACGCAAGGCTGATGTGACTTGCGTTAAAACAGAACAGACCCAGCTGCTATTTGGGCAAGCCCAGTTTGGCATCCGGCGTTGGATTTTCGCGCAGATTAAGGAGATTAAAACACTAATGCCCATTGATAGGGTTTAAAGCTTTATTAAGTCCTAAAAGGTGGTGTAATCCGGCAGAAAGCTCCGCGCAGCTGCAGCGTAAGCAGATCGAGGCTGGATTTCCTGCCTCGGAGTGATAGCGGAGGTTTCTCAAAAATTGTTATTTGCAGCACTTGCTGAAGTGGGGGCACCAAAGCCTCTCCCAGCCGGTCCATTTAATGGCCCTAATTTTCAGGGCAATCCATGCCAACCATGTGCGGGGCTGCGGGCAGCTCAGGGGCCAGGCAGCCGAGCGGTGTTAAAGTTGTGCCCAGCAAGGAGCGTAGGGTGAAAGAAATGCAGCAGCTAGTGCCGGTCCTAAGGGAGAGGAGGAAGGCAGCACCCGCAGAGAGCTGCGAGAGCCTGCCGCGGCCAACAGCACGGAGCGGGCGTGCGAAGCCGCTGGGTTCGCCGGGTTTGGGCTGCTGAGTTGGCTTTTGTGTGAGCTTTCCCGCTGGAGAGTTTCCCACACTCGGCTGGGCTCCCCGCTGGGAGCAGGGAGGATGCAGCCCCCGCGTCTCTGCGTCCCATCGTCTGAAATCTGCCTGGGGGCTGGGTTTCGAAGGGGACCTGCGGATCCCGATAACCGGATCCCGATAACCGTGATGCCGATAGCAGGTCTCTGTGTTTGCCCGATCTTTATCTGCTTTTACCTGCCCCCTTTCCGCCTGGTTTCCAAGCGTGGAGGATGTTCTACCACCGCAAACATTTTTTGGAGACGAGGAGGGGGGCAAGTCCTAGCCAAGTGCTCTGTGGGTAGTAGATGGCCCGCTGGAGGCCGTGCCTGTGAAATGGAGCCCCTTGTGTATTGAGGAGTGAGAATGCGATCCTGCTTAACCCTTTCATTGCCCTCAGCCCTTCCTCTAGCAACGTGCTGAGCTTCCGAGAACTGCAGGTATCTTGGAGGGGGGGAATCCCAAGATCGTGGAATGAGTCAAAGTAGCATGACAGGACCAAGGTCCCAAAGAGGCAGCCTGGCTTTGCACGGTGGATTTGAAAGGAGGGAGTGACCCTTTCGATGCTGTCGATAACCTCTGCGGCCGTAGCAAGCCGCAGCGGTGCTCGTGGTCGCGGGAGTGACGAAGGCTCTTCTCTCCGCGTTTTCTGTGCGTGGCTTTCGTCGAGGAGTCCCGAGCGGCGCTGAGAACGGCCGCACCAAAAGTGAGCTCAGACCCACCCTGGGCCCGGCGGGGTCCTCGCGGGAGCTTTCTGGCTCAGACTGCCCGTTGGCACAAGAGCAGCGCCCGGTGTTGCGGCACACGCGCCGGACCCTGTGTACACCTCTGCGCCTTCTTCCTGGGGATGGGGCTGCCTTGGGGCTCGCCGTGTGCCCTTTTCGTGTCGGGGTGGGAGGGAGGTGGTGGTGAAGCTCTGCTCGTTTCAGGATACGAGGCAGACAGGGTTTGCAGAGACAGATAATATCTTTCTTCAGATCAATTGACATAACTGGAAAAAGCGCGCAAACCCTCGGGTGTAGGCTTTGCGTCTGGCCTGCGTCTCGCAGCAAGGAGCTCTGAACCCCCGGAGCAGGGCTTTTCCGCACGGTCAGCTTATGCCCTGGGGCAGCGAGATCCATCCCTCTAAGGGGTCTTCAAGCAACTGCAAAGAAAAGCCCACGGCTGGCGGAATTAGCACTCGCCCAAGGCAGGCTTGTGACTCCACTGAGAGCATTTTAGGAAGCCTGAAAGCAAAAAGCTGACAAGTTTCAGCCTAGAGCGCTCACGGGTGCCAAAGCCATGGGCTGAGTGCCTGCAACTTGCATCTGCTGCTACATCTCTGAAGCAGCCTCTGTCCTCCGTGGTGGGCCGTGCCTGCAGGACTGCAGCACCCGTTCAAGCTCCGACCGTGGTCGTGCTGCGGCAGCGATGCTTGGAGCTTTGCTCTTTCTCAGTGGAAATCTCCGCTGAGCGTGTTGGCGCCCACCGGCAGGTCCTGCATGGCCCACGGGAAGAGGGCTCTGGCTGCGCTCGCTGTGGGGCCGCGTCATTCAGGATGCACATCAGCAACTCGGAGATAGGCGCAGGCCCTGAAGGCCGAAGAACCGGGTGGGATGTGCTTCGCATCCCAACCTCTTAGACCCTTTCATCTTTAGGAGCCTTCCGCCTCCAGGGACAAACTTGGAGCAGATGGGACTATAGAAATGGCCCTGGAAGGAAACCAGCTTGCTGGTACAAAAAGGGGAGCGGGAGAGGCTGGAGGCAGCGGGGCGGCCGCGCTCCCGGGGCTCGCCGGGGCCGGGGCTCGGTGCGGCGCGGGGGGGGGGGTGTCGCGGCTGCGGGTGCCCCGCGGGGAGCCGAGCGGGAAGGCGAGGGCGGCTGCAGCGGGGCCCCTTTAAGAAGATGTTTGCAGCCCGGCTGAGGCTAATCACCAGCAGCTCCGCGCGGGGCGAGTGGAAGGAGGTTGCTGATTAGGGGGAGGAGGCGACGGAGAGGCTGTCGGAGCCGCCGCGGGTGAGTTGCCGGTGCCCGGGGGTGCTGCGCTGCGCCGCCCGGGGCTTGCGGGCGGGGGCGCCGGGCCCGCTGCCCCTTTTTGGCCGGAAAGGAGGTTTTGGGGGGGCGGGGGGGGGGGAAAATCTGCCTTTTCGGAGTGGATTATCTCTTGCGGCGCCGTGCTGCTCTCGCGTTTGCGGGAGCCGCTGAGCCCGGGAGGTGCCCGGCTTTGTTCGGCCGCGCTCAGCAGCGAGCGCCTTCCTGGCGGCAGCGGCGGCAGCGGCGGCAGCGAGCCCCGGGCGGCTCCGGCCAGCGGCGGCGCCCCGAGCCGCGGGAGGCCCCGGCGGCGGCAGGGCAGGGGCAGGGGCAGCCCGCTCGCCCCCGCCGCAGCTGCCCGCTGCCTCCGCCTGCCCGTCCCGGACCGGGCCGGGTCGCTGTAACGTGCCGTTGTCAGGGAGCCTCCGGGGGCGGTTGTCCTTTATATATATATATATATATATATATATATATATATATATAATATATATATATATATAAAGCCTGGATGAAAATCCCGCCTCGATAACCCATTACTCTCGCATCTCCTGATCCTGACAACATCGCAGGCCGCTGGCTTTCCCCCCCCCCCCCCCCCCAAGTAGCTGGAGAAGCCCTCAGTAAATAAAGTCCTCCACCAGTGGGGAGGATTAACGCTGGTTTTGAAGCAGGGTGGTTCTTTGCATTCGGTGTGTCTGCGGGTTCCTGGGTGCTCAGATGCTCTAGCAGCGAGACTGGAGGTGCCTGGAGCTGGACGCAGTCGCTTGCCCTCAGAAATACCAGTCCTGCAGCTCTTTTTTTTCAGCCAACTTAATTTGAGCATCTTGCGTTTCTCTTTGTTTCCAAAGCCTAAAGCTTGGCAGATGAGCAATGGCAAGACTCAGAGCATGCTTTTCTCCTGCCTGGGGGTTGGGAAGGGCTTTTATGTCCCTCTGCTGAATACAATGACCCGGGGCAGGGGGTGCTGGGAAGGAGCCTCCTCCCTGGAGTCCCGAGGAAATCAGCTTTGTAAGGCCTTGAGCTAACCTAGACGTAGCTAGACCTCTGTCTGTCTGGTGGGAGCAAGGGCTTTACTGACCACAGAGGTTTTTCTGCGTGGCCATTTGATGAAGTGGCTTTTTCTGGTACTCTTATACAGGAGAGTTCGCCTGAGACGTGGTTTCCCCCAGCAAGCCAGGGATGGTGTCAGAGTAGTCTCACACTCCACCTCTGATCTTGTCTTTCCCTTTAAAATTCCCCGGCAAACGGAAAAGGGTGATCTGTGCAATAGCTCCTCCTTGAAGGTCTCTATAAATGGTTTCCTGCACTGTTGTCTGTCAACAGAGCTGTCGCCTCCCGTGGTTACAGAAACGGGGACGTACAGCTCCTTTCTGCGCTGGAAGGGCTAGCACGTGTCTGAGCCCGGGAAAGGGAGATTGCCGTCTTCTCGTGATACCTGATGCGCGCCGAGGGTTGCGGGGCTCGTGCGTAAGGTCTGAGGCTGTAGTCTGTGAATGCTTCGGGTGGTGCTGGCACCGCTGTTTGATTTGGCCTCCCCTCTTGCCTCTGTGAATTGGACTGGGATTGGAGATGTGACGGGGAAACTAGCCTTGCATGCCTTTAAGAATAAAAAAATAAAAAATAAAATCCTTTAGCTGAAACACAGCTCAGGTCCACGCTTCACTCGCTGCACGTCCACCCAAACGCTTCTGCCCGTGCAAGGGAGGTGTGGGACTTCCGCTTACACCAGCAACTGCTGCCTTATCCTGACCTCAGGTTGCACTGAAACGTGGTCTGAGCCTGCGTCCGTGGTGCAGCCGGGTCAGCGCTGTGGCTCCCACTGCAAAACAGCCTTTCGCTGCCTGCCTCTCTGGTGCTACGTGATGTTTCGCTTGCTGTTACTGACTGAGAGAGGAGATATGGCTGGAGACAGAAATGAAGCTCAGCCTTGGAGCACCGGTGCTTGGGTCTTCCTCAACAAGCCGGCAGCGACCTGGACAAGCGGCAAGGTCTCTGCTCTTCTCCGAACCCCCTTGCTCCATCTGAGTGGCTGCAGCAGCGCAAGGGTTAAGCCGCAAGGGGGAAGCGGGACTGAAGCCGGGGAAGCGGTTTGCAAAACTTCTGTCTCTTGTAAATGAATGAGGGAGTGAGAGGCGAACTCCAAATGAGCATTTCCGGACCCGGGAGGGGGAAGCACGGGAGAGGGAAGCACATGCGGAGAGTTGGGGCCGTTCAGCCTAATAGCCTCTGTGCTCGGTGCGTGCCCTGCGACTCGGTGCTCTTTCCATGTGGGGTCTCGTATCGAAGCGCTTAGTCTAGAGCCAGACTAGCTTGTTCCTCTTCTGCCAGGATCGCTCTGAAAATGGATTCACCCCTAATGAACGAAAGGCTTTGCACTGGGTGCTGCTCCGGAGCAGTCAGTGCAGTTTAAATGCTTTGTCTTCATCTGTGCTAATTGCCAAGCGTCAGCAAGCCCCAGAGCACAGCGGAGGGGGGCTCCTGGGTCTTGCATCAAGTGAACTTACTCTCCTTCCACGCCTGCTCCTCCGAGACGGCCCTTGTGAGGGCTGCTTTGAAGGAGGACCGCCTGCAGAGATGCAAAATGAAGCTTTTTGCTCTATTCTTGCGTGGTCAGGAGCCTCCTGGTCACCTCTCTGACAGCTCTTGGGTTGATTTGTTCTACTGAAGTGTAGTTCGGTGTCCTCTGCTGTTTCTAGGTCATGTCTGCTATCGCCCTGGTGAAAATCTGCAAGATGAGAAGGAAATGTAGCCAGTGACTAGATGGTCCTGAGCTGGCAGCGAGCCCAAAACGGTAGCCAGGAGCAGAAAGGCTCCAGCTCGGAGCTTTGCTTCGCCAGCTCCAAGTCGGATGACTGCAATCAAATAATAGAAATGTTTCTTAGTTACCGCTTCTTACTTCTGTGTTGGCAGTGGCTTCAGGAAGCCTGCATGCTGGCTGAGCCCTCTTCCCAAGCCCCGGTTGTGCTGACTCCCCTCAAGTTGCCCAGAGGCCCTGGAGTCAGACCAAGCCATGCACTGGTGTTCCCCGGTACCCGCGCATCCCCGTCGGAGCCGGGATGGATCCGCTGCGTTCAGCGCTGCATGATCCCTGCAATGTCCGGCTGGGGAGCCGAGCGTGTGCCGGTGAAGCGTGGGCTGCTCGCACCTCAACCCTTGGCATTTTGCTTTACTGAAGAAGGTGGCAGTAGCGGCTGGGCCACGCTGGGTGTCTGTCCAGCCCCAGCTTTGCTGCCTCCCTCCCAGCTCCTAGTGTCCCCTCGTGGCCTTGTGAGCTGCTCTGGGGTTGACTCCATCGCTGTGACTCGCATCTGGGAGGCAGAAAGACTTGAGTCGCGTACGGGGCAGGATTCACAAGGTCTGTGTCCGGGAGGGCTCTGGGACACGAATGCTGGACGTGTGCTCCAGGCCTTCCCTCTTGTCCCTGTCGCAGCGCCTGGGGCACGGCGGAGCGGTGCTCTGGCCTCTCGGAGAGCTCGGGAGGATTTGGTGCCCGTTCTGATGGTCAGGGGAAGCTAGACGCCTCTCTGGGGTTCCTGCAAAACCCCCGCGTCCCTGTGCTTGGAAGATGCCTAAAGCCTTGATAGTGAACTGGCTGCGAATTTGGTGTGAGATGTGGGAAGGACCTGGAAGCTGCATCTACTGCAGTCTTGCCAGTCTGCCGTAGCTAGCTGGGAGCTATAAATTCTCTCTCTGGTTCTAAAAACATCTCCGTTACGCCCAACGGTCATAATTTTGTAGGATTGTTGATCCCAGTAATTGAAAGGTTAGTTGGTCTGCAGTGTTCTCTTGACAACATCTGTGGATGCTCAACTGTCTGGGAAGCTGTTATGTTTTCACGCCCTCGACTGACTGATACGCTGTTGTTTGCTGCTAGGAATCTTCTCTCTGCCATAGCGTGAACCCATCCAACAAATCTGGAAGCCGGTGGTGTTTTCAGTCTAGCACAAAGCACTCCGCGGAGGGAAGGGGGAATTGTGCCCACGTCAGAAATCTGTGCAGCATGTTTGTCTTCTGGGCACTTGTAGCTCAGCAGAACGGAATGCAAAATCTCCAAAAAGTAACTGAGGGCTTAAATACGGGGAGAGGTAGTGGCGGCTTTTGGAGGGAGAGTCCCTGTCCCTGCTGGTGTGCAGGGAGAAGGGAACGGGTCTGATCTCGTGCGAGCTGGTGCAAGCGTTCAAAACCAGCATGGTGCTCGGTGCTGCCCCTCCAGAGCTGGCTCTCGGAATCGCTTTGCTTTCCTGCTCGGGACCGTCGTCTTTCTGAAGCCTTTGTACCTCCTGCCCATATCGGGTGCAAACCTTGGGGGTTGCTGAGTGGTGGGTCACGGTTTTACAAGTCAGGACTGGGAAATGCCGGTAGCCTGGGACCGGAAGGGCTTGGTCACCTACTGCAAAGCAAGGCTGAAGGCCATAAATGTCACAGCGGAAGCTGCTGCCAGCCCCAAACGCGCATCGTAATTCTTCAGGCTGCTTGGCAAGCAGTAGCTGCTCCCTGGATCTGAAGGAAGCTCCTTTATGATTTGCCCTGCAAGCGTTAGCGTTTCTCCGGCGATGGCCCGTGTATCCACACAGTGTGCAAACGGGTACAGTCTGGCGGCGGGCAGTTGCAAAGCTCGGAGGATGCAGCATGCTTTGATGGCAAAGGTGCTACCTCCCGGCTGCCTCGGTTTCTTGGTGAGCCATTCCAGGTATCGGATGAGCGTACGCTCGCGGAAGCCCTTAGCGTGCGGCCTGCCTTCGCCTTCCCCAGCCACAGCTGACCCGGTCAGCTCGTGGGCTGTGAACAGTGCAGCATCTGTCCAGCTTCTCCAGGCCCTCGGTTCTCCAGCTGCGTCTCCCAGGAGGCTTTTCGCAAAGCCCGGCCCGCAGCTGCCCGTGCGTGGGGACGGGCTCGCCGGCTCCAGCTCTGCCCCGCGGGGGCCGGCGGCGCAGGTGGGCTCCCCAGGGCGGGCTCCCCTCCCCGAGGTGAGCCTTTCGTCTGGGGCTCGGCAGATGTTGCCTTTGGCTCGCGTGCGACGTGCATTAATTACAGCGCCGCATCCCAGAGTCTTTGGCAGAATAAACTTCGGAGCAGCTGTCCCTAAGTCAGCCTGGAGGCCGTGCCGTAGCCTTTGGTTTGTGCACGCTCGGTGCAGCGCTGCCTGAGGGTCTCCGCACCTCCAGGGTCCACGTGGAGAAGTTTAACCTGGCAGAGGGCAGAGCAGCTCTCTCAAATACCGTGTGAGCGCACGTTGCCACATGCCTCGTGTTTATCCAGGGACGCGCGTGGGGGTGGAAGCCAAGGAGCCTGCACGAGGCTGTGGTCTCTGGCATCTCCGTCCCTGTTTTGCCAAGTGAGCAGCCCCCGTCTTGCCAGTGTGTTGGTGCGACTGTCCCGAGGGTGTCCTCCAGCCATCCTCAACACGGGGAAGCACGTAGCAGTCGCGTTACGGTGGCACTGTGTTTCGCTGCTGTTTGCTGCTGCTCACAGCTATGCAAAAGCCCCTGTGCAAAGATGAAGCAATGGCATTTGAGGTCTGATCCTGCCGTTGCCAGGGAATTAGCGGCCATCCAGAATTTTTTTTACAGTATTGTGTTTCTTAATCCATCCCTTCTCGCAGCATTCTGGAGGTGCTGGATCGGCAGCGCTGGCACGGAAAGCGCCGCAGTTTTGGCATGGTCCCTGCGGAGAACACAACAGTTCACCCAAGTCCAGGCTATCCCGGCAGCCTGTCCCCAGGGCAGCCACCGCTTCTGCTCCGGTTTCATTCGGGGATCTTTCTATTTTAGACAGGCGTCTGCCGAGAGCGGTCCCTGCCGCCCGTCAGCGCAGCCCCGCGCGCCTGTGCTGCGGGCCACAGAGCGGTCCCGCGCCTCGGCCGCATCCCGCCTCTGCTGGCGCAAACCCATTGGATCGCCCTGGGATGCTCGAGTCCTTCCCAGCTAACAAAAGACCGTCTCTTCCCGGGCTGCTGCCTTGATGCTGCTTGTAGTGCTGGGAAGCTAAAAAGAAAGATGGTGAATATTTTGGTTGCAGTATTTCCCCTGTGAGTTTGCTGGGCAAAGGGCGGTAGACGTCTCTGCATCCCTGTTGTCGTGCAGATCCCCCTAGTTACAACGTGGGGTTTTTTTCTTTCTTTCTTTTTTTCTTTTTTTTCCAAACAGGAGCCGGCGCTAGAGATGCTGGAAGAGCTCGTCCTTTATATCGCTTTTTCCTCCCGCCCAGCCGAAGCCGCGTGGGCCGTGCTGCTGGCTACGGTGCCGTGCCGCGCCCCGGCTGGCAGCGCGGCGGTGGCGAACCCGCACCCCTCCGCTCCTCGCGCCCTGCGGCTTTCGGGTTGCCGAGGGCTCCGAGTCGCGAGCCCCCCTTGCCGCGCTGGGGGGAAGCGTCGCAAGGCTTGGCCGTGCGTTCCCGTGCGCGGAGAGGGCGTCGGGCTCGTTTGCCAGCGGCTGCCGCGGCTCGTCGGCGGAGCTCGATGGACAAGAGGAGCGAGGAGATGCTGAGGACGGCCCTTGGCTCTACCGCAAGCGGAGAGTGGCTTTCTGCTCCGGTCGTTTAATTTTTCTGCGCACGCTGCTGGACCTTAGCTGAGCCAAATTTCCCAGGCTGCTGTCTTGGCCCACGCGACCCGCGTGCTTCAGGCTCTCTTCCACTGGCGCAAGCGGTTCCCATGCGCTGCCCCATCCCAGTCGCTGCGGTCAGCCCTACCTGCTTCGAGGTGTACGGAGATTTTGGTGTTCTCCCTTTGCGCCGGCAGTAGTTAAACCGTTGCATAACCTGATGCTTCTGCTGGTCGTAGCATACTTTCCGTGTGATTTATTTTTTCTAGCGGTATGTAGGAATTTTTTCCGTTTTTGGCCTTGCCATTTTGAAACGGTACTAATTCGGGATCTATGGAAAGACCTCTGGCATGCCGGACCTATAATCTTTTCAAGGAGCAACGCAGCAGCCAGCAGTGTGTTGCCAGCTGTGCAAAAGCCTGAATTTGTGTGGGTCTGGTACAAAGCTCGGGAGCAGCCCATCGCTCCTGTGCGTGTCGAATACGGCTTGTTTGCTCGCTAGTGGATTGCTGCGCAATGCTGCTCTAGAGAGCCCAGGAGTGGGGGTTGGAGAGAAGCATTCAAAGTGACCCAACAGTCTTTATGATGAATTCTGGTTGGGGTTTTGGGGGATTTTTTTTGTTTTTTTTTGTGCTTGGCGTATGTTTGAGCATGTTGAAGTGGGCTGTGTTCGCAGGAAGTGAGTGCTTCCTACTTGCAGATCCTTGCAGGCTCCGGTCTGACACGGCTTCCAAGGCTCTTGCCGGTCACCAGCGGAGAAGGGATGACGTGTTTGTGCTTGGAGGTAGCCCCTTTAGACCAGCTGCACTCCTACGCACAAATCCCTTTGGAGGGAAGGAGAGGAAAACATGTAGCACCTCATAAAAGGCCAAAAATAACAGAGTTAGGCAAACAAGCAAGGAGCTAAAGTCTGTGTTCCTGCTTTCAGTAATGTAATGAGGACCTATGGAGCTTTGCAAAAAAACCCTTTAATTTAGAGTTTGCTCAGGCTGATGGATCCAAGGACATTGATCAGCAAGCAGCTTGCAGGGGTAAGGTTTTTATGAGTGCGTTTTCCTAAAACCTCAGTTGCTTCTCTCTCCGTGCCTGCATTAGAGGAGCTCGGTTCCCCTGCATGTTTCATAGCTCCAGCAAGGAACTGGCTGGGACCTGTGGCTGAGTTTGTGCATGCTCCGCATTGAGACGTCTCCTGTGTGTCTCCGTACCAGCAGAGCGGAAGCAGCCTGAGCAGGGAGGCGCTGTGCCTAGGTGCGATCAAGCAGCATTGCTCAGTAGTAGCTGCAGATCTTCTTTCCGGGTAGCAGATGCTTCTGCCTCTGTTGCCTGTGTGAGTGGATGGTTCCTAACTCTTTTTTTTAAGAAGGGGCTAAATGGGGCAGGTAGCTCCACAGATACCTGCCTTCTCAACGGTAGCGGTGCCCGAGCGCTGTGCGAACCCACAAACTCCGTAGCCACCTCGCACATGGGACAAGTGCCCTGGCCCTTTGGAAAGTCAAAGGGTTTGGTTTCCCCCTGACGGGTATCAGCAGTATCACGAAAGCTTCGTTACTGTACAGGCGTTAAATGGTGTAGCCCCTTCTGTTTTTGTGGATGTGCCATTTCTCAGTTTTCAGCAGGCTTGTGTAGGGCAACCGTAAGAGCTAGAGGTGAGCTGGGGACAGCAGCCTCTCCATCGTTTCAGCTGCAGCTAGAAGGGGACGTGTGTCAGTAGATGCAGAGGACTTCTGCGTCTGACGGAAAGCCACCCAGTTCCCTGAAAAGTGGCCGCAAGACATTTAAACCAGCAATCAGCGTAGCGTTGTAATTATAGCGGTAGGGAGCAGTGGGCAGATTTGTGTAGGTATGCGAGCCTTTAACAGCAGCATCTGTGCAGAAGACCGCTTGGCCAAAAGCCTCCGTCACGCTCGCTAAATAAACTCCTGGACTTGCGCTGAGGAGTTTCTCGGCGCGGCTGCTCCTCTCCCTGGGGCGCCGCATCCGCTAAATGCGCGAGCGGCCGAGGCGAGGGTGGGACGGGCTCCCCGCGGAGGTGGCCGGCTGATAGGGACCGAGCTGCGGGGCTGAGCGCTTCTTGATGCGCTCTGCTCAAGTAGGCTTTGCGATGCCTGCAGGGAGCAGGAGAAATGAAGATGCGGGATCCCATATTTGAGGCGATCGCAGGCGAAGGAAGCTCTTGCGTGCCTGTCCCCTCTTGGCCTTCCGGTGCACACTTGCTGTTGTTATTAGCAGCGATACAGCATGCGCTTTATTCCCGCTTCAGATGTGACAGGCAGCTCCTTTCATTCCCTGCCAGGAGGAGCGTCGCCCCGCGCTCGGCAGTCACGCCGTGCTGCGTGCCGCCCCTGACTGCTCTGTTTGCCTTCGCAGGTCCCGAGGCAGTTCCCAGCTACGCGCCCAGCATGACGGACGCTCCCAGAGATGCCGGCCTCAAACAGGCAGCGCCGATGCGGCCGGAGAAGCCTGCTGCGGACTTCGGCTACGTGGGGATAGATGCCATCCTGGAGCAGATGAGGAGGAAAGCGATGAAGCAGGGGTTCGAGTTCAACATCATGGTTGTGGGTGAGTTCTCCCTCGCGTGTCCCGGGCCAGCTGCCTGCAACATGCTCAACAAGTTGTTTATTTTATTCTTCTGTGACAATGTTTGTCCTCCTCGGGAACAGCAGTTGAGCTTCAGTGCTGGAGCCTTTGCCGCAGGAGTCAGCAAATCCTGCTTCCCTTATCGGTTATCGCTGAAGCTCAGCAGTTGGAAGAGGCCTGTCGCTCAGCGTGGTTGCATGCACCTTCCCACATGCGTGTTAGGGCTATTGACGCATGCCGCTGTTGGCATGCTGGAGCCCTGATCTCCGCTGGTATTTCCACCGATTTGGCTGAAATTCCTGCTCGTGCATTTACGAGGAGCCTGGTGCAGCGCTGGGTAGCGCAAGCGCTCGCTGCCCGGCCGCAGCTTCCTTGCTGTGCGGCAGTGGAGCGGTTCCGGCTTGTAGCTGGTTCCCAGTGCCCGTTCCTGCTCTCCGAGTTGTGTGGCAATGCATGAAACGCTTGCTAATTGCCGTTGGATTTGAGGGGTGACAAGGTAGGGGAGCAAAAAACTTTCTAAGCAAGTGAAGAAAGGCCACGCGTGATTTACTGGTGCAAAAAG
Organism: Apteryx mantelli; assembly: GCF_036417845.1. Classification (NCBI taxonomy): domain Eukaryota; kingdom Metazoa; phylum Chordata; class Aves; order Apterygiformes; family Apterygidae; genus Apteryx; species Apteryx mantelli. The sequence continues at coordinate 7,962,375 of NC_089996.1, forward strand.
TTGGGTCTGGCTGGCCGGGCTGTTCAGCTTGATTAACTTCTGCATAGGGACAGCACCTTTGGGGAACCGGAACAGGGCAGGGGGGAAGCAGGGCGTCCCGCAGGTTTGCTACACGTTAGGAAGGAGCGGTGGAAGACAGGCTCGCTTCAAGTTAAAAGCGACTGTACCACCAGGTCACCAGTGAATTGCGCTCTTGTGTATGCCCAGGCACGTGGGCACACGCTGCGGGAGGCTGCGCGAGAGGGAAACGTTTGAAATAACAACTGCTGAGAAAACAAACGAGCCTCTTCTGCTTTCCTCCCGCTGTCGGCGCGTCCGTTGAGAAATGTTCCCGGCGCGCGTTTGGCCTGCAGAGTCCCTCCCGCGTCTGCTCGAGCTGCGGGGAGGCCGCGCGGAGCCGCGTCTCTCCCTGACGCTCCGCAGGCCTTCGCCGGCCGCTGCGCCAGGGAGCTGCGGTGGGATGAGAAGTGGGAAACCCGCGGCGTGGCTGGGGGGGGGGGAGTCATTCCACCTCGCTCGCTCGTGTGATGAGTTGCGTAGGGCTGCAGCTGCCCTGGAGTCACAGGTGCCCGTGGGCTAGGAGAATTCCAAAGAATTTGCTAATTCTGTTTAAAAAAAAAAAAAAATTACTGCACTGTAGCTTCCCATCGGGATCTGCTGATGCCCTGCCCTTTTCCTTGCTGTTTTTTTATACACAAATTGGTCTGATATGCGGTGAAGTCTGCGCAGGACTCGAGCGAGGGGATTACTGCAAACCAGGTCACCACAAAACCAGTTCTTGCAAGTCCCTGTGGCTTTTTCTTTTTACAAATCCGGCTTTTTGCAGCCAGTTTAGCTGCCCCCCCTGGGGAGGAGGGTTGCAGCATCGTTCTTAAAAGCCTGCGGATGAAATCGCCTGAACTAAACCCCCCCGTTGCCGTAGCAGAAGAGGCGTCCGGCTGCCTCCTCCGGGCCCGTCCTGGGCTCGCAGCTCTCGCGTTTCCCCGTGCATCCTCCCCTTCCCTCCGAGAGCCGTTCGCGCTGAGAAGGCGCCTCGGCTTTCTGGTTTGAGGATGATGAGGGCCGTTCTGCAAGGGCCCGGCTGCGCCTCGGCAGGGCGCCGCGTGCGGTGCGCAAGCCCGTGCTTTGGAGCGGCTGGAAAACATTGTTCTCTCCTTGGCAGGCTCCGGGCTGACTGTTTACAGGCCGGGGAATTCGCGGCAGCATAAACAAGTCGAACGCGGCCCTCCCGGGAGACGCGGGGCGCGCTGGGGGCGGGCGGCAGGAGCGGCGTGGGCGAGCGGGGGGGTGTCCCCGCGGCGGGCACGGAGGGGTTATTTCGCCGGGGTCGGCTTCAAATGCTGTCCGTCCGGGGGATGCACGCCGCCGCTGCGCGTCGTGCTGCAGGCGCAGCCGCTCGGAGGGTGTCCGCGTCCGGCACCGTGCCGGGTGCCCATACGGCGGGTGATGCTTGCTGCCCGCGGGGGCTGCAGGGAGACGAGCCCCCGTGTGAGCTCACTTGCCCTCCTTCCCCTCCGTCACTCCGGAGGGGTGTCAGACTTTCTATACGGGATTCGTTTGGCTCCTTTATTCCCACGCAGCCTAAGCTTGAAGCCCTTGCATTAAAATGCCCGTCCGCGCAATACTTGGCTCTTGACCAGGGGTTTTGCTCTGCCTTGACCACGTCCTCGTGATGGGTCTTTCCTGGAATCTTGCACCCCTATGGACCAGAGGGCGCAGGGGCTGCGGGTGCCCATCCCGCTCGGCCGCCCCCGCTGTTGGCAGCAGCAGCAGCAGCATCAAAGAGGGGATCAGACGCCCACGGTGGAACCACATCAGTCGGCTGCGGGGTCGCCCGGCAAGCCCAAGGCCGGGTCCAGCGCCGCCCACGGCTCTCGTCTCCGTTCCCGTTCCAGGAGCTCAGACTCCAGCAGTTTGGACAGGCAGAGACGCAGCGACTGCCACGAGTTTTAGCAGTGTGTCACCCCTCCTTCCCCCCTCTCCCCGCGCACGACTTCTAATTACTAGCAGCGCAGAGAGGACTTTGTGCTGCCTATATGCATTTATAGCTCGCAGGCCTGTTTATGCTTTGCCCCGAGTTTCTTCGGGCAGCTGAGAACCGGGAGTGCTTGACCCCAGCCTGATCCATACGTTTCTCTTGTAACGCAGCTGTGATAGTTGCTGACGAAGAGGGTTTTCCTGCACTGGATTGCAGAGCCCTGGGATGGGGAGCTGGGTTGCGGCTGGGTTGTAAGCTCAGCTTTTAATTGCTGCATGATCACCGAGATGGGAGCAGGCTGGCTTAACCTCCTGTGTTCCAACAGCACTAGGAGTTGGTGCCAAAAATTGATGCCCAGCGCTAAAGCGCTGGCCAACCCCACGGTTGGAGGCCATGGGTTTAACTCTTGGTGCCTTTGGCAACCTGGCCGGGACGTTGGAGACCATAAGCGAAAGCCTCGCTGCGTGCCGTCACCGTATGCCGGAACTGGATCCGGTTTATCTCGTGTGCCCAAATGCTCTGCTTATGGGGACGGCGCTGTGGCGGCTGCACTCACTGGCTGGAGCGGGCCAGACTGGCAGCTCGGCAGAGCCGGCTCGAAGCGGGGGCTCCCGCAGGAGCTCTGCATTGATGGCAGAGCACGTGGGACAAGCCTCTGCTCCCCAGCTTTGGTGGAATTGCTCTGTTTTCTTTGCAAAGATTGCTCTCTGAGCTCAGGGGGCGACCTCTCTGGAGACTTGGGAGCTGACGGTGTCCTTCCTGCTCAGATCTGCCTCAGCTCTGGGGTATAAAGCGTGAAAACGTTTCTCCCGAAAGGCTGTTTTTTCAGAAGTTGTAGAAGCGAGTGCACTTAATGGGATAGGGTTTCTCTGACTCAAAGACGCTGCCAGTCTAGAGCTGTCTAAAAGGGCCTGTGCATCCAAGGGTCTTGTCTGATTGCAAAAGCAAGTGAGGCGGCGAGCGACGGGAATGGGTAATGAATGGCTCCGGCTTCTGTCGCCTGCTTTTGATCCTGTCCAGCTGAAGGCCTTACAAAGCCGCTCATCTCCCCAGCTACCCTGCTCTGACTGTCCTCCCTGGGCTTTGTACGGCTTGTGTCCGCTCTTCCTTCTGAAACGCTGATTTAAACAGACTTTGCCGGTGCTGCCGTGTTCTTAAGAGGCTCTTTGCCTGGTGACCCATTAAATCAGGCCTCCTGCTGGAGTTGGACAGTTGCTTTGTGTCTTTGCTGAAAGAGCCAGTCAATCCTGAGGGTTAATTTATTCCCTCTTTGTGATGCCGCTGTAAGTCGTTGGGTTGTTTCATTAACCCCATCCTGACTCCGTCAGTATTTCCCGAAGAGCCTGCAGGAGGGCGCAGATGCAGATGTGCTGGGTGTATCCAGCTGCAGAACCCGGCCAGAGCCCTCCAGGTCCCACTTCCACGTGTCTGTCCAGCAGCGAGAGCCTTTAGCCAAAGGATGCTCCTTCCCTGGAGCTTCCTCACCCCATCCTCTCTTTCAGGGTTGTATACGTAACCGCAGCCTTGGTGCACCAGCTGTTAAAGCAAACGTGAGCCCCAAGGGTGTCCATAGCCTACCCGTCTTCCGGGTTGCTGTGGTTTGTGCTTGATGCTAAAAAAACAGCCCTCGTTCCGCCTTCACGGAGCCGGCTCCTTGCTCTACTTCCCCAGGTGCAGCTGCGTGGGGAGGTGCTTGCCCCATGGAACGTGGCCCTGGCAAAATGCTTAGGGAGCCACCCTGCCCACGTCTCCGAAGCGAGCTCTGGTTGTCCTCGCTGCCCCCTTATGCCTGTGGTTAACAAGTCTCTTGTGCAGTTGCACTTTTTACCTCCCTTGCGCAGAACCGGTGCAGGCTGAATCCGTCCCAGTGAGGGTGGCATGGAGGTAGCATCAGCCATTCCCTGAAAAGGTGACCTGGAAATGGGTTAGGGCTGACTGTTATTTATCTTGCTGTTTTCCAGGTCAGAGTGGCTTGGGGAAATCCACATTAATCAACACCCTCTTTAAATCCAAGATCAGTCGGAAATCTGTACAGCCAACTTCTGAAGAGCGGATCCCCAAGACCATTGAAATAAAATCCATCACTCACGGTGAGTCTCTGCAGATCCCGCTTGGTGGTTTGGCTTTTGGTCCTGCTGTGCCTTGTTTCTCCAGAGGCTTTCTGGTGTTGGAAACTTCCACTCTTGTCATTTGTTTGAAGGGACTGAGACCATCCAGAGGTGCTTGCTGGCCAAGCAAACTCATCATGTTTTCTCTTTATTCACCAGCATTGATTTAATTATGATGGAAGGGGCCAACTGAGGTGGTCACGGGGGTTGCGCTTCAGGGCAAATGTGGTGCTTTATCCATCACCTGATTTCGGGAGGGCAGGCTTGGCCCGAGCGCCCATCAGCGCTTGCCTCACGCAGCTGCTGCCTGCTTCTCTGTTTCAGAGATTGAAGAGAAGGGAGTTCGCATGAAGCTGACAGTCATTGACACTCCGGGCTTTGGAGACCACATCAACAACGAGAACTGGTGAGAAGGCTGAGCGGGAGCGCTGTGGGCCTCAGCTTGGGCTGTGAGGACACCACCATCCCTCCCTCTCCTGGGTAGACAAGGAGTGCTGTTAGGATAGAGCAGGCCAGGCTAGTCTTCTTCTGGGCTGCCCCCTGCTCTGCAGGGAGGCTGGCAAAGGCCAGAGAGGTCGGTGTGGGTGGCGTGAAGAGAGGTGGGAGACAGCCGGGTCTCCCCGTGACAGTGTGTCCTCCCATCCAGCCTGTCACCTCAGAGACAGCACAGTGCCACGCTCTCTGGGGCTCAGCGGAGCCCTACAACAGCCCTGTTAGAGTCCACAAACGTCCTGCTGTTTCTGGCATGAGACAACCTTTGTTCTCTGCTGGGATCAGCTGCTGTGCTGGGGTGACCAGTCCTGTGACCTTGTTCACGGGTCCTAAAGGCCGAACTCTACAGTGAGTCTCTGGGACAGCAGCTTTCTCTGTGCGTAATGTATTCCTCCCTGGAGTAAGGCAGGGCTGTCCTCTGCGACTGCTCGCAGTTGGGTCCCTCACATGGATGTGGTGAATGCTTGACCACACGTGCATGTGTGTTTCTACTGCTGGGAAGGGTGGGAGGTCTCTTTTTGTACACTGTGCACCTTCACATCCCCTCTCCTTTCCCACATTCCCTTTCCCTGTAGTTGGGTTCTTCGGAAACCCCTAGATGCTCTGTCATCTCACACTAGACTTTGTGGGCTGTCAAAAGGTGTCCTGTGCTCTGGGTAGGCAGTGGCTAACTGCTCTGCTGCGTTTTCCCAGAAGTAAAAAAACACGAGGCTCCTCACCAGGACTCTGAGATCTGCTTTGGATGGGGAGAGCAGGGGTCTGGCAGTGCCAGGCTGGCAGCGTCTCCTAGGCCATCTTAATCCTTCAGTACTGAAATGGACTGGGCCATCATAGCTTCCTTCTGTACCATGAGGTGGGGTGGGTGGACTCATGAGACTTGATGCATCTGAACTCCTCTTGCTCTTGTGCTAGGAGGCAGTGTGAAAGTAGAGGGAAATGAAAAAGGGGGAGGAAAAATCTTGCTTTCAGGGAGTCAGGCCCTGGAGTAGAGAAGGGAGGAATTTCTAGGCACTTGTTCTTTAAAAGACACAGTAAACAAGATCCACTACTCCCACGGTCTAAGGAGCGTAAGGAGTTGCCAAGCAGTGAACACATGAGCTTTGTGATTCCTGTTTCCTGCAGTTGCTGTATGAATGGGAGCTGATAGGAACTAAAATATCCCTTGTGGTTATTTATCTCTTTTTTTTTTTTCTTTTTTTCTTTTTTTTTTTCCTTCCCATGGGATTCTGTAAGATGCTTCACTCCTGAGGACTCCGCTTTGCAGAGTCAGGCTAGCTAGGAGGTTAAGGGAGGTCCAGATCCCTTGCGTAAAACCAGTGTCATGTGTTTATGTGTCTCTGTAGCTGGCAGCCCATCATGAAGTTCATCAATGACCAATATGAGAAGTATCTGCAGGAGGAGATCAATATTAACCGGAAGAAACGGATCCCAGACACCAGGGTGCACTGCTGTATATACTTCATCCCAGCCACTGGCCACTCGTATGTACCCTTGCTCTTTGGAGCATGCCTTTCTTCTGGGCTGGGGACGGGGACCCATTCCCGCTCAAATCCTGTGTGCTTGTGTCTCCTACTTTCAATCTCACCTAACTTAGCTGCTCTGAATCATCCTCTGGATCCACCTTTCTCTCTGTAGAGACCAGAAGGAGCTCAAGTGTCCTTCACAAACCCCTAGCTGAAGTGCGTAGGGTCCGGTGATGTCTTGTACGCGCTTGTGGATCATCAGGAGCAGCATGGTAGCTGGGCATGCAGTCCTCCCCAAACAGCACATGTGAAGCCTGTCATTCCTAAAGCCGTAGCCAGCTTCCTTCTGCATCTAGAGTCTTTGCAAGAACATGGCAAAGCTGCTTTAGCCAGGCAGAGCTTGGCATTTCCTCTTCACTTGAAGGGCCCCTAAAGCCTCCCTAAGTTTTGGTTGACAAAAGCAAAGCAAGCAACCGAGTTGCTTGCTTGCCCAATGATGGACACCAGTCAGTGAGCTCTGGAATTTGTTGGGAAGGCCGCCTTTGCAAACGGGAAAATGTTTTTTGGCTGTGACGCTGCCTTTGTAAGGGAAGAAGCCAGTTGTCCTAGGGCTATTGTACAGAGCAAGCAAACACCCAAACCCTTTAAGAGTATTTAGTAGATTTTGATTAGTCTTCAAGTGAGATGCAGTTTATTCCATGCAGAGCTTTCCTGTCTCTGGCACTTCTCAAATGACAGCATCAAAGGGCCAGATGTCTAATTTTTTTGGGCATGTAGCCCTCAGTGAATATCTTGGGCACTTAAAATATCTTGAGAAATCTGACTTGAAGTATCATAACATAAATGAGGCCTAAGCTTCCTTTTGATTTGTGTCAGTTCCTTCCACTTCTGGCTTTGTCTGCATGAGGATTTCTTTGTCTGTTTTTAAAAGTAAACTTAAACTGCCAGAATTGTATTAAGTTCAGCTTTTTCCTCTTCCCCGTGTAGAACTTTATTCCAATAGAAAAGATTTTATTTTGCTTGTGTCAGTGGGTAGACCAAAAATGCATTCCTCGCTGGAATAAGATGACTGCATGGGTCAGTTATGCCGTTCTTGTGTAACACGCAAAGCTTACTTGTGTGGATGAGGCCTTAAAGTCTCCTCTCGGAGGAGAGAGCAGGATGCTCGGCAGCGTCTTCGTCAGGTAGAGCAGATAAAGCACCACCACTATGGTCCGCGAGGGACTCCGTCCTCAGACTTTCCGATATGGGCATGGCTTTATCTTTACGCCCTGGCCTCTGTCCTTTGATCCTCATGGGACATTGTGCCGTGAGATAATCTGATAAAGTAGAAAATTTTTAAAAGGAGGATGATGGTTTTTAGACCAGTCGGGCTTGTTGATCCCGTTCATCTCTGAGAACTGTGTCTGCAAACCCTGCCTCGGCAGTGCTTGAACCCTGCGGGTACCGCAGCCGCTTGCGTGCAGCAGCGGGAGGTTGCAAATATTGAGGCAGAGCGCAGGCTGTGCTCCCTGGGCAGCTCCCCCTCCCTGGGAAACCCAGCTCTCCCCCACAGCTCTCGTAGCATGTGTGGCCGTCACGTGCCGGGGGGAGGCACTGATGTCAAGCGGCTGGCCTCGTCCCCTGCCCGAGCCTCTCGAGCGGTGCATTCTGGTTTCTCTCGCCCACCGGCTCTCTGGCTAACAGTAATTGCGTGGAAGTTCAACTGCTTTTTTTTCTTTCCCTCCAGAGAACATGTGTTTCCAATATCGGAACTAGCCCTGCCGTTGGAGGGACTTTGTTGCCGAGCCGTGCACGGATACTCCTTTCCCTGAAACAGCCTTGGGCCACGCGTAGCCTGATACCCCAGCTGGGGGCTGCCGCTTGGGCTGCTCTCAGGGCTGCGGTTTCCTGCCCAGGTGTCGGAGTGGACATCTGGCTCCCGAGTCCCCTCTTGCAGGGGGGTTAGAGATAAACTGAAGAACAGGAGGCTTTAGGGAAGGTGGGGAGCCCAAAGAGGGGGGGGACCTCACTGGGAGGAAGAAGTCTGTGGGGAAATGTTGTTTCTCTGAGAGCTCAAGCAGGCACTGGGGTTCCTCTCTGCCCTCTCGCGAAGCCCAGTTAGTGTTTCTCTTCGCCACGGACATGCTTTCCCTAGTGCTGCCCTTGGTCCATGGACGTGAATGAAGGACGTTGCCGTCTCTCTTGCAGAACGTGGCTGTTATTGCAGCATAGGTGCAGAGGTTCATGCTCGTTTTGGGGGACAGTTTCACATGGGTGTCTCGTGGTGTTTAATGTAGGCTTTGTGCCTCTGCGGACGCAGGCGATCAGTGGTCCTTTGCAAAAGGGCGAAGGGAAGGGAGCTGAGGTCCTTGCTCCACTACCTCTGGCTTCTCCATGAGTAAGTGGGGACCGTTCCTGGAAAGGGCAGCAGCTCATCCTTGGTGCTCCAAGGACTTTTGCTAGGGGCAAGCTCGCCAAGCTGTGCTGAGCTGAGGGTCCTGCAGGAACCCAGTGGCACCCATCCGCGTGCTGGCCCCCGAGCTGCCTGTGTGCTGAGCTTTTGCCTTGCCTTGTTCCCCACCACTGGCTGCATTTACCATCCGGTACAGACACAACCCCTTTGCCACTGAAAATCCCTTGAGCTAGGAGCATCTGTACAGTGACGGGGTGCACTAGTGCCGTCCTCCCCAGGCTGGCATTTACGCTGTCGTGCTGCCTTCAGGGGAGCTTTCCCCCTTCCGCGTGGATTGCTCAGCCCCGTTTCGGGCTGGTCGTGGCGTCGGCACGCGGCTGAAGGGTTAATCAGCTGGGAAGTTTCCTGCCTGCTGTTGCTGCCTCCCTTCGCGGGAGTGAGGGGCAGGCTTTGTAACTAATCTAGTTTGCGCACACACTGTCCTTCTTGTAACACTGCTGTAAAACTGTGTTTGCAAAGGCTAAGTAATGTGCTGGCAGGGGCTTCTGGCGGCAGCAGCAAAGCCCTCGCTCTTTGCCACCCAATAAATTCCACCGCTGTGACCCCTGTGAAGCAACTTTGAAATCCTGCCCCATCTTTCTCGGCAGCCCCATTTTCTGGGTATACCGGACCTGTTGCTTGACGTCCTGATGCCCTACTGGTCCTTTCCCTGTTCGCTGTCCCCCGGCAAAGCCCGCGGTGCTGCGGCAAAGAGGGCTGGATTCCCGCCTGGCTCGTGGCCTTGCAGCGCTGCTGCCAGCCAGATCGGTGTAGCAGACTGACAGGTCCCAGTGTTGGGGCTTGGGTGACTGCTGGATGCTCGCTGGTGTTTGCTTAATGCACGGCTCAAATTCTTGCTGCTAGTTGGATCTGGGACTTAACCAAAAGGAAATAACTCTGAAGCTCGCAGTGAATTTTTATTCCTATAATGGCATTTCAAGGGAACCAGCAGGAATGAGCCTCTGCTCAGATGTTGTCCATGCTGTATGCAGTGGCTGTAGTTGTGCAGAAATAATGTGTGCCAACCCAGGCTGGATTCCCCAAGCCCCAGAAGAAGAGAGGGAACAGGGAGCACCTGGCACCGTCTGGGGTGGGCTGGAGCTCTTGCTGCCTGTGGCAGCTCCTGCTGCAGCTCATCCACTCTCCTTGGGCATCCTTCAACCCCCCAGCAAGTCCAAAGTGTGAGTGTCTAGTTACAAGTGTACGGTTCTGGGGACCATCTTGAGGAGGGGGAAAAAACATGCTTTTTCTTCTTGAATTCTACCCCTTCTTTGGGGATATGCTTGTGAGAAAGCTCTTTGCAGTAGATATCTTGCACCATGAATGAAGTAACTCATTTTTTCTTGCTTCATTGCTTATTTTTATATATAATGATTTTATTGCTAATCCCCTTCAGGTTCTGGCATCAGCACCTTGTGGAGGTGAATTTGGTTCAAACACCCAGCTGAGTACAGCACTGCTGGGCCTGCAGCTTGTCACAGAAGTAGTGGTTAAGAACCAAAACCGGTCCCTGCAGATACCAGTAAAAGTCACTGCTATCCTGGGCTGTGCCTTGCAGCAGGAGTTTAAGATGAATTAGGTCTGCACTTGCCCTGTTGTGACCGTGACTGTATCTGCCTGTGACTGTACAAAGCTATTAGTGAATGTGCAAATTAAGCTCTGCACACTTGTGACTTCCTTAAAGCCATTCGGTGTCCTTCAGTGTCTTCAGATGAATGGCCATGACTTCTAGCTAAGGCTCTCGTACCAGGGCGAGTCTTAGTGAGAAGTATCGCTTCCAAAAATCTTAAGTGTTTGAAAGGGGGCTTCGCATCAGGAATTAGTGGAGTATCTAGAAACCTGTAAAATAGTCTAAACGGTACAGTTTGCTCCTTGGTGGAGTCCTTTGCTTTCCTTCCTGTTTACCAGGACTGTGCAGGCTTTTTCAAGGAGAGCAATATTGCTCGGGGTTCAGCACATGGATCCCGGTGTCAGCCCCCTTCATGCCTGTGTGGGTTGTGATCCTCCTGTAAGATGAGAAAGCCGGGTCAGGGGATGGGATTTCTCCAAGGTCCGCAGCAAGAACTGAGCCTCGTGCGGGGACTCCCAAGCTCGGCATTCTGTGCTTGGCCCCGCTGCCTCCAACGCTGCCCACAGGCTTTGGAGGAGAACTGATGGACTGAGTGTTATACTCGCTGGAGTAAGCCTTCCCGGTTGGGGTAAAAAGCACGTACAGGCCAGGGAAAAAAAGCTGTTTGCTTTGATTGCTGGGAATTGCTTTTCAAGTACTTTGGCTGGGACTGCGGCTGCTGATTTTTTGCTCTGAAATATCCTGAAGACCTTGTCTGTTGGTGCCGCCTGCTTAATGGCGCTTGTGCGGCAATCCCTTGCTCTTTCTTGTAGCCTCGCTGCTGTTTGTGCGAGTTGTGTCCCGGGAACAGTTTCTTGGTACTGCTTCATCACCTTCAGATCCTCATTGGCAGTTCTGTTTGCCTGAGCGCCTCTCTCGGGAGATGCTGAGGTTGCCTCTATAGACGACGTACTTGCAGAGCACCAGGGAGGTGGCAGATGCTTGTGGAAATGGAGCTCGGAGGCTGCTAGCGGCGTGCGGGGAGGGACGTAGGCTGGGTATGGCTTTGCACGCTGCTGTCAGACTTACCTGGAGGACGCCAGAGGCTCCCTGCATCAGTGAGGGCTTGGTAACGGGGTTCCTATGCCGCAGGCCGAGCCAAAACGCAAATGCCTTCTTGATTGTGAATCCATCTGCATGGGCTGCCTGTGCATCCTGGTCTTCGCTTTAAAAGAAAAGCTGATGGAAGAGTCAGGAACACAGTCTCAGTGGGGAAGAGGCTTTTAAAGGGGAAAAATTGTTTGAAAATCACAAAGAGAAAGGAGGGGAAAGAAGTCTGCTGGGAAAGGAATATAAGTGCATTGCTTCCTTGGAGGTCTGGGAAATACATTATGCAGAGCTCCAAACAATGTTTGCCAGCAGCAGTCTGCTTAGATGTGTCTGTGGGGGTTTCCTTGTGTGCTTTATTCACCTTATTTGTTTATTTATTTATTTAATAGCCAAACTCTTTTGTTGCTGGAGGCCAGGGTGATCTGTGACTCCTGAGTTCATGTTAGCAACTTGTTTGCCCTCGTGCTAGCGATGCGGTCTCTGGGCTGTGCGTGCCGCTTGCCCGGCTCTCCAGCGGCTCGGGGAGAAGATTACGTGTCGGTCTGCCGGGAAGGGTGGGCGCGGAGCTAGCCCGATGCCTGAGAGGGGAGTGGATTTGACCAGGGAAGGAGGCGGATGAGTCACCGCTGCGATCTGCATCAGAGCAGCCTGGAGATGCTCTGTTGGGATGAGCCGCGCGCGGACGGGGTGCTGTGCGGGAGGCTGAGCAGGTCAGCACGGCTCCGTGCTCCTCTGGGCAGTGCTCCGCCGGTGCTGGGTTACACCTGAGCATTTTAACTCACCATCCCATTTATTTCCATTTCTTCCTTGGTTACACAGGCTTCTGGTTTGCAAACGGGGCTGACCTAGAAATGGGGAAATCTGGTTCTTGGCCCCAGCTCTGCTATTTCAGTCTATAGCTTTGAAAGGTGACTTTGCCTCTCTCTGTCCCAGTCTCTGCCCCAGTTCCCCAAGGATAAATCGGGTCGTGTCCTGCTGGCACCCCTCACCAGATGTGTTGTGGGCCAAAGCTGTGTGCTGCTAAAAGTGACAGCCTCCACTTGGAGACCTCAGTGTTTCCCTTTTTAGGCTGGCATTTGTTCAGCTCGCTGCCTGGGAACGTGTCCTCCATCACCTCCGGAGCTATCAAGGAGGGACTACAGCATGTGGAGGCATCCCCAGGCGGGCTTCGTCTAGCTAATTCAGGAACCACCAGCAATAAAAAGACCTTCAGGGAGGACTGAGGGCCTGAGTACCGAGGTAGGGTCATGGGCAGGCCCCTCGAGCCTTCATTGCTGTGTGGAGCTGGATTGCAGCCCAGAGATGCAGCGAGGAGAGTGGCACTGGAGGTCACATACATGCTGTCAGCAGGAGCATTTAGCAGAGAAGCATTTCCTGAGCGGCTGATTATTCGGGTTATGCAATCTCTGCAGCTTTGGTCTGCTGAGACTTTTGTTGTAGAAATTTCCTGACATTTTTGCCCTCTGGAACGCGCAGAGTCTCTTCTGTGCCATGTGATCGGCTTGAGAATTAACAGAGCCTTTTTGAATCTGAACCAGCGAATATGAGTTGAAATCCTGGCTTGTGCACGACAGCGGGTTCGTACTCGGTGCGGGAATGGGCTCGACCAGGAACAGCGACCTGTAGCCAATCTGGCGTGTCCCCAGGCAGCGTGTGCATGCGTGTGGCCTCCTGGGCAAGCCTGGAGAGGGCTTTGCACCGTGGTCGCTCTTCAACTTCTTGATTTGCGTTGTGCGTTGCGGGCAGCCCGCCCTGCAGCCGGCAGTGCCCGTGCTCTGCTCCCTGCTTTGCCAAGGACTTGCGTAGCTTTGGGCGAGTTCCTGCGATCCTCGGTGGCAGAGCATCCGTTCAGAGATAAAAGCCCTCTCCTGCTTCCCAGGGTTTTGCAAGGGCTCACAGAGGAGAGCGTGGCGCTTTGAAACGAGAACGGGAAGCGTTTTAAGTGTTTGCAAACCGCTCGCATGAGGCGGACGCATGCTGTCGTGCTTTTAGGAAAACGCCTTTACTTTTCCTCTCTGAAAGAAAACGATTCCCCCTCTGTGTCTAGCCTTTGAATGCCCTCTCTCTGCTGGCGGATCGCGGCAGCCCCCAGGTCCTCACTAGCTGCATGCGATTCCCTTTCTTCTGCTGTGTTCTGCAGGCTCCGACCGCTGGACATCGAGTTCATGAAGCGCCTGAGCAAAGTGGTCAACATAGTCCCGGTGATTGCAAAAGCCGACACGTTAACGCTGGAGGAGAGGGACTACTTCAAACAAAGGGTAAGGGCTGCACATCTCCCCCTGCCCCGCTCTCCCCCTGCCTTCGCCCCGCAGGTCTGCAGAGCCGAGCGCCTGGCCGGGAGCCCGGCGCATTCCTCCGGCTGCAGCTCTGAGTGATCCCATGTGGCAGCAGGAAAGGCCTTCGCTCCAAACAGTTCCTGGTGTTTCTCTTGGATCGTTGTCAGTGCAGGATAAATGTTGCGCTCTTAGTCTTGGGGCCTGTTTCTCCTGCCTCCTTTGTTGTTGTTGTTGTGATTACGCTGAGGCTGTTTTTTATTATTCTGGGAGGCGGAGGGTGCTGCATATAGAGCCTGGAAAACCCTTCCTTTGCACCGATACAGTAATCAGGCAAAAATGTGTGTTTGCTGAGCTCAGCTGCGCAAGATTTATGGGAAAAACAAGCCATGAAACTCCCCTGATCGCATTGGTGGGGAGCTGGTGGTGGGGAGCCGAGAAGAGCCTGTCCAAATCCGCAGCAAGGCGTGTGGTTTCCTCCACGCACGCATGCCTGGTGCTGCTGAGAGGTGGAGATGCTTTGCTCTGGGTTTCGGCAGAGGACTATAAATCTGTTACCGTAACTGATGATGTGGCTGCAGGCGTGATGGCCTCGGCGCTTGCTGCAAAAATAAGCAAGCCACCAATCGCCTCTTGGCTTGTTGTTCTGAGAGTCTGAATTGCATTTCTGAGCACGAATAGGCCGGGTTTTGCTAAAGCCCATCACTCAACCAGCAGTTCCTAAATATCCATGTGCAATGCAGTGAGTCCTGAGCAGAACGGAGATGCATTGGGCAGTAGGTTTGCATGGCAGAGAAGATTGCTGGGGTTGTAGTCTTCTAGCCTGGTATTGAGCTGCAGACTCCCAACAGGAGCGGGGCTGTGCCCGTGGGTAGCTCATTGCCCTGAACAGGATAGGGTTAACTTCAGGCTCCATTTCTTAGCGTTTGGGACAGTAAAGGAAGATAAGTGTGGGGTGGGCCTCTTGCGCTCTGAAGTCCTGGCCTCCGCTGTCCCTTTGAGCTCCCAGGGATCAGGAGTTTGCTTCCTGCACGTCTCTGCTTCGAGCAGGGATGTGAGGCAAGGGGAGAGGGTGGAGGGGGCTCTGCCAAAGGGGCAGTTTGAGGGGCCGTCTTCGTTAGGGATGCGGGGTGCAAGTGTCTGGAGGGGGCAGCATGCTAGCTACGGTGTTATTCAGTGCATCCATCTAGAAGAGCATGAACCTTCCCTTCCCCTTCCGTGAATGCTGTTACCATGCTGGGGTTGAGCTCGTTTTTAGTGTCTTCCCAGTTTGTGAAGAGCAGGATCAGGAATTGAAATATTCAGCCCCCAAGACCAGACTGGATCCCAAATCAGCAAGCAGTTCCCTCCGCAGTGAGCTAAGGGATTCCTGGAAATGGAGCCGAGCCTTAATCCAGACTGGACTTGATGAGCGTGTCAGCCTGCTCATGGAGAGTTGTGCGAGGAGCTGGTGCTGGAGGATGGGAGGAAGGAGGGCTGGGGGCTGAAGAGGTGTGAGAGGTGTCAGTCCAAGGTGCCGCAGTCTAGTCTTTTCAATGGCTTTTCCAGATTGCTTGCTCCGTTCAGAGGCTGCAAGCGCGTGCGTATGCATACACGCCTGTGTGTCTGTCAGTGTCTGTCTGGCTGCTGGAACTACAGAGTCAGTCTGGAATCTAAAACTCCATCTGGGCATGCTCTGCCTCTGATATCATCCGTGTAATAGAAGATCGTGCTGTGGGAATGGTGCTGACAGCGTTGCCAATGCTGCGGGAGAATCCATCTGGCTCGTCGGCTCTGCCGCTAACGAACTAAAGCGGCAAAAGCGGGTCTCGTGCACAACGGGGCCTGGAGCCATGCCCTCTGGTCTTCTGGGCTTGCGTGGATCTGCCGACGGGGTGCGGGTGGCGAGGAAGAGCAGCCTGTGGCCCAGAGAGCAGGCAGGATGAACTCTCCCCATCTCTAGTTACGTTCCTGATTGTTACCAGACCTCTGAAATCCTTCCCAGATGGAGGGGGAACGTAGCCATGCTGGCTTGTGTGCCATGCCTGTTCTGCAAGGGGCTCATCCTTGGTAAATGCAGCTCCAGATCAATTCCTGGTGCAAATCAGAAAGCAAGTAATCCCAATCCAGATCTTAGCCGGTGCAAAACTGGAGTGATTTTTAACGTGGCTCCAGCGTGCATACATGCACACTTCCAAAAGGCAATGGCCCTGCCTGCATGTGGGGGGTAGAGCTGGTTAGGAGAAGGTGTTTAATTTCTGGATTTGAATCAGGCTGGGTAGGTCGTGATGGAGCATTAATCTGCCTGCTCGCTCCCTTTGGTTCGTGGAACATGGTTTCTGGCCAATGCCAGCACTGCGCTGAGCTACTCGAATGGAGTCCCACGCCCTGTGGAGTTGGCTTGTGTTGGGTTGTTTCCCTAAAATAGTACGTGGGCTTGGCTTGGGGATGGGATGAAAGGCCTGGCTCAGGGGTTTTCTCCTTTGCTAACCGGGAATGTAGGGCTTATGTGGAGGAGTTTACCGCCCTAGGAAGCGATAGGAGCTGGCACTCACGTACAGATTCAGGTCTGGCAGCTTCTTCAAGAATGCTGATCCTGGTGCTGTGTTCCTGGTGCTGCATTAGCTAAGTCTCCACCCGGGAATCAGATTTCAGTGTGGTGGGGTTTTTTTTTGTTTTTGTTCCCCCCGCCTCTCCCTTCCACGGAGGCAATATTCTTAGAGCTGGCTACGCTCTGGGCTGTCTGCGCGCCTGTCCCCTCTCAGAACGTGCTCTGCTGTGTCTCCCTTTCCAAGGAGCATAAGCAAACTTCTTAACGTTGGGTCCAGCGCCGCATGCCTGGCAGCTGTGTTCCCTATTGTTTAGTGCAACTTTTAATTTCCTATTGTCTTCTCAGTGCAAAAGCAGAGCCCAGCTCTTGTAACCTCATCTCGCTCTGCAAGAGCCTCTCCTCAGCCTGAATGTGACCCATATCTTGGCATAAGGTTCTCCTAGAGCTTCCAGGGCAAGCGCTTGATTGGTGGTTAGCAGTTAAACATGGGTCCCTATCATCCAGGTGGGCAATGTTAAGGAGGGAAAGGGAAGATAATATTGCTTGGCTGTCCAGCCTTCTAGTACTGCGTGGAGCCCGTCAGGCTTGCTCCTACGTGCCTCTTGGGTTGGCTTGGAGCAGCCACTGTAGTGGGGGTGCTGCTCCTCTGATGTTCTTCCCTCCTGCACATGTCTCATTCATATGCTTCTCTGCTCTTCCTCTCCTAGATCACAGCCGATCTCCTTGCCAATGGGATTGACGTGTATCCTCAGAAGGAATTTGATGAAGACTCTGAAGACCGGCTAGTAAATGAGAAATTTAGGGTTAGTATGTGGTGTTGTGGCTTGAATGTGCTTGGATGGAGGCCTGCAGCTCCTGATACCTGTGATGTCTTGGGGGCCTCTTGCGAAATACCTGTATTTTCTTTTGGAAGGTACTGTGCCTTATCCCTGCCTGACCAAGGATGAGGCCGGAGCTTAGAGCAGGGACAGAAAGAGGATGAGAAAGGCATCTAGGGAGGATTGCTTCTCCTGTCCATGTCACGGCTCCTTTCCCCTAGCTCTGTTCCTCAAATGTGCCCTCAGTAGCAACTAGATGGGGAAGTCCCTTAGCCTCTTGCCCTTTCATAGGAGTGGTGTCTGCCTGTTGCTAGCGAGGGGAGCAGCCTTCCTGTTGGCTGTAGAGGTTTTGCCTGGTGGCTGCTCTGATTTCATCGACCTGAATTACTTGCCGCAGGGAGTAGCTAACAACTTATTGGCCCAAAAAAGTGGATTGGATAAATTCAGTGAAGAAGAAAAATCTAAATACAAAGATACCACTTTGGATCAGGAAGGAACTGAGCCACAGGTTGGATGCTGAGGGAGGTTCCTAGGGAAGTATCACTATATCCTTCTCCTGCACTTGCTAGCGGTATGCTAGCCCCTGCCAGATGAGGTGTTGGGCTTGGACAGGCTTTGGTCTGGTCTTATATTCATATGAGGGCTTGAAATATTGAAGCCCAGCAGGCTTTGAGGAGGGGAGCAGACAGGACTGAGGCACCTGTACTGACCCACAGCTGAGAGAGCAAGGGGTGCAAGGTTGGGGGAGTGTGGGGCAGAGAGCACATGGCTGGTAACAGCTGTCCATTTCTGTCAGAGCCCCATGCTCCTAGTGTCTGATCTGATCTCAGGTGAAAGCTTCATGGAGCTAGGAGCAGTCACTAAGGGGAAATCAGAAGTGAGAGACGTGCCTAGGCTGGCCAGATGCATGAGAGAGGTGCTGCAGCCGGGTTCCTGGGATTCTGCAGTTTCCGGCAGGCAACATTGCTCAAGATCCTCAGACACTGGCTGTCTCATCCCATGAAACTCCCCTGAAAAGCACTCGAGACATAGGAAGATGGGCCCAGGACCAGGCAGGAGCTGGATCCATTGCAGACTTGAGTCCTTGCTCTAATAGCTGGCTGGAGACTGCCTTGCCTGAGACTTTACTCACCATCTTGGTTTCCTCACTGGTTTTCAGGGGGAAAAATTAACCTGTGCCTTTTCTTTGCTCAGGAAATGATCCCGTTTGCAGTGGTGGGTAGTGACCAGGAGTACCAGGTTAATGGAAGAAGAATCCTTGGAAGGAAGACCAAGTGGGGCACCATTGAAGGTATCTTGTCCTTGTTTTCCTACCTCCCGAGCCCATCCCCCTGCCCTGGCAGAAGATGGTGAGACCCAAAACCAGCAGTAGAAGTCTAGGTGTACATACTGCTTCCCTGGCCCTCCAAAGAGAATTGCTTCCCCAGTATTTGGGGACTGGAAATGATTTGGCCAATACTCCTGCACTGAGTTTCTGAGCTTTTGTGCAGTTCTGGGGTGGCTGTTGAGTGGAGTGAGAGGATGATGCTTCTGTGTTTCTCATCTCTGCTTTCTTTCCGGCCTTCTGCTTTGATGTTTCTATCGCATTGCTTGTCACATAATTAAATGCCTGATGGCTGGATTTGAGGGCTGATGAGTTCAGTGCTGATGTCTCTGTCTCAAGTCCAGAACAGAGCCTTTCCCTGGCATCTGCAGTTCTCTGCACACTCCACCGTGCACTTGACTGGTGCCCTTGTGGGGGTCTGTTCCCTCTTCTTCATCACATTAGCATCTTCCCTTTTCTTCCCCCCATTTTAAATCACAGTTTAAAGGCTACAGGCACATCTTTAGCACACCCTTCTACCTTCTTCCCCTTCGTTTCTTATAGATTTATCACATTTATGACTCTCCTTATAGGAATCCTGTTTTGAATGAGTGCTTAACAAAGATGCCAGGAAAATCAGTGTATTTTAAAGCTCTGCTGCCCTCTTGTGCTCTGTCCTCGGAAGTTCTGAGTTTGATGGGCTTTGGAGTAGCTTAAGAAAAGCTACTCACCTTTACAGTGTGGCGTCTTCAGCACGAGCAGACCCACAGACCCAGCAGTGGTCGCTGGCAATCTTTGCAAAATAGTGTTGTTTTTGTCATGTTACTTCTGCATTATGTTCAAGCCTGGGGTAGGGGAGGAGACACGACAAAAAAGGGAGCTGACCCACTAAATGCAAATGCCTGGCAAACAGAGAGCTGTGATACTGATTGTGGTGGAGCAAGACCCCTTGCTTTTCTTCTCCATCCTCTTACAAACACTCTTCGCCTTCTAAGCCCTGTTGAGACAGCAGTCGCACTTCTGTCAGTGGGAGATCACGTTATTCCTCTGTAGCAGGCAACATGGGGAAGCAAAGTCAGAGACGTGCTTGGGATGTCATAGGACGTTCATGGTGAAGCTAAAAATGAAACACTGTTCTTTTGAGTCATGCCTGGTGCCTGCTGCAGAGCTCACCCCTCCCCTTTTCCTTCAAATCTCTCTGAAATTGGTTCGTTGTTTCTGGCCTGCTCAAGCTTACGTTGGTGAGATGGGGGCGACCATGCTGTAGGCTGGGGGATGCTGCAGAGAGCTCCCTCGTTGCGTGGAGGACAGCAGGGGAAGTGTGACTCGTGTCGCACGCCGGTGTGACTCCCCATAGGGCCCTTCCTACCCCAGCACTTCTGCTGCACTTGTGCCCTGGGTGTGCGCAGTGTATGCTGATGGTTTTCTCTCTCTTCCCCACCAGTGGAGAATACGACACACTGTGAGTTTGCCTATCTGCGGGACCTCCTCATCAGGTTGGTGGGATTATTCCTGTGTTCGTGTAACCTTGGGTCACCAGGTGGCATCAAAACGAAGGCAAGAGCCCAGCCTGAAGCAGGTGGCTGCTTCGCTCAGCCTCTCAGCCTGCAGCAGACCCAGTGCAAGGGGTAGCCCCGTTTAAGGGGGCTTTTCTCAGCCGTGTTGCTGAGCAAGGGAGGAGGGAAGCAGTGGGAGCATGGGGGAGAGCTGATCTGGCCAGCAGCATGCAGGGTGCAGCGTGGCTTCAGGTCGCCCTCTGAGAGCAGCTGGAGGCCTTGGCTTTAGTGACCTCTCACAAGCCCTGTGTCCTCCCTGATGCATTACCCCAATCCTGAATCGTCACCCTCCTGGGTCCCTCCATCTGCAGATGGGGACTGTGCTGTTGCAGGGTCCACACTGAGCCCCTTGGCCTGCTCAGGGGGACCATGGGCTCCTCCTAGATGTGCTGCAAGAAAAGCTCTGGCGGATAGCTGTGCAGGGCTCCAGACACGATCCTGTGCGCTCTCGGGACCGGGGCCTTCCCCAAAGGGCTCTTACGCAGCAAGGGTTCCCTTGTACCAAACGCACAGGCTGTCGGTGCCGCTGAAAGCTTCTGTTCTGGGCTGTCTGTAACTGCCTCTGCTTCCCACCTGCGCTCTAAAGAGGTGTCATTAACCAGTAAAGCTGGAGATTTGGGCTGCAGAGGGTGGTTGCAAGCAGATGTTGAGGGCTGCAAGCCGGCCGTTGGGTGGGAGTAGCAGAGGGGGTGCCAGATGGACCTGCCCTGCGTGCGCAGGGAGATGTAACTGCCCTGGTGTCTTCTGTTTCCCTCAGGACACACATGCAGAACATAAAGGATATTACCAGCAACATCCACTTTGAAGCCTACAGGGTCAAGAGGTTGAACGAGGGCCAGAGCTCGCTCTCCAACGGTGTGACCGACAAAGAGCTGGTGGCTAACGAAATGTAACCGTCTCGCTCCGTAGCCAGGACCTTGCTCGCTCACGCTCGCTATTTCCCCCCCCCCCTTTATTTTTATATAAATCCTCTGCCACTGTCCCTCTTCTCCAACCCCCCCCCCCCACTGCCAATGTTAACTGACCAAATAACCAGGCGCCGCATCTCGTCGGGCAGAGCGTGGTGGCCGCCCGTCCCCCTGCGCCGCCCGCTTTGTGGCATGGCTTCCTTTCTCAGCCCTCGCCGAGCGTCGCCTCGGGCCGGGGCAGCTGTCGGGGCCGGGGAACGGGGGAAGGCGGCGACCGTCCCGCGCGGAGGTCGGTCTCTCTCCGTTCTCCGGCGCGGCTCCCGGGACCAGGTAGAGCTTCTCTCCACTAACCGCCCGCTCCAGCTTCTGCTGCCCGTGGGGAGCCTGCTGGGAGCCCGGCAGCGGAGGGAAGGTCTCGGGTAAGCTCCTACCTGCCGCCTTTCCTGCCGTGCCGAGGCAGCGGGAAGCGGGTGAATTTGCCAAAGGCCGAGTCCCTTTTTGTCCCGTTGGCTTTGCCGTTTTCTTCTCCGTCCATTGAAGGCAAGGGTTGCGCCGAGTGAATGTAGCCTTCAGAAGCAAGGTACGGTGAGATGAAGAGAGCAAGATGGTGACATGCTTGTCTCCTGCCTCCTCCTCCTCCTCCTCCTCCTCCTCCTCCTCCCAAGCCCTCTCCAGCCCTCCAGGACCAGCCAGCCCCTCACCCCGGCCCCCGCACCTTGCCTTCATGCAATAAACTGGGAGTGTTTAGGCGTTAACTCGCCTATCACCAAATCGCAGCCAGGCAGAGCTACCTGCTTTGGGAGAAGTGCCTTTTAAGACTGTTACCCATGCAATAGTTGGGAAAGGATGGGGAGAGGGAGGGTTTGTGCTGTCTGTCCTTGCGGCCTGGAAAATGCTTATCCAGGCGGCAACTCTTTGTAGAGACTCCTCTTCCCTGTCACTCGCGGCTTGGACCATAGGTATGGCTGGTTTCCTGGGAACGCTCGTTCGTATATTTATTTTTAATTCAGTACGGTTTTTTTTTCCGTCGAAGGCTCAGAGTATGTTTGTCTGAAGGGGGCTGAGAAGGGAACGTCTCTGCAAAGCGGTGGTAGGAAGCTGGAGTTTTTTGTCCTGTCCGACCCTTGTGATTATTGGGCTTTTCAGTAAGTCAGATGAGGCTGTTCGTGGGTTTTTTGTTTTTTTTTCGTTTTGGTTTTATTTTTTTGATTCCCCCGTGTGATGTGTACGTACGTAACAAGCTCCCTAATTTGGCTAGCCCTCCCGCGAGGGGCCTGTGCGCGTGCGCAGACCGAGCCCTGCGTGTTAGCAGCCCCCGGCCGTAGGAAGGGCTGGGGCGGCGTTTCGCGCGCCCGCCGTAGCGTAGGACCTCCTCTTCTTGACGCGCTCCGTTTGACCGGCTCTGACACCATCTGCCTCGTGTCTTTTTAAAAAATAAATAAATTAAAAATAAAATGGATCCACAGGAGAAGCTCGTGCAAGAGGCTAGGTTAAACAACCGCTGAATGACACACGAGCAAGTGGTCTTGGAGCAGAGCGGCCGCCTGCCCCCAGCTGTGCTTGCATGCCCGTTCGGGAAATCATGTCAGCTCCGTCCGTCCGTGGTGTCCCGTCTAATGGATGAAACTACGTGCAGATCCACCCTTCTTTTGGTGCCTGCTAAAATAGCAGCACGTCCCATCTTCCAGCCGCTGGCGGACGCCCGCCCGCCGAGCCCAGCAGACCATCTCCGCTTGGGGCACAGCGTGTTCACGGGTGACGAGAAGGAAAGAGGGTGCGCTGGGAGGCCCCAAATCCCCTGCGCCGGCGGCGGCTTTGCAGGCTGCCGTTGCTGCACTGCTCCCACCGCCGGCGGTGCCCGCGTGGGAGGAAGCCCCGGGAAGGACCGTGGGGTTCGGGACCTCCCGCGCGCGGGCGCCTTTGCCTTGCAAGGAGAATCTGTTCGCCTCCTTAACCCTGGCGTTTTTTTTTTCCCTCCTCAACAACGCATAGGAATTGTTACTGAGCTGTTGAGGAAGAACGATTATTTACTTGCTGACTTGCTATATTTTAGCAAAAACAACAAAAAATTGTGTATTAACGGAAAAAATATATATATTTCAAGTGTTAAAAAAAAAAGACTATTAAAGGGGAGAAAATCTTTTGTGTGAGGCACTTCTGCAAATGTCATCTTAAACTTTTTTTTCTTTTTTCCCCTGGTCAGTATCTCAAGCTGGGCCAAGCAAGACATGCCGCTTTCACCTTTATAACCTGATTTTTTTTTGAAAAAAAATAATAATACAATAAAAAAAAAAGTCATCCAGATCTCTTCAAATGGCCTTTTGGGGGTTATAAGCATTATGACAAATTTAGTCCATTTTTGTATAAATAATAGTGTTTAATATGTATTTCCCAAAATAAATGTTTCGAATGCAAATAGACGGAGGCTTGTTTGGAAATGTGTGTTTCTTTGGGGGGGGGGGGGGGTCCCAGCTGTGGTGTGATCGACACCGCCCGAGTCCTGCAGGGGTGGCCAGGGATGGGAGAGCGGCCCAAAGAGGGGGGCTGTGTCCCCGGAGGTGCTGTGCTCGGCCCTTTTGGGGGTGAAGCCAGGGTGAGGGGGGGGCTGCTTATTGCTAATCCCCTTGACTTTCTACCCTGGGGTATCTGGCCCGATTCATCTACAAAATGATGAGGCCGAGCACCCTGGGGAGCCGAAGCAGTCGGCCTCTGTGATCTTGCAGATCCCGAGGGAGGGCAGCCGGGCTCTGGTGTCTCAGTTGTAATCCGTGAAATAATAGGAAATAGGGGCTCCGCTGTTTACTGGCCTGCTGGAGAGTTGAGACCAGAACTGAACTGTGTGTCTCTCGTCTGTGCTAATCCTGCAGTCGTCTCCTAATTTAAGGTCAAACATTTGTCGGACCGTGCGTGTAGCTGCTGATGCTCCAACTAACAATTTCACTGCGCAAAGAAATGCGATCAGCTATGCATGGAAGGTGGTTGGCTTGGGTTCACCAAGCTGTAGGATTAGTCTCTATCTTATATGCTTATTGTAATTTTTTTCCCAAGCCTGTTGGACTGTACAGAAACAAATGCAATAGGAGAGAAGGCGACTTTATTCAAGCCAGTTGCCTGCAGGTGAGTAGAGGACAGGACAGGCTTATCTACCTTTTTTTTTTTTCTTTGCTGTCACCTGGGATTTCAGAGTGGAGTAAATAGGACTTCCAGGTGTGAGGTATCCAGTGCAGTAAAGTTTGCCCATAAGCCTACTTCACCCCAATGCTAAATCCATCCTTAGCGATGCTGCAGGGTGCACGGCTTTACAGTACAAACAAATGTCTCGTGCTTGCTTTAGTTCGAGCGCTCCTCGCATCCGCTCTGCTTTGCTGCCAAATGAGCCTATTGCCGCGAAGCAGCGGGGAGTGACAGCAAGGGCTTCTCGCCCATGTAATGTAGCAAAAACCCGAGTTAAAGATTGCATTTCTGAGAGAAAAAGATCCCAGGTAGCTCTCTAATTACGAATGGGGACCACAGGCTGTGCTTCTGGAGAAGTCCACAGCAGTTTTCCCCTGTATGGTGGTTTTTCCTTCACTGGTGTCCGCTTTTGCTGTTTTCCTTAGATATTGGCTAACATCTGAACGTGCTCCCGTAGGGAAAGGTGGGTGTGGGGGCTGCTTGGCTGCATCCTTGCCCTGGGAATGTGCTGGGCTTCCCGGGCAGATGCTCGGCTGGTGCCGGGTTGAGAAACCGTTTCTTGTCTGGGAGAGGGGAAGGTAGGTGAAATTCCCGTGCTGAGAAATAAGGGCCACTTTAGCCCAAAGGAAGAGCTTTTCTGAGTCAAAGGCCCGTTCATGGGACTGGTACAATGAACGGCTTCCAGATGTTGAGAAGCTACGGAGAGGTGGGTTTGACGAAGGGAGAGCAATAACGCCAGATGCTCTGACGGAGCTCAGAAATGCCAGATACGGTCTGTCCTCCCGGCTGCAGTTCCGCTTCCTCAAATGCAAAGCAGGGCGCTGTAGTGCAGTGCTCTGCGCCACGCTAGAGCAAAATCCCAGCTCCGGGAAGGATTTCCCCACGCTCAAATCTCACCCCCTCTCTCCAGAGCAGCAACCAAAAGGCAGGGGCGTCCCGGGGGAGCTGGTTAGCAGGGCTCAGCCCTGCAGCAGAGCTCAGGGCAGGTGAGGGACCTCCCTGGCTTGGAGATGCAGCTCGGTCCTGAGCTGCACTCAACCATCTCCTTTTCTCTGCTAACATCTGAACGCCCAAAAAAGGCTGGACCGATGCCTGGCATCGCCCGGTACCCGCTATAGCCAGGATGCTCGGTGGTCGCGTGGGAGCCCCATCCCTGGGGCTGAGCCTTCCTGAGCTGCCTCCGAGGGGAATTTGCCTAACGATGCCGCGGCTGACGGAAAGGGCCTTGCACTAATGGTTTATTGAGTGGCCTCACTTTAACAAATGAGGGAAATGAAGATGAGTGAGGGTTTAATTACCTAGCGGCGCGGGGCGCTCCGCGGCGGCTGGCGAGGAGGCTGGGTTCGCTCCGGTTTGTCTTGCCACCCAAAAGGGAAGGGAAAAGGCCCCCCGGGCAGCTCGGCTTTGGGGGTGGGTGGCTCATTTCTCTCCTTGGCTGGCAGCAGGACTTGCTGCGGAGATGTCGTGCGGCCAGGCCAGGCTCGAGGAGGGTTTCAGGTCAGCCTGAACAGCCCGACCCAGAAAGCATCTCCCTTTCAGAGAGGATGACTATAAATAATAAGAATAAAAGGGAGTATAAATAATTAAAGTCGCTCATAGTGAGTAGTTCCTGAAACGTCTGCCTGATTTAAAAACTAATTACTTTGAGGGTAATCATCACCAGAAGCGCATATATTTACCCACAGTGCTGCTCTTCCCTCTCCTTCCTTTCGCTCGCCCTCTCTCCTGATTGCTATCCAAGGCATCAGTATTCAGACTTATCATTCATCCACAGCACACAATAAACTGTGTTGTACTCTTCCATCTCGCTGATTAATAACTTCATTGGAGACCTATTCGGGGGTAAATAAATCCTCTCCTGATGGTAATACACGTGCCAGCAGCAGGGGAAGCCCTGGATCCAAGGCACCGCTGGAGAGCAGCGCTCCTGCCTCTGGCGGGGAAGGGAGCGGAGCTGGGAGCAGGCTTTGCTGTCGAGGGCCGGTCCTTCCTCCTAAGGCTGCTTTGCTACCTGAAGGCCGAGGTACCTCTGTCCCTGCGGCCCATGAGACCTGTATTTGGTGTCCGAGGCTGGTGCGTGACCTGCTGAGCCTGAGCAGGCTGCAGAACGAGGCTGCTAAAACAGCCGCGGTGACGTTCTCGCGCAGTTTGCTAGCACGGGCTCTGCGAGCGGTGCTGTCCCCCTGCCCCCGGCCACTTATTTGTGGCTGGTCATTCAGGAGGGCCAGGCCAGGAGGAGGAAACGGATGAAAATATCAGTATCAAACTCGTAGTCCATGTCTCCGAGTATCTACGCACTGGGCCAGCAGAAAAAACAAAAAGTGTGATGCTTCCTGCTGTCCGGTGACTACCTGCTGGCCGTGATTTGCCGTCTGAGAGTTGGGGACGTCTGCTAGCAGTGGGCAAAGATTTACTGGAACGATAACAGTTATAAAATCCACTTATTCTTCCTGAAGTTAGGAGTGAGGTGCGTGATTCGAGTTTGAGTTTTGTACACTTTTCTCCAGCTCAGTCTCTGACTTTGGGAGTAAACAACCATGCTCAGAGACTTTTCTGGCTCTTAACTCTTCCACGTCAACCCATAGCTCTCATCAAAAAATGAATTCAGTGGTGTGGGACCTGTCCTCATGGGAAGCTCTGTTTGATGTGAAAACTGATCCACAGCAGGCATATGCAGGGTTGGATTTCTCAAGCTTTAATTATTGTGAAGCTGCTGCGCTGAAGTTGAAAGCTTGGTTTTTGATCATCTGCACTGTGGCTTCAGCAGAAAGCAGAGTCAGTCTGTCCATCTTTGTCTGTACCATCCTGCCTGGATCAGCTCTGTCGCACAGCGCTCTGACCCCAGCCTGCTGGCTCCCTTTAAAAACCCGAGCAAAGACTTTCTTTCCTTGTCCACGGCAAGTCAAAGTTTGTGACTCTTTGCTACATTTTGGGTTGTATTTATCTGGCAGAGCTTGTGCATGGTCCTCTACAAATTAATAAATAATTATCACCATCAGCCTGATTTAAGAGCAGCATTGCGCTGCGTTGCTTCATTTAGGAAAACAGAATAAGTTATTTCTAACTTATGGGATTCAGGAGAATTCCACCCGCAGACCGCAATATTTTCTCATTAACATTACCCAGCTAAGCTAAAAACTGCAATTTCATAAGTCATGCTTCCTTCCAAGGCACATTACAAGCTTCCCAGGGACTCCAAAAGTTTACTGAAGCTTAAAGAGATATCTCATAGCATGCAGTGATGTACCAAATTCCCTCTTCTTGTTACTACTGAAACCATCTTTTCTGTGCATTTTCCACCCCAATCTGTTCCCGTGTGAAAGGATTCTCCTGCAAGGATGGCGCTGAAAGCGAAGCCCCGCACCGGACTGTGCAACCCTTGTGATGATGGACCAGGGCACCCGGATCAGCTGCACGACGCAAAGCCTCACTCGCGTTGCAGGCAACCTGATGATAACAAACCCAAATACAGAGCCAGTGGCAGCTCTAAAGCTTTTTATTCGGTGGGATTCTCAGCAGAAAAAAACTCTAGTGGACTCATGTGTGTAACACAAAGCAGGTTTAACAGACCGATATTGTACCAAACAAGAATAGTACGAGGTATTCCTTACCAAGGTGATAAAACCAAGAAAATATTTAGTTGGAAAAGAGAGGAAATGGCCATTACCCTGCAGCTTTCCCCCACGTGCCCTCCTTGGTGCTCAGCCCGAGTCGCCATGTGCCCGTCCCTCGGTGAGCTTGGGGACAGCCAGGCAGATCGCTGCTGATGGCTACCGTGCGGCCACCGCTGCTGTCCTGTGCTAGCGTGTGCACTGCCTGTGCTTAGCGCAGAGACTTTTACCTGGGGTTAAAAAGGCCTTGATGGTGATGGACCCCCACTGTTTCCAGGGTAAGATCCACCCTGGCACAAAGCCCTCAAACAGACCATAGAAACAAGCCAGCATTCAGGGCCACTGTGCTTGCTTTAACAGCGCCAGGGCAGCAGATGCCGTCTCTCCTACGGTGCTCTATGGCAACGCGGGGACGGGAAACGAATGCCACGGCTTCTGCGTCAGGCTAGAAAGAAGCTGATTTCGAGACCAGGCTTTCACAGTTTAATGCAAGAAACTGAGAAGCTAAAACAGAGCTGAAAACATTGCATCCTCCTTCCATCGGGAGTCTCTGCTCACCGTCTCCCTGGCTCGGCGCTGGCATCTCCAGCTTCGTTGAAGACGGGATGGCAGCAAGCCTGGGGGGTGCCTGGTGGCACAGCCCTCACGACTGCCTCCAGCTTTGCATGTGCCTGGGTGGGGAGCAGGGCCTGAAGGCCACAGCAGCACAGGTGCCAAGAGGGGCCCCTCACCAGCGAATGGATGGCCCAGATTGGCATGGCCTCCTCGTGCCACCCAGGCACCTACCAGGCTGGTGGCCCTGGTTCTTGGCCTGACTTTTCAAGGCGGGAGCAGCTGGTGCAGCCAGGAGAAGCCATGCAGCTGTAGCGTTGAGTATACCGTGCACGTCCCAGGCTTAGCGTTGCCTTCTCAGGGCTAGACCCTCATCGAACTTCTTCTGGAAGCCAGGTTTGGTCCTGGCTTGGTCATGGGAGGGAATAAAAATAAGAATTGCTTTCATGAGAAGGAGGCAGACCATAGGAAAATTGATACCTTTTGTCCATTATCCTCTTCTCCGGGGTTTCTCTGAAAAGCATAAAAGCCAGAGCCCTTTTTTTTTTTTTTTTTTTTTTTGGTCTGTTTTTTGGTGCTGGGAGCCACCCCTAGAGGCACTGCAGGGCCATCACTTCTGAGCGTCTTGTCACAAGGAGTCATCAGGGCCCCAGGCTTACCAGGTCCTTTAATACATACACCATTTTTAAACTGTGTGTGTGTGTGGGGGGGGGGGGGGGAAGTGTTTTGTAAATCACACCTGAAAGCATGTCTAACAATGTTTACAGACCCTGTTTTAAAACTAAAAATTGTAGCCTTTTTCAGAACCAGGTCCTGAAATAGTTTTGCAGAGGACAATGACAGGGAAGTAGAAAGACGCTCAGTCCCCTTGTGTACATCTACCTGGTTTTATATCACGTTAGCTGTAGGCTTAAACTGATGGAGGAGCAGAGGAGAGAGGTCTGAGAGCCAGCTTCGGGAAACCCCTTCCCTGCCCTACTCCTCGCCTGCCACCATCCTCAGAAGCAAGTCAAGATTAAAATCATTTTCCTAAAGCAAAATTACATATTGGAGACTCCATGGTCCTCTTGGGAAGATCTGGGCATTCCTCTATAAATATCTGTCTCCATATGTTTAATTTGCAGATGAAATTAAGCCTGTGAAGAAAGGGAAGTCTGCCTTTTCATGTGTGGGCTGTCCAGCGCTGCCTGGGATACCAAAGTGAAACGAGTTACAAAGCACTGACTCTCCGGGATTATCTAAGATACCTTGTAGGTCCCAAGTGACCGTGGTTACGGGATCAAAAGGTGTGGTACTTATGCAGAAAGCCAGAAAAAGCCAGTGTGAGTCTTAGATCAGCCTCGAACAGCCAAGTCTCAGGTCAGTTTACAGAGTTCAGAGATTTCCAGGGAAACAAGGAGGTAGATGAGGAACCGGGAGAGGCTGGGGTTTCATGTGGATTTTGGATTAAATATTAACTTGCTACAGTGGGTTATGAGGATAAACATTTTCATTAATCGTGTATGTGCTTGTTATTATGGTGAGAACAGACTGGTAGCACTTCGGCTGCATAAGCATTTCCATGCTATGCTCCATTTTCAGCTCATAACGTTCTGAAACCCGCATCTTTTATGCTTTGACTCATTGGAAAAATTTTTCCCTCAAACAGTTTTATTGGTTTGGTTTCAAAAGCATCAGCTGAGAAGATTTAGTAAGAGGACGAAGAGACAGGAGAAAGCATGCCTTCAACCACTTAAAGAAAGAAAAGCAGGAGCCAACGACGTTTCCATGGCGGCTGGCGAGGCGGGAAGCTCATCTCCGCTGAGAAAAGGGCTCTCGCCAAAGGGATGCTCTTTCACGTACCAGTGAAAACTTGTGTGTGTATTAAGAGTCACATAATATCGCAGCTTGGGCACGCTTGCTGAATTTTTGAATGGGGTTTGCTTGCCAAGCTTGCAAGGCACTTAGCTAAGCAGAACTGTAGGACTGGGCAGCAATACCAATGCATCTGCACAAATGAGAAGTAGCACAAGATTGTGTAATAGGCCTGCATCATAGTTAGAGCCTGCTGACACTTTTATATTAAAAATACTTACCTGAAACAGACAATAATCCATTTTGTTAAAAATTCAGATTTTTTTTCCTTTCTTCCCCGGTTTTATTGAACTTTTCAATCTTGGTAGCTTTTTTTCAGTTTTCCTTCCTTTCTGTTTTAAGTTGCTCCTTTCAATTATTTTGCGCTTTCCTTTTTATTCCAGTAATTTTTTTTTTTTTAAGACTTGAATAGACGGAAGAAGGAAGACAGATTACAATTTATACTATAACGGAAAGTGGATGTATGGCAGAGACTCTGATATCTACCATTAGTAATATTTAATAAGGAACAAAATTATTGAGAAAGCTGAGATGTCTGCAAATGACTTCTGAAACTCTCCAAAATGGAAGGGAGCTTATCTAGCAGAGGAGAAAGCTGTCTGATGGATTAAGATACCAAGCAGTTGAAAGGAGGTTGAACTAGCATCTCTAATGACCATCTTTCCCACTATAGAGATTTATGGACACTGAGCAGAGCTCCCTTCAAGCAATTCTTAGCACCTGGGAGGATAACCTGAAGCTTGCTGGGCCATACAAGATTCTTCTGGAGAGAGCGAGAGCACAAAAATAATAGCTGTGCTACAGCAAGGAGCCCAGGGACTCTTCATCCAACCATGGCATTGGAGAGCAGCTCCTCTGTGAGGCTCATGTGCAAGTCCATGCTTGCTGGGTGGCCATGCTGCTGCTCTGCTCCTGTTGTGAGGCTCAGTTGGGCAGCCAGAGACACTTCTGGGTGCTCAGCAGCAAGCACTAGCGTGCACCTAGCTCTTATAACATAAGGACCAAGGAACTGGAGGTGGCCAGAGGAGCATTGGCATAGTTTTTGCTCCACCTGGTGCAAAATGAGCAAAAGTGAAGAGCAACAGCTGCTGGTGCAGGTGCTCCTAAGTGCTCCTGAGGGCTTAAAAGCAGCAGCAGCAGCAGGTGTTTGCTATCAGGGGTGATGTGGCTGAGAGCATGCTGGGTGAGGAGGAGTGGAGCAGAGTATTGCTTTGGCTCAAGGTGTGTGGGGATGGCCTGGCTCAAAGCCTACCTGGAGAGGCTGAAGATCCTGTTGGTAACTTCTGGGAGAGCTGGAATTGCAGTTGGGAGCTTCTGTGGATGAAGAAGTAGGCCCAGTGAGTCTTTATTGTGTTTTAAATGTAAACATAGTTTTTCACTGGTATGGGCCAGCCTTCTGCAAAGGCCCAGGGCTGTGCAGGCAGCTTGCTGCATGTGCTGTACCTTGAGGAGAAATGAAACTGTTCTTGAGCATTTGGTTTTGATTATGAGGTGAGAATTTTGGGAGAAGGGGAAATAGGTGTTTGTTTGTTTTAAATCTAGTTGAATATTCCTTATTTGCAACCTGGGACTAGACTAAGGGCTAGATAGAGAGCAGACTCAGAGCACAGAGTACCTCAGAGGTAAGAGACTTTGACCATTGGCTGGAAAAGTACAGTTTAGATCTCCACAGCTTTTCAGGGGCCAAGGTGTGCCAAAGCTGTGTGTCCCAAGTTTGATAACAACTTAGTTTTAGTCTGGTGGGGGAAATGTGGGTGATGGTTAGCTGTGGTGGTGCCTGGTGGATATGGTAATGAGGCCTGTGCTTATACCTGGAAATGCAACTCCAAATCTGAGCATGGGATAAAAGCTGAAGGATGTCAGAGATGGAGCTCTCTAAAATCTATTTGGTCACTCTGATACAGGGCTATGCTGGAAAATCCCATGTTATAGTTGAAGGTACTGCTTTTTAAAAGACATGCTTGGAGGGCTCTTTAATGTTTGTTTGCTCTCCTGCTGCTGCTGCTCCTACCTGGGATTTGTGCAATCTTGCTTGGGAACTAGGTGGGCAGTTGCTCCGTGATGCTCCCTGAAGCATTCCCAAGATAAGGTAGTCGCCATCACCTCTGCCTCAGGGGGAAATATTGCTTTTCCTGTCAATTGTTCAGAGTTAGAGCTGTGACAGCCTGGCAATGTAGCAATTGTTATATATTTTTAGGGTCTGCAATTTGAGTGGTTGCATTGAAATTAAACCCATCCCACTGAAGCAAAGCTCACCTTGGCAGGGAGGGCAGGCAAGGATTTGGAGGGCTCTCAGGGGATCTGCTGGTGCAGTGCCTAGCCCCTGGGGGCCCTTGGGACAGTGGGTTTATTATCTGCCATGCTTCTGTTTCCAGTCAAAATAAAAATGCGACCGAGCTTAAAACATGAGCTCTGGAGTTGGCGATGCTAAATTCTCTCACAAGCCTCCACAAAGTGAGGCTTTGAACGTAGGAAAGCAAGGAACGGCTGCAGTTGTCTTTCTGTCTCCAGAGAAGTCTCTTCCTTCAGGTGAGGGCAGGAAAGATTGTCACTAAGTGGCTCTCTGGGAGGATGAAAACCTACCCATCTCTTTGAATCCTTTGCTCGTGATGAGTGATCAAAGCCCAGCCGTTCCATTTCATAACCCTAGTAAGTGCTTGGGGAAAAAAAAAAAAAAAACACTCCCTAAATATTACGGGGGAAGATATTCTGAGCCTTGGCCGCTTCGCCTGGGAAACAGTCTCTTCTGATTCAGCTTGTTCAAATCATCTTAACAGTTCTTAGGAAAAAAAACCTTCTTTATCCTCAAGGCAAGTATATTTGGGCAAAGCAATAAGAGAGACTTTAAGAGGTTTGGAGGTTACAGTGGGAAATAGCAGTTATTCCCAATAAGCAGTGTTAAATGAAGTGCTGCTGACAGTAGCCTGAGGCAGGTTCAAGAGTTTCAAGATTTGCAACTAAGAGATTAACCAAAATAGATGTCTTATTATAGGCAAGTTTGTATCTAAATCATTTAAAGTGCCTTTAGATGCTGTAATGTTTTTCCTCCTAAGTGCTTGTAGTATATCTGCAGCTTCTTCTTGGCTTTCATGAACGAGTAATGAAAGGGACCTTGATCTAAGTGAGTTTAAGCCCCTCTCTGACGAAGGAACAAGG
Source organism: Apteryx mantelli (assembly GCF_036417845.1). NCBI lineage: Eukaryota > Metazoa > Chordata > Aves > Apterygiformes > Apterygidae > Apteryx > Apteryx mantelli. Next base: position 7,995,244 of record NC_089996.1, read on the forward strand.
ACTTCAGTGGATCTGCAGATTCCTGTCTGAAGGAAGGCTGCTTTAGCGGCGCTCATACTTTCTGCGTTGAAGAGATGCTGGCCCAAACCTTCCCTTGCTTCCTCAGTTGGTTGCGGTGCAGCCGATGGGTTAATGAGCACTCTGGAGAGGAAGCGGTGGCACACTGGGGTGTGTGCCCTGAGCCTGGCTGTGGCTGCAGGTGGGCAGTGGGTTGACTTGCAGTTCCTGTGCCCACTTTCTTGTTCTACACCAGAACGGCAACTACAAAACCAGGACTTCAATGGTAGCAAAAGCACATTGGGGGACTCTATAAGAATAGTAGCAATATGGACCCATGTTGGAACAATGTTAACTTACAAAGGCTACAGGATACCCAGGAGAGAAAGTGCTGTTTGGAAATGTAAATGAGAATCATCTTCTGTGGGCAAAGAATACAAAGAATATAAATATTTTTTTCTCTGAGTTGTATCATCCATGCTAACCCCCAAATCTTATCACTATTATTGATTCCTCTTGATCTTGAGGGACTTCTTACGTAACCCTGCCATGCAGCGAACTCTGTTCTGAATGTGGGACTTTGCCTCCTCTGTTGTCTTTTTGCTTCTATGCTGAACTGACATTTCAAGAAAATCTGATGTATGGCTGGCAATAAATAATTTTACTGAAACATGAATGATCTGCCATCAGTATGGATGTTCACTGGTGTTAAGCCTTGGCTACAGCTTGGAACAAGGTAAATCTTTAAGCCTGACTGGGGTAAGGAATCAACAGATCAGCTAGCAAAGACTAATGTGGAGTTGCATGTCTAAGGGTGCTTGGCCTTAAGAAGGGAGTGTCTCACATTGGCCACTTCTGAGAAAGCTTAAGAAATTATATGTAAAAGAGAGACAAACTCCATATGCTGAAAGAGAAAGGAGGAGAAGGGCAGAGAGTCTTAGAGGGAGCTGATCTAAACCTGGGAGCAGTCTGGAGTGCTGAAACTGAGATGGGAAAATGTATGTAAGCATTTGTTATTTGGATGAGGTGTCTATGCTCTTGACTTCTGGAAGCTCTCCAAAGTAGGGATGTCTGTTTGCTTTGGCAATTTTACATCCCTGTGGAGGAGATCTGTAAATCCAGAGTGACTGTGGAACTGGAGCCCTGAAAAAGGATGTGCTTTTCCTACTGGGTTGCTTAGGGGTATCTTTGTGCCACAGATGCAGTGCAGCTGGATTGAAAGGTCTGTGAGGGGATGGTATGGATGATCTCTACCAAAGGAACACGCCAGCAGAGCTGGAGCCAGAGAAATGACTGGAGATCCAAAGAGGTTTACAAGTATGAGGGTTCAGTTCTGCTGACACTGTCCTGGAGCAAGCTGGTTAGGGTCTAGCAGAGGCTGGGTGACATGGCCTATCATGGGGGGTTACTGAGGCTCAGGGTTACCCATAGACAGATGGTGTGGAATGCTTGGCGCATCCTGGGGGCTGGGAAATCAGTCCTTTAACATGAGGCCAACTGGAGCTATGTAAGAAATGATGATTTTTTTTTCCTTGCTTGTTTCCAAGTTCTGAAGATGGATGACCTTTCTGTGTCATTCAATAAACCTGACATTGCAATTTTTTCTCCATGTGTACAAGGAAAAATGTCTGCAAGTGTCTTTGTAATGTTATTTAAAATAATAGGAAGAAATGCCCCCTCTAAGGAATTAGATCTTTATGGTGACCTGACAGCAATGTGGCTTCCCTGTTCAGCAGGCATGTGAGATGTCATTTCAAAAGCAAGATAAAGCAAATGAAAGTTAAAATCCATCTTCTGTTTTGTTTGCCGAGTGAGTTGGTGGCAATAACTTGCTGTGTGTGGTCAGAGTGAGGTGGTAGAGCTGCCTCTGTTGCTAAGGGCAAGACGTGGCTTCACATCTTGTCCAGAATTGCTGCTTTCACCCAGTGTTGCCAATGCACATCACAAATATCACTAAGAATTACAGCACTTCTGTGAGCTGAGGAAGGTTGTTTTGTTTTGGTTTTTTTCCTCCTTCTTTTTTAATAGGTATGGTAATTGAATCACAGGGAGGCACTGGGGTACCATCAGCAGTCATTTTTTCCTCTTAGCAAAATGGAGAGGCATTGGAGATTGTGAGTACTTGTCAGGGCTCTTCCACAGTATTTGTAATGAATGCTTGGATGACAGGTATGGACTATTATCCCATACACCTTACTTAAATGTAATGGTCAATGCTGTGTAAAAGGGGAGGAAGGAAACAAAGCTGAAGTGCACGAGGACTGCTCTGCTTTTATGGGACTCAGCACACCAGCCAGGTCGCTCCAGGTTTTCATTTCCTGCAGTGAAAGCACAGGCTCCAAGAGTAACAGCAACAGATGAAAAAACAGCTTTCCTGGAGGCCGTAATTGCTGCAGATCCATTACTCAGGTGCTCCCTTTTCCTCCCATTGCTCAAGTCCCCCCCTCCCAGTGCGGGCCTGTGGCTGAAGGGCTGCCTCCTCCCCACTGGCCCTTGCTGTAGTCCATCACTGGACCTGCATGTTTGCCTTATGGGTAGATCTGAGGGTTGAAACGTCCTATGTGGCTGAAATTACCTAGTCCTTAAAGCCTGTGAGGAAAGCAGGGGAGCACACCTTCCTCACTGCATTGGAGTGCACAAGTCTGTACCATGCAGTGGGATTAATGCGAGGTGGATCTGAACTTGGATCAGGTCTGACTGCACCTGGCCCTGTGCAAGTTCAGTGTCATCCTCATTCCTCCTAAGTTTTCTCAGGAGTCTTGTGGCTCTGGCATTTTTCTTAAAGCCCTGTCTGCCAGGGTCTGGTGATCTAATAGCATCCCTCATTCCCGAGTAAGCTTGTCTAGCCCTCAGAGTGGCAGAGAGTAGTGTCAGAAGGTGAACCCTGGGGCCTGCAAATATTTGCCAAAAGCAAGTACAAGGAGCCCAGGCTGGTTATCAAACTAGTATTATTGATCAATATCCTGGTATCAAAATATGAAATACAGCTGTATGATCAAGTATTTGGAGATTCTGATTTATTGTTTTGGAGTGTTTCAAATGGCAGGCAGAGCCTGGCACTGCTCTGCTGAGGCCTTTTGGTCACTGCAGGGGCGGGGGGGGGGGGTGTCTGTAGTTTGTGTGTTGAGAGCAACAGCTTCAGTGCTTCTTGGGCAAGCAGGGCTGTGAGGGATCATCCTAGACAAGCTAGTTGCAGCAGCCTGTCTCCTCTGGCCCTGCAGAGGTGGCTCAGACATGGACCTTTCTGAGTGCTCATGCCTGAGCCTTTTGTGCCAAGCACTGCAACGATCTCAAGCAGGTGCTGTGCATATGAGACATTTGGGTGTGAGCAATGGCAGATAAATGGGGTGTGCAGAGCCATACATTGGATGGCTGGAAATGTGCTGTCAATACTACAGCTAGCTTCCTTCAAAAAGTGCCTTCAAATCATTTAAAATTTATGATATTATGATTTACTGAGAGGGGGGTAGCGTGGGGATTGAGACAGCTCATAGTCTCTCTGAAAAGTTTTATGAAGTCTGTGCCTCTCACTGGATTTTGGCAAAAAAGACCTCAGTTTAACATAAAGGTTTAGAAGGAGGAAATGCAAAACAGCTGCTGTGGTTGTAAGCAAGCCAGAAACTGAGAAGAGGGCAAGGCCTGTGGGTGTTACACTTGGACAGTGGCAAATAGGAGACTTTGTTTTCCTTCTCTCTCTTTTTGAGTTGCCATCAAGAAGGAGATCTTAAGAACCAGAATACAAGTCAGGACAGCTGAAGAGGTCTGAAAGGTGCATGGGAAAGGTGCCTCTGCAAAGGGAAACTTTGGAGGCAACTTAAAGCCATGGAAAGGGCAAGTGAGATGGCAGGGCTTTGAAAGGGCTGCAGGAGAGGTTAGTGATCAAAGAGAGGATGAAACTCTTGCATATCCTCACCCAGACTTGTAAAGACTTGAAAATCCCCAAAGCTTTAATGTCAGTCTGTAATTAGGCATCTCAAGAGGACAGTTCAATCCCACTTAGGGTGTGATAAATCATTCCCTGCAAGGGCCTGTTGTCTCAACTGACTGTGAAGGCGGCCATGGGTAGCTAGGGCAGACCTCCACCTCCCACCTGCAGATGCCCACAGTAGAGTGGACAAACCCCTCTTGGGGCCTGACCCTTCATGGAAAGCCCCAAAGAGGGGCTTGTCCAGCCTGGAGTGCTCCTTTGATTGTCACGGTGTCAAATGCTTTGGAGGAAGATGCAAGAAACTTCCCATGGTCTCCCTGGAGGAGAAGCTCTCACTGGCTAGAACACAGCAGGTTATATCATTTTCATTAGATGAGTATTCAAATAATTTAACAGTGGATGTTCTCATTCTTCATATAATGATGTAGTTGTTTTTGTGGCTCTAATGCTCTCATGACCTCAATATCTTCTGCAAGTGAGTTTCTCGGGTTAATTATGCATTAAGTTTACATAAGGCTTTTCCTTTTTTAATCAGTTTTAAACCTGCTGCCTTCAGATGTGCTGAATGCCCTGACACTCTGCGCTGGGGGGGGGGGTCTATAGGAGCACTGTATCCACCTTTCCACCTTGTCAGTTCTTTTGTGCACTAATATCATGTCTCCTTTGTTTGTGACCCTGTTGAATAAACAGTTCGGAGCTTTCCGGTGTTGTTGTGTCCTATGAGTGCTCCTCTGATGTGCTTCCTTCTGTAATGTAAGGAGTGTATTAAATGATGTGACCAACGCTCAGCATAGCTCATTTTCCTTCTGTCTGGGATGGAGAAGTGTGTGTGCCTCTGGAGGAGCCTGTTCAGGGGTTGCTTGGAGGTGATTTCCATAAGCGGATGCAAGCTGTCCTGTGTGGGGTGTGTGTGAGTGTATAAAGGAAGCAGGGAGAAAGTGTGCCTTGCCCTTGATAGTGCTTCTCTTTCTTGCAGAGATCTCTCTATATTTCTCTTCTCCTTCTCTTTGCTTTTCACTGGCTTTCCTCTTCTATTTCTTCATAATCTCTTTTGAGATGGACAAGCTGCAGCTTTCATTTGCTTAAGCAAAAGACCTTGAAAATAAGGGTTTCTGTAAGATTGCATAGTAGGGAATTGGATAATGTCATTCTTTCTTCAAGGCAAGCTTTTATTGTTTGCAAAGTAACTTGGCAGGCTTGTGTATTTTGGATTTAGGCATCCCGGTGTATAAGCCAAAGCTAACACATATTAATTAGCAAGAGGCCTAGAACTGTTATGAGGGCAGTCACTCAGACAGGTTGGCGTTTTTATTTTAAACGCAAGTAATTAAAAAATAAAGGAAAGAGTGTGTGGAAAAAGTCAATGTTTAAAAGATGTTATATAAATAACATCCCCCGGGTGAGTGTTAGAGAGGGAGTTGGGGAAAGAATAACAACAAGGTTGCTGGTGTAACGGCAGCTGTGATGCTTGGCCGCAGGGGGCTTATCCTGCAAGCAGGTGAAACGGAGTAAAGGAGGGGTGTGGGGGGGGAGAGGAGGGGGGGGGCGGTGTTGTTTGGGGTTTTTTTTCTTTCCCCTTTCAGCGGTGGCCCAGGGAAGGACAGTATGAGCTGCAAGAGCCTTGCCAGCATGTTTGGAAATGGCCCTGGGCAGTCGTGTCTTTAGAGAATCCCCCAAAGCCAGTGCTGCGTGGCAGCGACAGGCTTGAGCAAACAGGGAAGCCGGCCCCAGGTCGGAGAAGGAGTGCGGAAAGGCCAGTGTGGGCAACTCCATGTTGAAGGGGATCCTGCAAAACACCACTCTCCTGCCACCCCTGTGAGCTTGGTGGCTCCCGAATGAGGCCCTTCACGTGGAGGGGAAAGGCCGAGCGAAGCACGCTCGTCTGCTGGGTTAAACGCAGTATGGCATTGCCCTGGGGACGTCGGGAGCCGAAGGCCCAAAGCTGAGGTGGATCCGGGCTTTACACAGGGCTGTGCTTTAGGGTTGGCCTGTCCCCCCGGCTGCTCCATGTGCCGGCAGCTCCCCATGGCCTCAAGCCGGGCAGCGAGGTGAGATCTCACCTGGGGTTGTGTGCGGCCCCGAAACCTCCCCTTGGCGCAGGCCGAGGTGGTCACATGGTGGTGGTGTGACCTGCTGATCTCCTGCTGGAGGCTGGATGGGCTGAACAGCCCTGGGCAGTACTATGATTTACACGTTTTCAACCATTATCTCCTTTTCTGAGACCCCACTATCTGTAGTGATGGACAAGTCTTTCCCTTCTCTGGGTGTTATACAGTGAAGGAGACATTGGGTGGGGTATATAAATCAAACCTAAACACTGAGCTTAGTATTTTTTTTTTCTTCCTCTTTAAGAAGCTTAATATTTTAGCTAATCATGTGTAAACAACCCCCACAGGCACACCAAAAAGTCAAGCGCCCCCCCCCCCCCCCCGCACACACACACGCATACACAGTGTCGGCCGCTCTGAGCTTCCCCATTGCCGTCTCCGGAGCGCAGCCCTTTGGAGCAGCCATTTCGGAGTGCGCAGCATCGCCTTGGCGTTGGCCCTCTGCGGCAGAAGAAGATGGCGGCGCCGTGGTGCCTCCCCCTTCCCTCCTTTCGCTAGCGCTTTATTTCCACGACGCCCTATTCCCGCTGCTCGTCTCAAGGGTATGGGACAGGTGGCTCTAAGCCCCTTGCCACCGCTGCGTCTCGGGCCAGCAGGTTAGTTGCACCGGCTGAGCCCGCAGGTTCTTCTCGGCACCTTCTGGAGAGGAAAAACAATAAGAAACAAATTTATGGCTGCCCGTCCTCAGGTAATTTTCGCAGCGCAAAGACCCCCTGCCTCCCGCCCCCTTTGTGCGCAGCATCCTTTAATTAATACCACATTCATCAGCGCTTAATTCCCATTTCCGTAGCAGCCAAGGATGGCGGGGAAGGGGGGGCCGCTCAGGAAGGAGGGCAGCGAGATGGTCGAGATCAGTCATCCTAGCGGTGGATCTTAATTAGCCCCCGTGATAATATTTGATCACTTCCTGTAACGCTCGGTTTCAAAGACGTTTTGCTGCGCCCTAGCGTGCAGTCCGCTCCCAGCAAGCGTGGCAGCGCTTGCCCTCGCCCGGCCCCTGGCAGCCCTGGGTTTTAAGGCTGGAAATGGGCAGGTCTGTTGTATGCAGGAGCTAAAACTGAGTCAGGAGGTAAAGAGTGCAGTATACCCCCTCTGCACTCATAGATGTTGCTATCGCAATTGCAGGGCTCCTGTCATCTTTCTTTTTTTGTATATTTTTTTTTAACGTGATCCGCTCTCACTTGCGACCCCAGCTCTCACCCCGTGCCTTGCCCCGCAGAAGGCCGAGGCCTGGAGCCGGGCAGGACTGTGCTCGACTGTGGCAAAATAGCAACCAAACGAGCAGATATTAACTGCTGTGGCTGGTTTAAGAGGCGCATGCAGCTTCTCGAGGACCTTGGCAAAAGGCATCCTGTGGGTGAGGGAATTTCCTGCTGGTTCCTCAGCATGGCTTTGTGGCCTGTGTTTGAATTTGGGTGTGTTCCCCTCTGTTTTGTCCCCCTTCACTTCTTTTAACTCTTCCCCCTTCCCTCAACAACAACAACATAACAAGCCCAGCGTGTGCTGACGGCCGGTTTCCCAGCAGCAGCGAGTGGGACGTCAGCTTGCGCTGTGTCTTTGCTGAGTCGCCCGCCCTCGAAGCGAAGGGGGGACTGTGGTGTCCTGTGTCTTGTCCATCCAGCGACTGCCAAACTCTGGCTGTCTGGTCACTGTGTTTAAAATCAGTCTGGGTGGTGAAAATGTGCTTGTGCGAGAAGGACTGGGGCGATGGCAGGGGAACAAAAGCCGCGCATCCCCGGCGGGGCGCGTGCGTGCTCGGCCGGCAGGCCGGGCTCTGTGCCAAGAGCGCGTACAAAGAGCGGTCGCGGCCCTGCCTGTGGCAGCTGCGAAACGCAGCGGCAGTGTGGGTGCCCGCCGGGGGTGAGCCCCAGGGCGGGGGCGGCCACAGCAGCCCCTCGCGCCCTGCCCTGCCGCCTCTCCCTGCCAGCCAAAATGGCTGCCGGCGCTCCCTGCCGCCGCCCCCCACCCCCCGGTTGCTTTCCACACGCGCTCTCTCCCGCGCGCTCGCTCCCTGCTCCCCTCTCTCCCCGGTCGAGGCTCTCGGCGCGAGCGCCGGCGGCCCTGAGCACGGATGCGCTGGCTGCGCTCTGTCGGCTCGGCGTGCCGGCCGGCGAGATGCCATCTCGCTCGCGTCCTTCCCACCGCTAGACGGGACCGAGGCATCGGCAAGGCATCATTGGTGCTGCGGCAGCCTGACGCGCCCCGTGCACTTGACTCGCTTGATTTGCATACGCGATGCAGCCATACTTAATGAGTGTGAGTAATTATGCCAGTCGGAGGGTTGGTTTGTGTGGGGCGTGCGGGGTTGGGTTTTTGTCTTTCTCTTTTTTCCTTCCCCTTTCCGATTCCCGTCACTCCCCCACCCCTTTTCGCCGGCCTGCGGCGTTGCAACTTCGGCACCTCCTTGGCGGTGGACTCGGGGAAGGGGGGACCGGGGGTCAGTTGGCACAGCAACTGTTGTTAGGGGACAAAAGGAGCCTTTCTCGGATACAGTAGCAGCTGCCAGGCAGAATAGCAAATACGAGAGGCTTGGCACCACTCCAGCTTCCTTGAGGGTTTCAGAGGGATGGTATGTTTGAGGGTAAGACTAGCTAATTAATCTTCTGGCAGGGAACAATGTAATATCAGACAATTACAAAGACAGAATGAAATTACTATAGTGGGAAGGCTGGCATACGAATTTCTCAAAGGGTCCATCCCTCAGCCCACTGCCGTATTACTTTATATGCGGGAAAAGCACCGACTGTACATGTGCTTTTTTTGTGTGTGTTTTTGTTTTGACTGAACCGAATTGTATCTGTTTGGAGGAGGAGGGGGGAATCTGGGCTTGGCTGCAGAGCGAGCTTTTCAGGAGGGAGGGAAGGAGAAGAGGTCTTCTAAGCAAAAAGGTTCCCCGTCAACCTGCCATACCAAGACAGCGGAGACTGGGTCCTTGGTGACGCAATAGGCTTATGGGCTTGGAAATCTTTTTTTTTCCTTATGTCTTGTGATCGTGCCGTGGTGCCTGATGGAAACATCTTTTGGGCGGAGGGTCTGGCTGCCAGGCTAAGGGGGAGTAGATCTCCTTCAGCCTTTCTGCAGGGAGAAGCCCACAAAGAGCTTTGTAGCTGCTGAAAGTTATTGAGGAAACACACCTACGAGCTCAGTGGTGGTAATTGCCAATAATTAGCTGTAATCACTGGTACCTACAGTTGAGATGCTGTGATGAATAGGGCTGTGCAAACCGCATGGTGCAGGCTCCCTGTCTGTTTATTTGCAGTGGGGAAAGATTTAGGGAAGTCTCATTTATCCTGGAGCATAGGAGAATGTCAGTGGGAGTTCAGCCTCTGCAGTATTAGCATAGGAAACCACTCCTCCTTCCCTCCTTCTCTTTTCAGGGCTTTCTGGCTAAGCTAATGACTCTCCTCCCTCTGTGTGCCTCTCCCTGGTTGAAACTTAATGTGATGGGATTTCACATTAAAAACCAATGTGAAACAGTATTGGTCAAATTCTCTTTGTAATGCTGTGTGTGCGCCTCTGCATGAGGCCTGTGCAAGGCTGCAGAGACCTGGCCGTGATCCTCTTTGAGCCAGAAGAGAATTTGGAACCACTCCAGCCCAGTCACTCTTTCTCCTAAGCAATTTGAGCAGGGTTTTTGTTTGGTGCCTACATAGAACAGATCAGATGGTGCAGAGATGTTTTTTAAAAAACACTGCAAGTCTCCTCCTACCTTTCTTGGCTGCTGTGCTCGACTGCTGGTGGTCACTGAAGCTACAAAACAAAACTTAGGCTGAATGATTTTTTTTTCTTTAAGGGGATATCAATAATGCCAAGCGTTGGCTTGGCAAACTGGAGCCCCTTTCACAAGGTGCTGATTAGCAGGAGCTCCCTGCAGTAGCAGGAAAGTCTCTGGAAGCAGAAGTTCACTACTTGCCTGTGGAGATGGGAAGTGTGCAGCAAAGAGTCAAGGATTTCTCTCTGTCTGGCCACCTGCCTGTCTGTCCAGCATGTGGATGGAGGCAGGTAAAAGTGCTGGAATAGCCACAAGAGGTCCTGAGAGCTGACAGGGAGATCCCAGCCTGGGCTGAGCACTGCCCAGTCCTTGTCCTGTGCTCTGAAAGGCATCCTGGTGGATGTCCATCAATCTGATTTGATTAGGATGTTTTACATGGCTCACTAGATGTCAGAAACATTTGCCATTGGGATGAAGGCCTTGTTTCCTCCACAGGTCTCTGAGCACTTGGGTACGTGGCAGCAGTTTGATCCCCTCAATTGGAGGAAAAGGAAGGCCTGATGCAGTAAGTGCCTCCTCGTCTCTGGAGGCCAAGCTCTTTCTGGTGTTTTCAGTGTTCCCATCGCCCCGAGATCAGAGCTTGGCTCTGCAGTCTGCTCAGTTTCTATCTTCGTTTGCCTTACTGCAGCCCAGCCACACCTTGGGGACTGGTTTTGAGGGAAGCTCCTGCCAGATCCACCTTTGGTGTGGAATGGGCAGGTCTGCAACCTGATTTCTGCACCCCCAGGAACACATCTTGGACCTTTCTCATCAAGGTGTTGATGGCTTTGATCCTGGACCCTGGCAAGTGAGAGAGAGTGAAGAAACTAAAATTAACCCAATCATTTCATAAGCAACAACTCAGTAGGGCTCAAGTTTGAATGTTGGACCTATTTACAAATGATCAACTTCTGCCCTTGTTCGGGGCTGTCATTCGTGAAGTCCTGCACACCTAGGGACTTGTGCTTTTCAGGTCTCTTCTTTAGGCCCATCCCTGCTTCCATCTAGGTGTATGTCAGTCTCTCTGATCCAGCAGCGCTTCTTGTGTGGGGAAGTGGAAGACAAGATTTGAACTGTTTCATATTCAGTGATTGACACCACAGACATGTCTTTTGTCTTCTTGGCTACACTTCAAAGTTTTTGTACTTTATGATTTTTTTTATGGAATTCTTTTTGCAAGCTGGGGGGGAACTGTGATATTAAAATTTTACCTTTTAAAACCGTACAATAAAAAAGACCTTTCACAAGCAGCTGACTAAATGAAGGTCACCCCGAGTGGTCCTGGTTTCCTTTGCCACAGTTCACACTGTGGTGCTGAGTCTGCTGGTGGAGGTGGGCATATTTGACCTAGTTTGAGTGCTAATGTAGAACAGGTGGAGACTGCCCTGGACAGCAACTGTGCTGGTGCTTGTGGAAAACAAGTTATGCAAGTTGGAAGGTCAGAATGGGAAAGAGGGTCTGCTGTGTCTGGATAGCATTATCTACCACAAGATTTTCTTACCTCTTTAAATACATTTAGGCTGTAAGGCAGTAGTTCTCAATATCCATGTTCCCATACTGTTTTTTGTCCTCTCGGCTCTCAAATCCTGATCCTCCAGGGAGAGGGGAAGCGTGCCTGTGACCTGCTTGCAGTCTCCATACTGCACATTTGGGTGTTGGAGTTTCCCTGTGAGAAAGGAAAGGAGGACTTTCTCCCCTGCCTTCCACTAAAACGGCAGAGGAACGCTTTTTACAAAAGAGCTGGTCAGGGGACGGTGCGGAGACTGGGATGGGGGTTGGTAACACCTGGACAGGCTTTGACCCAAAGGAGGTGTGCCTTGACTCTGAAATTCTCTCTTTACAACAGGGTGTCTCCCCTCAAATCCTGCTGAGCCTCTCCAAGTCAACCACTTGAGTTAGGAAATTTAATTTGTAATAAATCTGTATTACAGTACAAGTAAATCTGCTTCAGTGGCTATAAAAATTAATTCCTTATCCTAAACATTATTATATAGCTTTTAAAATGAATTGACTGTGGTTTGTACCCTAGTATGTGCCATTATTGGTAATTAGTGTAACAAAATAACATTGCTGTAATATTTCCTGTCTACCCCTCCCCCAGTTGGGAGCCATTTCCTATCAGAGAATCAGAATTGCAAATGCAATGCTTGTATGCAAACTGCTCGCTTTGATTTTTTTTCTGCACGTGTGTTGGAGGACGATCTGTTCTTTTCCATGTCTTGGGCTGTGGTTTTGCTGGGAGCTTTTGCTTCTGAAAAAGCATTGGAGCTGCATAGTGTGCCCTTAGACCTAGATCGTAGAAGGTGCTGAGGGCTACCTGGAAGGTGCCTGAGGCCCTTGGGCCTCTCCCTCAAGCTTTAGCTTGTGTTCAGTTGATGATGAAGTTGCACACCATCTCCTAGGGCCATGTCATGTATCTCAATGGGCTTTATGGTGAACTCCCATATCTGCGTTTTCCTGGTGGTCTCCTCACCTTCAACAGCTTGTCCTAGAAGAAACCTGACAGCACCCTGCTGTGAAGGACCTTCCTGAGGGTGCCTGTGTGGCTAGCAGTCTGTCTGCACAGCTTCCAGACTGTGGAGAGCTTGGGGAACAGGGACCCAACTGCTCTGCTGCCCCTCAATGAGCAGCATTTCCAGCTGTTTACTTCTTACTGCTTGTGCTTGAACCTTCCCACCATTTGGACAGAGATCTCATACTGAACTTCTTGGCACCGTAGCCTGACCCCATTCAAAAAGGGGAAAGGAGCTGGAGGTAGATAAAAATAAAATCACAGGCCACTGTTTAAAAGAGCTATACCTTGGCTGCCATTTGCATTTATTGAAGTGTGTATGGAGGAGGTAATTCACTTTTCCAGGAAACAGTTTCTCGGGCCTTGTTTGGATCTTCTATCAAAACATAAGAAATATTTTTGTCAAATTGCGGCCAGCTAGCAGCACAAATAATTCTGTAAGAGAGACAGGATCATTTCTCCACTGTGCATTGTAATTATGAGCTGAAAGGTTTTCTAGTCCAGCCCATGGTTCTGGAAGATACGAGCTGAACACAGGACCAGGTAAAGTATCATTATTAAAAGCGAAATGCAGAGTGAATAAACTACCTAGGGCAAGGTAGGTATGTTCGTTAGGGGCTTGGTTTTTCTTCTCTTCAAAGAAAACTAAGAAAAGAGCTTGGAGGAAGTTTCAAACAAAAGAGGTGGAGGGAAGTAGAGGCTCCTTTTTCTGAGCAAGATAAGTAAAGGAGTAAGGCTGTGGCAGTCACTCCTAGGCAGCTGAAAGGGTATATAATAAAAATACATCTATCTATATATATCTCTATAGAGATATCTATATTGTGGGGAAAATTTGAGCCTTAGGGGCAGGAAAAGCTTTATGCACTTTTGCAGGCTGGACAAAACAAGTGTCCCCACTGACACTTTCTTCTGGCTTGACTGAGAAACATGAACAAGATTAAAAAGGGTATGAAAACACACAAACAGCAAGTCAGATTTAGCTAGCGCGTTTCCATTGCTGTATGCAAGACAGAGTCGCAGCACCAGTCAGTTATGCTACATGGTCCCTTTCTTGACTTGTCAAATGCCATCTCAAATTGGATTGCTCTAACTGCTCCTTCCCTGCTATGTGGCCAAGTGTTAGCAAACCCCAGCGTTCGCAGTGAGTGTCTTGAAATATTCTCTGATGAACATCCATACTAAACAGTTCAGTGATGCTGACTAAAAGAACTATTAGTTTTTTGGGTTTTTTTTGGAGACTTTACTATTAGATCTCTAACCATCTTGAGATTACTCTTTCTGAATTTGAGGCCTTCAGTGTTGTGTGCCTTCCCCCCCCCCCCCCCCAAGTATTTCTCTGCAACCATGAAGGCTAGAAACCTATTTTTAGGGAATGAAAGTTTAGCTTTTCTAGTAATCTTCTAACTCCAGGAGCTGGGACTTTTACATAAAACACCAATTTTAAAAGTTAACAACTTCGTAATAAGATGGGACCAGAGAAATGGAAAGCCAAGGGCAAGACCTTATTTCCATGCTGTCCCAAGCATGGCATTATTATTTCTTGAGTTTTGATGACAAGGCAGTTTCAGAAGTCTGGATATATGCCCTCAACTCAGTCACCCCAGATATTACATAGCTGAAAAAATGCAGAAACTAAGTAGTAAAACTGAGTTGGAGATACGTTTTACCACTCTAGAAAATATTCAGGATATAGCTTCAGTAATAGTAATGTTTTTGGCCCAGATCAGGGTGATAAATCAGAATTCCAAATTCCAGTGAATTACAAAGTGAATGGACTGTGCTAGTTGAAATCTTTGATTTGATCCCAGCTAGTTTTGGTAGCTGAGTTTGGTGTTTTGTGTTTTGGTCAGAGTTGTACAAATGCAATTAGCTTAAGCTTGAGGATATAAAGTCACTCCAAGATGAGGAAAAAGAAATTACATGTTGGAAGATGATATACTGATGATTTCAGAACTTTCTCCAATGTTTGTTTTTTCCCCCCTTAGGTCAAAAGATGTTGAAGCAAGTTCAAAATGGGGTTTTGCTAGGAATGAAGGCCCCCCCCCCCCAAAAAAAAAAAACGCACCTAATAGGGCCATTGCAGTTTTTTGACGCTCTGTCCCTGTCACTCCTTGCTGCTTGTGTTTCCTTGTGACCATCTTGCAGATGGCTGCCCACTCAAGGCAGGGAACAGCCTGAGAGCACTGGCCAGGAAAACCAGTACATTTTCTTCTCTTTCTTAGCTTCCTTCCTCAAAGGTCTGTCTCAGGAATCTACCTGGAATGAAATAACTTTTTTTTAAGCCCTTTGACTACGGTGGTCTTGCTTTTGAGAAAAATGTGACTTTCTGTGATGCCAAATATATTGTTCTAACTGGAAGTTTGTTTTTATTTTCTTTTCCACTTTTCATGTCACTGGCAGCAAACTTTGGCAAAGTGTTTGTACATAGACTTCAAAATCCTCAGATTTTTCATTGAAGCGGAAGGCATCTGGTTTTCTTCATGTGCCTACTTCTGCATTTCTTCTTTTCCTCCCAACCCTGAACCTCTGCCTCAGCACTGCTGCATTGATCACTGAGCAGTTTCAAAGGACCTCATCCAAGTTATTCCATCTTCATTCTTGGCGATTGCTTCTTCCCTTGAGTCTGATATTTGTGTCTTTTTAATGAACCTTTTGATTCTGGATGAGAAAGACTGAGAAAACAAAAGGTGTAGTACATCAATATAGTGAACGAGTCCCTAGTGAAAATGGGCAGAGATTAGATCTCCCATTTACATGAGCATCTCTGCAATTTTGGATTTCTTTATTTAAAAAAAAAAAAAGAAAAAAAGAAAAGAAAACACCCTAACCTTAAGATGAAATAAAATTCTGAAAAAGTATTTTGGGTCAAATTAAATATTCTATTTCAATGAAATCAAAGTAGCTCAATCAAATTTTTTTTTTGTTTAATATTTTATGAAGTGAACCTAAAATTAAACACACAGTTGCTTCTCGGTGGAAAAATCCAGAGTTTGTTTTGTGAGCAAGCATTTCCATCTCATGAAAGTACTTTTTTCCCAAAATGAAATTTTTCTCACACTGAACATTTTTGTATAATGTCTTGCTAGTGATGACTTGATCTTTGCCAGAAGAATACTTTTTGCACAAGAGAATTTTTAGGGCAGCGTTTGCCCTTATTTTACATATCAAGTCTTGTCTTCCTTCGTTCTTTTTGAGTGGCCACCTGCTCTGCGGCAGCAACTGCTGCTGCCACATTGTGGGTGTCCGGGCTGGCGAGGCAGAGGCAACATGGGGAGGTGTCGGTGCTCCCCAGCATCTCTCTGTTTTAGGGCTCTGTCCACCACCACCCAGTTCTGGGTCACGGGTTGGAAGAGGGGGATCGCTTGTATGGGGTGGTGGACGGCACTTTTGGGGAAGGTGATTAATCTCTGATTACAGGATCTCTCGGTGCTCAAGGAATGAAGATGAGCTCTGAGTTCCCATTTGCTGTTGCAGCATATTCTAGAGAGAAAGGTCTTTTGTATTTTTTCGTGTGCTCTTGCTGCAATAGATCTTGGTTCTCTGGTAAAACAGACACAAGATGATCGCTGTGGTGTTTCCTCGTATTTGAGTGGAGGACCTGGGGTTGTACTTTGCTCTTTCAGGGTTTCTTTTTTTTTTCCCCACTTATTGGTTGGGGATTGAGCCTAACTTGCTGCACACATTATTGTTTTTTGAGAAAGAAACCTCACAGATTTCTCTAATCTTCAGTTGTGCAAATGTTTTTTCCTTGTTCTCTTTGTTTGTGCTTACATGAAAAGACAGACTTCTTATGAACTCTGAAAGACAGCAAGGCAAGATTGGGGGGATAATGTCAGAATTTCTGTGTGTACTTCCAAGGCAGAGCTCTAATGTCTGGCCTGCCTTTATGTATGCATGGATTTGTCTGCTTGAATTTTTAAAACGAGGAGGTGGGGCTTTGTTGTTATTACTGTTATGTAGATTGCTTCCTAAAATCATGATTCACTTGTGGCACAATTCCTGATCTCTTGTCTAGGCTTTCATTGTGGCAACTAAAAGACATGGCTTTTTGGAGAAGGAATAATAGGACAATGCAATGAAATACAGGACAGATACAACACAGATCAATTCTCTTTCATGTGGGTCATTTATGCATGTGCTTGTCTGGCTGTATTTCTTCTCTGATGTTTGGCTTATGTGCTGTTTATCTGTTTCCTTTGACCCTAAATCACTTTTCTGCAGCTGGCTTCTACTGCTAGGAGATCTGCAGAGGGAAACCAGCTATAGTTAACTTTTATATTGTCAGTTTGACATAAAAAAAATATACATATATTTTGCTGGTCAGTGGCCAGATTGTCGCACTGGCAAAAATAATCTTGCTGATGTAGGTTGTGTCCTCAAGCTTTTTTGCTGATCTTTTTCCCCTTGACAGTTGCTAAAATGGGTGCGGACCTCCCAGTAAGTCAGTAGCAGCCTTAGCAGAGACAGGAGTCCGTACAACTGCCGGTGTTACAAATCCAAGCCTAATCGCAACAGACACATGCGATCCAGCATGAAAATAATGTTATTGCAGACCAGTGCCTTATTAGTACTATGTGTCCAACTTCTGCTGCAGCTGCACTGCCAGCGCTGGAAATTCAGAGAGAAAAGCAAGTCAGGTGTAGCCTCTGTGCCTGCTTAAGCAAATATTGCACCTGAATTCCCACCACCAGGACCCTGTTCATGAAGGCACTGATGGATGCGCTCTTTTAACCCTTGTGCATTGGGTGGCAGAGATGGTCAGGTGCAAGAAGATAAGCAGAAGTAGCCGAGTTTGAAGGATTGTTTTGGCCCCCCTGCCTCAGATCATGCAAGAATCAGCGACTGGTTTTCAGCTGTCTTCCAAAAATATCAAGGCTCAGTTTGCAAAGTCTGGAATGTTTTAGCCAAAAGGAAAGATGGGAGAATATTTGCTGAGAGGGATGGCTCTACGGGAGGCAGCTGGTGGACCTATTTCCCTGTATGTGTTATTTACTAACACAACAGAGAAAGGTCGCCTTTAACTGTGGGACCGGCACTTGGCTTTGTGTCATGGCCCTACCACTGGCTTCCAGACATGCCACTTGATGCGCGCTGGGGCATTAGCTCTGATTTTTGGCCTCTCACCTCTGCTCAGTGACCAGCTGTAAGCTACCAAAGGGAAGCAATTTCCTAATATTTCTTGCTGATGCAGAGTAACGCGGTTTTACCTCGGGCAGTTGCAGAGCAGTTGGAGGCACTGCCTGAATGCGGGCAGGAGCAGTCCAAACAATTTACTGTCCTCCTGCAAGGCCACTACAACAAGGCCCATAAACAGCTGCATAAAGGGAATCTGGGTGGGAGCTGGGAATACACGGACAAACACAATTCTCCCTTAATTTAGTAGAATGGTCCGTTCAGCAGAGAATATATTGTAAAGCGCTCTCAGGTTGGATGGCCTCCTATTGTGTCTGGCCTTTGAAGTGCTGATTAGCTGGGCTGGGAACACGCTGATAAAAAGTTAATTTCTATTTGCTGTTGCTTTGTAATTGGATGAACACGAAAGCAATTAAATATTAAAACATACAAACAAATAACGAAGTCACTGTAATTAGCCAAAGTTTGATCACTGTCATATTTATTTAGGAGGAGATGATACGTCTCAGCAGGTGACATTTTAAATACCCTTGGCTGCTTTGGTGTTGTCTTCAGAGAATGCTGAATAATGTACGGAGGATTTAATTAAACCCCATTGTAAATCAGCTGTGATGACAGGGAAGTGACAGCCACATGTTGAAAAAAGAATTAGGCCGCAGCAAGAGAGATTAATTAACTATTTTCTACAGAGTTGAACCTAGGCGTTGGGCACTGGGCCTCGAGTTTGTCTGAGGAGGGCGACTTGCTTTTTAAACTGATGCCCCTTGGTTTAAAGCCTGAGGTCGAGAGGGCTGTTTGCAACCAGAGGCTTCACAGACACGTGAAGGGGCAGTGGAGACCAGCCATAGAGCTGATGAGAGGGAAACCGAGGCGCTGGGAGATGCCTCCTCAGCAGCGGTGGGTGCTGGGCATGGAGGAAAGGCCCTCTGTTTCCCTGGCAAGTCAAGGAATCTTGAAAAGCCAGTGTGTTTCTTCACGCCCTGAAGTAAGAGGGAAAGAGAAGCTGTTGGATATTTTCTCAACTTTGGTTGCATTAGAAAAAAAACAAAGTTTGTCAGCTGGAGTTATCAAAACTTGCTGGGTTAGTGCTTTCAGAGAACAGGCTCGCTTGAGGTCCCTTTGTCACTGGCCAGAGCTAGTGAGTGTCAGTATATTAGTAGCTATATGACATGAAGTTAACTGAACTGTTGGGAATCTCCAGAATCCACTTTGGGATTCTGCATTAACGTCTTTTGGTGGTCCTTGCCCTTGTCAGCTTCCCCCAGAAACACTGCTTGGCAAATGCGCTTTAGCAGGCTGTGTGCGGTGGTAAAAGCTCCCCGGGCTCAGGAAAGTGCAGGAGAAAGGGTTTTAAAGGATCTACGAGGGGGCAGCATCTGGGAGCCAGCACCTCTGGTGGGAAGGATGGGAAGCACAGGCGGAAACTAGGAGGGAGCCTTCAACACCTTCCCTGGCGCTGCTGGGGAAGAATGTCGGCAGAAAGCCTGGGAGAGCGGCGTGAGATGGGAATGATACAGAGCATAGGAGCAAGGGGTGTGAAAGGAACTTAACTGGCAAGAAAAAAGTGACTATATGTGGTTAATTTGCAGAATTCACATTTTAAGATTATCAAACCTGTTCTGTAATATTCTTTTAAAACTAATTTGGCCATTTCTAAAAGCACTGTTGGCTTCCGTGTGTATGAGCTGTAGAGAGCGGAATGCTCTCGGCTCTTGCGCCTCGAGACAAAAACTGATTTCTGACTGGGACTGGAAAAACATTTCATCTAAAGCACTTACAAGTAGCATCTTAGGGGAAGATACAGCACTGGTTTCCACCTAAAGAGGATGCTAGACCATACCAGGCTCCTCTTTCTTTCCTGTGGAAAGATATCATATTTCCAATATTATGTGAGAATGAAGATGTATTCCCAGCTACTCGCTGGGCCTTCACTGAGTGAACATTTTTCTACAAAGGCTGATATTCATTGTGTAACATGTAGCCAGCAAGGAATAGATTTTGTTCATGGTTAAGTGGTCAGGGGGGAAAAAAACCCTAGCGAGTCTGAATGTTGTAATGGCACAGGAGGACACCGGGGCTTCAGAACCTCAATTCGGCAAAATACAGCATTTCCAAACCTGCATACAGTCCCTGCACTAGATTTTTCCTGCTGTGGTGCTTCGCCTCGGTGATGTGGTTAAAAACCTTGCAGAATGAAGATTTGAGAGGAAAGTTAAAAAAAAATAATAATAAAATAAAGTTGGGGCAGGGGAGAAAAGAAATAGGTTGGCCAACACAAGGCTAACTGGAGAGAGACTTGTGTGGGGAAACAGTGATGTGACTGGGTTTACGGGATGTGGCTGCTACCACGCTTTTGATATGGTCTCCCATTGAAATATCCCTGTGCCCCTCTCCTCTGACAGGGCCATTACTGACCTGCAGGGACCCGGGGAGAGGATGAGTCTGAATGGCTCAGTGTGGGCAGATCAGCGCAGAAGAGGCTACGGTCCTTCCCGCGCAGGTAAGGTGCTGCGTAACCTGGGATTGCAGCACTCTGATGCAGCTTTCACCGCTGGATAGTATGGTTTGCACATATGACTTTGCATTTCAAAGCCTGATTCTCCCCCTTGCCCCTTACCGATGAAAACTCAGAGTAATTGTACACATTGCAGGAAAAAAATCATTTTATTCCCGGAGGTGTAAATTAATTGATTCAGCCCAGGAAAAAGACCTGGGCACTGTTACAGCCAGCTCCCTGAAGGCATCTCTTCAGTGTATAGGTCTGATCAAAAATGCAAATAAGATCTTAGGAGGAATGGGAGAGGATGGAAAGTAATAAGAAAATGTAATATTATCATGATACAAACTGGTAGTGCTACCTTCTCTGAGTACAACATAAAAAAATGATTTCTGCTCCCCCAAAAGGGTCTTACAATTCTGTTGGGAGTGCAGAGCAGAGTGAAAATAGTGATGAGGACTGTGGGAAATTCTCTTATAAGGGCAGAATTAAAGGCAGCTTTTACAGAGCACCAAGCTGGTGTGATATAGCAGCCCCCGAGGAGGGGATTTAAAGCCATACCTCTATCAAAAAGGCTGTAGTGATGTTAGGTCACCCTGACCTGTGTGTTCATGGGCAGTTGCTGTGTTCCTCCTTTCCTGGGTAGCTGTCTCAAGACTATAGCCTTGTGTCAGGGCTCCCCTGGGCAGCTATCGGTGTCAAGAAGGGATTTATCCTTTTCCCTGTCCTAGTCCATGACTTGCTTTTTGTGCTTCAGGTTTCTTTGCCTTCTTCTGAAGCTTCAAATTTAGTTGCTGTGACAGAGAAACCGCATTAGTGCGTGTCCTGGTGTTGCACTCTTGGGCTGTCTCCTGCTCGCATGCTCCAGGTTGGGCTGCCTGCTAGATTTGGGGGTGAAACACTTTTTTTTCCTGTGCCAGTTTGACAGGGGACGTGGGTGGGTTTTTGCTCTCTTCCTTAGTGCTGTATTTATGGGCTTCTTCAAATCAGCAAGAACTTTCATTCAGTGATTGCAGGACCCCAGTATGTTCATGCTGCTCGTGATCTCTCCTCCTTCGGCATGGTTTTGTCATGGCTTCTGATCACTACTACAAATCTTCAGCTTGCCAGAGGTGTATTACGAAGTGTTTTGTGGCTTGTGCTATGAGGAAGAGATGGTCTTTGGGGTGATCCACAGACAATATGTAATTGTAGATGCCTAAATTTTGTCTCTTTGAACCAGTTATCTAGGTCACGCCTGCAGGCAGCAGTAAGAGATGAGCATCTCTGAGGGCTCCACACTCTGGGAAGGTCTGGGAGATGGGTGGCACAGTCTCTGTGCCTGCCCCTCTTTCTTTGGGGACAATAAGGCAGCCCGGAGGCCTGCAGTGGACTCACTAGACTAGATGCCAAATGCAGAGAAAGTTTATATGAAATGAAGACCACCATGACGGGGCTCCCTGCAGGTGTGACAGATGGAGCTTGGTGGGCTGCAGGACTTAGAAAACCAAAGGATCAGAGTTGCGAGGGGAGGGCATCAGACCTGTGCTCTGAATGTACAGAAAGCCTTGACTTGCTACAGCCTCTGAGAAATAGGCTCTTTTGCCTCTCAAATTAAGCACCCAACCGCAGTGTACCCTTCTGATCTTAATATGTCTATGCCTCAGTTCCCCATCTGCACAAGAAGAATAATTCCATCCTTCCTCACAGGGCTGTTGTAAGGCAAATTAATGTTTGCAAACCACTCGGATACTATGATAATAAATGCTGTGAAAGCCCAGGAGAAAATTAATAGCTCATTATTTAGAGCAGGACTTGAATAGCGTGCCATACACAGGACATGGAGCTACATATTGAATGATGAGGATAAAGAAAAATATTGAATAGTTGCTCATTAAGAGAGCACTATCCATCTGGTGCACAAAAGGAGGCTTTTTCCTGCAGAAAAAGTAGTGCGTGATAATATCATTACAAAGTGCGTTGTGATGCATCTATGCAGGGGGACTGGATTTGGGTTATGTGTGCAGTCTGGATTCTGGCATTTCTCTACTTTCAGGTGCTTGACTCTGCAACCTGACTGCTCTTTTAACATTGGGTTTGGGTTTTATATAGCAAAGAGATAAAAATGCCAGTAGATGGCACTCAAGAATATGGAGCACCATTCCTGAGTGTGAGGCCAATAAAATGCGTTGTTATGTACCACAAATGGCTTCCTCTGTGCAGCTCTTTACATTGGCTTTTTTTTTCCCCCTTTTTCTGGCCTGCAAGTTCAGTGCACAGAGCAGAGGAAAAACTAGTATCTGAAGCAGCAGCAGTTTTTAGGTGGTCTTTGCTCTTCTCTGATGATCTCAATTTTGTTTTTACCCTATGGGTTTAAATTACTTACCAGTCTAAAATTCCTGGTCTGTGCTCTCCTCAGCTGACCCTTTTTTATGCTTTGCTTACAGCTTGTCTGTAAAATGAGATGAGAACTTAATTTGAAAGCTGAAGTTAATTGACCTAAATAAAACAAGAGCCTTCTTCTGGCTTTATGAAAAAAAGCAGTGTAACCCTAGCTCTCCTCCTTAAACGGGCTACGAAGCAGAATGGTTTTTCTGGTGCAGTTTCAAGCTGCTGCTGTTTACCAATAGTTATTTGTGGCGTAGCACTGTCTAGAGCCCTGCGATTAGGATGCCGTTGTGCTCAGTACTTTGGTGCAGAGACAAGGACGCAGTGCCAACCTGAACAAGCTTGGTTTAAGTAGGGGAAGTGGACCAGGCTAAGAAAAAACAAAATCAGAAACAGGCCTGGCTTCAGACCCCTGTAGCTATACAGAAAGTGAGCCCAAGAGCTGCAGAAAGGTCTCCTCACTTCAGCTTTAATGCTCTAGTCAGCCACACAAGAGAGCCTTTTGCAGCTAGGTTTCCTCACTTAGCATGCCTTGTTGGAGGCTTGGCAAAGGCAGGTTTAAAGCAGAGCTGTCACAAAAGTGAGGGACGTCTAGTCTGGAGAATACCTGCATTCCAGCTGGGGAAGGTGTTGCAAAGGCAACTAGTTTTTCTAATGCCTCCCAAGCCTGACCTTGAAGATCGGGGATAACCTTTAAGCTTGGTGATACTGTCTCCCTCCTCCCACCTTCCACGTCTGAGGATGCACCTTGGACTGTCCCATCGTGTGCTCTTTTGATGCTAGACAGCTGCAGATCTTTCCTGTTATGTCTCACTGGCTTGCTGTCTGAGCTCTGCTTTGAGAAGACCACTCCTGGTATACCTACCTAACTAATTACGCAGGCAAACCATACAGCACATGCTGTTATACCAGTTTAGCTTGATTCAGTACTAGCCAAATTAGCTGAAACCAGAATGAACAGGACCGTGTCCATACTCATATCTGTATAGTGATTTTAAAAATTTTTTTGGTACATTCGTGCTATTTTTCTAATGTGGACAAGTCCCTGGGCTAAGCTGAAGGATGCTCTTCTGGCAACTGCAAGGGTCTAGCATTAGCCCTTCAGTTAAGCTCCTTGAAAAGTGTTGGCTGTGGAGCTGGGCTGCGTGAGGAGCAGAGGCAACATGATCCAGGGGACCAGACATGCATGGGAGTCTGGAGACCTTGTTTTTCCTTTTGAGTCTGCTGGTAACCTGTCACATGAACTTGGTCAGACAGGGTTTAGCCACTTCCCTTCCCTGTGCTGCGGTTTTCCTCTTGTAAAATGGTTTTGGTGATAGACTGTTTTCTTGTCAAGCCCTTGGAGCTCTGTAAATACAATTTACCTATTTTATACTTTCTTAGGTTATGTAATGGAGGGGTGGAATTCAAAATGAGAAGAGGGCCAGATCACAAATTCAGATCCAAAATACAGGGATGCTTGGGTCTGAGATTTTTACTAACTTTTTTTTTCAGTAGAACTTGTAGTCTTTAGACAATTTACAAGAATGAGAGGTCCAAGGGGAAGGGTGGGATGCTGCGTTGTTTGCTGGGCTGGTGGGAACTGCAGCGCAGCTTCCCGCCTCCTTGAATCTTACGGTGAGAGCCCTCTTGTGGCAAAATGTTTAATATGCCTGAGATCTTCATAAAATACTTGCTTGGATGCGTGGTCAGGAAACATACGTTGATTGAAAAAGTGTACCTGTGTGTCTGGGAATAACCATTTCAACACCCTCTTGCTGTGTTAAGAGTCTTCCTCTAATGCAGGGCAACAGCAGCAAATGGTGTTGCTTCATTTTGGGGAAGTTAAACGCTGTACAGAATTGATAGTGCACCTCTTTTAAACTTGGTGGGAAAAGAGATTTGAGGTGACCTCACTGGCAGTTTAATGCACTCTCAGGTTTCCAAAATCTGCATGGACAGGATTGGGAAGGGCCTGTCCTTTAGTGCAGCTTGTGCTTCTTCTATAAGCACTGTGCTTATTGATTTGTGATGATACCTAGCATGGGTGAACTGAAATACTTTCCCTCCTGGCCTCCTGAAAACTGGAGGCACCACTGGGAGCAGGGGGAGGGAGGGAAGGTCCATGTGTGCTCACCGTCTGGGTGTGTAGATGCCTTGCAGGGAATTGTGTGTTGATGTTGGAGCAAGGGGATATTGGGAACCTTCAAAATTGCTTCCGCTTCAGCTTTGGCTTGCGCAATAAACACACCTGGAGTATCTGTTTGCACAAGCCATCAGAGTAGCATGGGAGCAAGGAGCTGGGCTGCAAGGAGCTCCAGCCAGGTGACCAAGGACCATTTTAGTACCCTAGTTGGTGTCATTCTATTTATTTATTTATTATTACTCTTTTTAAAATATTGGGGAAGAGGGTGATGCCAGCAGAGGTGATCTGGGACACACAAGGCAACTCCAGGTTTTGTTCAAATGTGGTTCTGGGCTATTTTTCAGGTGGGGACTCATGGCAGGAGGATGGGGAGCTTGGCTTGAGGTGAGATTTGCTTAATAGCCTGTGACCTCAGTACAAGAGTCAATCTGAATAATCGGGGCAAAGAAGGACAAGCAAAGACCTCATGGGGTTTAAGAAATGATCAGTTGTGGGGCTTATCAGAGCCCCTTGCAGTGTGGCCTGGAAACCTCATGGCAACCTCCTCTCAGGGGAGCTCCTCAGGTCCCACAGGGGCTTTCCAGGAAAGCAGGAGAAAAGCTGGGTAATATGTTGGCTGAACCTTGCCCAGGATCTGACCTTCCAGTGCATGAACCCCACTCGGGTGCGAGTAACTTCTACCCAGGAGCTGGGAAGGTGAAAGAGGACATTTCTGTATTTCCTCCCATTTTGGCCAAAAGTCTGTGACAGGTTTCTGTACAGATCTTATTTGTTAGCGAAGCTGACAGACCCCTCGGGGCTGCTGTTCTTTTGCAAGGAGCCGTCGTCTCCCCTTGTGCTTCCTGTTGTCAGTTGGGATGAGACCTTGATTGTGGCCTCCCTCTCCCCCGTCTGGTGTCTCTTTCCCGGCTGGCTGATGGCTGCTTGTCTGTGCAAAGTGGAGATGACATCTGCATTGGGAGCTCTTTATTTCTTCCACATGTTATTGTAATGAGTGAAATAAAAACGAACAGCGTTAGGTAATGTCATCTGCTCAAAAAGCCGGGCCGCAACTTGGACCTGTTGCTGCAGAGAGATGGCCCTGCTATGGTAATTGAAATAATTAAAGCCCACTGTAACAGAGGGGAAATCACTGGCCGGGGAATGTCGTATTAGATAGTGGTAGAAAACAGATGTTTCCCACTACATTTATTCTCTAAGTGGAAGTATAACAGATGCAAAACAGCATTAAAATGGTATCAAGGCTATAAATACAGCTTCTAATTACTGCACCAGGTAATGTCAATCACAACAATCCAGACTTCTCTGAAGGATGCTCTGCAGACAGGCCAGCTTTATAGAAGTCTTTAAAAGATGTCAGTGCCAAACAGTTCGGGTTTTCAGAGAGCCTTGGTGTGAGGGTCTGGTGCCAGGGCTACCTGCCAGAGTGTGTCCATGCTGCCCTTGCAATGCCACATGGCCCGTTTGAGTGGGGACACAGCCCCAGGGTCCTTACTGGCAAGGTCTTGGTGCCAATGCAGTAGAACATATCAGTGGAGATGCCGATAGCTGGTGTCCCCGCTGGCAGGGTGGGTCAAGAGTGACTCAGGGACTTACTCCATGCCTGGTTTTGCTGCCGAGGCCTGGTATAGATGTGGTTAATACACAGTTCTAGATGCTGAGAATAACCAAGGAGATGGGAAGGGAGTATTAAATGTAGGAATTTGGGGTTGGGGAGAGGCAGGCAGAGGAAGCTGACTAGTATGGGAATAGCGTGAGCAGAAAGAGAAAGGAGGGAGAAGGAAAAAAGAGCTACAAGAGACAGTGTGAGTGACGAGGAAGAGAAAATAGCACTGAGGAGGGTGTCCCCAACTGACCCCTTAGAAGTTACAGGGTTTGCTATGGAGGGAAGGATTCAGGATCCTCTTGTCTATGGCCATGCCTGAGCCACCTCTGTGTTGCTACAGCAAAGGGCAATAGATGCAAATGTCCCACCCTGGCTCTCTGCCAACATCTGTTTCTGTCAGTCTGATTTGGGATTTATGCTCTCGCCTATCACAGAAGCAGCTCAACATCTCTTATGTGAAATTAATAGCGCCAGCACAGTTCCTAATGGCTGTTCTGGAGCCCCCTCTCTCCAGTTTGGGGCATACAAGTCTACAGGAGATTGGTTACACTTCCTATTTTAGAAATCAGAAGGGGGGGAGGGGTTGCTTGGTTGTTTGGGGGGGTTTTTTGTGATGACTTGCTTTGGCAGAGGTAGGAGAAGATACATTGTGTCAAGATTGCATCCTATCTGAGATAGGAAGGCCTTTTCAAAGAAAAAAGGTGGTTCCTAAAGATAGCCTGTGGATCTGCCCAGGTCATAGTGATCCTTAGCTCTTCTGGATGTCCTGATGGCTGTGGCATCTGCCATGTCTCTGGGAGTCCCAGCTGTCAGGTGCTTTGTGCCTTTAGATTGGATCTGCTGTGGATGTGGTGGGATCTGTCAGATACTCAAGTGTTAGCATCATTTAATTGGGACTCGGGACTAGTGGGGGCTTGTGGAGGGACCCAAACCATGGAACCAAAACACGACACAACTTGGTCTGGAATATCAGCAAGGACATGTTTTACCCTGGAAAGGAGATGCTCATAACTTAGCACAGGCATCTGAATGTCCATACTAACAACCTGCCTGGACTGACCACTGCTGACAGTGAGCTGCTCGGTGTTTTCTGCACTGCTTTAGCAGGCTTGGGGTGTCTCATGGAAAAATCTGGATTATAAAGAGATATTTGGAGTCTGAGTTTATCATGAAAGAGAGAGAGAAATATGCTGCTTTGTGTGTGTGTGTGTGTGTGTGTGTGCGCGCTCTGTTGCAATATCTGCTGTTGATGGCTGATGGGAATAATGTGTATGCACTGAAGTGAGAACCTTCAGGAAAGTAAAATATTACCCTGCAAGTGTGAAGATCAGTGGAGGATTTTTACCTGCTTGGAGTTAATTTCAGGTGTTATTGTGTATTACAGATATTTCAGAAGCTGACATTCAGCTTTTCTTCATGCTCCAGAGCTCACTTGACCGCTCAACTGACTGCAGCCTGTCATGCAAAGCAGCAGCAGGTGCTGGCCAGCCCCTCACCCTGGTCTGCAGGGTGCGTGGGGAAGGGGTGGTCGCCTTTGGTGGCCCCAGGGGAGCTCAGGGCGCTCGGCAGTGCATCTCCACAGGGTGATGCCGTGCTGCGGGGCCCCGTGTAGCACCACAGGCACACAGGGCCACAACAGCCTGGTGTAACAGCCCGGGAGCCGGCAAACAGCAGGAGCATGTTGGCTATGCGCACGTGCTGCGGGAGCTGCAGTATAGTTACAGATCAGAACACCCCCCTCTCTCCCCTCCCAATCAAATTATGAGAAGAGATCAGCAGAAAGTGCATTAACTAATCAAACAGTGATTTCAAATTGATTATTGCAAACTGCCAACCATAACAGAATTCTCCTAATGGCAGCGATTTAAAAATAAAGCCTTTATTAGCGCTTTGCTAACCTGTCCTTAGCTGCTGGCTAGGATTGAACATACTTCATCCCCCTTGCAGCAGGGCGCTCCCCTTGGCTGGGTGACCCCGGATTAGCCCCTAACCTGGGCGCCCCTCTCGGTGGTGCAGGAGCTGATGCTCAGCTTGCTGGCTGTTTCGGTCCCCGGTGGCGCGGCGGCCTGGCACCGTCCTGCCAGCGGCGTGGCAAGGCTGCCGTAATTGGCAGCCTTCCCATGGGGAGCGCCGGCTGGCTGATTGCCGGCGTCGCTGGCGCTCCGCGATGTGGGCAGCAGCCCTGCGCACCTTCGCAGCCGTTTCCTTGGCAACCAAGGCATCCTGCCAGAAGTCTGCAATGTCAAAAAATAAAACAAGATGACACCGCGGCTCCTCCAAAAAGCAAACCCTCTGCTGCTTTCCCCCCACCCTGGACTGTTGGCCCCCTTCTTCCCAGCTCGAGCCCTGTGCTTTTGAAGCTATCTGGGAATGCTTTTATACAGGGAGAAGTGGAAAACATCTTCCTTTGAAGGCTGTCTGCTGACACATTCAGTTCAGCTGGATGCTTGAGGGCTGCTAAACTGGCAAATGGCTTCTGTGAGAGCTGGGAAGGTGTCTGCCGCTGTAGATCAGGGACTTCAAAGGGCTTGGGCTGCCTATGCTGGCGCCCCCGCTGTGCGGCTGCATGCAGGGGCTGGGCAGCGTGGAGCGGGGGTGCTCCAGCATGATCCCCCCTCTGTGGGGCTCTGGCCCTCAGATGAGTTTCCCTCTGATTTTCCTTTCCTGGTGGCCATCCAGTTTGTCTGTGCACCTTGGAAGCGCCATGGGGCAGAGGTTGGCAGCATCTGGCTGCCCTGGGTCCTGATTTTGGCACTGAGTGTGAATAACAGTGAGGTCCCCTGCTGCATCCCCTCCATCCCCCAAGTGTGGCAAAGGGGTCAATCACTGCTTGGGCTTTTTGCTCCCCCCTGACTGTCATCATAGCCATCCCCATGGGGCCTTTGCACTACCTTCAGTAGCATTTGTGGACCTGAGCCCTTCTCACCTGAAGGGCTTCAGCTGAAGGCTGGTCCTTTGCTGGAGAGCACACCAACTGTGTGTTTTGTGGAGTTATGTGGTCTTATTTTGTGGCTGCACAATTAGTAATACCTTCTCAGAAGGTGTATAAGACAGGTAGGCATAGTAGTGATCCACTGCTGATTTTCAGTGTAAAATTTACCCTGCTTATTGCCCATAACAGTTGGTCCAAATTATCCCTGCCCCATGACAATGAGTTGATCTCATTGAACAGATTTCTCACTTAACTTCCACCTCTGTCTCTCTACCTCTTCTTCCTTTCAGCAGGACCACTGCAGCTCTTGCCTGGGAACAATATTTTCCTCCAAGCATGCTGATACAAAATCCAGAGCAGGCATTCACAAGCCTGCATTTCTTTCCTACTCTGTGATCGTTCTCCCTTGCATGTGAGCTACTAGAGGCTGGGGAAGGTAGCTCTGGAGTCCGCACATGGCTGATAATAAAGAATTAAATCATTTAAAACTGTTTACCTACTGAGAACAATATAGAGCTACTTTCTCCGAGTAGGATTTAGGTTGGCCTTCCTGCTTTGAACAATATAAAGTCAAGGCAAGAGTAGCTTTTGGATCCATATGATTGCTCATCAGCTTCTTGCTGATAAAACTGAACTAGACTAGAAAGCTTAGTAAATGGGCTAAAGAGCTCTGTAGTGGAATCCACCATCTTCAGGGTAAGACACATGTGCATGGATGCTTGCAGAGATACTCTTTATAGGTTAAACAGTAATGTTGAGAAGTCTTTTATTTCTTAGGCCTTACCATCCCTTTTGTCTATTAATACAAAACTTCAGTCTGCAGACCTGTTTGTCCGATGACTCTTCTGAACTTCATGGACGATTCCTGCAGATTTTACATGGTATCTTGCTCACATACCTGGTTGCCTAGTGAAGCAAGACACTGTATCAGGCCAGGGCCTTCTATATGTTATAAAGATCCCATCCCACTACTTCTTCCTGATGTACAAACCTAATTTCTAATCACCATGGGAAGGTCCTTCAGGGAGGTTTGCCTCCCAAACTTAGCATTACAGTAAAAAAGACACAGCTTCTTCTTTCCATGGGATGCATAGAGTAAAACTAGAGGTATTCTCAGATGCACATGTTGAGTAAAACCATGTGTTTGTCAAATGTATTCATCAAACATGTTTGTCTGCTTAAAGTAGTTTTGCTATACACTGATCCCTGCTTCTCCCAGCTTTTAAGTCTTCCTGCCCCTGATGCCTCTCTTTATATCTAATCTGCTTTATTAAGCCAGGAGCTCATAATCATGAGTACTTGTGCCTATGTTGCCTGATATTTGAGCTAACCCGTTGGGGTTGAATATAATCGCCTCCTCTTTTGATTACCGTAAACACTCGATAACCCAGCCATTCTTGGCTGTTGGAGAGGTCTTATCACTGTTCTCAAGGGAACTTGTTCTTCTGGCTCAGGAATACCTATCTAATGTGAAGAAGATAATTTCTATGGTGAGGCTTATCCTGTTTGTGCAGGACAAGTCTTGGGACTATAGAATTACTGGGTAGGTACCGTTGTTTGTCTCTGTGCAAGTAAAATAATTTCTTAGATGGCAAAAATATTACTGCTGTCTTCATCTGCTTGTGCTGAGTGGCATTGGGAGGGCCCTGTTTTCCCCTTTCCCAGGGTCCATTAGCAGTCATAGAAGCTTAAAGATCCCCCTCTCTTGTAGCCGCCTTAACCAGGGAGGCAGAATGGCATCTCTCAAGGGAAGGCAAATGAACCAGTTTTGCTGATCTGCCTCTAGTAATACATGTCCTGCTTCTAATTCTTACTTTAGAAAGACCACAAGAATCTTCCATTCATATCCCATCACATGCATTCATTTGTCGCATGGCTCATGAACTGCGCCCTGTGCTTTGCCTGGGGCTTGTGCATGCTGCCTCCTAAAGCTCTTTGCCCTCTTCAGTTAGAGAGCAAGAGGACAGACTTGCGAGGACTAGTTACTTCTGGGAGAATGGCTAATGGGGTCATCTTCCCTTATCTTTTCCCCCTTATTTTTTTTCCTCTTTTATAACAGGAGAAAGAAGGAAAAATAATCAAGGAAAGGAGAAAAAAATTAATGGAAAATCTGGAACAGTAAATATAAGCTTCTGTGGATGAGAGGGAAAGCATAGAAAATATTGAGGAAAATTTCAAGAATGGTTTATTTTGACTACAGGTAGCCAGAACCACCTTCTTGATATTGAATGTGTTACTTTTTCTGTTTTTCTACCAGCTCCATTAAAACCTCAATAATATACAGAAGTCTATTAAAGGTTTTCTAAGATGAAGCCAAGTTTGGTCATTATCGCTAAATGGCTCTTTGGTGGCCTGTATAAAAAGAGTGAATGGTCTCACTGTGGTTCTTAGTGGAAACATGACCAAATTGCAAAACCAAGATTTCTGCTGGCCTCACATTAGGGCTAACAGGTGCAGCAGAGACTGCGGGTGAATTTTTGACTCTTCCAAGGGCTGAGCTAACACCCCATTTTCAAGATTAGTTTTGCCCCAAGCACCGAGGAGAAGCAGCAACTCTGGAGTCCTTTCCTGGGGTGATTTTTCCAATTTAAAGTTTGGAGGCCCTTACGGGAGCTGACATTGCTGCTGCTTTTGCTGCTCTTGCAGAGCACTTCCAGGAGTGGGAGTCCAGAGACTTTCATCTGTGCTTAAGTCAGACTGTTACTATATTTTTTTAAACCTGCACATCTATGAATACAGAAAGGATGATGAACACAGTGTTTCTGGTAGTCTTTTGTCTCATGCTTCTCTTAGGACTCTCTCACCTGTAAAGTACTTCAAGTACTAAAGTCTTCTCTTCAAGTTGGGCTCAGTCAGCAGGACTCCCATGTGACGAGGCAGAACCTGAGGAATCCTTAACTGCACTCTGTAGGATCTTGATGCAAAGCTTGTTTGTCTTTCTATGGGTTGAGGAGAGTCAAAACTGGTACAGAGGACTGATCAGCTCTCAGGAAGATTTTTTACAATGTTGTACCAGACCAACTCCTCCTTTACTTTGCCTATTAAGAAAACAAGGGAGCCAATTTTAGACTTGAGAATGATGCCCACTCTATCTCTTGCAAGTGCACAGCAGGGGCAGTAAAAGAGGAGATTTGCTGGGCTCTGGCAGGTTTTATTGTCATTTTTTCTTGGTCTGTTTCTAAACAGACATAGTCTGTGCTGGGGAAAACCAGAGAGATGAGTAGTCTCCTCAGCTCAGGTTATTACGGGTGCCTCTTGCAGGCTCTAATTTGTCTGTCTAGTGGTTTTTGGCTGAAAATGTCCTACTGTTCAAGGAAAGATGCATCTTCTGACATTGAGTCTGGCCATCTTAACATAGCCCAGGCAACTCCAGTCTGTTAGAGGCTTAGTGGAGAAGGGAAAATAAAATCTTCCTCAGTTGATGTCTAGGAGAACTGTCATCTTCGAATCAAAGGCAGACAAATTCCGGATATTAGAGGCCTTTGCTCTCAGAACGAATTTGGCATTGGGTCAGTAACTGAGGGACATCATGTAGCAAAGTGCTTCTGGCTTGAGCCAAGCTTGGCTCTGTGTGCGAGGAGCCCTGGGGAAATGAGGGTGTGTGCGGGGGGAGCTCTGCAGGCCTGTTGGCTGCCCCAGCTGCTGCCAGTGGCACTGCAAGTCAGCTGCCTAGCATTGCAGGCAGATTTTGTTTTGCAAGCATCTGGGGCCTCTGCGGTGCAGTGATCTGAAATCACTGTCTAATGTGGTAGATGGCCTTTTTCAGAAGAACGTCAGGAGGGGTAAAATCCAGGAGGGATTTCTTAGGGATTTTTGTGCAAACCAGTAAGTCAACAAGCCTGCTGCCTTGTCTCATAGATTGCTTAAGAAATGCAACCTCTCAGCTGAGGCATGTTGCTGTATTCAGGTCATGTTGGATACAGCCGTTGTTCTTCTGGATTGTCACCCTGATGGACTCCAGAGATGTCAGTGCTTATGTCTTCCTGGAGAGGAAAGCTGCCCAGGCCTTGTGCTAACAGCTATTGTAGTGCCTTGGAGGATGTGCATGACTTGATTTCTTTCTTTGCTGCCTAAAGAAGGAAGTGCAAATCTTTCCAATACTCCTCCTGTTACCTTTTAACAGTAACTGGCTGATACCAAGTATAACCTAAACCTGCTAGGAAGTTGGTTGCCTGCATAACCTCAGCCTGTCTGCCAGTCCTTATAAAATGCTTCCTGAATAAATATCATTGTAAATTTGAGGAACATGAGTTGCTCTGTGTGCTCGCTGCTGACTGAGTGTAATAGCAGTGTGTGCTTTCAGACTAGATGGCTTTATGTGTTTGCAAAAGTAGTAGTCCATTGTAAACAAAGGAATCAAACTTGAGGCTTGACCTGCGTGGGAACTTTCCTAACTTTTCAAGCTATTGCTCATAAAGTTTTGAGGAATACATCGTGGTCCAGAGAGTTACTGATTTTCCATATCATGCAGTAAGTCAACAGAATAAGAAACAAGTTCCTAACCGGCCAACTTGTTCAGAAAGTGAACCAATTCCTTTTAAGAAGTGAGTGTGCTTTCTTTGCTCTTTTCATATATATAGTTTTAGTTACTTGTGGATGAAGACAGGAAATTTGACCATATAGCATTTGACTAAAAAATAAAAGGTTGCATTTGTCTGTTCCCAGCAACAAACTGGAAGCTTTCTATTGCATATTGAATTGTAAACACAAAATCCACTAGAGTTACAAGAAATAATTTTCTGAGCATATTTTGTGCTAAAAAGCAAGTCTGAATATGAGTTGCTGGTCTAATTAGCTAGTTTGTTTGTAATCAGTTCTACCCTGGCAGGGATGAAAGTGGCTAGATCTGTGTCATAACCTTGAAAATACTAGGAAGAAAATGTCTCTATAACCAGACAAAAGACTTTCAAAAAAACCACTCGTGTCCAAAGCTAATTTGAACATTAGACCTGAAAGATCTTAGAGCTTTTCAGATGTTATACTCCTGTTTGGACACCTGGGCTGTTCAACTACCTGTTTGTTATTTGGCTGAATTAAACACTGCAGCATACGTTAGCGTATACAAGAGCTTAGTAATACAATCAGGCACTAATGCATTCATTTTCTACTTGACTGCTCATTCATTGAGATGTTAGTACACAGCAAGAATATGATCAGGGTGACTGTGAGATGCACTAATCAATTCATAATGAATAATCTGAAAATACAGATGTCAGAGGGAGATGGCCTCAGCACAGAATGAATACACCAGAACAGAAGGAGAAAAGCTGGAGGAGACCCTAGCAAGGTGGAGCATTCAGCCTTGGGCTGAGATGCCGCCATCTCATTTTCCCAGGAGAGCTCGGGAAGAGCTTGTAGGAACCAATTGAAAGCAATTTTTGGCTGATCAGAAGAAAAGGAGGACCAGGGTATAGCACAGCCACATGCATGGAGGCTGCTTCCTGGCAGTCTCCTGAAGTTCTCTCTGGGAGCTCCCAAGCTGAACGCCCTTGGGCTCTGCCAGCCTTCGTAGTGGCAGCTTTTGTGTGCTGCCTCAAGGCAGGCTCCTCCCATGCATGGTGCACGAAGCAGAGGGAAACCCTTCTTGGGTTCCCTTGGGGCAGGGCAGCTTTCCCCCAGAGGTGCACCTGAGATTCTGGGGATACACATGTGCAGTGTGATGAGATGCGAGTTATAAATTGGGTATATCTGGAGCAGCTTTCTGCTTCATACAAAACCCAGCGACCTTGGAAGCTGCGGAGATCTTTGAGAGGGCTGTGCTCCAGCATTGACAAGGGGAAGACTGCGTGGGTTCCTTAAAGACAGCCGTTCCCTTCTGTTTGCCTTTCCACATCCCAGGCCCTGCTAGGAATTTGTCATCTTTTTGTTCTGGTTCTGAGCAGCTTCCTCTTACTGGTTTTATTTTAACTTCTCTCTTGGGAGTTAATTGTTACAGATAGTTCTGTGTAATCTTTCTGACTGCAAGCAGGAAAGCTGAGCTGAGGTATGGAACCATGGCTGGAATCCATTTTAAG
Source organism: Apteryx mantelli (assembly GCF_036417845.1). Taxonomy (NCBI): domain Eukaryota; kingdom Metazoa; phylum Chordata; class Aves; order Apterygiformes; family Apterygidae; genus Apteryx; species Apteryx mantelli. Next base: position 8,030,214 of record NC_089996.1, read on the forward strand.
CCAGAGCAGGCTTCAGAGGTGCATAAAAATGCTTGCACAGCAATGTGTGCGAGTGCAGGAGTGCATGCAACTGTGAATCTCAAATGAGAGCAGTAGTTTTGAAAGCCACTTTTTCTACTCCTGTAGCAACTTTTGTCCAACTATCTGAAAATGGTCTAGTGGTAGGAACTGAGTATTGCCCTTTACTTCTACTTTTCAGTAGAAGGCATGGAAACCCATAAGAAGTGAGTAGTTTCCTGAAGGTTGCTTACCTATGTGCTACATCTCATGAAGAAGTCCATACTTCTGTCCCTGCACTTAAACATTTGAATATGGTGCCACTGAATGCTGGACAGTTCTTGTAGGACCCTCCTGCTCCCCTAAGTGGGAATGCAAGATTTACTGTAAGGTTGGATAGATTATTTGCCATGCAAATTTTCATCCCTCTGCTTTGTAAACCTTAGACATCCCATCCCCACCCAGCCTTATTAATACTGATGATGTATGTTTTCTTACACTTGAACTAGGAAGTGTTTCTTTTCTTTTCCTTTTGGCACAGCACCCTGTTACCGTTCTGGTTCATATGGACAAGAATCTCGCCTGAGTTGCTCTGATTTAAAAGTAGATGTGACTGGAACCATTTGCATTCTTAAGTCTTGGCAAGTCCTGGATTTCTTGGGTTCAAGCAAGATCAGGACTGCTGCCTTACAGACGTCTCCGATTTCTTCAAAATAGCAGTGATGCCTCCCAATCCATTGCTTCAATCCCAGAGAAGGGATGTGGCAATGCATGACCTTCTCCCTTTGTTTCAAAATAAAATAAAAGTCAGTCTGGGAATGGGTCTTTGGATGTTTGGAAGTAGTTCAGTGATCCTGTCATGTGGAATGATTCCCACTGCCAGAGATTGGTGTGCATGATGGCGAGGTGATTAATGTGTCTTTGTGATTAACTCCAAAGTGGGGTGTGCATGTGTGATGAGCCCTGAGGTCCACCCTGCCCATCTCCTTGTGCTGTATATGCTCAATAGTGTACACATTGCAGTCCTGGCTTGCTTTTCCAGAGGACTCAGTGTTGTGTGAAAGGATTATTCACTTTGGGAGCGAATGGGGGAGTTGCAAGGATTGCAAGGAAAAAGGGAAGCATCCACATTCCTTCTATATTAAACCTGAAGATTTATAAGTAAATTCTTAGAAGACTGAAACTGGAGCAGATGCTGGACAGGAGTATTTTGTCCTACAGAGATGTAGGCTGCATGGGTGAGAAGACACAAGGGCTCAAGGGGGAGAGTTCAGAGAGAGAGATTTGGTAAAGATATGGAAAGTTTGTCTTGAGCCGTATGTGTGTTTGTGTGTGCCTGTACGCGTGCGCATCTCCATGTGTGGGATTTTTCTTCCCCTTTCTTTTCACCGCCAAGCATTCTTTATTGTCTCTCGCAGGTAGATCACTCATTGCTATAAATTTTCTTATCTCCAGTGCTTTTCCAATTATGGATAACAACAGGAAAGCAGTCATTGGTTTCTAAAAGGTCATCAAGATATAGGGCCCGATTGGGAAGGGGATGACTTATGGAGTTAGCTTGTATAAATCTGGGGAAGTTTTATGCACAAGTCAGGCACGAAATGTAAGTGAGATTCATAAAAAACGGGGAGATTTACATCAGCTTCAGTTAGTAGAAATCAAAATGGTTATGAAATTTTTCCCTTTTCTCTATGCCTGTATATGCAAAGAATAAGCTTGTAATTGTATTTTTTGAGTGCCTGCAGTGCTGGGGAAGGGACTGGCCTGACAGTGATGGACCTTTGCCTGTCCAGAGGTCACATACAGTGTGAAGTGGTGGTAAATACAAGCTTTGCTTGCACCTTGCTCTGCCAGTGACCTAGAGGAGACCTCACTATCTGAGTGCCACTGATGGCCGGTGGGGGTGAGGGCTGGGACAGAGCTGTTTGTCTGGTGACATCAGGGTTAGTGCCACCAGGTCTCTTTGCACCCTGAGGTCACTGTGGGTTGGTGGTGCTGCAAGCACTGGATTTCTGCCAGGTCTGCACAGGGACACAAGGCTCCTGAGGGTGCTGTTGGAGATACCCAGTTCTGCACCACCTGCCGTTGGCTGTGCCTGCTGTCAGCGAATGGAGCGTTTTGGAAAGCAGCAAAGGCTGCAGTCGTGGAGGCTACTGAGCAGCCTGCAGGGTGCTTCTGAGCTGGGATACGGTCGGCAGTTTCAACACAAAGGGTTGCTTGGCCTTACCTCATGTGGTGAAATTGTCAGTCAGCATCTGTAACACCGCCATGGCCTGGTCTGTCCCACAGCATCCGAAGCCCTCAGACTCCCCTCTGCTTCCCTACGCTGCCCCTATACCTCTTCTTGGGCTTCCCCTCTAGTTGCCTGAATCCAAAGGAGGGCAAAGCATTGACACTGTACTGGAAGATGTTATGCAAATATTGGGTTTCCAACACATAAAATTGTGTTCTGTGTCAAATACAATGAGTAACTGGAAACAGTGGTGTCCTAGGAGCAGGGCACAGGCACGCAGGGCCTCTGGGCAGGCTTTGTGAGGTCTGCCAGCCCGGCCAGGCTGGGATTCAGCTGTGGTGTGGGGGATAAAGACAAGGCAGAGACATCAGCTTGCAAGGCACAGCTGTTTTCTCTTTCCAGATCCACGGTTGCCCTCTTTTAAAATTAAAAACTCCATGTAGATATGGTTTTCAATGCACTTGGCAAATGGCTGAGAGCTTGCCTGGCTCGACTGCCAGATATATGCGTTTCTGACCATGCTGCCTCTTCACACCCAGCCATGATGCACGCCACAGCAGATCTGCCCTCTAAACCTGCTCCGAAACGCAACAATTCGGGATCAGTACAGAGGTATCTGGCAGCAAAAAAGGTGCTGGGGGCTGCTATGAGCTGCTTAACCTTCTGACTAATGCACGAAGTCATTTCTGTCACAGCTGTCTGAACAATACATTTGCCAATTAAGTTAATTCAATCAAATCCCCTGTATCCAACAGAAAGGACAGAGAAAATCCAGGTGAGGGAGAGAGAACAGAGCCTAAATTCTCCTGTATGTCACAGAAGAGGAGAACAAAGGATACACATGTGTGTGCGTGTGTATAAATATTTATGAATAATTGCACTGTGGAGCCACAGGATAATTGACAACTAGAAATCTGGTTCTTGGGATATGTCCTCTGTACCCGTGCAGTGACTGAGCAACTCAGGGAATTGGCGGCTGCTGTGTTAAGGGCTTTACTCCCAATTCATGGGTTCAAATGTAAAAAGAAAGTGGCCGTGAGAAGCCTGTTGGCCTATGTAAGGTTCAGTGAAAGGCTCAGCTCCTTGGAGGTGCCACAGTCACTATCCCTCACCTTCAGCTCAGGGTTATGAAGTCGCTCTTTACTTGCTGACTTCCCAAACCGCAAGCATGTGGCATTCCCAGCGCCTGCCTCCAGCGAACCAGCTCAGGGTGGATCTCCACAGCGCGCTTCTGCCCTTCCTCGTATCTCTTATATTGGCAGGGCTTATGTTTCTGCCCATTTCCACTGAGAATTAGTCTAAAATGCTCAATTCCTAGTCTGGCAAACTACTACTTTTTCTCTCACCCTCTACTCGCAGTGCTTAGTGTAACTAACCCAGGACTTGTTGGAAGCCTCCAGAGAATGCGCTTCAGCTTTGTGCCTCAGCATAAAGATGTGGTTACACTTCTTGACATAAGTGCAACTTTATAAAGTTTTCTCCACCTACTTAAAATTATTGTGTAAGCAGGTTGTTGCAGCAAAAGTGTGTGTTGTGGCAAGATAACAAATATAACTTGCCTGATGAATGACGGTAATATCTCCTTGAACCAGACAACAGTCTAGGAAGCCATGTGCTTTGGACAAGGCCTGTGACCCACTTGCACCTTTTGTATTATCATCTATCCGACGATACAGTGTAACCAAACCCTTGGAAAATGGCCATGTTAGCCATCCGTGCTGCGAAATGCAGACCGTGCTGCACCGTTCTGTCATGGAAGTGGGAGTGTTACCTGTGAGAAGTCAAAATGTTTTTACCTTTAGCTTATGAAGCATCCTCTGCACTTTCTTTCTCTTGAGTTGCCTTCTGTACTTGTATTGCCATAATTGAATTTGAACTAAGTGTGCGCTTTGCTTCTCCTCAAAGAGTGATTTTTGATGCAAGCAGGCATGCTGTAGCCTGTACATGATAAATGGTTTCCTTTTAGCTACCACCTACATTGCCTCTGGACTGAGGACCCATCCCCGTGGAGCGAAGTTGCTCTGTCTTCTCTTATTTCTTCTCTGTTCCTAAGCATGCCTTTACTGACGAAGGGTCTGACACAACTTCCCTGTGATCAGACTGGCTCAGGTTGGGAGTGTAGCTTTTCATTTGGGTTTCCTCCATGGCCTGCAAGAATTCAGCTCCTAGAGCTGCATCTGTATGGTGGCTTTTCACTTGTCACATTGGGGTTACAGATGATGATATGCTAGATAGAGATAGGCTTTATTGACAATGACTGCAGGGCATCCTTGCTTAGGGTGAGGCTCACCAAAAACTTCTAGAGGTGACTGCAAAATACTTTGTGTTTTAAGGCTGCAGATAACTTGCAGGTTAGGGTCCATGGACTGTAGCCTCTATTTCAACAAGCACTGACAGAATTGAGCACAGAAAGGAGTGCAGGCAGCAAAAGGAGGGAGGAAGGTCTATGGTGAGACTGGAAAGTACAGAATATCTGAGCTCTGTGCTGGCTGGGGCTGCATCTCCTGCCCTCCACAGTGCTGGTTTCCCTTTCCCTTGGCAGCTGCTGTCCCAAGGTTGGCTTCTGTGCACTCCTCCCAAAAGCCAAGTGTTGAAGGTTACAGCCCCCTCCTTGCAGCGGTTCCCTTGACCCCTTTGGCCTCACCAAACAGCCGTGCGGGCTGTGGGACTTTGCCAGCTTATGCATCATCATCATCTGGTCCCTTACCCTGTGTACTCTGCTTTAGATGGACAAGTTTTCTCACTTAAAAGCAAAAGGGACAGTCACAAGACTGAAATAGTGGATATCTGCACAGCCCTTTGCAGCACTAGGCCCTGTTGCGATTGGGCAGGGAAAAGTCAAACCAGATTGTTCATTCTTCTTTCTTGACCTGTTCAGCCCAGCCGGGGTGGCCCAAGGTCTGGCTAAATGAAGAGATGATATAGCCCTAGCGCAGCAAAGGTCAATCAATCGGGGGCTGCCCGCTTGCCAGTGCACTGGTGATTAAATTGTGCTTTGCCATGTTATGCTGCAATTTGGCTTGCTTCCCATCTATCTTGCCACTTTATATGTATCAGTAGCCACATGGAGGTCACGGCCAAATCCAGGAGATCCCAGTTCATGTAAATTATCCTCCTTATCCCCCACTCTTTTAAGAGCTTGTAAGAGTGCTCATAGCTGCTGTATCCCCTGTTTGACATGGGGGCTCACGTGACATCTAGACTGACACTAGCCCTCTGTGGTGAGAGGAGAAAGAGAGAAATTCCCGTTGTCAGTTCCTTTTTTTTGCCTTTTTTTTTCTTTTTGCCCTGTTGGCAGGACAAAGAATGGCAACTGAGTGAGTGTGCTGGTTTCCAGATTGACACAGAGCGAATACAGCCGCTCATAATCACTGCCTGCAAGCATTTATCACTTCCGCAGATTATAAAGTGGGGAGCAGGTGTCTGACCTGCGATGACAAAAACATGGAGGGGTGGTAGGGAGAAAGGAAATAGATAAGATGTCATTTTTCAGCACAATTTTTCTATCTTTAATGTTCTCCTAGATTATGGGAAACAATCATGGGATGTGGAACACTGATGTTTTATGGTGTCAGTAGGGTTTAAGGTTTTAGGTGGAAAAAAAAAAAGTGATGTTGGATTCTGTATATTATGGGGCATTTATAGGACACATTAAGATCTTTTATTATTTATTTACTTGAGGCAAGAAAGATAAATGTGATTCTGTATCCAAGTACTTGTATCTAAAGGAAATTGAAAGGAACACAGTCCTCTTGAACTTGGCCTCCGCTTAGGGCAGAAACTGGCACAGAAATGACCCTTCTTAGGTGAAAGAGCTGTGTGTACCTCAAAGGAGATTTTAGGAATTAGTAGGTAAAAATCTTTCCTTCTCATCTTATACGTTTTCTGCATTTCCCCATCTCTACTTTTCTCAACGACTAGGAGAAGTGCCATTAAAATAAAAAGAAAGAAAAGAAAAGAAACACCCCCTCCCCAATTTTGTTGTGGTATCTTCTGCTCCTTCTTGTAAATACACTCCTCTATGTGACCCGTGAATATTGCTTCAAATTTGGTTTCAGTTTTTCATCGATGAACATATTTCAAGATGGAAGCTGAAAGCAGCTGTAACTTCCCTGATCTGTAGTTCTGGGTCTGAAACTTCATCTCTCCTTTTAATAATAACAATTCTACTGTGAACTGTATTCATGCTTTCATCTGAAGATGACAAATGTCATACAGGTTTAAGGATCACAACGTCCGAGGACTGATGAAGGCTAACTATAAAATTAAGATCCAGTTCATAAATACTGCAAAACTTGGAGAGATAAGGACGAGGAAAGAAAGGAGAGCTGGATATGGGAAAGAAATGAACTGCACCGATGTGTATGGGGTTGTCTCTGTGTGCACCTGAAGAACTTCTCTCCAGCAGGAGCAGAGACAACCTGTGCACATCAGCACAGCCCATCTAGCAGCTGGTTGGGCCTTGTTGTACTGTATTGCACTTTGGTGCCGCAAGATCACAAGATGATCTCTCCACATTCAGATCAACCTCCAAAGCAGAGCTCCAGATCCTTAAAGGCCAACCCATCAATGACAGCGGGGAAAGAAGAATCTGGAAAGGCACCTCTTTTCGTCCTTGCTGATGTGTTCCTTGACAGAAATGCTATTAAGAGGCATTTCATATTGTGCTACCAAAAATAAATAAAAATAAGAATAACATTTTGGGGATGGTGGTGGCAAAATTAAGGTTTTGGCTTGTCTCTATCTATAACAGCCTTCTGGCTAGTATTCTGAACAGAAATAATAGTTTGAAAGGGAAGATAATTAAATTAAACAGGCAACCAAACTGGAGGAATAAGACTTTCGATGAAGGAGGGTGGTTGGGGAAAAGTAGAGGAGGTGGCAGGGAAAAGAAGCGCATCTCTTTAAATTGTCAATCTCTCAGGGCAAGGTTGCTGCAGACATAATGAGTGTCCTAGTGAATTATCTCCCACTTTTATTGTCTGTTCCTACCATGGAAAGATGGGGAGGTGGGGAAACTAACTTTTTTTTTTCTTTTTTTTTTGAATTTGGACAGACTTAAAGAAGTGGCATCAAATTTGAAGGGCACCCAATCAATCTGTTGTCCTAGCTGCATGAAATTGTATTTCCCTGCCACTTCATATCTTATTTGCAGCAGCTGGGCTGTAAGTCATTGGTGATAACGTTCTTTATTATGCAGCCGTGTTTATGAACTGTGCCTGGAAAGAGATGATAGAAATATGCAGCAATATGCAAAGGGGGGGATGTTGGGGGGAGGGGGAATAGATGCTAGTTGCTAGGGCAACCGTGGGGCTATTTTGGGCATCAAATTTTGCAGATGATGAAAAGCATTTTCATGTGATGGTTGGTCTCTCTGGGAAGAGAAGGGGAGAGAGGGCACACAATAAACCAGAAAGATAATATTCAAGAAGGCAGTCATTTAATTTTTTCATATATAAATACATTTATAGTTTCAGCTGTATTGAGAATGCATTAAAACCAAAGGCATTAGTACGTCCTTCTTCAGGGGAAGGAGAGGTGTTTTAAATAACTAAATAGGAAATGGCATGCTAGTAATTTGGGAGTCTTTACTACATCACTTGGTACAGTTTAAGTCTAGCTAGTACTTTCAGAAAGTGCTGTGTGAATCATGCTGGTGTCTGCAGTTACCCCTGTTTGCACCTGGTGTGTCTCACAACAGATATCTAACAACTCTTATTCCCCCAAAAGACTCCATCTATATCAGAGCAGCTGTTGGGCCAATTAATCCACAACCCTGTGTGCCACAGGTTAAGAAACCAAGTAACTGAAGGCTGGTCTTGACTCTTGCAAGGATCAGAGGAACCTCAACTTATTTTTTCCCCTAACTTGATACCTATCACAGTGCTGAGATTCATAAAAATAAAAACAAAAGGGGGGGAATTGTTGTGGTCATCACTGCTTGTCCACGCTTGGAGCTGCTGGTCTAGTGCAGGGTGGTGCACCCAGGCCAGAGCAAGGGCAGAGCTGGGGATGCTCAGGACCAGGATCCAGGTAGGGCAGCTGGTGGGTGTGGACCACTTGCTCTTAGCCAAATTTGCAGTTTTAAGTGCCAACTCCCAGTTCACAGCTTTGCAGTGCTTTGAGCCAAATGTCAAACTGAAGGGAGCTGTCGGGGGCTAAGGACCCTTTTGCAGAATGAAGGAAAGTTTCCCCATTTGGCCTGTAACAGGGCCACACTGGAGATGAAGGCCAGTTCCTAGCTGAGGGGAGCAGGTGGTGTGAGGGCTGTGATTGCCTCAGTTTGCACCAGCTGAGACTGGGCTGGGTTCTCCTGGGCCAACAGCTGTGGCTAGGCTGAGGGGTGAATGGTAGCCACAGGCAGGGTGTCCTGCTTACACCTGCAGGCCTCTTGCACTAGTGAAGGGAGGAGCAGGTAGGTGAAGGAGCAGGCAAGGGTCTCAGTGTGCAGGAAAGGCGAGGCAGGAGCGTTAGCAGGTGAGCGGTCTTCTAGGTCACTTGGCTTCTGACCTCCCTCAATGCAAAGTTTGCCTAGGCTATAGCTCTGCTGTAGTGATGCTTCTTGTAATCTGGTTTTACTGAAATTGCATTGAATGCAAAGGAGGAAAAGCTTCTGAATGTTGTTCGCAGCCTCTTGATTATTGCTATTGCTCTAGCTATTCTTAAGTCCTTGGACCTCTAAATGTATTGGTGTATTAAGCCAGTTAAAATGAACTGCGTATGTTCTTGGCAAGAAATATATCTCACATACACTGTAACGTGACTCTCTTATTGCTCTAAAGTTGTGTTTTTAATTAAGTAGTTATCAGTGGTGGCGAAATTCTTCTTCAATAATTAAATCAAGGTAGTTTAGTGAGTAATTGTAAAATGAATTGTTGAGACCATCAGGCTGCTGTTGAGACAGTCTGTTTTCTTTCAGAAAATTAATTCAAGTGATGCATGTTGCTAAGAGAATAGTAGACCATTGTATTAGATAATGGGCATTCATCTTGGTAGGCTTTCTTTTTTAGGGCTGCTTCTTTCTAATTCTGCCTTCTCGTCTTTCAGTTGTCTTCTCCAGAAACAAATGCTGATGACTTCACTTTGCACGTTCTCCTTCCCTTAATCTGCTGCTCTGGGTAATTCAGCACTGAAGGCTGAAAAGGGAGCGTATGATAATTTGGTTACTAAACGATGTAAGCACAGACCTGATTTGACTAGTTCCTGTGTGCAGTTGGCTGCAAGGTTCAAGCCGGTCTCTGTGTGGAACAGGTCTTTCTGGTCTGGATTTCTAAGCTTTTATTAGAGCCAGATGTGAGCCAGCTCTGTCTCTCCCAGCCCAGCATCAAGTTTTTGTTGCTTGTGTGTTTGTCTGGTATTTAAGTTGTCTCACTTTACATACAACTCTTGTTGTTAAGTCTTCCAAATATAAACAGTCAATGGATGTCTTCAGTCTTATTAAACTTTATTTGCCCGGAGAGCAGAAGGGAATCCTTTGCACGAATCCTGAGCCCGGGTGGGTGCCTCGTGCTGCCGTCCGTACTGACGGGCTGCAAAATAGATGTCCATCCGCAAGCAGCAGTACCAGCACTAGGGAAATACATGCAGGCAGGATAAACTGTTTCTCACCAGACTTGTGTTATTTTTGAAAGCCTACCTCATGTTCTCTTAGCAGCTTTCCTTTCTGTGCCTGAGGAATATGTCCAACAAACATGAGCACTACACAAATTTTACAAAAGTTAAGCTGACTCCAGAGCGTGCTTGTTGATATTTTGAAAGGCAAAATGAAGAACTGAGTGAGGAAAACCTGGTCACCCTTCTGAAATTATCCTCAGGATCAGCATTTCACAAAATAATTTACCAGCTGGTATTTTGTTAGGAAGTTTATTCCCTAATCACAATGTCCACAGGGACTTACATGGATACTGATATCTTGTGGATTTACTTCTATGAAGCGGGATTTTCAAAAGTGCCTCAATAATTTAGGAGTTCAGCCTTACTGAGAAGCATTTGGGTACCTTTGGAAATCCCCTTCATGACTCTGTTATGCTTTACGAGCCTGCGGTTCTCAATGGGGACATTATTTCATGCTCTAGGTAACAATGTAAAACTCAAGGTTTTTTAGCGCTGTGCTGGCTTTTTACCCAGAGAACGCTTTACGGAGATATTGTTGATATAGAAAACTTAATTCACTTTACCTTTTCTGGAGCCTTCCTGCTGTCACCTTCCATCCTCCCCTGGCATTTGGAGGATTTCATAGGAGGGAAATGCCCCGTGCATGGGTGCAGGCAGCTGCTATAGGTCACTCCAGTTTTGATGATGTTTCAGAATTTGACAGTTTTTCAGGAAAAAAAAGTCCCTATTCTTGCAACAACATAGCTCTAAATTTTCAGATTTTTTTTTTAAGGCGATAATTAGACAGGAGAATACTTTTTTCTTTTTTTCTTATTTTTTTTTCTTATTCCAATAAGAAGAAATAATATTTTTCTTATTTCCAATAACTTTGTATCTCAAATAATAATAAGTTGACTCTCTTTTACTGTGTATCTATCAGTGCTGAGAAACTGGAAACTTTTTTTCTTCGTTTCTGGTCTCTCCTGCACTTGAGCTATTAGAAACACTGAGCACAGAGCCAAGGTGTCTTGCTGTGCTGTGTGAATACTGTTACTGCAAACATCAATAGAAAACTTGAGAGTAATGAAAACTCAATATTTATGTTTCTTTTCCAGGGCATGGAAGCTTCTGCCTGTGAATTCAAAACCAAAGACAGTCAAGATCTTGGTGAGAGACAGAAGGTCAGTCTCTTAGCTTTGATTAAACAAAGCTAAATCATGAATCAGATTCTCGATGCTTACTGTGTGGGGAGGGGGAAAAAAAGTTGATATCTTCTGGGTCATAAATCAAAATCGTGTATACTGGCTTGAAGAAATTAGTTCTTATAGTTGCTTACATGAACTACAAAAGAGAGGTAAGGAGACTAGAGTGATATTTTTGGCACCAGTCCCACATGTGAAAACCAAGTTAAGGATTACTTGAAATTCAGGTTCAGGGTTGGTCTCTGTTACATACTGTCTGTGTAACAGTTTAGTGAAAGATATAAAAATGGACGTAGGCATCTTTGATGCCTGAGTCTAAAAGGTTAATCCTCAAAATAGGTAAATCTCACCTATACACCTGAAATTTTTCTGCATTTATCCAGATCTCTTTTAGTAGTTTCTTTTTTGGAAAGGAACAAAGAGGAGGTATTTTATGAAACTGTGTGTGGTCTGTGGATTGCTTCTGGAGCAGAAAAAGTGTTTTTAAAACAAACAAAAGCCCCTGCAAATACTTGTTTGAATGTTCTGTTTTCATCATTTATATTCCATTTGCATGTGGGATGTGACAAGATGCATTTTAATCCAAGCACTGACAAAGGTGGTGGCTTTGCCATCCAAGATTTCAGCATAATGAGATATATCTATTTATATAAAAATTTTTTTCCTCAACAATCATATTTGCAACAGAAGAGTGTAAATGAGAATAAGAAAAAAATGCATTTGTTTGGCAGTCTCTATCACACCACCTCTAGATTTAAAATTAGCAGAAATAATAACTCTGTTTCCCTAGAAGGCCCTTTTGCTGTTCTGGCAAATTTTGTTTCTACAGATGCACTAGTGTTTGACCAGCCTTTGATTAAAATAGGCTGCCATCATAGAATTTTTCATAGTACCACTGGGTGAGATTCTGTTTAAAAAAAAAAAAAAGTGTGTGTGCATGTGTGTATATATATATGAATATATTAAACATACATAATATAGGTTAGATGATAGACTCTACTTTCCCTTCAGGATATGTACTTTGTGGTAGCCTAAATAGCAATTCCAGATCTGCCTGCTCTCCAGTCCGGCTGTTTGGTTCCTGACCTGGGCAGGAACAATTAGGGGGCTCTTTTAGTTGTTGGTACTAAAATCCACAGGAGTTCGTGAAGTCTGGATATGCTGTTTAGATGTGATAATAGATGAAGTAGAAAAAGCAAACAAAATATTTGAAGGCCATCCCTAGGCAATAGCCACGTAGCAGGAGCATCTGGTGTTCTTTGCAGCAACAAGGCATGTAAAAAGAGAAAGCTCTGAACAGCAGAAATCCTTGCTGAAGTAAGGGTTGACCCACGGCCCCAGGATTTGTTAAGAATTGCTCAGATAAGGTTTCCTTTGTGACAGTTACAGGACCCGTCTGTAGCCAGCAACCTCTACTGGGTAGGTGACTTCCCTGCCGTTCCCTGCCCTTGCTGTCATGGATTGAGCCAAAGCTGTCTGGTCTGTCGGTGCAAGCAAAAAATGATGGTTTTGTGACTATTAATGTTGTCTTTGTCTAGAGGCAGAGCTGAGGTGAGTCTGTGCTGTTGAAGGACTGTTTTCTCTTCCTAAGGCCCTTAAGAAGCTTTTCATTGAAGCTCTCATGTCTATATCCCTGAATGTAAAACCTCAGCATCTTTTATTAAGATTATTTTGTAAAGTGTACCACTTCTGTGGACTGGTGTAGATTGAGTCGGTTGTTCCAAGCAGAAAAATGGCCGTGCATTTAAGAGAGACTTTCGGAGACAAGAATTACTGAAAGCTACACTTCTCCATCTTATTAGCATGAGGGAAGCCTCAGTTCATAGGGCTTCTCGGTGAAATTGGAGGGCGCACTCTCTGAGAAGGAGGGCAGCCATGTGAAGTGGGAAGCAGAGCCCCAGAGGGTCTATGCAAGCAGCCAGCAGTATGTCTTTGGGGTACTCAAACCTGCTGGGAATTGCAGTGCGCACTTGATTTTTCTGGACTGTAGATGCATAGGGCTGGAAGGAGCTCCCTACAGCTTACCCTGCCGTGCTGGTGATGGACCCACCATGCCTTTCGTGGTAAATTCGGCTCCTGGGGCCCCATGCAGACTCCAGTGGGCAGAAACTTCTGCCTCTTCATTTTGCCCAAAACTGGAGCTGTGCCTGAACTATCTGCCTCTTTAGGGTGAAAGAGGTAACCTTCCTCCTGACAGTGTCCTCATGAATAATTCCTTCACTCATCCACTCAATTTCAGGTTTCCCAAAATAACCGACACTTTTAACACTGACAGAGAGCAATACCAGAGAAAATAAAATATATTAAACAGCCATACCACCTTGAGAGAGGTCTGAGTGAGTGAACTGGTGATTAAAAAAAGGCAGCAGAGGTTCTGTAGGAAATTTTAGGAGCTATAATAGTGGAAAACCACTACGCTGTCTCTGTCCTCTCATGGTGAAAATCTGCCTCTGTTACTTTGGGGACATTTCTTTCTTCTGTCTGAATTCATATTGCCGGGAGCTGAAATCCCTTCTTGGGGAAGACAGGAAGAAATGATATTGGCAATACTCACGATGCCAACTGATCTGTCATTCAAATTTGTCCTGCCTGCCTGGACAGCCTTTTCCCTTCAGAGAATTGAGAATTTTCTTTCCGAGTTTCTGACTCCCTGCTTCAGATGTGCTGTACAATATCTCTCCACTGGATACCCAGTGAATGTCTAATTTTTAACCGCTCTGTCTGTCAGATCCACAAAAGCTGTTGCTGGAGGTGTTTGCATAAAAGAGCTCCACTATAGGTATCTGAGAGCAGCTGGCGATGCTCTAGACAGTATCCAGCAGTGCTGATCGAGGCAGGATGCTTTAGTCTCCCTGGCTTAATGACTATGTACATTTGCTTAATGTACCCTCCCCCTCAATTGCCTGCTAAATTAGCATTCAGGATGTGTCCAGCCTGGTAAAGAAAAGAAGTTTGGAACCTCTTCATTTCAGACAAGACAGGTTTTGATATTATTGAAAATAAAATGCAAATCCTGCATCGACCGAGAGATGAGAGGAGAGAACAGGCTCAGTCTGAGGCTCTGGCTGAGCTTGTTGAGCGCACACCAGAGCCTGTGAGGAAGACGATGGCTCTGCCTCGCAGACCCCCTGCCCAACATCACAGGCCCAGCTTGGATTCAGCTTTGCCTCTGGCACGAGGTGAAGCTGCAGTGTTTTTGTCTGGCTGGTGCTCCCTGATAAGGGTCCCCAGAGAGTTTTTAGCCAGCTGGGTATTGCCAGTGTGGAGCAGGATTCCTGTCATACCCCTGACAACAGAGGCTGTGAAGTGATGATGAACTCACTGATGCGCAATTAGTTTTTAGAGCTGGACACAGAGTGGTTTAGGTAAAAACATCAAACATTTGGATTGACTTGTGTGGGTGATAAAATCAGTAGCGATCAATGACGGCTGCCTCTTAAAGGCTTCTACGTGCCTGCTGTGAAATATGGTCTGTTCTGAATGAATAAGCCTCCCTGAGACACTTGACCATGGCTAAAGTCCTTTTTTTTTTTTTTTTTTTTTTTTTAAGTCTTTAAAAGTAGACCAAGAGATCTGATCTGAATCTCCTGAGTAACTTGCACCCTTTTGAGAGAGAGGCATGTTACTGTGAAGAGAAGAGACTGCGTCTCCTGCTTCAATCTCTGTTGGGCATCTTTGGTAGTTAATGCGTTTCCCACCTATGTGAGCATTTAAGGTGCTGGATGATTTCTCCATAAGACTTTGATGTCTCCTCTGCATGCCTAACAGCCGGGCTATGGATGTGCAGCACTTGTGGCATTTGTTTTTCCCTTACTGTTCATCTTCTGTCTTCCATCTCTCCCTCCATTCATCAATGCTGTGCTCTTAAATCTAAAATGGGTTTGGCTTTAGGTTAAGGAAAACCAATACCAAGCAAGAGCAAAAGTAACAGAGGAGAAGGTGCACCAGGCAAGAGGGCCCCAGCCTGCTGCTGGCCTCTCTGCCCCATGGTCTCCATCTCTGGCTCTTTCCTCTCCTTCCTTGGTCTGTCACGCTTCCCTGGGATGCTTGCCTGTAAGAAATGTGCCTTGAGCTAAACATGTGACTGTTCTTCAAGAATTTGCACTTGAAATCGCAGGTATTGAAATGTGTGTTTGCCCTCGGGAGCTGGGGTTGCTGGGCAGCGGCTGCGTTTCCCCGCAAAAACGTGGGCACACCGTGCTTGGTGCAAACAGTTTCCTCGCTTTGGTGGCAACCTCTGGTGTTGCTGGAAACTTCAAGATGAAAGGCTGATCATGTTAATAATGGCAAAATGCGCTACAGAATGCTTTGCTTTAATGAGTAGAGATGTATAGGGAAGTAGGTATTGTTTTGCTGCTGTGGCTTTCTGAAAACTAACCACACAACTAGATGTTAGTGCGTGCAGGGCTCGTGGTGCAGTCAAGTGCAAATAACCGATCTGAAAGTCAACATAATCACAGAGTAAAGGAAGACGGGATGTTATAAATTAAGCTGTTGTAAATTAAAGCAGCTCTGCTGAGCTCATTGCAGTTGACCTTGGTTTTGGAAAAGTAACTGAGAGAGGATTTGGCTCTGTCTTCCCAGCTGAGGATTGGTTGGAAAATCCCATTTTTGGGTATGTAAGTGAAAGTGAGTGGAGCAACTTGTTCTTTGCAACACAGAAAGATTGCATCAGGAAATATTCTGTGTAGTGTAAGCCAGACAGACCTGTTGTCCTCTTACAAGCTGCAAATTACCCAGGCAAATGTAATTACCCATTCTCTTTGTTATTAGTGTGCAGCTAGGAAGCTTCAAGCAATTGTCCCTTTCTTGGTATTTCAAAGCTTACTCACAAGATGCATCCTTGATATTGAACACAATGAGATGTCCTTTTTTTAAAAAAAAAAAAAAAAATTCAATTAAACATTTGCCTACTGTGACTCTTTATTCACTGCAAATTGTCTCTGTAAATAATCTTCATCAAAAGTCAGAACCAATCCCCATTAGTTGTTTAGATTAATTAATGAGTCCCCCTGGAGCCACCCAAATGAATTCAATTTAAACGTCAACAACTTGGCTATGGAGTTTCCCAGGTTGGCATTAAGACAATATTAAACCTGCAATAAGTCACATTTAAAATGTTAATTCAAAGAAGCTCTCCATTTAGAGCATTTAATTAAATCCTTAAATAAACTGCATGGGCTCAATACCAGATGGTTCTGCATTTTCATTGCAGCAGAGAGCCTTGAAGTCATTGAGGGAAGTAATATTGGAGGCATGGTGAAGATAACCAGGATATATAGTGTAATAAAATCTAATCTTGTTTCCAGCAGGGAGATTCAGTGTATGTACACAACCTAGGCTAAAATTGTAAGTTAATTACATTAACCCCAGTGTACTCTGGTATCTGAGCAGCCAGAGATGAAATTAGTCTTTTTCCTATCATAAGATTCTTTTCAACTTCACTATATTAATTTTTAGCCAAATACTTACTCATAAGGAAAATTGAAGTTAATGTAACCAAAGACAAAGTAATGCAGTCTTAATATTCTGAAGGGATTACGGAGGGCCGTGAAAATACACTTTGCAAATGTCACTCACTTTGAATGGATTTGTGGCGGGAAGGTGGGGGAAAAAGACTTATGGCTGTGATCTGCACCATGCTGGGGTTTAATAAAAGTCATGATTTAAGAAATTCGGGCCTTAGGAAAAAAATAAAATCAGAGATAAAGACCTCTGTCTGGGGGCCCCGTTTCCTTGATAAGACTTGGTGGGTTTCCTCTTCTGCCGGATGGCAGAGGTGTGAGATGTTTGAAATCGAGGTGAAATTTGGGAAGATGATTCGGGTTAGGATACTTCATTCAAATAAATTGCTCTGTTGTTGTTACAGGAAACGCCCTTTCACATTGCAAGCCTAACGTTGTAGCCGCGTGCCCACTGATGGGTCTCGGGTAAAGACAAAGATCCTTTCCATGGGAAGGTCGGGGGGGTTTTGTTTGTTTGTTAAGAAGTTAACTCTGACCAGAGCCCTCAGGTACAAGTGGAATATATTCCTCGTGTCACTGGTTCAAGGGATGGTCGCCACTTTCTGTCTTGCCTCTGTCTTCTAAAAATCAGACATGTCTCAAAGTGCCTTGGATTCTTGTTTTCTGGGGGATCGAATGTAAGCTCCTCAAGCAGCTCGCCATGGCTGGGAGTAGAAGATCAACACTTTGGGTCTTAACTTGAGACCTGAAAGTCACCACTAGCATTAGAAAACTTAGTTTATTCCCTCCCTGCGAGCTGTAAAACATGGGTGTTATTAATACAGCTCAGTGAGGGGAATAACTTTTTCTCTTAATATTCAAGAAAGTGTAATTCAATTTCCAAAAATATGAGTTTCCTTCTGTTGTGTAATAAAATACATCAGGGAGGGAAATTACTTTCCTGTCTTGAAAGTGCAGATTTGCACCTTTTGGATTTTGCTAGAATAGAATCAGGAGCCTGAACCAGGGGACCTGAGTCAAGTCAACGGGATCCAATTAATGGCCCGCGCGCAAAGCGGGCCGCGACGCGGAACCTTGCCAAGGGAAACGGGACAGCGCTTTCCTCCTTCTGCCGCCCTCCCTTGTCAGCATGGCCTCTGCTGTCGCTGCACCCGTTCCCGTCCTGGCGCTTCAGTTGCTCGGATGCCGGGGCTCCGCACGGGCTGCGCCAGGATGTGGTTGGACTCTGTGCGCCGGGGCGTGCAGATCAGCTCCTGCCCAGGAGGCCTTGCAGCGAGCTCTTTGTGGTGTGCCAGGAGGAAGAGAAACCCCAAACCTTGTTACTTTGGTTATCACGAGCTCCCCCGAAATTGAAAGAGCAGCTGTAATAACGTATCCAGCATGGTTCCTAGTGACTTGAGCCACTCCAGCGGAGGAGCTTACTGCATCTAAATTAGCCTTGGCAAAGGGAGAGGAGAGATGATTTTTTACATAATTTAGAGGTAGCAAGAAAGCTCAGAACTTTTTCCTGTTCCTCCATCAGATGAAACTGCAGTTGCTCAGTGGCATGCAAATAACTGAGTGCGGGCCGAGGGCTGTGCGGAAAACAACGGCTCTGAGGAAGCCTCAGAAAGCTGGAGATGGGGGCAGGCTGTGGCAGCTCGGCACTGAATTAGACAAAGTTTGCTTATGAGTTCTTGTCACTCCTACGCATATAAGTCTTTCCATCTCCCATTTGCTTAGTGACACCTCAGCTGAAACGCTCTTTTGGAAATCCCCCAAACCTTGGCCCCTATGAAAAGTAACTCCCGTTTAAACAACGCCCCATTCTGACAAATTCAAAATCCCTCAAACAAAGTTTTTGATTGCAATAGTCTCCCCCCTTGCAGTGCATGCCAGAAGCAGGAGGCCAGCAGCATGCACTGCAGTCTGAGAGTTTGCTTTTGGAGGGATCTACTACCAGATCAGCTTTCCTGTTAGGGTGGATCATGTTCATTGGGAGACTTTCTTTACCAAGCGAGATATTAGAAAGCATAAGTGAATTTTACCTGTTCCCTTGTCTTCTCCGATGTATTTTCTCAGGATTGGTGCTTGATTAGTTGCAGGCCTGACAGGTTTGAAACACTCGGGTCGTTGAGGGAGGGTTGGTGTCTTGAGTATCTTACCTGGTCAGCACTGAGCATCCCTGCAAAGAGCTCCTTACGGCCCCATGGATGGGAAACTTTGCAGGAGTCAGAACGAGGGAGAGAAGTGCAGAAATTACTTTCTTGGGCACTGCCAGCAAAATAGGTTCAGCCCACTCGGGTCATTTAGATGAAGATGCTGCTTGTCTTCCTATACTCATACGTTGCTGCGTAATTGCAGGCGCAAGTAACTCCCCGCAGAGGACTCCTTGTGCTCGCTTGTCCCTTACTGAGGCTCAGTGCTGAGTTCCTTCGATTTTGTGCTATTTCCAATGAACTGAGAAGAGATGAGGCATGTTTCTCTCTTGGACATTGCCCCAGGTCTCATCCACAGGAGTTCACGCCGAATTGCTCAGATCTGAGCCGATTCCTTCCTATGCTGCGTGGCACCCCTGAGCATCTGATTAAATACCTACCCGAGGTGGCTGGCTCCAGCTGTCTTCTCCGCTCAAGCACTGCAATATCGCTCTCTGCTGTTTGTGCTCCCAGTCTTGACGTGGTCTTTGCAACCATAAGAGTTCATAGTGTCATGATTAAATGTGAGAAGTGCGTTCGGAGCGGTGCGAGCGTGAAAGGGCCTTTATTAGCGTGAGGCAACAGGGATGGGAGGTGCTGTGAAGGGGCCTGAAGGCCTCTCCCTTCCTGGAGATGGATCGACAAGAGAACAGGGCATGGGATTTCTTTGGCTGTAGGGAGCTGGATGCTTGGGAGACTGCCTGGTTTTTTTTTGTGAGGGGGCTTAATGGGGATTGATTTGCTAGCAGGGTTTTGTCTCGAATACACGGAGCCCTGCCAAACACTGCTGTGTCTGCCTGGGTGCCTCTAGCCCCGGGTGCACGCTCACCTTTTTGCTTGCTTTGCGCTGGGGTTTGCTGCACCTTGCTTCGTGTTCTGTGGCTGGTGCTCTGCTGTCTGTGGCTTGATTAGGTTAGCTGATGCTATGGGGATACAAAAACAACGAGGAAGGAAAAATAACCTCAGAATGATGCTTCCATTGCTAAGTAAACTGTTTCCCTGGCAACATAAAGTTCTCGTGTTGAGACTGCTCTCTGAATGCCCTTCCCTGCCCTGAAATACCCCTTTCCAAGCTGCTGAGGCAGGAGCGCTGCCCCGAGGGAGTGGAGGCTGCCAGCGTGGCTATAGACCTGGCCGGGGAAGCAAAAGGGTGGGTAACCCTGCTGCAGGTGTTTCTGGACTTTTTTTCCGAATCCAGCTCTGCTAGATTTCCTCCCCGTCCCCCCCCACCACCGGATCTGACATTTTGAGCCTCGTCTCCCCCAGGTTTCTGTCAGTGCATCTCCGCCATGGGATTCACGTGTGAATGTGCGGCAAAATGTTGTACCAGCAAGTTGGAAGAGGTACTGCGAATGCCATTCACTGTGCTGGCTTAAGTCCTAAAGAGCTGGCAAGCTCTTCATTTCCTAACACCATTTTTAAGTGTCAAAGCTGTATAAAAGCTTATCCAGCAATGGAGTCGCAATGGCAAGGCTCCGATTAACAAGCTTTCGTGCATTTAGCTATGCCTTTTACAGCTCTGCTTGACCTACATGTCAGCAGTTCTCCTCACTCGCTGCGCGGAGAGTGGCATGTTCCTCAGCACCTGCACGTCTGCAGTTGGAGTGAGCCGGGTGTTAACCACTGAGCCATCTCAGGCCCTTGGGGAAGTTTTTGGAATTGTGTCTAGCTGCTATTTACCTGCAATTTTCTCCGCTTGACTCCAGCAATTATGTTTGTCCTTTCCTTGCTGATCTCTGCTTACTCTCGGTTCTTTTGCTCCCCTTGCTATATGAAGTGGTAGGCCAGATTATACTTAAAGCCTCTTTTATTTCTCCAGGGCTCGCTGGGCAACGATTTATGAGTGTCTTAATTCAGCAGAGCTTGGGGCGGGGGGAGTTCTGCTCGTCTCCTGGTGGCTGCAATAACTCCCACTATTTGGATGTGTTTTTAAAGTCTTCTCTGCTGTCAGCGTTGGGACATTCTTTAGGGTTTCAAAATAAATTATTTGATAGGAGCAATGACTTGCACACAACATAGTACCCAAATTTTCAGCTGTGGAGGGCCCAGATAAATGCACACCTGTATCCACAGGTTCACTGTGTCCCTCTTTCCCACATCCAACAAGCATCTTGGTATGAAAAATATGCTTTTAAACCTGGCAAGAGCTCTGCCATCAAGACTGCACTGGACAAAGGGTAGGGATAGTTCAACCACCAAGCAAATCTGAGTACTTCCCCTGGCCACCCAGTTTACCGTTCACTGTGTTGCAGCAGAGTTCCCAGGGTTTGCTACTATTTTTTCCTACTTCGTAAATAAAGCTCCCTGATGTAGGTGATTAAGGAATGCTACAGGTCTGTAATAGCTACATATGATTTCTTTTTCTTTTAGGTGAGCCTCAAACTCATTTGGAATCAAGTAAAAGATGCAAATCTTTTAGCAAATCTTGCCTGTTAAACACTCCAACATCCCATCGTCTCTACAGTATTATTAGTAGGGAGGATTTTTGAAAGCACTCGGTTGGCTCAGTTCTTTTCATGCTGAAGTCAGTGGCAAACCTCTGCTTGCCTTCAAGGGTAACAATAAGCCACTGTTGTGTCTATCTGAAAATCTCACCTGTTGCGGGTAAAGTCAGGATGTCTCGCTAGTGTTTTGTGGCTGTTGCCTAAATAAGACACATCCTGAAGTATTGATACGATATAAATATTTTAGCAAAGACATTTGTGTTGCCTTGATGACATTCTTTCCCATCCGAGCTGCATTCCTCTAAAAGGATGTAGCACTAAAATGGTAGAGAGACTTATATTCAGCTAATTTTTCCCCTGAGCAGATCCTGGAGCACTTGTAAAGTGCGATTTTGTTTATCCCGTTCAACAAGAGGTCCCACAGCATGTGGAAGGAGTGCTGTGGGGATTGTCCAAAGGCAAACAGAAGAGTGGAAAGAATAACATGATGGTTTTTGTTTTGTTTTTTTGGGGTTCTTTTTTTTTTGGGGGGGGTGGTCATTTTGTATTCTGCATGCTGCCTTTCAAATGAAATGTAAAACCAAGATTCTCCTCACCTGTGGTCATTAAGTATCTTATGGCTTTTTTTTATAAGACCCAGGGATCTTAGTGAAATCCCAGCCTGATTAATTATATACTGCTTCCCTAAAGTTCTTCCTGCAGTTACAAGTAGATACAGCATTTTCCCTCCTTTCTCTGTTGTCAATTAGAGCGTAGGCTTGTTAGCTGTTTTATTATTGCTTTCCTTTTTAAAGAGGCTCAGAGGTGGCTCTGTGTCAGTGCTGAAGGAAGTCTACAGTAAACAGGTTGCCTACTCTAATATTGTGCTTAGGAAAGAATTTGGGAAATCTGTGGATGAAAGCTTGTGCACTTGTGTGTGTGTTTTAATGAGGGCAAGTGGAGCAAATGTATCAAAGGCATTAATCACTGAGCACCTGAGCCCACCTGTGGCCTGAAAAGTAGCTGAGGAACTTATCTGCAAGACTTGGCTGACTCAGTAACCTCGCCAGCTTCCCTTTTGTCCTTCCGTCCTTGCATCTTCCTTATCTGTGTGTGATGGCAGGTAACACCTGGCTCCAAGTAACAACAAATTTCAAAGGGTTTTGCTCAGCATGGTTTAAATGAAGCACTGGGCCTGCAGCAATCACAAAGACCTCTTGTTGTAGACTGAATAAGATTCAGTTGAAAGTCCCCACGCAAAGCTGCTGGGGCATTCCAGAAAGTTTAGCTACCGATTCCATTAAAGAATTTTTTTTTTCATTCTTAAATTTGAAGATAAGAATTTGCAATTATCACTACCACAGTGCTGTGATAGTCATAGACATGTGACAGCTGTCCCTGTCCTATGCACTGAGCGAACACCGTTCCTGCACTCTTTGAATGGGAGCTGCAAGCACTGGAGATCTTCATCTTCGATTCACTACCGTGTGAGGTCTTGCTCTTATAATGCTCCCGACTCAGCCGCAGGCTAATGGCAAATACAATGCAATGAATACAGCTCTGTACAGTGGGCTTCCCTCCAAACCATGGTTTAGGTATAAGTCAATGAAACACGTATGCATCTGTGGGTACCTTCTTTTGCTACCATCAAATGCTGGTGTGGTTGTGCACCTTCCCCCTGAAGAAGTAAATTTTCAGTCCGTTGCATCTGTTATCACGTCTTTCATGCTGGGCTTACTGCTGTTGCTTCATGAGCCAAAATTAAAGTGAGGTTATTAGCTTCCTGAGAGGGAGAAAACATCTTAGTAAGAGTGCTTTGTTATGTGAACAATAAGTGCTCCTGCCCACATGCATTAGTGCAAGTGGTGAACAAGCTAGTTAATTATATTGAAATCAATGCTATTTGCTTAGATTTAAAGCTTCGTTCTGCTTGCATTGACTCCATCCTCCTCGTTTTGCTTGTGCCCTGCCAGATCAAGCGCTGAGGGCTGAGCGCTGCTCTCCGGCCCTGCAGCCCTCCAGCACGGGGGAGGTCGAGCGCCATCAGTCCCTGCCCGCCCTGGGTGGCAGCACAGCTCCGCTTTTATCCTTTCCCAACCTGAAGTCTGCGGCACAGATTTGGCAGGTGGATTTGGCAGCCCTGGTACAAGTGGGTGTGCAGCAGCAGAACGGTACCGTGCACGCGTGCCGTTAGGGTCCTGCCGCTGACCTGCTCATCCAAGTGACACTGGGAAGTGATGACTTCTTGACACGTTTGTGGCATGTCAAGCACAGCTCAGTTCTGGTAGCTTCTCCCACCTTTGACTAATTGCTGACCTGACATCTTTCTGATAGTGACCTTGTTTCGGCTAGTAATTCAAATATCTTTCAGTGTCAGAAATAATAAGTGCCACAGTGAGATGAACAAGCAGAGCTTAAGTTGAGCACAGATTAATGGGGTTTTAATATTCCTAATTTAATCACTCCTTTCTGTCTGAATGTGTGCAACATGATGTAGCAGCTAATTATTTTTTTAACCATGATGAGGATCTTTCCTAATCATTTTTATATTTAACATGAATGAAGGGAGGGCAGTGATTAATGAGGGAATAAATCTTATGAAACAGAAGCAAGCACATGATCAGTTAAAAATACAGCTGTCTGATTTTTTTTTTTCCCCCCTTTCCCTGTACTGCAAATACTTAACCAGCTGCACCTTTTCCACTCCATACCAAGGTGTCTTCAGCCCTAAAGAAAGAGCTGAAACTTTGCTTATCCCTCTGGTCGTTCTGTTGGCATCTCTGTGCATGAACATCTCTGTGATGAATGCAGAAATATTTTTCTTTAAAAAAAAAAAAAAGCCCCACTAGATGCATTAGTGGTTGGATAGATGTCTTTTCAAATATTTGTTCCTGACAGGGTGTTTGGAATTGCAGATGAGAAGCAAACCAGCTCTCAGCATCTGTCTGTTGCTACTGTACATTTCCATTGTGTGAAACAGAGACAAAGCCAGGCAATTCAAAGCTTAAGTGGATACTCTTGAGTTGTTTTTTTTTTCTCTTCTTAAATCCTTTTTCCCACATTCAGCTTTTTCTCTTCTCTCTAACCTCTATTTTTTTTCCCCTCCTTCCTCCCTCCCCCGTCCCTTGGTTTGGGAGTCTGTCTTCTGCCTGCAATTCCTTTCCTCCCCCCAGGTCCCTTTGTACATCCTCACTGACTGGTAATTTTAGGGTTTTTCCTGAGCTCTCAGGCTGCTAGCTCATGGGCTGCAGGCTGTGATCATCAGAGGTGCAGCATCGGGCATTTTCCCACAGTTCGACTGCAGCTCTGTGGTCCGTCATTCGCGTCAGTTGACAGCATGAGCCCAACATGCCTAGTCTGCACTTGTGGTTTTGCTGTTATAGGGCTACTTGTAAGCACAGTTGTGCATGCACCATTCCCGAAGAGTTGCTTTGGGAATGCTTATTTGAGCATGTGCTGCCGCTAAAGTCCTCATCCGGGCAGCAACAGCTCATTATAAACTTGAGCGCTGAGCATCTGGGGTTTGCTCATGGAAAGCTGGAACTATGAACCAAAGAGTGCCCTCCATTAACTACGGCCCTGGGTAATCTGTAGTATAATCCAGAAGAGAGGTTTTTTGGTGGGGAGATTATGTGCAAAAGGCCTATTCAGTCGCTGGAGACGAGTCAGTGGGTTTCTTGGCAATGAGGTGTCATTTTGGATGTCTCTCTTCTCACCAGCTAACAAGCAGGATTTTAATAACTGATCGGGACGAGCAGTGCCCCAGCAGTGCTGGCAGGTACCCTCTAACCTCTGCATCTTCTACGGATTGTAAAATTGGTATAATTGGCCAAGAAAGAAAGAGAGGCTTAAATACAACTTCCGTGGCTTAACAGCTTGTCGTTCCATGCTTGCTTAGTAAAGAGCACCAAACCCAGGAATTCAATGTTTTGGGTACTGATGACACATTCCAGTGGCTTCTGTAACATTTTGGTGGATGTGGTTGGGGGAGTTTGGGGTCCTGTTGTGCGAGATCGGAACAAGCAGGCAGAGTCCTGAGGAGCTGTGGGCAAGGAAGTAGGAGACTGCGCTCAGTTTGTTCCCTACAATTAGGGGAGTTAGTCTTCTGAGGCACTTGATTAAAATTTTGCTCTTGTATTTTCAGATCTAGTTCTTACAGCACAGGGATTATTCGGACAAAAGAAAAATGGGGAAATGGTTGTTTTCTGATCTGAGATAGGTAATGTGCATCAGGAACAGATGGGAGACATTAGCTTGCAGGATCCTGTTTACATGAGTATGTAGCTAGCAGCAAAAAAGCCTCATTAAGGGAAGGGGGAGACTCAAATCAGGACAGAATTGCTTCCAAATAGAGGTTTTTTTCCAAGATTCTTCCAAGAGGTTTCCTCAGCTGCTTTCTGTAGCATTGCAAATGGCAGTGGTATAATTGCATTTGTCTTCCAAACTGTCTTTCCTTGAGGGCAAGCTCTGCTTTGGCCTTGATTTGATTGTGTACTTTTAATCTTGAAGAAAAGCTAGCACATAAGTATTCATTACAAAATTGCATTTTATATGGTCAGCGTCCCCTCTTATAATTACAGGTTCCAGCTGAATGTCACTTCTTTATTTCTATATGTTCAGCTCTCTTGCAGCATAGGAGTCTAGCACTCCTGAAGCGTCTACACATTCATGTAATAAATAAGTAATCACACTTTTTCTGCTGTCAAAGCTGAAAACATGCACAGCTGTTTGCCACAAGATACACTGGGACTGCAAGGTACAACATTTCTTAATTAGACTGACCTGAGGTTGTTGGGCTTACTCTTTTTTTTTTTTTCCTTTTTAAAGCAGCTTCATTAGCTCAGGAGCTTAATTACAAGTGACTAGACAAGTTCTGCTCGTGGTTACTGGGAGAGGTTAGAGTACTTCTCACTGCGGTGGGGGGGGGGTGATCCTGAGAAACATTTTGCAGCTTGACATTACTTACTTTATTTTTGTGGGGAAGGTTTTAGGTGTTCTCAGAGCATCTTAATGCCAGGCTCAGAATTAGCAAAATAATTAGGAGTTCAAAGCAGACATAGGGGGTTAAGTCCAAGCCCAGCCAACCTTTTTGATCTTACGAGCCACACTGCAAAATCTTGACGGAGCTGGGAGAAACAGGACGTGAAACGGGAGATCTGGGAGCAGAACTGGGGCAGCAGCAGGTTTCCGCGCGGCTCTGTTGCAGCACAGAGGTGCCGTCTGTGCGGCTGGGTTGCGGGGCCGGCTGCCTGCAGACTTCCACCCTCCCCGTGTCTGCCTTCCTCCTGTGGCGGGGCGTTCACGTTACCTGGCAGCCCTCGTGCCAGCACGTTCCTCTGGCAACGTGTACGATGCAGGCCCAGACCCAGAGCTACAGCTGACCTACCTGGGGTCCAAGAGCCACAGTTTGGCCTCCTGTCACTTGGTCTGTGCCACAGAATTAATCTGTTGGTAACATACTGGGCGGGATATCACTGTTAGCATCATTAATGCAGAACAGATGCAGTAGCCGAGCTTTTTTGGATTCTCTTCCTTGCAGTTTTGTCATACATCAATAGCGTGGCTCAGCGCAGTGCGGATCTTTTAGTACTCACCCCTCCGACACTGCACAGCTCTCCTGCATCTCTGCTTCTTACAGACTTTTCTAAAGTGTCCAGAATCCCTAGGAATCATGAGAGAATGCTCTCAGCACTGCTGAGGAAATCATAAAGGGTTTGCAGCGTTTCAGTTCTAACCTCAGAAATGGGGGCCTGAGATAAAGCCGGAGGGTGAAGGTCAGCGTGGCCACAGGGTTCCTGTGGCGGAGCTGTGAAGGCAGCAGGGAGGGTAGCGGGAGGCCAGAGCTCGGTGTGAGCTGGTCACAGTCTGTGTTTGCCAGTGCCCGGTGCCTTGTCCTGAGTGATCATTAAGGGTGATGAAAGGATATAGATTGCCAGGACTACACTCTTCTCAAAAGACTACTTGAAAGTGTGTTTCTACAGGGAACTTTCTGCAGTGAACGTTTCTGGGCCAGACCCACAAAGGAGCCTTGGGGCAAGCTTGCAGGAGTTCCTCTGTGTTGTTGCCTGCTCACTAGACTTCTAGTCGTAAAATTATGCCATTACCAGCTTACAGTTATGAAGTCCTTTGTAGGCATTGTTGGAGGTGCGCCTGATCACAGCGGGCAGTGGCTGACCCGCAGGTGTCCTGCTTTATGAAGAAATATTGATGGGACTTATCTGTCTGCAGTGTGACCTTCCCCAGCGATCTCAGGATGAAGTTAACTTGAAACAGGTGTCTCCCAAGGCTATGCAGGACTTGGTGAATCACACTGGAAGGTTTGTGTGTTCCTATTTGGTGTAAGCAGGCAAGAAAAAGTAGGTTACCTGCCTTTGAGGAGTCCTGAGGGTCGGAAACTTTTGAAAGAGGCTTACTTGGTGTTGACCAATATTTCTGGCTTTTTTGTGCTCTCTGCCTACTATTGATATAGCAAATGGCCCAGAGATGTGGATTAAACTGCAGAAACTGGGTGATGATTTTTGCTTCTGTACTTTACCCATAAAAACCAAGGTACTGATGTCTGCTGATCTTCAGAGCATCTTCCTATCTGTGCGCTGCATTTGTATGTGAAAGCCAAGATGATGTCTTTGCCTGGTGGGGCTTTGTGCTGGTGATCTCTGCTTGGTAGCATTGTAACAGGTAGCAGTCGTGATTGGAGACTTTGGATCTCATTGCTTTGTAAAGTGTGTTGAAAATGATAGAGCGAATGCAGCAGAAGCACCAGCTTCCCTTGCACTGCGCAGCTCCATGCCTGTTTGCCTACGCTGACCCCTTCTAGCCTCCTACAGATAACTATAGACAGTGATGTGGCTGTATCCACTGGTCCTTGCCCTTGGCAGGAGCTGCCAACAAGATGCCTGCTGAGGTGGCAGATGTTACGGTTGTGTTAAGATGGTTGCAGTGCAACCAAGCCCATCATCTCCCTTTGCAAAACGGCACAGAACCGTAGGCAAATCTTGATCTCTACCAACCGGAGAGTTATCCGTGCTATTTGTTCAGAGGCAAGAGGATTTGTGACCTTATTTTTTACCTTCCTAAGTCTTTTGGCCCTCTGGACTGTAAGAAGCGTGAGTAATTCATGTCCTTTATTAGAGTCTGTGCCAAGGAAAAGAGAGGGTTTTGAGATGCTTGTGTGACACCAGAGTTCTGCTGCACAACAAATATACTCGAAAGGCTTTGTCATATATAACCCACTCGAAGCGAGAGCATTCAGGTAAGGAAATGAAGGGCTTCAGGGCTCAGCTGTGCAAGATGAAAATAATTAGGGCATGTTTATCTCATGCTCAAACCTACAGAGGTGAAAAGCAAGGGACGGGAAGACTAGTTCAGAGGGAGCTGGGGGTGGGGAGGGTGGGAAGGAAGGAAAGGACTTGACCAGAGAATGAATTAAACCTCTCTGAAAGTTTCGTAAGTTATTTGGATAAATCCCCCCTCCCTCCCTGCTCCTGCTCTAATAGAGGATGATCTCTGCCTGGCTGGCTTTTCCTTTCCAGGTCTCGGGACCTGTTGTTTTCAAAAGCTTAAAGGGGAGAGCACTGAGGGGTGGGGGGGCACCCTTTGAAAGGTGCCCCGTGTCCCTGCCGGGTGGCTCCCACTGGGCAGGTGCTAGACTTCCTGGGGCCCTGCCGTGCAGGACACGGTCGGAGCTATCTGGGAGTAAAGGGGAGGCAAAATGCAGCTGGGAGGACCCAGCAGCACAGGAGTTGTTTGATGCACGGAGTGGCTGTGGTGTCCAACGGGAGCGAGGAAGAAGGCAGAGCTCAGTTGTCAGGGAAGGCTGAAGGAAGGAGAATGGGAACATTTTAGATTTCCAAGGGTTTCAGGTTTGCTAGCATAAAAGGAAGAAAAAAAATCTTCAAAATGTGAAAGAAGCCTCTGGTCTTGTAGTAGCTTTTTTTAGATGCAGCTGACTTCTGACTCATCTCAGACTCTTTTATTTCTACTTGGGTCTGACATTTTTCCATAGTCCTTCCCTCCGCACCATAGAGAGCTGAGCACACACGTGATCATAGCCAGGGTGAAAACCACTCTATCGAGCCGTGGTTTCTTCTATCACCGTCCTGTCACGGGACCAGGTGATAGAAAATGCATCAGAGTAAAGAAGAGTGAGCAATGCCATGGGTAGCTCTAGCTCTTCTAACCCCCCTTCTCTCTCCATGAAGTGGAGAGGCGTGTGGTGTTTGCAGCGGTCCTTGCAGACTTTCCAGAATCAAAACCCTGAGGGGCTTCCTTTGCCTGCTTGATGCCTTTTGTTCTTGAGCCTCCTGTTCTTTCCCGGCTTCAGACCTGGCTTTTGTGATTTGCACGGGTATATATCAGAGCAAAGACGCCTCCTGCCAGTCTGCAGGTCTAGGTCAGTGGTAATACCCAAGAGAGTTTTTTCATTCCATTGCATCCTCTGGAGCCTCTTTGCTTGTTGGCAGCCCTGGGTGAAAACACTGGAAACTAAGATTATAACTGCTCTGAATCTGGAAATGGGGTTACTCCTAGCTTTGGATAAAAGTGACAAGGTGAAGAGGAAGGTTGAAAGTGGTTCCTATCATGAAGGATTCTGCCCTGGCTCTAGAGATTTTATCTCATCCCAGTGACACGTGGATTTCCATGCGCGGTTCTGAAGTTCTGCCACTTCCCCTGCCTCCTCCCATGCAATGAAAGGGAAACTGGGTGTCTCTTCATTTGCATAGCTCACCTTTATTTTTGGCCAAAAAGATAAAATATTTAATCCTTCCATATCCTCCATGAGACACAGCTTCCTACATCAGTTCTGTGTCCCTGAGGATAAAAAATTATTCAAGGCATCAAGCCTGACCTGGATTTTGCCTGATGTGATCGCATCCAGAGCATGGAAATCCATGCGATCAAATGGCAAATCTCTGAGCCTTGGCAGATATGCCTCCTGCTCTGCAAAAGCATGTTGCCATGGCTACATCTCTGTGTGAGTGTCTCTCTCCTTATCCGAATGCTGTTTCTTCTGGCAGGGTCGTTGCCTGCGCTCAGAAGTGAACCTTGTCGTGGGGCAGGTTTTGGCTGAGACTCCGCAGAAGCACAATGGCAGCAGACAATAGATAGCAAACAGCCTTGTTGTTTGAATTAGAGGTGGGTGAATTGTTGCCAAAGACACCTTAAATAGAAAAAGTGAACCCATCAAAAGCTTGAAACGTCTGTCAAAACATGCAGCCTCTGTTTATGGCTTAGGAACAGTGAGACTGAAAAGCAAACTGAAGCTGATTGCATGGAGAGTTGAGAAACCTGGGCTCTGTCCCTGCCGTTGCTGACAGGCAGCAATTCACTCCATCTCCGTGTGCTTCAATCCCCTGCTACCAAGGGGGTGATATTTACCTGGCTTCTTAAGGTAGCTTGTGATTTATAGATGAAAGTTGCTGAAACTACATTTTAGGTTCAGTTAGACTTGCTCTGAAAGCAGCTCCTCTATCATGCAGCAAGAGTTGTGGTTTTGTGTCGCACAAAAGCCCGTTCTGTTTACAGGCTATAAAACAGAAAGGGAGGGAAGCTCCCAATTTAGTGGTGTGTTTGCGGGGGAGCGTTACTACTGGGGTGTCGAAATTCCCTGACTGCATCAGCCGTGCACAAAATTCCTCATACGGCCACGCAGCCCACACCACGTACGGCAGGGCCGAGGAGCCCGGGGGAGCTCTTGGGTGGGAATGGGAGAGCACCCCTGGGCTGGTTGGGGAGGAGGGCACAGGGGGGTCCTGCTTTTCCACTGGAAGATGGATTCGACTGGAAACAAAACTCAGCATCTTTAAAGGGTGTTTATAGTGTCAGTTGGGTTTGCTCCCTATTTAATTCCAGGACCCTTGTTCTCCCAGCCATCATGCTGAACGTGTTATCTTGCTTCAAGGCATTCATCTGGAATGAGCCAACTAGTTTTGTTGGCTAAGGGAACCGGGTGTAGAAGAAAGAATAGGTTGTCCCAGCCAGACCGTGCTGGCTGTGCTTTGGGTAATGAGTATGTCATGTAGGTGGGTAAGGCACGTGCCATCAGATGTGTGTATCCAGCTTGCTAATGTCTGGATCCCTCTGGCATATCGTTAATGCTTGCGGTGACTAAATTAGCAGGGTCCTTGTCCTGTGCTTGCTCTCTCTAGTCAGTGGAGAAGGGTGGGCATTGCCAGAAGGTGAAACAGATGGAAAATGGGCTCAGCTGCTCATTCCCGTGTCACGCGAACCTCATGTTAACTGCTGGATGCTTCTGACTGCCTACCTGCTTGTGACCCAGCTGCTCGCAATACGGAGTAAAAGCTGATGACTTTTATTCTGCACAGCTCGGTACCTATCAAGCTTCTAATCCGTTTCCTGCTTTTGCCTGTATTGCAGAAGGAAGGGAAGAGAGGAAATATTGTAGCTGAGGATGCTTTGTGCGTGCTCCCAGCAGCTGCCTTGTGGATCAACTTTATCTCCCAGAAAGGTGTCTGTGACGCTGGTCGTTCTAGGTCTAGGGAGCAAGGGGTTGCTTCTCGTCCCTGTCTGCATTGTTTGGTAAAGCGATGATCGAGCAGGCCGGTGAGGAAGCACTGTGAAGGGTGTGTGGTTCTGGTGCACTGGTGAGCTTGCACCTCCTCTTCCCCCTCTCCCTAAGATTGGGAGAGCTGAGGAGTCTTTGGGGGCTGGGAATGAAATTTCCCCACAGCAAGGACAAAAGAAATATAAGAGAAAACTTACAGGGTGGTTGGGAGAAATGTTTTCCCCTCAGATTTTTGGAGCTTCTCCTGAAGGGATACTGAGATTGTGTGTATTTTTCTCTAATGGTTTTTATTGTGTATTCTAATACGAAACTGCAATTTATCTGCTTACTGAAGTGGTCTTCTACTGCCAGAGTCACTGTGTGTGATAGAAACCCCAGAAAATCCCCTGAGCCGCAATGTGGGAATCCAATTCTTTTCAGCTGATGAGTCTGTAAACACATTTCCTTGGATTTGCAAGAACCATAGCAAGAGTCTCAATCATCTGAATAAAGCAAAAGCATATCTGATGGTGAATATTCCTGCTTTGCATATTCAAAACTTGCAGCCTTATTCTTAGGCAACATCTTTTTCAAAGGAATGGACCATAAAGAGGCAAAGAAGCGTTGCCCAGGGGATTTAGGCAAAGATCTCCCAAAATTATTAATGCTGTGGGGAGTATTCTCTCTATCAAATTAAAGTCACTGAAGTTAGATACCTAAATTGGGAACCAGACTCCTGCTGTAGACAAGAGAGCCTCCACAGGACAACTCGTACGCCCAGTTCAAGTGCTCTGTCTCTGTCCAGTGACTCCAGGGAACATAAAAATTTGGCCTAAAGACACTATGAGTTTGGGGGAATATCCTGCCACGTGAACATGCGTGTCCTCCCGTACAATGCCAGGTTGTTCTGGTGACCTCAGCGGTAACCATGCTGCTCGTTTTAGCTTTAACTGAGCTCCCAAATTCTAATACTTCCGACTTCACTGTAAAAGAGTGTGTTTAATTTGGCCTAGTGGCTTCAGTAGGAATAGAGAGCTATAAATATCGAGGTAATCTGACCCACAGTTTGCTATATTGAGTGAGAAATCCTGTAATACCAGATAACTGATACTTTTTTTTTTTTGGGGGGGGGGGGGGGGGTACCTAAAAACCAATTAGCAGCAGTTGATTCTAAAAATGAATCCTGTTTTGGAGAAATGGTATTCTTTCTTTTACAAGCTAATTCTACTGGCTCTTGTGCATAAGTTTCTTCAAAAGCTGGACTGTATTAGAAGTCAAAGTTCCCATGTGACTGGCTGAAAAATGTGGATTGTTAACATCCCCAAAGGGCATGAAGAAGGGAAGTACAGAAATCTGTTTTCCAAACTGTTAAATATTTTCGTGGTCAAAACAAATCATCTCCCAGCTCTCATCTTCATTTTAAGAACTTTTTCTTTCTTTTTTTTTTAATCAACTTTTAATTTATCTGCATATTGAAATCATTGTTTACCAAAAACCAAAATATCTTTTCAGTGGTGGTGGTAAGTTTTGATAAGAGTTATTTTTGCTCTAGGAAGGCAATGCGATGTTGGAGCAATGAACAGCGTGAGGAAGTCTTGCTGCTGCTGTGATAACTCCCTTTCAGATGAAACCTGTCTTATATCTCAGTTTGGCACTAAAATGATGACTTCAAGAACTGTTGGTATCTTTAACTAGTTTGTACACTGAAGGACTGGGGAAATGTGTAAAAAATTGTACCTATGCAAATAAGCAGATGATAAGCAGCCAGACTGGTGCAGCACCGATCCTCTGGCATTTTCACTGCTTCTCACTTCCACCAGATCTGCCTGTGCCACTTTTCTGGAATCCGCTTGATCGGAGCATCTTACAAAGCCTTAACTGGAAGATAGTAGCATTTCTGATCTCATTTTCCAGTATTTCAGCTGTGCCATAATCTATTTACCACACAATTTGTGTCACTTTGATAAGCGGCTGCTTCAAGACTGCATTTATTAAAATCAAGAGCAGGGAGAGCTTTCAAGTCTCTCAAGTGTTGTAATAAATGTTTGAAATTAGTCATTACAGTGTTTGCCATGGTTCATATCATAGACTCTATCTAAATGACAAATGATCACAGCCTGGACATGCACTTTTTTTTTTTTTACTTTTTTTTTTTTTTTTTGGTGTTCGCAGCGGGATGGGGATGACGTTGCAGTAGCCCGACCTGGAGGAGCAGGAGCTGCACTGGGGTTAGAAAGGGAGGAGTGGAGAAGAGGGGAGGTTTCAGTGGAAACTTTACCAGAGGCTGTGCGCAGTGACTCTGAGCAAAGAAATGCTGCCTCAGCTCTTTCCTGGCTAAATATGAAATAAATCTGCGAAACAGCAAAGCACCCAAAGAAGCCGCCATTTACTTTGTGTAATGTGGAGCAATTGATTGTTGCTGTGGCTGGATTTTGCAGAAGTGTGGCTCCTCTCCATCAAACAGCTCCACTATGGGAAATTCACCTTGTTATCCTGTTGCAGATGGCTTCTTAATGTGCTTGCCTGCCCATGGGTTCATGCCTACGTGGCTATTAGGAAAAAAAGAAAAAACTTGCTAAATATAGTTATACATATAAGTATGTGGTTGTGTGTGTATATATATTCACACATATACACACACAGACATATTAAACACATACACCATAGAAAAGAGACAATTATTAAGACAAATATTCTGTCTCAATTCATTTTGTTCTTCATTTTCCCATCAGGAACGTAATAGCTAAATTTATAGTGTTGAGTCTGGGCTATAAATTCTATTATTTTCAGTGACTATATCAATTACATCCCTTGAAAAGGGACCCTAAGGCAAGGGGAGAAAATTGAAGACAAAATTTTCAGAAAAGAGGATGCAGGAGGTGGAGGAACGAGCATCCCCTCCTCTGTTTTTCTTTCTCATTACCAATAACCAGCATTTTATCCCCACATAAGAGTCTGCTTAGTTTCTTGGTTATCCAGCTGGCATCCCAACCCAGTACACAGCACAACTAAGATCACAAGTCTGTCTCTATGGAAATAATTGTAGTGCTACAAACACAGGTGCTGACTCAAAAGGGGAGCAGGAAATGGTCTCGTTTGAATATAAATGGTATTTATTTTTTAAAATTTGAATTATTGGAAAGAAAAACAATGCATCCATTTGAAAAGAAATTGACTGAACAAACTATTCATCTCCTGTCCTTGAGCTGAAGATGATTTATTTCTTTTTTATTTTTTTTAAAGAGCCTTTTACACTGGGCCAAACTTGAAAAGAGAGAGCGTAATATCAGAGAGCAGCGTACTGAGATAAGTTCTTTCTCTGGTAATTCCTACATTTATGGGGTTTTCTATTTCTCCCTCTCTCGTAGTGCAAATGACTGAATAACATTGGCCCCAAGAGGCTGTATGCTCTTAGCATGTATGGATGCGGCTGTCGAGGACACGTTGCCTACTGCAGAACGAGGGGGCTTCCTCATTGCCTCGCTTCTCGTGCTGCGGCGTTAGGCCATGAAAGGCGGAGAGGATGTTAAAGGGATACTAAAGGAGAAGCATGTCTGTCTATTGACAAGGACAGGAAAGGAAGAGGATTCAATGCCAGGCTTTTAAAGGAGCTGGAGGGTGATGTGTATCCAAAACAGTTTCAAAACTTTGTCCCAGACACGTGCCAAACTCAACTCTCTTAATGCTCCCCCCCCCAAAAAAAAAAAAATCCTGCTAATATTTCATGGCATGGGCTGCAGGACTTCCCAATAACAGCGCAGGAAAGCAGCTGAGAAAGTCTGTTTGCATAATTATTTTAGATCTGTTCAGCACTGGAACTGGATTTATAGAAGTTCATGCCCATTTGATTGTATGCCAGCATTGTATGTTAGCTTGAATAGCTTTTTCCTCACCCAAATGTTTGTGCTCTTGATATATTTATAAGCAGCAGTCATTTCTTATTCTCTTGGCCTTCACTTTGATAGGCTACGTACTCCAAACTGTTTTAATCTTCTCCTGTAAGATAGCCTTTGCGCTTCCCCAGGCACCTTCGTCACCTGTCCTCTTCCAGTTTAAGGCTGATGTGACGTTCTTGAACACAAGTGACCAGAGTTGCAGGGATGTTCCCCACGTACAGGGTGCCACATGTCCTCATCTCTATTGGAAATGCCTTGCCTGATGCTCCCGCTTATCCCGTGCCATTTCCAGTTTTCTGCTCTCCTGGCACGGCCTCCACCTTGGGGTCACCACTGTGTCCTTGGTGCATGTTTGCTTGTGCTATGGTCAGTTCCCAAAAAGAGTTAAGTAAGACGCATTTTGCAGGATCTCTGTCAAGAATTTCCTTCCTCTCAATGCTGTGCCCTTCAGCGTCCCACCCTTGCTAGCATCTGTTGAGACTTTCACCCACATGATAACTTTCTGCTCAATCCTGTCTTCTCAAGCTTAGCTAATGACAAATGCTGTATGGAAATCTGGATGAAACCTGCTGCATCTCATTTGTCTAGAAAATCTTTCAATGAAAGATAGCACGTTGTGCTTTGTAAAAAGAAATTGGCTGTGGAGGGGGGGTGTTGTCCTTGTGATAAATATTGCACTTAATGAAGAATGCTGATGGACATCACTGTGTACTGGATTCCTTTGTTTCCCCAGTGTTGCCAGATGGATGATGATATTCAATTTTCCTCCATATTTTCAGCCTGCCTCCTATTTCGTGGGAATTGTCCACCCTGCCATTCAGCCTTTGGCTTCTGAACAGATGCTGCCAGTCTGTGCCAAGGGCAATGTCAACCCCCCGCCCCTATTCCTACTTTGAGAGAGTTCATCTTTTCTTTTTTTTTTTTTAATATATTAGTTTATAATTAAAGGATATTGTATTGGAAGCATTAAGTATGACCTGCCTTACCTCCATAAATACATTTTTTCTTACTTGCTTGGAAGGCTTTAAAAACATCCTCTTGGAAATTCATGCAGATGATATTTAGACATGCAGATATGCACTCCTGTTTTGCATGAATGTTTGACCTTGGGCAGAGCTGTTCAATGCAGGATGGATGTGTTGTGGCTGCATTTAATCATCTGAAGCAGAGATGAAGCCTTGAAAAACCACATAGACCCAATTCCCAATTCCCAGCCTCTGGATGGTAATGAACTTCTGAGAAATAGCTAATCAATAAATTGAACAAAAGACTCAGGCAGCTAAACCACTTTGTCAGGGCCTTAATTACAATTGCAGAAATAAATCGGGAGGGGGGTGATGGTTGGGAGCTTTTGCCAGACAAAACTAACCCTTTATTCTCTTGAACTAACCCTTTGCAAACAGAGCAGTGTGCTTGCTGGAACGCTGTGGTCTCTTTGTACGTGTTAAGGGGGTTTTCTGGATAGGCGAAGGACCCTAAACAGGCTGCTGCCTCGTGCCCGGCAGACCTCCCCTGGGAGACAATTTGGGACATCCATGACCTCTGGAGCTACCGGAAGAGCTGGGCGTGACAGTGCACTTAACAGGAGGGAGGCAGAACAGGGAGGAAGGTTTGGGATCTTTCCACAGGGATGGTCCAGAGCAGGAGGTTGTTGGCTGCCTCCTAGGGTGAGCAGGGCTATATTTCTTGGGAAGAAAGTTGAAGATTTAGGACCAGAGGCAGCCAGTAGGAGTCAGGATATCTGAAGCTGGATATGAGAGGTGGGAGCCAAGGCAGTAGCTTGTCTTCCCCTCTTATCCCTCAGGCAAATTTCCCAGTGGTCTCAACCCCTTGTTGGTAGCGGGAGGTGATGGAGCCAGGGAAGGCAGCTTGGAAAGCTCATTCAGCTGAATCCTTGGAGGCTTGTTCTTGGTGCAATTATAACAGCGGGCATTTCACGTGCACGTCTCCTGGCAAAGTGTGCTGGAAAACAAAGGGACATATCCTTGGGGATTGTCTGGTAGATGTGTTTTTTGCCTTACGGAGTATTATAAAATAACATGTCCAGGTTAATGCAAGCGTGCTGAGTCTGGATCACATGCAGAAGGGTGGATGTGCGTGACAGAGGCTAGAATGGCACACTGTGGCAAGATAAAACAAAGACCCTGGGGAGGTCTTTGGCTTCTTCAGGGATACTTGTGTTCTAGGCAGCATGCTGCCAAATCATTTGCCCTTTGGAGATCCAGGCAAGTGGCAGTGGTTTAAAAGACTAAGTACTAGGGTGTGTAAAGTAGTTACAACTGGACAGAACAGAACCATTTCATGTAATTTTTAAGGGCGTCTGGAGAAAGTCATTCTGCATCCAGACCAAAGGTACAAAGTAGCTGCAGAAACCCTTTGCAAGGTCTCCAAATCTCACTGGTGAACAGCCCCTCTGGAAGCAGCCGTGTTAACCTGCTGGGATTTGGGTGAATTGGCATCAGGCTCAGATGATGCAACTGGACCCCAGATCCCCATTTCTCAGTGGCAGGCACCAAAGGTGAGATCTGCAGCTTAATAGCATGCCTGGAAACCCAGAGCCAAGGCAAGGCCTGCACTTGGCACTCTCAGGATCCTTAGGAGCCCAAGCACAGCCTCCCACGGGGTGTCTGGCAAGAAACACAGCACTGAGGTGTTGGTTCTGCTCGTGCGAGGCCACCATGACCCAGGCCAGTACGAATCTGTGAGCACCTAATTTTGCCAAGCCAAGAATGGCAGTAGGAAAGACTGTAGCTATTGTATATACAGGATATAGATACCCACCAAAGTAGGGTAAGGGCAGTGTCTTTTGCTGTCAGTATTGAGCTGGCTTGTGCTTGTCTGTAACAGCGAGAAAACTGGTTAAGTATGAATACTCTTAAATTTGTAAAAGATCTATAAGGCTGGAGGGAAAAGTGAATTAATGATAATCTCAGAACCCTCCCCACAAACCTTAATTTCAGAGGCTGCGAAAGAGCAGTCCCCAGGTCTAATAAACCCCACAGCAGCAGGGGGAAATTCATATCATTAAACTCCAGCACGTTTTAGTGCTTTGCTGGATCAGGGCCTCACTGAAGTGGCAGTGAGCACCTCTGCTTTCAGGCCAGCCTGGCTCCCATCCTCTTGCCTATCTCAAAAAGCCGGGGAATTGCTCTGTAACGAGGCAGCAGCCATTGCTGGTGACATGAAACTGCTGGGAATAAGACAGCTTTCTCCGTGAGCTGCTCTGCCTTTGTGTCCAGATTCGTCAGGAAGCAGCAGATAAATCTCCATCTCAGCGCCGCGGCAATGTTCACAGAGCAGTCCCTGGGACATGAGTAAGTTGCTGCTGTCGGCACTGTGTTTACTACACAGATAAAATATTTACAGCTCCATCTTTGGTTGGAGATGTGACTCTTCCAGGCCTTGTGAAGGTCACTGGAAAGTCAGTTAAAATTTATTGATGGTTTATAGCACTTTTGTGCCAGAAAGCAAGGTTACAGTATAATATACCTGTACATGGCAGGCACAAAGGACTAGAGGAAGACAGGAGAGGGAAAGAAGAACGGATTGGTGTACATTGTTGGCTTGGTGCCCCAAACCTATGTGTTATTTTTAATTAAATGATAAGCTCCAAATAGCAGAGCATGTGCAGGGCTCCTAACAGGCTCCATCCCCAGCTCTCGCTAGTTGAGCGAGTGAAATGTTTGCTGTGCTAACACATATTCCTTGAGAGGGAGCTGGGGTTTTGTTTTGTTTTTCTGACTGTGGGCGCACTGACGTTTGTGTAGTGAAGTCATATTCTGCCACAAAAAGAGCAGATGCTCCATGCCTGCTTCTCATTTCTCATTCATTGTGATTTTTTTTTAAATGACCTAGAATTAAGATGGCATTGTACCAAGCGCATTAGGAATACTGGGAGTCCTCTGGACTTCTAGGGTCCTTTTACAGCAGGGCGTTTTACAGCCTGAGAACTAGGGCCGAGGAGCTGAGAGCGTCTTGAGGTTTCTGGAGTCTCTGCACCCTGTTGTGGGCTAAGCTCAGCCCCCTTTGGAAATGCCCTCTCCGCCTTCAGGGATCACCCTTCCCTCCCGGCTGGTCCTGCAAGCCAGGAGGAGCATTCTGCTCCTTTAGTCTTCTCTGGTTTTCGGAGGTTATCAGCACAGCCAACCTTTTTTTTTTTTTTTGCTCCCCTATTCACTGCTTCAAACCTCATTCTTAAGTGCTTGGGCAGGACGAGGAGCCAGCCATGTCGCAGCCTTTCCATTGCCTTGATACCAGAGGCAAGCAATGTCACGTGGCCAATTCCACCCCCACAGTGGTGTTAGGAGATACAGCAGTATCGGTAGCTCAGCTGGGATCAGCACATTGTGCACAGGCCACTTCTGCGGTTTGCCCATGCCCC
This sequence comes from Apteryx mantelli, assembly GCF_036417845.1. Lineage (NCBI taxonomy): Eukaryota > Metazoa > Chordata > Aves > Apterygiformes > Apterygidae > Apteryx > Apteryx mantelli. The sequence goes on from NC_089996.1 coordinate 8,070,085, forward strand.
GTACCTCGCTGATACAGAGGTGCTGCTGTGAGAAGATAGGAGCAGACGGATGGATGTTTGTGACTCCCTGTATATGGACCTGCACGTGTGAAGGGCACCGAGCAACTATCCAAGTTATCAGGCTGGCTTTTGGAACCCTCCTTGAGAATATGTTTTCCAAGACCTCGTGAAAACGATTTGGCAGCACACAGAAGTTACACCACCAGTTTCGGATGTCACACGCCAGCCCACAGAAAATGGGTTTAGTGCATCTATCTGCAGCGATGAAGTAGGATTAGCTTTGCATTCATTACGTTTCCATCAGGAGTCTTCAGTTCACCAGGCAAGACCATAGATGGACAGGGTGAAATGCTCCATATGCTTTCTCTTTCAAACAAACCGAGAGGGATCAGTGACGTCAACTGTTGTCAAAAGCTATACATGGCAGAGGATGCGCAGTTCCAAATCTCTGCAAAAACAGAGCCGGTCCCTGCTTTGTTTTGTTGCAAAATGGTTTGCATTTCAATGAACCATGATAAAAACTTGATATTTGGGGCTCTTGGTACCTTTTCTCATCAGGTGATTTGAAATGTCAGCCAAGAGCAGAGAATACCTTGAACCGCTGGAGCAAACTCAGAGGTGGCTCCGGAGAAGAGAGCAGGCACTGGTCCTGGTTGGGCGAGCTGGTGGGTCAGGGCGGTGCAGCTAACCGGAGCGACGCGCACGGGGACTGCCCTTTTGGGGAGCAAAACGCGCTGTGCTCTAAGGCAAAGCCTCTGAACGCTCTAGTAATTCGGTTGCGTGGTGGTGTCTCTGGACTGTGCCGCGGCCTTCCTCCTTTGAGGACTGTGAAGTGTTTATTTTTGAGCCACAGCTTTTCATTTAACAAGGGAGGCTGGGAGTCAGATAAATGAGAAATACAGGAAGAAGCTGAGAATTAACTGCTGCCTGTTTCTCTCAGCTCCTGGTCCTGTTTAAAGCCTGATAATAGAAAGACTTCTCTGTGATCCTATTATTAAGAAAGTTTGAGTCTGAGCATGTCATAAGACCCAACCAGCTTGGCAGTTAATAACACCCACATGTACAGTAATGCGCTGTAGGAAAGTTAAGACTGGCCACGAGTTCCCACGGGGACACGTGCATCTTGCTGCAAATCCCCTCTGTCTTTTCTGCCCTCACCCTAAAAAATGATCTGTTTGAAACTGAAGGCGTCTGTCTGATCTGCTAGCAGGGAAAGGGAATCTTGCGAACATTTGACAAAGAACGCAGAGTTGAAATTAAATATCGTAATGATATAAAACAGTAAGCAGATCTGCTTGACAGCCTTGACAGCTATTTGTTATAGAAAACAGCGTTTATGATGTCAGTCCTATAAGGGAATGTGTTTGAATTAAAATAATTACAGCAGATAGTACAACAAAGACTCCCTGTAGTCAATCATCTTTCACAAATACACCGTGTAAAATCTTCCCCATGACTGAAGGAAACACAGGGACGAGACACTGGCAAATAAATACCAATGGGAAGCTGCACCGCAAAGTCAAGCGGCCACATCCACAGTCAGGAAATTTCCTTCTCTTTTTGCTCCTAAGTGAGACAAATGGGGATTTCATTTTTAGTTTCTTAATATTTCAGCTTTCCTGTAATTCCAGACCGGGGTTTGGAAATCTTTCAGAAGGGATGTGGAGAGGCACCTCCAGGTGACAGCTTGTGTTACATTGGGTTATTTCTTGTGGTGTTGCTCTCCCCACGTCCACTGCCATTGCCTAGTTCCCTATTTCAAAGAGAGCAGAGTGGCGAACTCTCCACTAAAAATTATGCCTGCAATATATCTTCTCCTTAGTATTAGCACCCTACACGACTTGCATGTTGTGGGCAGGTCTGGTGAGTGAGCTGTCATTAAGGTTGCCTGACAGTTCCCCTATTTTCGGCATAAAACCTTGGGCTGCGGTCATACAGGCTCTATTTCAGCTCCTGTCGGATGTGTGGGTTTGTTTTAGTCTCAGGCAAAATGGTCCAGCTACCTCTCAGGAGACTTGGGGAAAAATTCTTTGCTTCAGCCATTAAAAAAAAAAAAAAGAGAAAAAAAGAACAGCAAACTGTGGTGACTGATTTCTCTGAAAACCCCCTTGTCTGTCCATGCCACACAGCAGAGCCCTGCGACTCGCCAAGGGAGGGGTGACTCTGCCCTTAGGGATGCACCTATCGTCTCCCTTTAGAAATCCACTTATAATCGCACTTTTTTTTTGGCTTAAAAACCCTGCAGTTTGCAAACTTAGTGGAGACGTTATCGTTGAACAGCTGAAATCAGCCAAGATATTGTCCTTGCTAAGCTTGCCTGAGCTTTGTAAGTTGGTATTTTTAACGTAGTTTTGGGGGTGCTGGGAGTATTTATGAGTGTCTATTTAATCCTGAGAGTAATGCAGCAGTAGCTCTTCCATTGATAAGCTGAGTCCAGCTTTCTATTTGAAGTACTGCATTTTCACCCTTCCAACTTTTGATTGCATGCGAATTGCTTTAGAAGTTGTATAAAATGAGTCAGCACAGGCATTTTTCCCTGGGAATTTCAAATGTTTGGTAGGTTTGCAATGACGGTATGTTTCTCAGCACTTCAGACCTCTTGCATAAAAGCAACAACCAGCATTTTGCTTTCATTTGTTCTTTTGCTGGGTCTTGGTCAGCCCTTCCCACCAGGCTATTTGTTGCAAATACGAGCAAATCTCGGCTGCCCAGCTGGTGTTTTCACAGGTGTGTTACGCGAGCGTGCGGAGTCGCAGAGAAAAAACCAGCAGAGGCCAGATGAAAGGAGCAGAGATAACATTTCCTTGTTTTCCTTTTACATTCCAAGCTGTTTCCATTCTTCCCAAGAAATTCTCGTGCCTCCGCCTGTATCATGCCAAATACCCTCTTTATAGCTTAATCCTGCTATGGAGGTTTGACAAACACAAGGAGACCCAAAAATGAAATCAATAGCCCTGTTTTCTCAAACTGCTCTAAGGCAAAATAAGAGTGCTTCAAAGAGTGGCCTGGCGAGCTTCTGGGGCTTCTGAATCCCTTCATAGTCCCAGTGAAAATGTGTCATATCCTGCCTTTTATACCCCAGCAGCAGCTGGCATGTCAAGATCAAAAACAAACCCTATTCTGTTCTCCTGGGTTATGATTCGTGACCTGACACTACGCACCCGACAGCAAAAACACAGTGGCGCAGATTAGCTGTCTCTGCGTTAGACCCCGAAGGCGCCGAACCGGCCTGCCGGAGAGCTTTATTGCAATTCTGAATTTGCTGAGCTTTGAGCAAGTTTAGATGAGTAACTCTCGGGTTCCCCAGTCTTGTGCAATTTGGTGTCGCCTTAGCTCGGTATTGCGCTGGGCTGCGCTGGACCCCCTGGTATAGGTGAAGTCCTTGGGCATTCGTGGCTTGAGCGCATTCGGTTGGTGTCCGAGGGAGAGTCCGTCTCTCTGTCTGCGAGGGGTGTTTTGTGCTTGGCTGTGACGGCTGGTTGGACTCTTGCGCCTAAGCAGCTCTGGACAGATGCAGAGAAGAATATTCTTGGCCTCAGACTACCAGAGCAAGCCTGGAAAAATGACTGTGGAGGCCACTGAAGCAATCTATACGTGCCCGTGCCTGGGAAGTGCTGGTCCCAGCAAGGCAGAGCGGCCCCTCGTGCGCCCCTCCGCAGCCAGCAGCTTAAGAAATTCCTGTGCTGGAGGTTGCATCAGGAACGTCCAAGCCGCCAATGAATTCAAACAATATGAATTTGCCCATTTATATTATACTTGTGGCCTCCACGGCCTCTTGTGGCAGCAAGTTCCCAAACTTATTATGTGCACAAGGCTGAGATGTTTCTTTAATCGAAACGAGGGAGCCTGTCCCTATTTCAGCCTAGGATTTGTATGTGTGACACCTGCAATAAGTGAGTTTTATTTAATCCCCTGGAAGCTGTGAAGGCAGGAAATCTGCATACCATCTCGACTATGCAATAACCAGCAAACAGCTTAGTAACCGAGAAAGCTATTCCGCCTGCCTTTACGTTTCTTGGCTCCGAGTAGTTTCAGCGAAACCCTTGATGCTATTTGAACACTGGGTGGGTTGAGATTTTTTTTTTTTTCTTGGTGCGTAGTTTAATTACAGTGAGGCTGTGCACTGACTCTCCATTAATAATACAGTGAATTTCAGCAGCAGATTAAATTTCTCTAAAGTAGTAAATTGCAGGGGAAAGTGGAGGAAAGTCATGGTCGAGGAAAATAAGTACATTATAGGTCCTTTATTAGATAGAAGCCCATGGCATCAGGCAGACGGGTTCTTACAAACACACACATATGAGAAAAACAGGGACTGCATCAATCAGCTTATCAAAATCACTTAAAAGAAATGGGCTTCTGCTGAATGTGTGGAGTGCAATAAAACATCGGTGTAACACTGGACGTATATTAACTGGCACAGAAAGATTATGACATGTCCATTACTGAGCTTGCTTCTCCTGCTGGCTGCAGAGAGGTCCAAATTCCTGCATAATGTGTTCCCTAACCTCCTTTCCTCCCCCCCCCCAACTTTATTTTATTACCCTTGTTATAAGCAGGCACACTATAAAATGACATTAGAGGCAGAACAGCCACATGAGAGATGCTGAGTCTGCCTTGAACATCAAATGTACTTCATAAGGGGTATGTAAATAGTCTGCTAATCTAGTACCATCTGAGAACACAAAAGAAATGAAGAGCGGTGAAAGCCCTGTGCAAGCAGCTCTTATCTCCTGCTGGTCCCCTTCCCACAGTGCCTTCCCCCTCCGGCCTCGCCGTGCCTTGGAGTGGTGAGTCTGTCTGCGTCTGTGGGTCTCTCTTTTGCGTTAGCCCTGCTCTGGCTAACAGTTAACACCTAAACATGTACTAACTAAGGTAGTGGCAGCCTCTAGCCCAGGCAGGGGAAGGTTCATCTGCAAGTCATGGTCTCTCTAGGCATTAAAGCATAGGCTAATGTGAAATGCTTTGCGGGCGCAGCCAGAGGGCCAAGTGGCATGGTGGGATGAAGGCTGGCAGGTGCAAGGGATTGCGGTGACCCTGGGGGAAGAGGGGGACTGCTGGGCGCAGGGTGCACCTTTCCCTGCTTGCGACGGCCATAGCGTTTGGTGATCCACCAAGACAGACGTTTTAAAAATTTACTTTTGGTATCTTCTGCCCTCTCAGTTCCCACTGAAAGCCCCAGCATGCCACAGGTTATTTGTCCCTTCCCAGTTCGGTTTCCCCTTCTGCGGCTCCTGCCGTTCCTGGTTTAGGTGTATGGTGGACAGGAACGTGCCAGCCCGAGGAGCCATGGGGTGGAGGAGCAGCTCAAGCTTTTAGCTCTGTTTCTCCATCCCAGTTTTACCTAGGGGTACCAGCACTTCAGCTCTGAATAATACAAACCTTAAAACTCCACTTTAGCCATTTATGCATGTACTGAAATGGAGAACAGTTTGCCCAACTGTAGCAAAATGGGTTGTGCGCGTAGGACTATAGGGACAAACAGCTCCAAGAGGACTTTGAACAGGCAGATGCGCATATGTGCATGACAGATATATGAGGTGCCAGAAGACCATTTTTAAAGTCACTTTTTGGTCCTAACAACTGCACTTAAAAGCAAATGAGAGATGAAGGAATTTTTCAACCCAAACCATAAGAGACCCTGGGGGGGACACAGGATTATGGACACTTATAACTAATGCAAAATAAACAAGGCAAAATTATATGTAATTACTCCTAAAGTCATTTGCTTGTTTCAGTAATTGACCTGTGCATTCTTTAATCTTTAATGCTCCTTTAAAATTCAGCCTCAGGGACTCATAACATTTATTGACGTTTGTCATGGTTAAGGCTCTGGAGGACCTGGGCTTTATTAGAAGTCTTCAAAGAAATATCAATTTAGGGATAAGCAGCATTAATATTTTGTACACAACATCATCTGCTTAGAATGCTTGGCTAGATTTCTTTACATGTTATAAAAAGAAAGTGAGGGCAAAAAAGGGCAGTTCTGGGAGGGGCCCTGTAGGATAATGACTGCTGCTGCAGTTTCAATAAATTTTCCTAATAAAAATGTGAGGTTATGTTTAAAGCAAAAATAAAAAGGCTGATACAAGAGACAGTGATGTGTCTGTCCACGGTGGTGAGATGGTTTTGCCTTAGACCAAGTGGAGAGGACGTTGGCAATGCACTTGGAGTAAGTTGTTTCTCTGCTACAGACCCGTTACGTGCCCGTGTTGACTCACGTCACCAACCTGTGCTCACATTTCCCAGTCTCCACAATCTCTGTCCTCCTGTCTGTAAAAAGGAGTTGAAGTTAATTAACCAACTTCAAATGTTTTGAAACCACCAGGTTGGATGTGCTGCTCATGTTTAAGGGACCATCAGAGTTTTTGAGAATTTTTTCATTGTTTCCCGCTAGTGCCACATAGTTTCCCACTAGAAGTCTTGTTATCAGAGAATTTTGTGCACAAAACCCGACAAACTGAAAAGCAGACAGTTCTGGCAGAGACCTGTTCATTTTGCCCCCCATAAACTAGCAAGGTATATATGGTGGGAGATTCCTGCAATTCCTTGAGGTGGGGGAAGCTGGGAGGATCTTGCAAATGATCCGGCAGTTGCTCTGGCATTGGGTACCTGCATGGATTAACTGCGTAGCTGCATCTCGTTGTACGGTACGTTCTCCTGAGAGACTGCGTAGTGCTGTTGTGCTGGAAAGTTTCGTGGTGAGAGGAATCTCCTGTTTTGTCCTGACAGCTGAGAGATTTGGGGTCACTGGAACGGCAAGAGGAGCGAGTTTCATAGCTGTGAGCCAGCTACGAAGGCCTGATGGTTTCTGCTTTGTTAGTTAACGCCAGCTCCCGTACGAAGGCAGCCAGTCGGCGTGCATGCGGACGCGGTACTTGGCTGAGGCTTCGCGATGCATTGGTATTTCCTATCTGCCCGTGAGTATGGCTGAAGCTGCCCAGATGGGTCCTGTAAAACCTATCCTTTGTGAGCCTCAGGGTTTGAACCGAGCACCCTGTTGCTGCTGCAGGATGGGATGTCACTGCAGAGTGGAGCTAGCTGAGGAAACGCCAAAGGAGAGGTGGAGCCCGGCAGATATACACATTAAGAGATGTTGTGTAAGGCCTATCCATTACTGCAGTAGCAAATATAACTAGCTGGAAGGTCCATATCCAGGAGGAGATTCTTCAGAGTAGCTCTGTCCTTTTTGCTTTCTTGGCCCTTGGGGTTCTGCTCAGAAAGGATGTTGCAACATCTGCCGCCTTGCAACCGTTTCTTCCTCTTCCTTTTCATCCAGTGTAAGCAATCCAGTTCAGAGATGACTGCTCCTTCAGCAGTTCACTAGTTATTAGCAACAGTTGACATCTGTACGCCTTTGGATGGACAAGGGAGGTGTGAGATGCTTTTCAAGAGGTCGCTCAGACTTTTCCCATGGGGATAACATGCTCCCTTCTGCCTAGGGTTCCCATGGAGGCTCCAGGTAGAGAGCTGCGTTCTTGCTGTGTCCCAGGCCCTATTCAAACAACGACTGCAGGGGAACTCAAGTGTTCCACCTTTCTAAGGCTCCCACTCTAGGCAAAGACTCTTATTAGAAAGAGGACTGTTCATCTCTGGCCCTCAGCTTCTTGCAATATTGGGTTAAGCTCTTGTCCAGCTTCTGCACAAAGGAGTATTTTTCCTTTTCCTTTCTAGGGTGAGTCAGGCCACTCTGTATTTTGAGCTTCTTGTTGATTTGCCCTCTCCTCTTCCTCTTCCTCTGGGTTCATTCAATATTAAATTAGTGAAATCACCACGGGGTCAACTGGAAAACACTCTTACACTGAAAACAGGGCTCAACAAAGGGCATTTTTCAGGAATTTGTCCTGCTTTATTTCAGTGTAAAAGAAACCAAGTATTTTTGTTAGAGGAATGACAGAAATGAGTGCTTTAATGACTGGTATAGCTATGGAGCTGTTAGAGTAATGGATTTGTGTTTAAATACTAGGGCCAGATTGGAAACCCTTGTGACTGAATAGTCATTTTCAGAAATATTCAGATTGCTGCCAGCAAGTTTCTTCGTGGGTGTAAGGTTTGTACGTGTAAGCAGTGTTCTTAGGAAGCTTAAATGTGGCCTTTTTATAGTCATCCATGCCTTTCCACCTGATGTGACAGCCGAGAACCTGCTTTCAGCTGATGTTTTTGAACCGAGACATTCTTTTTGTCTTTAATGGGACAGAGGTTTTCCTTGCGAGTGGCTCAGCAATGCCGTTGTTGCGCTACAGCAAGGTTTCCAGCAGAGTGGCAGAGTTGAGCTGCCTCTCGCATTAAGCACCAGAGATTTCATTAAATGGCAGAGGAGGGAGCTTGTGTAGAGGGGAGGTTCACCCCAGAGACATTACAGATTGTCTCATGCTATTTAAGTGGGCTAAAATTAGAGGGAAAGAATCTGCAGCTAATTGGACTTGTGCATTAATCATAGTCTGCTGCTGGAGTACTTCACCCATTAGAATGTGTTAATTTGGTAATTACAAGGTGGGGGGGGAGGTCTCTCTTTGTAATCCGGAGCCCTTCTTCATGCTTATTGCAAATATCAGAAGCAGGTACAGCGAGAGGTTCCAGGCAGGATTGCTGCGGGGGGGAGCGAGCTGCCTATTACCACCTCCTACCACACATGAACACCCGGTCTCCCCAGCTCCAGACACCTATAATTAAACTAGGTTAGATATTGGGAGCAGAAGGTCTTTCATTTTCAGTTAACAGGTAATTAATTGTATCTCAGTTTCCACTGTAACCCCCCCCCCTCCAGCCCCCAGCTCTTGTTATGGGAAATCATGCAAATGTTCGGTGGCCTCCTGTGCTTGGGAAAGGAGGAATTTCTGCTTGCTCCTCTTTTTCTAAGGTGCCTCTGAAGAGTGCATTGGGGAGCTCAGGGTGGACCCTAGGGAACTCCTCCTGCGTTTCCTCGGCTTCCCACATTCCCTTTCCCCATTGCTGAAGGTCCCAGCTTGCAGGCACGATCCTTCAGCTGGGGTGAAATAAGCCTTTTCCTCCCTTCTGCCATTGATGGAGTGGCCTTTGCATTAACTGCTGTCTTGCTTCTGCCAGCCACCCTCCTTGCAGGTTTTGCTAAATTCAGAGGTGCTTCATAAACCACAGCAGATGGAGAAATAATGTGAAGAGACTTAACAAGATGGGAAACAGGCAGAAAACTCAGACAGGCAAACTTAAGAGACTAAATACTGAGACAACCAGCATAAAATATGGATTTCCACTGGGGTGTAAAATGCTAACGAATAAAAACACTGAGCCATGTGTGTACTAATGAGAAGCAAATCAGACTGGAGTTTGCAAAGCAATGCTGCCTCCACTGCCGTCGTTGCAGGAGGCTCCATTTCCAGCTCTCCCGTTGGAGACGGTCATTGAGAAAAAGGCCCTCGATACGAGCTCCCACTGTTTGCCTATCCCTGCACGTTATGTACGTTTGCTGGTTTACCTGCCAACCAGGGGAAGTAACCTTTCAGGGCAGACGACGTCCACTGCACCTAACGTGGACGACGTCCACGTTAATGTTTGATGGAAGGATCCTGCCGTGCCGAGAGCGCTGTGCAAACTTCACACGCCATTCCCCAGCCTATTTCCCTGTAATTTCAGCTGCTCCGTAATCTTTGCAAAGGTCGCACCCACTTGTTATGAATGGCTTCAGCTCTGATATATTTGTGGGAAGTCTTTGCTCTCGCAGGCAGCCCTCACAAACACTGACCTGAAATACTGACCTCAACAAACCACATCATTTTCCACTTGGGCACCTCCAGATTGGTTCTTCGAATCTGTAGAACCAGAAGGCTACTTTTGACTCTGTCGCAATAATTTGCTGGCTCATTAGCACTAACTCCTTAAAGGGGCACCTTTAATGTTAGTAAGCCTAAAATGTGACCTATATTCCCCTCATCTGTTATAGCTCCTTGCAAATTCCATGCCGTTAATCTGCGTATGCTCTCATCCCACCACAGTCCCCTAAAGATCAATTGCCTTCTGAGCAAAATAAGAAAGCTGCTCTAAACCAGGCCCAAATGCTGCATGACACCCAAATAAAACTCTTTCAGGGCATTTGCTTTACTAATGAAGAAATTAGTGATAGAGGAACGTGAAGGTCAGCTCAGCCGCCTTCTCAGATCTGTCTCTCTTTGGTGTCGCAGTTTGGCACCGTCAGCTCTTACCTTGGGTCAGCTCTGCTATTAGAGAACCTCTTCTCCAGTCACATGAAATAATTGACTATAAACCAATGGCAGATGCAAAGGACAGGAAATATGTTTGTAGAAAAATAGATTTTGGTTTAAAATTTGCAGACAGTTGCAATAAACTGTAAGAAAAGCAAAGGAGGGTTAAAAAGCCAGGCCTTTCTAGGAAGTGAGCGGCTTTTCATTGAGCTCGTTAAACCAACGCGGGAAGTTAGAACTGAGCTTATTGTGAGAATGGTCCTTTTAGTACTATAAAGCGTGTATGTGGGCTACAGACTGTACCCGTTGGAATAAAGTGATTACCACCCTCGTTAAATGAATAAAGACCATTCGCTGACTTCTATTTTGGGGATGACTAATGTGAAACCTTGTTCATCAAAAGGATGATTAAGGGATAATTTTGTTAGAACAGATTTATAATGCACAGTGACTAGGTGTGAAAGACACTTCCTCTGCGCAAGCCACTTTGCACATCCAGACAGTGCTTCTGGACTTAATTAGCAACACCGCATCCATCCTGTTATGAGTCGCGCTTTGCCAGGCCTTCAATTCTCTTGTTGGCAGGTGATAATCAAGTACTTTCAACTATGTAATACTAGCCCTGGTCTTTGCCAGGAAAAGTGACAGTCGGCTGTTTCAAAACTGCTGTGAAAAAAGTTTGTCTTTCACAGTTGCAAAGTAAAACTTAGGTAGCTTTCAAGACTGACTTTGCTATTTCTGAAAGTTCGGCTTTCTGTTTCACTAGAAATGGAGAATTTCCGAATGTAGGTTTCATTCTTTCATTGGTTTCTTCTCGGGAAACATTTTATTTTTCAAAATTCCTCAGGAAATTTAAATGCTGAAAAAGCTCTGTTTCAAATTTCAAAGTGAAATTTTGGGATTCTGAATATTCATTTTGATTGCCTTTATGCTTTTATTATTTGTCTCCTGTGTCTCTTTATTTTATTTTTACTCATTCCTTGTCAAAGTGGCAGATGTCTATTATCGAAGACACTCTTCACAGACAAGATGTTTTGGTCAGTAGCAAGTAGCAGGTACCATTAATTTAAAAAGGGTAAATAAAAAAGTAGGATTTGGGGTACTGGTTTGGTATGTTAGCACTAATCACAATAGACAAAGTAATGCACAACAAGCAAAAATATGAGAATGAAATAATTTTTTTGACATTTCAGAATGTTCTTAAACAGAAGGTTTTACAATGGCATATTTTCATGGGAAACTCAAGTAATGTTTTTCAATTATTTTGTTTTTTCTTACAAAAAACTCCCTATTTTTGCTGCTCCTGGAAGCCTGGAGGAAGTCTGCTATGCAAGTGAGCTTGCAGGTTACTGCAGGGCTGAGCATGACTGCTTGTGTTGCAGGGGTTGATGGCTGCTGCGGAGCTGTTGTTTTGTGCAGGGTTATGGACATTTGATGTGTTAGAACTGTTTATTTTTAGCAAAAAGGACGCTAAAATGCCACTGATCCGTTTATGTTGCAGGTCCCACTCTGAACCCAAGTCCGTTAGAGGCCTAACTGGGCAGGCTGTAGCTTTGGCGTTTCCCCAGATCTGGCGTTGACGTAACTCGGCTGTTTCTCTAGCGCCGGGTCAGGCGCACACAGAGCGGTGTCAGCCGTGCTCACCAGGTGTGCCTTGAGCAAATACATCCTTAACGCACCACAGCACAGGGGACCTCTGAATTTCTCACAACCCCCCTCCAGCCTTTTTATTAAACAAAGATGATACAGGTTTGCGGATTGCATGCCGTGGCTTCATGGAGGAGCAGTGGTCCACCAACCACAGCTTAGGAAACTCTTCCGTAATGTCTTAATGTACTCTTCCCTACTGCCTTAGACATGTTGCATTAGTTGTGCCTGCTGTGGATGAAAGGGACAATGTTTTCCTCAGCAACAAGCGGAGACCTCCACTGGGCTGGTGCTATAAAGGCTGCATCCTTGTAAGAGGCCTGTCAACGGCTCCAGCATGATGAGTGTTTGCTCTCGCAGTCATGACGTACGCAGAGCTAACTCAAGGTAGGCAGACTTCGGAAAGCGTGTAGGATCCATCCCTAGGCTCACCCAAGATATCGTATGTCTCTCCAACCCCTCAGGTGAAGCATGCTGGAAGGCTTCCTGGTTTTGTACTGTTTTGGGCATACAGCCTAACTGGCTGTGAGAACGTTCCTGTTCTTTCAGGATGCTATTTTTGCATCTGAGTAGTTCGGACCGTACATCTCAAACTTGTAGGATCATGTGTTGTCTTCTCCTCATCAGACCTCTTCCTGGAATTCTCTTACCATCTTCTTACACTTTTGTGAGCAGCTAGATGCAGACACCCATATTCTACAACTTGGAGGTTGTCCCCTTAACTTCAGAATCAGCTTTGCTTGCTCCTGTTTGCAGAACAGTGCCCCAGCTGTAGCGTAAACCTGCTGGCTAGAAGTGAATAGCAAAGTGCCCCAAAAGATTACCTCAAGGTCCAATCCTTCCCCAGGTAGCCAAAGTCCCGCAGAGGCTTCATCTCCGTGTTTCCAAAAGGGAGAGGATCTGCACAGATGAAAGCTGACTGCAGCACAGGGAGGAGAGGCAATTGCCAAGGAGACTCTTTTTGCAACCTTCAGCTCTAGGTTCAAATCTGTCCTGCGTATCAAGACTATGACACCAGAGGTGCTAAGCTGGGACAGGAAATGAATGACCTTACAAAGCCATGTAATATATTCCTGCAATATGGTTTGTATTTTCATATGCTGTGAGGTCAAAGGTTTGAGCTAAAGGAAACAAAATTCCTTTTTTAAAGTTGGTATCAGTGAATTCTCAGTATAGAGGCTTAACAGGAGACCTAAATGTCTTGGGCTGAGCTTACAGCAATGTGAAGTTTTTGGTGGCATTAAAAAACATGACATTAAGAGATAGTAAGAGCTCTCCAAGAAGTGTTTTGTTTTGTAGGTTGTTTTTTCTTTCTACCTAAGCTCTGCTTAAATTGCATATTAAAAATACAGTTTGGCACATATTTTAATACAGGTGCACAGCTGAGCCAACACTTGTTTTTGTGTGTGCGTTTAAGTTTGTGTGCGTGTATGTGCTTTAAAGCGACCTATTGCTATCTTTAGAGAAAAGGCATTGGAAACCTGTTGTGTTTTAAGCATTTTATGTAAACATGTTGTCCTGCGAAGAACAGCACATCGTGCAGCATAAACCTTTTGAAAGCCAGAGTTTGTGTGGCTTGTCACCGCTAAAGCATCCTGATGGAAGGCAATTAGTTTGGGCCACTGACACCTCTTAAAACTTTCCCTTTGATGATGTTGGTGTTCAGCAGGTGCTGTTCTTTTTGTTAGCCGCTGAGCCCTGATAAATACACTCAGGAGGAACCTAGTAATATGAAGTCAGACTGGATTAGTGATGAAGGCTGTGGTCTTTGTATTTGCATGGCAGTTTTCATGAGAGCGGATCAAGTGGTTCCTACATAAGCGTTCTTAGGTCTGTATGGGGCAGGCAGATAGCGGACCGAAGCTTCGGTAAGCACACCTCTGCGGAGAAGAGGCCTGTGCCGGTTCACCCTGCTTAGCTTCTTACCTCTGTTTTTTTTGATAGCTAAAATGAAGCCGAAAGAAGTTATTTGCTCTAAGTGTAGCGGAAGTCAGTGCTGGTGCTGGAAATGCACTGCAGAGCCGTGATTCTTAGTTCTTTTCCTTAATTGTGTCCTTCGAAAGCAGAGTCCTCTAGCGCTAAAAGAAGATGATGGCAAACTGCCTTGTTAACCTATTTTAAGTAAATCTGTATTGAGTTTCCTGCTGTGCCTAAGAGCTGCAAGTCCCAGTACTGTTTTATATTTTATCCCTGCACTAGCTTTCTCTGGACTTTAATTCCCCACTTCCTTTCTTTCCTACCCCAAAAGAAATGCAAATTTAATTTCACAGGAAATAAGAATATACTTGAATAAGATGAATTTTTTGCCAATATCTCAGTGTCTCCCACTGGTTAGTAACTAGTTTTGAGGGATCTAACATCTTGCCTTTCTTAAAACAAATTCTTTGCACACAGAAGCCTCCCACAGGCTCCTCTAGCATGGAAAGGCAAAGCATTTTAGCAGGGAAAGGAATTTGTATAGAAGAAAAGATGAGCAGCGCATGCCACCTGTAAGATATTGTTAGCAGATGAGGGAAAAGATATTGCTGATTTTTATTAATAATTAGGTTCATTTTCTATAGCCCTCTTATCGTAAAAGTTCCTCAACAAATTTGCGAAGTCTATAATATATGTATCATTAAATTGTAGCTATTTCTGGAGTACTTCATCTGCTCCATTGTAGACACAGTGATATTATTTAATAGTTTAGGTCAGTAAGCGACTGAAAACCTCCATTGAAGTAATACCCTTGAAACATAATTTTGGGTGTGGACTATATTGTGAGAGATTATCTTTTGGAAATCTGTTCTCCTCTTCGTCGTGGTCTCCTATTTTCTTTCTGCTGTGATATGACATACAAGTTGTAGCAATACCATCGTACCCACAGGGAAAATTTAATGCATCTCTAGCTCTCTCTAAAGGGGATTTAACACATGAAAATAAAGAAAGAGGTATAGCAATGGACTACTAAAAAGTGCTCCGGTCCATGTGTCCTACCAAATAAAAATATACAGATGGATCTTTTGGGGGGATATCTGTTACTCACCATAGAATTTGTCCTAAACGCATGGGCATTGACACTGCTCTTCAAATCAACGCCAGAAAAATTGTGGTTATTTACATGCTGTCATTGACCTCGATCGTATGTTTTATTTGAAAGATCAGAGTTGCAAGTACAGAAGCCTCCTTATAACCACTCCTGACTCATATCAGAGCTTGTTCATGCCCAATTTGGAAAGCCTGCCTGTGTCTGAATTTAGCTTTTGTGCATGGGTCAGTCTAGCCCTGCTCAGCCAAGCCCTAAAGTGCCACTAAAATCAATCCTTACGGTTCAGTATGTGTTTAAGCGCTTTGCTAATTCAGGACCTGAACTGTCACCACATCCTGTAGCAATCAATGCCCGTTTCATTTTTTTCTTAGTTTTTTCTCACCCAGCTTCCAACCTGGGTCATCCCAAGGGATGCGGCAAAACGCTTGGTCCGTGGTGGAACGGCCGGGAAAGAGGCCCAGGGAACGGGACGCAGTTGGGAAATAAAGTCTAATCTGCGAGCGCGGCAGCTCGGGGTGATTTGGCTGTGGCTAGGCAACGGGATCAGGAGCGGAGGAATGATCTCTCTTTGTCAGACAGCCGAGCTGTTAGAGGTTATGAGATTCTTTTATTGCACTAATTTGCAGTGCGATGTGCTGACATTCTCTCCCTGTTGCACAGAGAATATATAAATTATGCCTGCAGGACGATTAACTGTTTGTCCAGGCTAATTGTCAGTATTAAATCTTGCTCAGTCACAGTTTTAAAGCTTAATTTAAACTCTCTATCTTTAAGGAATCTGTACTCCCACTCCCCCTCCCACCACGGGGAAAAAAATAATAAAGATTTAATGGTTTAAGTCAGTTCCTTTGTAACAGCTAAAGTTATAATTGGGTGTGTGTATAGTGGAAGCATCTGCACATGATGAGCCTGTGGAGTTTTCCTTTTGCTTTGGCCGATAACGTTCATTTCAAATCCCATTGTCTTTGCTACTCTGTATTAATTTCTGAATTATGTATTATTGTTCTGAGACCCCGGAGCCAGAGCTATTCCCCACATCTATTACTGCATAAATCTTGGCTGTGTGCTTAAAACAGCAATGATTCATCCTGAAAGATGGCGAGGAACACAAGCTCAAATGCAAAATTTTCCCCCTGTGAAATGGGCAAAAAAACAGGTCTGCGGATCACGTAAGGCGGCCGGGTGCCAAAGGGCAAGTGGATCCCGCTGGAGAGCGCTGCAGGACGGGGCTTGGCACGGGCTCTCGCGGGCAGCGCGATGCCGCCTGCCTGCTGTGCAGGCAGCCCCCGTCATGGGGACAGTCTTCATGGCGCATGGTGGATGAAGAGCACTGGCCAAACTATCACGGATTTTTGATTGCTTGCTCTTTCTTGTTTGGGTGTGTTTTTTGTTTTTTTGTTTTTTTGTTTTAATTTACCCTCCTGTAAAGAGAGACAGATGTACGCGCTTGGCCCTTATCCCTCTAAAATACGTGGGAGCCGGGCTGAGAAGTGCGTGTTGTCAGTCCTGCTCGCTCTCAGGTTTGGCTGCTGGTGGCTTTTTGAAGCTCTCCTGCGGCAGCAGGGTTAGTTGATGTTTACCCTGACCTGATTTGGGACTAGCAATTGGCAACCAGAAATAAGCTGCCAGTGATGTGTCGCCGTGTGCTCAGACACCCCCTGGCACCCTAATAACCAGCTGCCTGCGACGCAGTTCCAGCGAGCGAACGGCTGGGATCCAGGCCTGGGCTTTAACGTGCTCCCAGCTGCCTTCTGCCTCCCTCGGCTACGTGTCCAGCCGTCCTCACCCCGCGAAAACCCTACTGGCCCCAGGGCTGGGGACGGACAGGGGGACGGCGAAGGGGTTTGGTGCTGCTGTGGCTTAAGTGAGGCGCGAGGCCGAGGAAGGACGCGAGTGAAGGCTCACCCGGCGCTGGAGCCCCCGCGGGCGTTTGCCTGAGCCCTTGCGAGACTTTCTCACTGGGACTTGGCTTTTCGCGCCGCATGCCCCGGGATCAGTGTCCCGCTCGCGGTTCGGCCCCCGTGCTTTATTTGCAGAGCAGCCTCTGACCCGCAAGGGTCGCGGCAAATAAAGACGGCGAGAAAGCAAGGGCAACCACCAGCACGGGCGCTGGAGAAGAAATAGAGCAGTGAGAGCTCTGCGCCTGCCACGTGCTGTTAATGCTAAGGACCCGTTAAACTGACATAGGCCAAAGCCAAGCGTGTTCCCACTCGGTGAAGGAGGTCAAGCTTTTCCTGACCTGGGGCAGGCAGTAATTGAAAAGAATGAGGCTGTAGGTAGAAATGAGCACAGAGGAGTAAACACACCGGTCCCCCCGCTGCCGGCAAATTACGGTCGTGACAGCCAGGAGGGAGAAACTCTTTTGCGCTGAACAGCACCTCGCAGCCCTCTGTTTTACAGCCTGTTTTATTAAGAGAGGATATTAGTAGCAGAGGATCAGGGTAGATAGCAGAGGGGCCTCAACTCAGCGTCTGATACCTCGCGCCGCTTATCACCCCTAATGTTACGCTGCGGCGTCCACCCTGATGCCAGGGGCTTTGGGCTGAGCAGCGGGAGCGCGATGGCCACGTGGTGCTGGCACCTTGTTGGGGCTCTTGGCTCCGGCAGCTTTGATTGCTGGGGGCGAAGAGCAGGTTCGGCATGTTCCCGTGGGTCAGGCAGCAGGGCTCTCGCCGGAGAGCGGGGAAAGGTGAGCGGATCGATACCTGCGGAGGAAAAGAGCCACCCGGGAGCTGAGGAGAAGGTGCTTCTTGCTAATCCTGCTGCTCTTGACATCTTGTGGAGAAACAAAAGGGCTCGTACTGCTCTCGTGCTCTATTAGAGCTAGTGACAGCTTTTCTCACTTCTTTTCTGAAATCAGCAAAATTAGGGTGAGCAAAAGTGGAGGGGGAGAGAGCGAGTTAGTCTAGAAGAGAAATGCCTGAGAAATACAGGAGCCCACAGGTAGAGGAGAATTAGGAGATGATAAAGCAAGAGGAATGGTAATTCGCCAGCCAGGCTGCTTGATGGCAGAATATTGCCTGCGTGACAAGAGAACGTGCAACCTTGGGCTGGGCTGCCTAGAAAGAGAAAGACGTAAAGGAGGTTTTGCAGAGACGCGTAGAGGCAAGTGCAGCCAATGTCTCCTACTGCCACCACTCGGTGACCCTGGAGAAGCAGCTGGGGGGGAGCAGAGCTCCAGGGGCAATAACGCTTGCCGTCATCCTCAGGGATCGACAGGACACATGTTTGAGGATCCTTGGGTGGGTTTTTCTTTGGTGGGAAGGTATTATTATTTTTATTTCTTTTACTACAGCTGTACATTCAGAGCAAACATCTAAGACCCTGCGTGCTTCAGCCATGCATGCACTGCTTCCAGAGCTGATGTCCCCACGCACAAGTATTTAGATGCACCAGTGATTATTTTGTGCAAACAACCTCTTTTCCTCCAAACAGGAGGTCGACACATGTTTTGCATGTGAATTTGAGTGGCCAGTTGTAAATTTAAGCCTTTACATTAAAACAGCGAAATGGGAAGCCCCGTGCTGGGGAAGGCTCTGGGGTCTTTACCCCAATGTAACACAATTCTGCTGCCGCCAAGCGCTTGGGGAAGGGACAAGGCTCCTGGTAAGGAGCAGCTACAGCAGAGCCCAACACTAACAGGTTTCTGCCTGGCACCTGGTAGTTGGCTTACACCCTACAACAAATTATTCTTATTTCTTGTTTTTATCCCAGTGAATGTTGGAGTGAAACTTCCCAGTCTCCATTAGAAATATCTTATTCTCTTTTTTGCAACTCAAATCTTCTGTCAGCTGAGTTTGACTATTCAGGTGTAAAAAGAAATAAAAATAAAAAAATAAGAGAGAGAGAGAGAGAGACTGGGCAATGGTGATGACGGGGCTTTCTGTTCTTCTGAAATACGCTCATCCTCTCCCCTTGATTGCCTCCTCAGACCTGTGTAATGAGAGAGAGTAAACGTGGGGAAAGCTGGTCCCGTGCCCCGTTTGGTTCGTTATTCCAAGCGCCTTTCCCACAGTCTCTCTTATTTCTCTCCCCTCTAACCCATGCCTCATCGTAACTGCTCCAGACCTTTCCCCAAAGGCCACCCAAGCCTTGTCTCTGAACCCTTTTGCTTCTGTGCCTTCTAACACTAGTGGTAAGGCTACGGTTGGTTCGTGCCGTGGCATTACAGTGCGCTGCATGTAATTTTCTTGAGCCTCAAGGCGCATCACTCCTGACTGCTGTTTGGCGCTTCTGCGTGCTTGCACCGGCTCTCCGTGACCCTCGGGAGCAGCTCTGCAGGGCACGGGGCTCGGGGGGGCTTCACTGCACGTGCCGTGGCGCTGGGGTCTGCGTGGGCAGGCACCGACGGAGCCGGTTCCCGGGGCGCGTGTGGTCTGTGCACTGCAACAGTTGAAGGCACAACTAGAGCAAGGGATGCCGAGAGCCGAGACTCTGACCGGGCACAGGTCCTGCTGCCCACACTGCAGTCGGTCTGGGTTTCCATTAAAGACCCTTTCTGTGGAATTAGGTTGGAGAGGAGAGTTGGGGTATAGCTCTGTCTACAATTTATTTGTAAGTAAGCAGTAACAGTGAAGCCTTTTAAACCCGGAAAGCACTACAGGGAAAAAAATACCTCTCCTAGACGAAGAACAAAGGAGGGGAGCTAAAATACCTGGGACGAGCAGCCCCTGGTGGGGTGAGCACACAGGGGGAGGGCTGCTCTGGTTAAGCAGGGAAGATGCTTTCCTTAGCATATGCTCTGCATATTTTACTGCCAGAGAAGATGTGGCAATGATTTAATATGCAAAGGTAGATATGGCATTGATATGCATCCACACTGCATAACATGTGCATACATATTTCAAAGGTGGTACAAGAAAGCGCATAGCTGAAGGCAAGCATTTATCAGGCTTGCGGTCAGACGTTTGAGACCTTCGCAGCCGTAGGAGAGCCTGCAGGAGGAGAAACAATAACATGTCTTGATTATTATTAGCGGCGTTTTAAATAAAGAATTGTTAAGATGCTGGGGAGCAGGGAGAACAGAGGAAGCGTAAGCTGGGCTGAATGATGTGGCGGGGGATCCGCAGCTTGGGTAAACAAAGGCTGCACAACGCGACGCCGAGCCAGATGAAGTGGGGAACCTGAAAGAGGAAATTATTCACCTGCGGCCTGTGCTTTTCGCTCCTTAGTAAATTTGTGCTCAAGCCACAGTAAATGAAACAAGCATGTCTGAGAGCTCTGCTGTTGGGGTTTTTTTCTTCTTCTTCTTCTTCTTCTTCTTTTTTTTTGTTTTGTTTTGTTTTGTTTTATTCTGGGAACAGAGCTCAGCTGCACAAGAAAAAGGAGGTTTGACCCACAGAGGTGACAAGTGAATAGGGACACTGCCCTACAACCCACACAACTCTCATGAGCCTGCCTGCCTCAGTTAGTCATATATTTGCTTATATTTTCTCTTTCTTTGTGGATAAGAAGGCAAGGGGAATGGCAATTCTGCAAAGACCCAGGGCAGAGACCTATAGAGGTCTGCACCCACCCAAAACAAGGCCATTGCCTTCCTGTTGCAAGATCAAACCAGGAAACACCTGGCTGTTGAGGACTGCCCTGAATGCTACCCTAACGCGTGTCTCGGTCGGGTCCCTCCTCCCTCCCTCCGTCCCCCGCGCCTGGCACAGGGCCCCTGGCAGCAGCGTGCAGCGGGACACAGGTAGGAAGCCCCCGGGGGCGGCGAGCGCTCTTCAGCGGGAGCGTTTCTGCAGGGCACGCCGCAGCATGCTGTGCAGATGAAAGAGCAGGCAGTTTGTGTTTGTTTTGCTCAGTGACAGCTCTAGATTTTAATGGTTGATCACAGCAGGCAGGGAGGTCCTGCAGGGATTTTGAAAGATCCTCCAAGCCCGTGCACAGACAGGCACTTTCTTTACATTAAACGGACACATCTCACCTACCCTGTTGGAAAAACTAGTTTTAGCTTCATGCAAATATGGCTCTGTGCAAGCATTAAATGCACGTTGCTGCTGATGGAAATCTGTCTTGTTCTGCTGCCTCTCTAACGGCTCAGTCCACCAGTCGCTACGGAAATGCTTGCACTCCCCTTCCGTTTTTGTCCTGGTGTGCAGGGTCCTACAGTCCTGGCCATCACAGGTACTGTGCAGAAGGAGACCAGGGCTCTCTTCCAGACCCAGGTACCCCACAGACAGCTCTACCAGCACACCACAGTCCTGCCCTGCCAGTTATTCCCTTTCTGCAACTTTGCACGCCTTTTTAGCATTATACCGATTCCTCTTGCTCTAGGGGGCTTGTGTAGCCCCACAGGTTGCACTGCTGATACCCTGGAACAAAAACAGCACAGTGAGCACGAGCCCTTATGCAGCTCGATGGTTTAACCGGCCTCCTCAGAGGGGCTCGTGGGCCGACTGCATGCTCGAGCCGGGCGGTGAGAGGGGCCCGGGCAGGATCTGGTGGCAGAAACGCCGGCCGGGGCCAGCGGGTGCCCTGGGCGCCGCGCTGCATGGCTCGCCGGTCTCTGGGGAGCCGGCGAGGAGTGTGGTTTGCAGCGAGGTGTGAAGAGGAGAGAGGGCTTCTCCAGTGTTAATGACAGCGGGCAGCACTCCCACAGCAGTGGGAGCTACCGTAACTCTATCACTCTTTAATTATCTGGAATTATAGCGCTGCTCTCACCCTTTTTATGTTACGGTGAAAGAAATCAGGACATACATTAATTATCTAATCCGTATGTAAAGTGTCACATATAATTTTCCCAGAGCAAAAGGTTCTAGCTTTAAGACCTGCATCGTCTCTTAATAACCATGTGTGAGGGAAGAAAATAATATCCAGATATATGATTATTACAGTGGTCATTGCCCACTGTTGCTCCTTTTCCTGCATCTGGGCCAGCATTCCCACTAGAAAGCCTTATGCGGGGACACTTGCAGTGTGACCTTCAAATATCTCCCAGCCATGACCTGTGAACCGGCTGGGTCCCTGCCAGCTGCTGCCGGGAGCTTAGAGCGCAAAGCCAGGGCTTTTGGTTGTTGTGGCAGAAGTGCAGCCTGGATCAGAAATGCCTTGGGGTATCTCAGTTTTGTACTCGACTGCATTCAGAAAAGAGGGGAATGACCCCACCGCTTCCCTTTGACTAAGACACACGGCAGCTGGAGAAGTCGATTAAGAAAATCAGTATTGCATTTATGAGCCTCCATCTATGATGCATGGTGTTATGCTAATATGCATGAATTAATTACTGTTATTAATTCAATTGAATTAATTTGATATTATGGATGTGTGCAGTGACGATTTATTGGGAAGGAGTGAGAACCGCTTTTAAAAGGTGGAGCAAATGAGGGATGGGTTTATCCGAGCTGAGGGAGGCGCAGGGCTCTGCAGCAGCACCGGCACATCTGGGAGCATCACCTGATGTGGCGCCTGAGCACGCGGCCTTGTTTATCTCCCATCTTCTTCCCCTGCCTCTGCGGTGCGAGCATGATCTCAGCCACTTCTGCAATTAGTGGTTCAAAACAGGAAGCAATTCCCTCTGCCTGGGTCTGCGCCTCTCTGGGGTTTCACCGACTTTGTTTGGTGGTGGGTCAGAAAATGTTCTCAGGCGCTTCAGGTGGGCTGTGGTGAGTGAGTGATAAAGCCCGATCGCAAGTGTCAGCACCAGAAACCAGACCCACAGTGCTGTGCACAGAAACATCACAGGACCTCTGCACGCAGCCAGAAGAGCTGGAAATCCAGGTCCATGCAGCGAATAGTTGGTAAACCAGTGACAGGCTGGGGTTTATTTGCAGAAATTATTAGGGGAAAATTTCAGCTTGAGAAAACTGAAGAACAAAAAAGAAGTGAAATTCCTTGTAGCAATTCCTTGTTACAGGGATTTGCTCTCGGAATGCGCCACAGGAGCCGTCTGCATAGTTAAAGAAGAGGGCCCTCGGCACACAATCGGCAAAGCAAGCCCCAAGCGCTATTCCTCTCGTAAAGCCCTGGTGGTGCTGGCAGTGACCGGGGGACGCACGCAACGCGTGCAACGTGGTGTGGCAGGACGGCCGTGCTCAGAGGGCCAGGTGGTCACCCGAGCGGAGGGGTT
Organism: Apteryx mantelli; assembly: GCF_036417845.1. Classification (NCBI taxonomy): domain Eukaryota; kingdom Metazoa; phylum Chordata; class Aves; order Apterygiformes; family Apterygidae; genus Apteryx; species Apteryx mantelli. The sequence continues at coordinate 8,093,000 of NC_089996.1, forward strand.
ACAGCTATGTCAAGAAACTTCCATAGCACCTGCTCTCTAAAGTGACTTTATAAGATGTGAAACTAGTTAAAAAAAAAAAAGGTAATTAAAAAAAAATCTAGCGCCGGTCCTGAGAGCTCCCTGGTGCGCGGGCTGGGTGTTTGCAGGAGAAGCGAGCTGGCAGGTCCAGGGAGCCGGCGCCTGATGTATCCTTGAGCTGGCAGGGCTGTGTCATGTTTCGAAAATGACTGTAATTGGTATTCCACGAGACAAACTACGGGACCCACAAAGGCCATCACTCCGCAAGATCATTCAATCATGTTGAAGACCAAACTTGCAATTGCTCTTAATGGAAACGCGGAGCCTGGGAGTTTTTCCTTCAGTAAGGTAGAGCCCGCAGTTTCCCGTGACCTCTTTTGGGGAGCGTAGTGGCAGCTAATTGCAGCTCATGGAGCTGACAGATGTCCCTGCGTCATGCAGCAAATCGGTCACATCTCTTGATAAATATGAGACCTTCTGCTGTTATACATGAGTCCCATGCTTTAACCATCCTCCTAATTCATTTCATTTTAATTCTCAGATAGGTTAGTGTTATTTTACTGAAATCCCCCCCCCTCCCGTCCGTGTTGGATGTGTTTTGCCTCCATTATTTACTGTATCTTGTTCTCTACTTTAGTCACCCATCAGCCACTGACAGTCTTTATTAGGTGTTTTGCCTGTGGCTCAGAAAAGAGGAGAGCAGAAAGGATTTCACCCCACGGGTGCCTCTAAACGAGGGAGCTGCCGCCTCGTCCGCATCTGTGCTGCTGGCATCGAGTGGGTCGCCAGGGACGGGCAGCCAGCCCTCTCTTTCTCCTGGTGCCACCAGGCCTGGAGCATCCCTTCCGCAGGTTCAGCTGGGCCCAGGAGATGGGCTTGGTCCGGCCTGCGAGAGAAATAATCTGATTTATCAAGGTCTGTTGGTGCTCGCCCTGGGTCACTTCTTCTTTACCCTTTAATCTGAGGCGGGGGCGTAGCTAGCTGTTTGGTGTGGGTTAGGTTCTGGGCAAGGGGCTGAAACTGAGCATGAAGACCTGTCCTCCCCCAGCTGGTTCACGTAAACAGAAATCTCATAAGAGTCTAAGGGTCCTCGACCAACGCTCCTCAGCTCTCAGGAGGGGAGGCTACCAAGGCAGATATTTGTCTGACCTGCTCTTAAAAGCCTTCCAAGAAGCGAGTCCCGCAGCTCCCCCACACAGCTGGGTCTGGGACTTGACCAGTATCATTAAAGAGAGTGAGATTTCCTTAACATGTGTATGTGTGCCTGTGAAGATGCATTAATTACACATTTATTAAATATGTTTATTATTCATAGAGTTATTAAAGTATTTTATATTTATTAATTATAGTTAATATACAGGTGAAAAGACATTTATATATATTTTAATAGGCAGGTGAAAATCTGTACCGTACATCCATATTTATCTCTAAGTCCTTCCTGCAAATTAAGCTGATGGCTTTGTGATGCCCCTAAGGACACAGAAAACAATTGTCTGCTTGCTTCATTATGACAGCCTGGATTATCCCGTCCCCTTTCAGTCTTTTGCAGACTAAAACCCAGCTCTGTCAACCTCTCATTGCAGGTGGTCGTATTTGCTACAGCTCTTGCTTGTTTTTGCTGCTCTCCCCAGTTTGTCTGTGTTTTTCTGAAGCTTTCTGTCTGTGGTTGGTGTCCGAAGCAGCGTACGTCACCTCAGCCAAGGCACCAGAGGGGAATAGGTACCTCCTGTGAAATGCTCCAGTAGGACATCCCTGTGGAGATGCAACTGCACCCCTTCTGCAATATTAACAAAATAATAATCTTATAGTTGCGAGGCTACAGGGTAGGTTGGTTCGAGGAACTGTTTTAATGGAAAGCCAAAGAAAAGAAAATAATTAATACCCTATTTTCCCATGCTGTTAGGTACGGGGTGGGGGAGCAGTGTGGGACTGGGCAGAGGCCCAGGACTGCCCTGTAGTGTCCACCAGGGTAGGTATGACAAGAGACAGCACCCTCCGTTCCTTGTCTTCCAGAAATGTTGGTTTGCTGAGCAGGGAGCTCAGCAGGAGGTTGAAGACCATGCTTGATGGGATCTGGTTTCGAGGTCTGGCTAGGGCCTTCTCAGTGTAGGCAAAACTGGTTTGCCCCAGGGACAGGGTGGAGAATCTGGACTGGAGCCCCAGGTAGGGTTTGCCACTTCTCCTGCCAGTGGGAAGAGGGAGCAAAGACAGGAGCAGAGCCGGTGACTCCGGCTGCCAGGAGGGAGCCCTGTGGCAGCCGTGCAAAGGACATGCAGATGTCCCTCCACGCTATTTGTTGCGACGGCACTAGTAATGGGCTCGATGCATTGCTGGGGCATGTGCTGTGGCTGTCTGGGTGGTCCCTGGGGGACTCCTAGTCTAGGCAGGACCCTGCGGCTGGTCCTTAGCGAGTAGGTTGCAGACAGTCTGGTTTTGGTATGTTTCCTTTTTTGCAAAGAATGAGCAAAATCTTCTTTGGCCAATTCCAATTCCCCAGACACAAAAGCTGTGGAGTTTCCAGCCAGGGCTGCAGATAAATCTGGTTTTAAGAGATGTGGTTTTATTGTGACACTAATGGCAAGAAGTGAGCAGTTAGCAAAATGAAAGGAGCCTGAGAGATTTGTGGTGATGACTTGGAAATAACCTGTCATTGGCAGCTATGGCTCAACATAAAGTCTTAGCTTCGATTCCTGATCTCCCCGCAGGCTTTGGTTGTGTTCCAGCAACAGCAAGGAAATGTCAGGACAACTGGCTTTGCTTTCCATAGGGCATGAGGAGGCCCCGTCCCTGCTGGTGCAGGGCGGATGACTTGAAGTCTCAGGAAAGGCTCAGGTCATGCATGGGAGCACATGGCTGAAAGCTCTTCTCTCAATGACACTGGGATGTCCCTCAGATGGCTCTGTTCATCCCAGGAAGGCTGGTCTCTGCAGCCTTCTTCTCAAGGAGCAACTCCAGAAAGAAGCTGCCTCCTTCACTAGAGGGCTAGTAGAGAAGCTAGCTACTCTCTGCCAAAATTAGCATTGATGAATACCCTGATCCAGCCCCCAGAGACACCTGGGTACAGAGGAATTTCTTGGGTGTTTTTCTTCTCTGAGCAGTTCTTAATTTTTCCTGGAGATTGGCCCAATATGTGCAACTATAGGAGTATGTTGGAGTGTTGGAACTGGGCTTTCTCTTTTTCTTGACATGTTCCAGTTGAATTCCTTGAGAGGGGATAAATACACTGATGACTATTTCAACTCTGCATCTGAATGAAATTCTGAGGGATACTTCTGTTGTTTGTAATTTTTCTTAAGGAGCAGCTTTTACGCCTAAAGGTTGACCTATGTTTGCTGTACTTGCTCTGCTTATATTCACCCTCCTCCACAGCTACCGCAGCACTTCTATGCACCTGCACCGTAGAGCTCAGCTCAGCATATGGGAAAGCCCCTCAGCAGGTCCAAACGGATCTGCAGGTGGACTTTAACTGCACCTAGTCCAAAATAACCTCATAGCAGAGCAGCTTCCAAAAGCACATGCAGGCAGATAGATCGTACACCCATTCCTAGACATGTTCCTATCATTCCCCTCCTTGAAGAGCTGCAGACCAAGGTATAAACGAGACCCTTAATACCTTACAGCAATTAATAGTGGATTTCACTGTTTTTCTCATATTTTTTCTTTTCCTTTGTTCTTCTGCCGCATGACATGTAGGAGACTTGTAAGATTCCACTCTCCTTTCACCTGGATTTGCTCTGCCCTTTCTGGTGAAGACGAGGGATTTGACTGTATTAACTTAATTGGCAAATGTATTGTTCAGACAGCTGTGACAGAGATGACTGTGTGTGTTAGTCGTCAGGTTAAGTAGCTCATGGAAGCTTTCGACACCTATTGCGGCTGCTAGGCTCCTCTCTACTGATTCAGGATCATCCAGCTTTGAAGTGGTCTTGAGGTAATGCACTGTGGGGTTGAGGAAAATATGCCTGCTTTGGGAAAGAACAGGAATAAACACAAAAAAAAGGAGGCGAGGGAGCCACATTGCTCATGTGCGTGTTTGAAGTGCATTGAAAAGTTGATGTGTAGCATAAAGAATTCAGCTTGAGCTTTGCAGAGCTGTCCTCCGGATTCCTGTTGACATTAATGAGTATCAGCCACCCAAATCCAATAAATAGCTTCCTAAATCTCAGCTTATTGCCATTTTGTGCTTAGAAAAATGAGCCATAAATGACCTTTCGTAACCCAGGTCCCTTCAGTTCACTTGAGACTCTTTGTGTCAACCATGGAGAGATGTGATTATAGTGCTGGTTGGTCCCGAAGATGGCAAAAAAGGTTATTGATCCGGTGTTTTGGTGCAGACCTGGTAACTCAACACAGGTTATCCTCCCCTTCCTGCCCAAGATTTTCTTCAGCAGGGGGTTATTTCGACAGCAGCCACCCGGCTGAGCGGCAGGGTTACCCACCAGAGGAGGTGCTGCTGGCACTGCGGGCTGGACAGGGCTTTCCCTGCAGTGGCAGCTCTGGGGTCGCTGCGGCCGGGTCTGGCCACCGGAAAGGGGACGTCGCAGGAGTCCTCACTAGACATAGAAGTGGAGGTTGATGTGAATTTCTCGGCTGTGCGGGGGGAAGAAATACCTCCGCCCTGATGCCTTGGCCACATAAGAGGCTTGAGCGTGTGCAGCGCTGTTGGCGTTTCTTTGCAAGGAAGCAGATTTCCAGCAGACAGCAAGCTGTGACAAGAAAAATAGCTACGTCTCTGTGACTGTATTGATGGCCTTCCAGAGAAACGCTGTCGATCCAAAAGGAACCATCCCCTTCAGTCAAATGTGTCTTTTATGAAAAATATATACCCGCGGACTTTCTTTCAGCCTGTATTATTAATGTGACCTTTACTCAACTGCTTCCCTCTCCTTTTGATTTCGGTGAATAAATGTAATTAGGAAGGTGTGTTTCACATGCTGTAGCTGAGTTTCAGCAAGCGGCTCCGATGCTGCGGAGGGGAGGGAGACGTTTCCCAATTAAGTCCTTCAGTAATGCGGCGGCTTAAAAATGCCCCAAGGAGGCGGAAGGGGTTTTGCAGGGGGTGGAGCTGGCGGCACGAGGCGGCACGACCCGACGTGCGTGAACCCGGGGAGCAGAAAAGCTTTGTGACGCTGAAAGAGCCCAGTGTTCGAGCTAGGTCGAGAACTGCACGACTAAGGTTGGAAGCTTTTGCACCGGATTAGTTTGTTTTCAGCGCTGCAAAGGGGAGTTAGCCGGTTCCTGGGGGAAAGCAGACTGCAGCATGCGGCTTTCCATCAGAAACACGCTGGTCTCAACCGGCCGCTGGGTTCAAGCGCTGCCAGCAAAACAAGCTGGTTGAAGCAAACCCATTCGTCATTTTAAAAGATGGAACGGCCTAAAACCAAATGTCCCAGAACGAGAATGGATGGAGAGTTTTGAACAGGAGGAGAAGTGTGTGGGCAGCCAGGGCAAACCTCTCCCCCGAGCGCACCAGGCGGTGCTGAACCATGTCCAGCAGGACACAGCAGCCCTGCTGAGCGGGCTCTGTGCTGAGCTTGTCCTTAAAACACTTTTTTCCTACTGCGGTGCCAAGAATGTGCGTTTCTGGATGCACAGGGCAATGTTCACCAGCTCTTCCCAGCTACGCTGAAGCCAGCCTATGCCGCGAAAAAGCTGTGTTAGGAGTCTCAGTTTGCTCCTTGCTGCACAGTTCTTGGCCCTGGGGTGCCCTTGGTGGATAATAATTTGGTATTTCTGCAGCACTTCAACCTGAGGACCTCAGAATGGGTTGGAAACAAGGACTCAGTGAAGCTCCCATCACAGTGCAGCTGCAATGCAGAAGCCTGGGTATCCCAGGCACTGTGGGTAAAGGGACAGAAGTGTGTTGTGTATCGATGACATACGGGTGTAGTTGAAAAGCTTGCCAAAAACAAAGCGGGAATTTATGGCACTCCAGAAACTTCAGACAACTCCCAGGAAACGGATGTTCAAGTGCCCTCTGGAGAACAAGTGCCCGTGTCCCTGTGTAGATGGAAATACTCACTTCGGTTTCAGCCCATCACTGGAGAGGGGTACTCTGGACTGACCCCAGTGTGAGGGCAGCTCCTGGGGTCCTCTTCTCCTCTCATTTTGGTTTCAGCCACTCTAGTGGCTCCAGCGACTAATTTGGCCGTAATCCTTCCCAGTTTTTCCCACAGTTTTCTTCTAATTTCTTTCAGAAAAAAATCTTTCAGATAAGTAGGATAAATTAGGCCCTTCCTTTGCAAGCCACTTCACTGGAGCTGGGTCACATCCAGCAGTCCCTGAGGTCCTTGCTCATAAATGTATCCAATATGTTTTTGGAAAAGGCTCCTGAAATTTAGCAGGAGCTGGCTTTTGTGGAAGAGCATTGGCTTTTGCTGGCTGAAGTTCGAAGCCTTCAGAAAAATCGCAGTTCACATGACTTGCTCAAGGCATTTTAAACAGTAGAGCTAAAACCTGACCAATTCTGCCCAAACCAGGCATGTTGCAGCCACGGGCTGAGCAGGGGCTTCTCTGAAGCAGTGGCTCTGGTTGGGCCTGGCAGAAGATGGGGTCGCCCAGAGCATCCTGCTCCATTCCCCGCCGGGAAGGGAATGAGATGGAGCTGCAGGGAGAAATAGGGTCTCACAGTTAAGACATTTGAAAGCTCCCAGGTTGAATTCTCTCTCTTTGCTTTGCCTTTCCTGTGCAAACCTGTAGAAGTCCCTTGGCCAGGCTTTTGACTGGTGGTCACTAATCCTGCGTTGTTCTTTTTCTGCATGTCTGGCTTAGGTTCCTGGGCTCTGATTTGCAGATGAAGCCAGCAGGAGTTGTCCTTTGAGCATATTCACTGTTATCTAGTGCTAATACATATCTGGGAAAAACAAATGCATCAGACATCCCAAATCTTTGGCGCTTTTTTTTCCCTTTCTATAAAGATTGGGGCCACTGTATTGATATTGCCTGTTGTGTTGTATAATGCATTCATTCATACTTCTGAAGCACTCGGTACTGTAGTTACAGCACTTGGTTAGGCTTGTGAGAAGTGAGTAATTCTGTCTTCAATGCACGGCTGATTTGTGCAAAGGTTCGAATCTGCCCGTTAACAACGAGAAGCAAACAAAATATTGGATAGCAGCTCGTTAAGCGAGCATCCTCTTTCCACGCACTGGCAAGGGCTGGGGTCCTCTGCGGTCGTGGAGTTCGAGGCTGTTTGGTAACACGTAATACACGTCCGCGCGGCAGCCAGCCCAGCCCAGAGTACTCTGAAGTCTCGTTTCTCAATGCTTGCCTTCGCATCCCTGCATTTATCTTAACTTTGCTTATCATTTGCAACACACGAGGGCAAAGGATGCAAATAAAACAGGCTGCTGGTGCCAGTTTTGACATTTGGGCGCATTTGCTGGGGCTGCGCAGAGCTCATTTTCTGCAGGCTTCGGAGCAGCGGAAAATTGCTGTCAGGAGAGATGTGGAAGAAGTGAATTTTCGGGCTCACCTCGCACGAGCGCTGGCAGAAGCTAACTTGCATGGACAGATCCCTGCGCCCGGAGCACCACGTGCACGGAGAGCGGGAGCGAGCCGCTGGGCTGCTCTGACCGCTCGCAGCGGAGCAGCGCGGCTCAGAATCGCCGCGTGCGTCACCGGTCCCAGGAGAGGGGAAGGGGGCAAAAAAGAGTTGGGAAGCGATTCGGTTGCGACAGAGCGCTACCGCAGATTACTAACAAGCACAGGGAACCTGGCAGCTGCTTATGGATATTCTGCAAACAGAAAAAGGAGGAGAGGGGGCCTTGCTGCATAAATTATTCACTATAAATTCTTTGCTCCGCTTTAGCATGTGTACGTATGTGGGCATGCGTGTGTGCGCGAGGATATACTGAAAGCAGCGTGCAGGCCGCGTGCGAGTGGTCTTTTTGAGTCCTTTACCCCGCTTGGTGTAAACCTTTAGGGTATTTTTCTTCCCTTCCGATCTAATCGCAGGCAGCAACGCAGGCTGAAGCACTTCGAGTGGTTTTCGCCGTCTTATCCGGCTGCCCTTTTAGCGTTGTTATTGAACGCCGGGGCGCGTGTTGATTTGCATGCCATTTTGCTTTTGATCTCCATGGCAACCGTTACCAAATGGCCTGAGAATAATAGAGGCGCTTTTTGGAGCCGCAAGCGGGCTCGGTGCAGAGCGCTGACGCGGGAGGTTTGCGCAAAAATAAATAAATAACGACCCAACCCCCGGCGGCTCTTGTGGCCGGGACCCCGCGCTGGCTGGGCAGGGCCGTCCCGTCCTCCCCGTCCCTGCGCCCTCTCTAGTCTCCACGTCCGATGGGTGGTTTTGACGGCCACTTAGGAGGAACAAATCCGCTCGGGAAGCGGTGCGGGGAGCAGCTCCTGGTGCGGGGCGGCAGAGGTGGCCGCGCCGTCGGCCGCGGCTCTGATTTGCGTGCGGTTCGCGGTCCTTGAGCGGATCACGGCAGCCGAGCTACGGGTCGCGTCAGCGCTATGCTGTTCTCAGACTTGCTCCTTCTTTTTTAACTCGCTTTAGCAAGTTATGGAGGTTGCTGCCCGAGGATGGTCTTGCAGTGGCCTGGGAAATCTGCGTTGCATCCCGGGCACTGAGCTCCGCAACCTCAAGCAAATATCTCCTGGCAAAGCCTGGGCTTGCTGGCAGGTGGCCAGGCCAGGAGACAGCACGCAGGGCCCAAAGCCTCTAGCTGCAGGCAAACGCCCTCGCCTAGCACCCAAGGGCCCAGCCTGCGCTGCTTCCAGACCTTGCCTAACGTCAGCAAGAATAAAATACTTCTCTTCCTTAGACCTGAGCCAGCACCGAGCAGCAAGGCGCAACCGCTGTGTATTGGTATGCGATTTCCTTTTCTGGTCTCAGTTGCAGCTGCGTTTTAAGGATGCTGATCGGAGGGATGCTGATCGGTGTGCTCACTGCTGTCTTGCCTCCTTTCCAACCCTGCTAGCGTCCCCAGGTCGCACCGCGTCGCGGCGCGTGAGGATCTGTGCGATTTCTGTAGGCTCTTGGACGCAGGCCAGCGTCAACAAACCTCAGGGAAGAAACTCGGCGAGAAGCAGGAAATGAGGGAGCTGTCTGGCTTAGTGGCTAGTTCAGATCACTCCGAAACACGACTTAAACTCAGGTTTGCAATTTCCTCCTTCCCACCTCCTCTACCATAAACCCTGTTGCCCGCTTCAGTCTCTTCGTTTAAACCGGAGACGGGCCCAATTCGCAAGCCCTGGGCTGGCCGCAGCACCCAGTTTGTTGGTGACGCGGGGCAACACAGGCATGACTGCAAGGGTCTACGTGATGAGAGCTGGGGATTTTTGCTTAAACACTGCTCCAGCCTCTTTCTTCTTGCTGCCTTCAAACAGCTTCCCTTAACAGGAAAATACTGCTGGTGGCCAGGGGGAAGAGAAGCTGCTTGGGAGCCTGTTTGCAGGGAGGGTGCTGGAGGACAAGCATCCTCCCGAAGCGGCGTCCAGCTCCTGCAAGCGGGCCCGTGGGCCTCTCCTGCACGCCGCTTGGATTTGGTGTGGTAGGAGACGGCAGAGGCCCCTTTCCTTCAAAGACGGCGCTTTTCCACGGCCTGGGGAGCCCAAGTGCCGAAAGCGACGTCCCTCCTGCGGGGTGGCCCGGGAGCGGCCCGCTGCGCCGCCGTGCCAGCTGAGGAGCGCCGGCACGTCCCCCCGCCGCCGCCCTCCTCAATTAACGCAGCAACCACAACTTTGTTATCCTGGCCATGAAATAAGGCTAATGAATCATGTCGTGCTTTGAAGCCACGTTAGATCTGGAACTGACACAAGCTTTTACATCTATGTCACTCCGCCCCCTCGCTTTTTTTTGCTTTTTTTTCCCCGTCGCCCCCCTCCATACCTCTCAAACCGAGGCAGGCCATCTCGCTGTTTACCTGTCATTCAGCTCAGGAATTTGCATGTTAGTTAAGCTGTTAGCATGAGTAATTACCGAGTGGGTCAGCGACTCCTCCCAGCAAGCCGGTATGAAATGCTTTGCCTAGCAAGCAATGTCTCTATCGCGGGAGGACTGGCAGCTTGCAGTTGGGGAAATGAATGCAAACTATGACTCAGGGCTAATTGCACTCTTTCACTATCGCTCGGGTGTACGCTGCGGGCTTAATTAGAAAACAGATTGGTCCCTCAAAGCGTGAATGAAAAGCCGCAAAAGCAGGGTGGTTGGGACAGAGGTGGGACGAGAGGGCAAAGGGGAGCCTCTCTGCTCTGCAGCTGCATGAACCCTTGCTCCGGGGAGCGGGGCCTTTTCCTGCAGAAATTGAGATGGTAGATTTGGAAAGAGAGACCACGGACTCTGCCTCTAAGATTTTGTTCTCCACTAACACAAAGCGAGAGAGATCAAATGGTTCTTCAGCCACTGCTCAGGTAGGAAGCACTGTCCCTGCTGGGCCAGGAAGCTGCAGGAGGGGTTTTAGGGTTGTTGAGTTGGGTCTTGCCTGCGCTGGCATGTTTCCTGAACTCCAGCAGTCTGTCTTAGGATTTACCCATCCCCAAACTATCTCACAGCCTTTAGTGTATTAATCTTCTCTGTATCTCTGTGGGAAAGGGAGATGCTATTCACAGAGAGAGAGAGTGACTCAGGCAATGTCACAGGCAAGGTCTGCGGGAGGTGACCCAGCCTCAGCCACGATGCATCGTTGGGATGTTTTTCCTCAATCAGTGGCCAGACCCAGATGCCGTTGCGCTGGTGAAACCCCTAAGTTTGATAGATGAATCCATGACCTGTTCTAGAGGATCTCGTTCAATGTCAAGGTCCCTCTGCCTCTGATCATCCACCGATTGAAATTGCAGATTTACTAGTCTCATTCCCTGGTAACATCAGCCCTCATGTCCCCAGAGTTCATATTAGCAGAGCGGGCAGCGAAACTCTGGAGTCCCGACGCCGTCTCCCACTGCTGATGTGCAGAGGAAGCATCTCGGTAGCAGAATAAATTCTTAAAGTCATCAAAAGATCAAAAGGAATGATAAAAACTAACTGGGGTAGGAAAGTGCCCTGGGGACTGAAGGTAGGGGACCAGCGATCAGGACTCTGGAAGTGGAAATCTTTTATGGAAGCTTATGATCTTGAGCTATTTCTGAAAGTTCATGTTGTGGCTGGGCTGGAGCAAAGAATGGCTGCTTTATTTCTATGTTGAGGTCTCCGGGTAGAAACACAGCAGGAATTTGGAGGGGTCGGCTGCTTGGAGGGGCCGAACTGCTGTCCTTTGGTAGCAGCAAGGAAGCCTCCTGCTGGAGCCAGGTTTCCCGGCTTCCCTGTGGGAAGCACTGCAGGAGTCTGGAGTTCGCTATCTGCCACAGAGGGTGCGACATACCCTACTGAGTCTTAAAACGAGGTCCTTCTTGCTCGTGGTTTAGCAGAGCCATGGCATGGCTGCGAGCTGGACCATGAACAACGGAGGAGACCAGAGCTTCCTCCTGCACAACGGACGTAATGCGCTTGCGGAGCCTGTAGTGAGGCGCGCTGAGCGTGCCTCCTCCGCAGCGCCCTGCCCCGCGTGGGTGCGACGGGCAGCGCGAAGCGAGTGCCAGACCCGGGACACGGCCACGGGGAACAAGCTGCAAGAGCAACGTCCCTTGGTTGCGCAGCGCCTGCGGCACAGACTGGAGGAGCTTTGCATAAACCGCTGCAACGAGGCTCTGGGAAACGTTCGGTTCCTTTGTTCGCTGGTCTGTGTTGTTTTGACGTAGTCGAAAGTTGTAGTTAAAATACGCTTTTATGCTGGGAAACATCACTTCCATTTTTCAGTGCAAACAGTGTGCAAAAATAATATGAAATACAACATTACTTGAGAAAATTGTGACATTCTGGAATCTTTAAATTCACGTGGAATCGTTGTATTTCTATATTGCTTTGTATAGAGACAGAACACTGGACAACACCTGAGGTGCCATAATATGGTATAAAACTGGATACTTTATTAATGTTATTGTGTAATCATTATGGGTCCGGATATGGAGTGTTTTTTGGAATTTATGCTTTTCTAGATCAGTGATGAAAGTTTGGCACGTTCTTTCATTCTGAATTTTCATTTTGTTTTCTTTCACTTACAAGTTTTCATTACAGTGCAAATAGGAAATGTGAATGAGATGAGAAAATGTTTCAATGAGTGCTATGTAACAGTTGATCTGAATATTTGAAGAGTATAACATTTTAATTTTCATGTCATAATATGTCATTAAAGCATGCTATTCACTGCTGCGACTTATATAAAATGCAAAAATTATAATAGAAGGGTAAAATAAATTCCAAAAATCTCCCCTTAAAATTTAAACATTTTGAAATTTTTGTGAAACTAAGTTTTTTTTCAGAGGGAATGTTTTGTAGGAATTTTTCAAATATCGAATGGGTTCTGAGTCCAATTTTTTGTCAAACACCAGCTTGCTCTAAAACAGAAATTGTGTTTTGACTGGCTTTGGTGTTGGCTATCCTTACCAGAAACCCATGCAGCAAAGTCCATTTCTTTTATAATTCATGAAGGCTACAGAATAAATCTTTTTAAGGTAATGTTTATTCTGAGAATAAATCGCCGTTGTTTGGAATGCTTAAACTTTCAATAGGACCTGCTCTAAAAGCCCAATTTTTAAACAATTGGATCGTGAGTGTAATATGAATGTAGTTAAGATGATAAATGCAGCTAATTTTCTCCCTCTATTAGCCCCTTTCACATGCTACTTACAAATGCCAGTCAAACTCGGCAATCCTTTCATTTTATTATGCAGTGACGAGGCGGCTGGATTAAAAATACATGATGGCATTTTCTAACTTGGATTTATAAGTACCACTACTGTATCTAATTTTGGCCTGACATTTGCGACACACCGAGGGAAGCGCGGTTTGTTGGTGAAAGCCTGGGAGAGCCGGGCTCCCGTGGCGGAGCCGCCGCAGCGCCGCGCCGCGTGACCTCTGCCGGGCGCCCGCATCCCCCTGTTCCCGGCGCTCCTGGCGAGACGAGGACCGGGAGGCCTTGTCCCCGGAGAGGCACCGGCACAAGTGCTCTCATCATTGTCTGCAGAGCAATTAAAGCCACTGCTGTAGAAAGCGCATCGTGTCGTGTGGCTCTGCCCGTCGTTCCTTGATCCGAACGCTTGCGATTAATCCTGCTCAGCCCTTCCCGCTTCGGTCTGAAGCAGCCGGCGTCAGCAGTGGTCTGTGCTCAGATATTACCCTAATATTGCTAGAAGCTTAATTTATATCGCTTCTTATCTAATAAGTATTCTCAGCCTTATCTTAGGACAGTGGTTTCCATCTGCTCATTTAATCTCCAAGGACATCTCTTTTAGCCAGTCCTTCCAGCTGGAGGTTTTTGGTCTTTTTCCTTTGGTGCTGAAGTGGTGTCTGGGACAGTATGGGTTTGTATATGCAACTTTGCTTGCGGTCAAGGCAGCCGTTGCTGTACCCAGAAGCTCCAGCTCTAGACTAGCTCTTCTTTAACGGCCCGAAGCTGTGTTTCTCCCTGGTCTGTCTTGGTGTACCGTTGTCCAGATGATGAATGCTAAGAAAGGTCTGCCTGTGGGGGGGAATCTCTGGTGTGTTGGCCTGCTTTTACTTGTTATTATTATTTCCATGTATGTGAAGCACTTGGTATTCTGAGTTCATCCAATTATGGTTAGGTCTGTGACTTGGGTCCCAGAGGTGAAAAGGCCTGTGTCCAAGTGATCAGCTCTCCAGATCAGCTGTTGTTTCTTTAAATGAAAGGGACACTAAAGTCCAATTATTGCAATAGAATGGGCTGCTTCTTTAAACTGAAGAATTTGACTCAGCTCAAGGGATATTTGTGATTGCCTCTGGCTTCCCTGGAGCTAAAAAATTATATGCTTTCCCTCTTCACTAAATTAAAACATAGTTGGATTGGTAGTGGGACTGAGGGAAGTCCCTGCCTGAAACCCCAAGTGCCAGCCTGCTTTGCAAACTGTAAGCTAGTAATTGGTTTGGAAATACTGAGTGAATAGGTAAAAAGGCATCTGAGCGATTTGTGCTGGATAATACAGACTGCCTATAATGGAGGGGTTTGGCTTTCTTGCAACATTTTGCAGCATGAGTTGTTAATTCAAGTTCTGATGGCTAAACACAATTAACGTTTGTACTTTGTAAACACTAGATATAATTTCTGTTTCCATTGCACCTTATCCTCATTTAAGTTCTCATCAGCAAATTCCTTTGTTTCCCAAGCGTCAAACTCAAGGCAGATCCCACGGCTACCGTTCTCTCAGCTCACAACAGCCAAAATGTCCAGTTCTGGGATCTAGGATGTACCAGGGCAATACTTGAAGAGAAACAAAGCATCATAGCAGACAGGAGCTGAAATGCTCTCAGATAACTGTTGTACTTGCTCAGTGCCGGGTTATCAAACTGTGGCCTGGGAAGCCCTCGTTAGGGTCTGCTGAGAGCCCGTGGCTGTGTGATCGCGCCATCCTCTTTGTTAGTGTATACCCAAGGTCTTGCAAATTTATTGTAGCACTGCCACTGTGCCCTAGCTGCCACCTGATGAGCCCGTGGTCCTTTGAGAAACCTCTATTATTAAAAAAAAAAAAAAAAATCAACATTTTAAAAATGTTTGATTCCTGGTTTAAAGAGATGGGCAGAAAAGTTTGAACACCAGGTTCCTGCAGCTGTCTGCCTGCTTGCAGCCAGGAGTGGAGGCATCTAGAAAAAGAGCAAGTTCCTTGGGTGACCTCCTCCAGCTGCACTCCTATGAAGCCTCAGCCAAAATGAAAGCTTCTTCCTCACCAGAGGCGATGATACCATCTTGTCTTCCAGGGAGTGCTCTGATGTATGACCATTGAGATGCATACTGAAAAACTCCAGATGAATCAAATTCACAGGGCCTATGTTTTGGGAATATGGTAGGGGACTGTAGGAAAAGTATTATATAAAGTGATGCTAAAGCATGTTTGGGGAGTCACTTTTGAGAAAGCTGTTCTTTTGACTTAATGAACGTGTGAAAATATTTATCACTTCTGAAGAACTTTGCTTTTTTTAAGTCCTAGCACAACCATGCAGAATTTGCTATCTGGGCTGAGACCTGTGCAGCCTCAGCCGTTCCCTGTTTTGTGTCTGTTATCCAAGGTGAACCTTCTGCTGAATTTTCAGGGGCATCAACCCTGTGCGCGAGTGGCTGGATGTTGTTGGGTCTGGGGAGATGCTTCCTTATTCCAGGCCAGCTTTGAACACTGGACAACAGTCCAGTTAGGGTGGAGGACTCCACCACAATCAGGATTTGGGGAATATAAGAGCAGGACTGAATTTCCCCTGCTGCCAATTTTCTCTGCCTCATCCCCTAAGTGGAGCGGTCGCCCCAAAAGATAGAGAAGGGTGGTCCAGGTGTCCGTCCATGCAAGGCAGTGCTGCGAGGGCAGAGCATCGCTCCGGCTGCAGGGCATCCTATGGATCCGAGAGACTTCATTCAAACCGTAGCTCTGGGCTGATCACTGAGCCAGTTCATGAAGACGCTGAAGAGCAGATGCAGCACTGAAGGCCAGGACGGAGCCCACTGGACCAAACGCGGATGCGGTGTCGTGTTGAGCGAGCTCACGTCTGCTTGTACTCAACCAGCGCTCTCCGTGCCTCCGGCTCATTGTACCATTTACCGAGGTTACAACATAATAGCTATGCAAAATAGTGCCCCCTTTTTTTTTTTTTTTAGTAAGTGAAAGTAAGTCTTCTAAGCCAAGGTTAACAATATATATTTATGAGTTGTAGCCAGCTGCTTCTATGTTTGCACATGTGTTTGTTAATGAACAGTAACCTAAGGGTCAGGTTATTATGTAAATAACCATTGTCAAGGGTAAAGGTGAAGAACCCAGTAATGAGTTGTGTCTCTCTGTCTCTCTCTCAAGCCACTAATGAATATTGGATATTGCCATTTGCAGGGCTTTTTACCCTCGTTTTATCCGGGGGGTGGGGGCAGGGGTGGGAAGAGAAGAAAGGGAAAGAAGTAAATTTATAATTAACTTGAAATGAGTTCTTTTTCCCTTCCCGAAAGCAGCTAAAGGGAGTTATTTCTTCTGTAGGAATTAAATACAGTTAATCGGCCTGTCCCGAGTTTGGGCCAAAAGCACCTTCCCTCCCCTGCTCCGCGCGGCATCTCTCCATTCCTTTTGAGCCTCGGTAGCTCTCGCTTGAGAAGATGCGCGCAAATCAACAGTCTGCATCTTTGCAGATAATGCTGAGCTGAGGCAAAGCCAGCAAGCCATCTAACAGACTTCCCATTAGGAAGGTTAACAGCAAACCTGCCTACCCGGGATTACTGACAGAGTGCGAACAGAAGGTGCAGTCTCATTGCATATGCTTTTAATATCATGCCACAGACAGGGAAGCCTTTCGCTCGCAGACACCTGACACCCCGCGCTGTTGTTAGGGTAATAGTGCAAGGAGGAGCGGAGCGTCTTTCTCGCCTGCGTGTGAAACCGCAGATGCTGGGGGTAGGCGTAACGCTGATTTTATTACGCCCTGGGCAGGCGGTGGCCAAATGGACCCCCCCCGCCTTGAAGTAAATAAGAGCCTTACCCAAAAGAAACGCGTCCCTGCAAGCCTCAGTTTCTCAATTTTTAAGCTCCAGGGACAGCTTAAGTTTGAGGGCTGAGAGCTTGGGGAGCTGGGCTTTGCGGGCAGCTTGCAGATCCCAGGGACCTCCTCCAGCATCCTTTGCCTCCCGACTACGTGGGCCAAACTGGCCCTTTGAAACCCCTTCGCGGGGGAAAAACGAATAGCGCGCCTATAATTCAGGCACGGAAACAGCCCGCAGCTCCTTGTAGAGCCGTTTCTGATGGATGTCAACAATGCAGAACCCCAGGGGGCATCTCTCAAAAATAAATAGTAAAAATAATAATAAGATGCAATGGTCAATAATTACCCACTAGACAATGACAGGGTTTGTTTTTGAAATGAAGCTTTGCTCACCCTCCCTAAATGTCAAAGGCAGGAGCCAGCAGCCGTGGGGGAGGCGGGGGCGAGGGGGGGACGCAGGAGCCCCAAGTCGCGTGGTGAGATCCGTGAACGGCTCAAGGTGCAGGAGAAGTCTGCGTTGTCTGCACGAGCCTCATTTGGTGGTTTGAGTAATGTCATGTTGCCACTAGGGTGTCTCTGCAAACAAGATATTGCCTCTCCAAAGAGTTCCTAGCGCAAATAAAAAGCTAAATAGAAATGATGGGCTGACTAGCTGAGCCTGTGCTTTTTACTTTTATGATTGAGAAATAGTTGTTGAAACTGTCAATAAAAATAAATAAAATTAAGTTCCCCTAGTTAGGTGAGGAAAGGCAAGCCTACCTTTCTTTGCTGACAGGCCTTTTTGTTTTGTGTTGGCTTTTATATATGTGGAAAAAAACACCATTGAGAGCTTCCAGGGAGCTGCGCTGGGGCGGTTATAGCCATTTTTACATCCTTTATATGGGCTTAAATCCATTTACAGATGTGCTGTAGACAGAGAGACATTTTTTACAAGTAATTGTCATGTATACAAGGGTCCTTATGTGTCACAAAAAGATCTCACTTAAGAGAAATAAATGTGCTTTTCATCTTTTGTTGGCAGGAGCAGTGGTGGTTGGGAAGAGGGTAATTGGTGATCTTTTCCAGTCTGATAACCAGGACAAATAGGGGGGAGCCCAGCGTGGCTGTGGCATTTCTCTCCTCCCCACTTCCTCCCTTGTGGAGGGGTATGTGCGCTTTGAAGGCGCTTTTCCAGCTTTCCTTTCAAGAAAAGCAATAGATATGATAAATATCATCAGCTGAACCGCAGGGGTAGGTTACAGGAGACGAGCGCTGCCCCAGGGTGACCCCGGCGCCGCGGGAAGGCGTCTCCGGGATAATCGCGGTTCCCGCCGGCTGCCCACAACGTTCGCCCGTGGCGGGGCTCGCTGGCATCGCCGTTACCCCCTTGGCGGCTAACCAGGGCATTTCCTCTTGTTCTGAGGCCATTAGATGTGTTCCGGATGCGGAGGTCCATCTTTTTATTGCCTTTATTTGTAGGTTAGAACTTCCCTTTTGTAAGAAGACTCGTGGTTTTTTGGAAGGTTATTGCTCTTCTCAGGGGCTGCGATTTAAAAGACTCCCCAGAGGCAGATGGAGCTTTGATAACCTCCTGCGTCACCTGTACCCCAAAACGTTGGAGGTCCTTTAAGCCTGTAGTTATCTCCAGCAGTAGCAGGCCTGACTGGCGGAGGACTCGTCCTCGAAAGGTGCTGGTGTCCCAGAGTGGAGGCGTGATGAGCATTACTGATTTTGCACCAGGCATTTTGCAATATCTGTGTGTTTTCCCCTAGGAACGCTATTCTGCGATATTGCTCCAGAGGAAGACAGTCAATAATGTAATCGGGCTGCACGCAGGAAACCCTGGTGGAGACTTGACAACTGGTTAGGCTGAGGAAATAACAGATGTAAGCTGCCTTCATAATAGAGGGTTAGAGCAGGCCACAGTTCAGGCCAAATAGCAAAAGGCAGGTCATTCGTGGCATAAATTTACTTATAAATAGTTGCTTCATCAATAGAAGACAAGGCAGGAGTGGGACCAGGGGGCCTGAGGTTCAGAAATGCAAGTTGTTTAAAAAGATATGAAATCCCTGTATGTCATACAACAAGCTTTGTTTCTGCAATTCATCATTTCTGGTTAATAAATGCTTTATGCCAGTAGGTGCTTCACACTACAAGTGTGGGCTTGGAGGTGCGTGTAAGTTTGAGATGTGGGATGGATTGTGGCCTTGAAATCAGGGACAGGTGAGCAGTAAACTGGGCTTGATAAATAATGGATGAATCGCGCTTGATTTTGCTGATGGTGTAGTGACCTTTTGGGAGGCAACAAACAAAGAAACAGCAAATGACCAGCAATACTGATGAACAGGCTAAGTGAACCGGACACATCATTAACACCAGCATACCAAAATAATTACATGCAAAGGGAGTCACGCGGTCAGCAAAAACAGGAAAGAGGAGACGGTTCTGTGTAAATTCGAGCTTTCCATTTTTCTCAGCAGGCAAGAAGGTTTCAAGGGGAGATGGTTTCGTGGTGTTTGCTGAGGGTACGGCTGGCTGCTTGGTGTTTGAGGGTTGGGGCAGAGCAGAGGTGTGGTAAGGCCCGCAGGTTTTGCTGTTACAGCATTCCTGTAGACCAAACCTGTTTTATAGGACGTGGTTTTATAGAAGAGTCCCCATGAGAGCAGGGGTTATCCTGGCCCGTAGGGAGAACTGCCAATGCCCAGGAGAGACTACCCGATAAACAGTGCAGGGAAAGCCAAAGCGCTGTGTGTCGGTAGGTGCAAGGCTGGTTAATTCACCTTCTTTTTATGAGGACGTTCACTTTTGCTGTCTCATCTTTGTATAGACGGCGACTCAGCCACAGGCTGGCCGCCTCCGTACTTCCAGCCGGCTGGTAGGTAGTTCTGATAAGACGGTAAAACTGGAGTTTGTGAATGGCCAGATGTTTGGCTGAATCGGGCGCCTGCCTGCTTTTCTCTGTCGGAGAACATCGTCGTGAATGGGGAGCTCTTGGCAAGAACGTGGGGAGAGCCAGTGCTTTTCACATGCTCATCTGTTTTCACATGGAAACAAGAGTATTCATTATTGGTTATTCATTATTTTCCCATCTAATAAACTTTCTGCCATTCAGTCAGGGAAGGGAAACAATAACATGCTGACTTATGTAGCCCATCACACATCCGGAGTAACAGATAATGAATAGGCAAATTAAACACTTTTCCCCAAAACTCGGTCTGAAAATTATTCAAACAAGCAAATGCTTTTGAATAGCAAATACATCTGCAGAAATTAAGCTTGGTTACGATGGACTTATAAACAGAAGAAAGACCTGAATTTGCAATGAATAATTGAACTAGCTTTGCTTAGCAGTTTCACTTACCCAAAGCAATGATAATTTTTATTTTGTTTAGCACCTTCCATCTGAAGATCTCAAAATGCTTTACAAATGCCATTA
This sequence comes from Apteryx mantelli, assembly GCF_036417845.1. NCBI lineage: Eukaryota > Metazoa > Chordata > Aves > Apterygiformes > Apterygidae > Apteryx > Apteryx mantelli. Next base: position 8,112,940 of record NC_089996.1, read on the forward strand.
ATCAGTTCTGGTAAGACCCTCTCCCCTGCTAATTTTTGGCAGGATATGGCCCCATTTAATGCTGAGGAATAGAGTGGATTTCCTAAATTCGCGCACAGCAAACCGCTGCCAGAGCTGCAGGCAGAGCCCAGCTGTCCTCCCTCCCCGGTCCTCACAGACCATATTTCTTCTGTTGTTTGAACTAAGCAGCAGAACTTGGAATGAATTTCCTGGTAATGTTAGAATGGTATCAAACGTACACCTATTATCACAGCATTAAGTCTACCATAAAAGAACGTAAAGTAATCTTTATTATTTTTGCTAAATGGGTGTAAGTGGCGGGGAAAATATGTCAACTTAAAAAAAAAAATCTCTTTTGTATGAAAGCAGCAACAATTTCAGTTTTTCCCCTTTGATGTTTCAGAAGTAAAAAAAAGTCAAACAATGAATACTATTGGTCGAAAAACACCCCCAATGTTTTGTGGAAAACCCACTTAAATGTCATCTGAGTTTTCTACATATTTAACAAAACAAAACAAAACATCAGAATTAATATTTATTGCTCAGCTCGGCTATCCAGGCTGAACCCAATCTTTCTGTTTCACGCTGTGACTGATCCCTTTCGTACCTAACACTGACTCTCCGAAGAAGGAACAATTGCTTGCTGGCTACCGTGGGACTGGGCTGCTGTGAGGCTGGCCGTATTTTAGTGGGGAAGAGTGCAGTTGTACAACCAGTAATGGCTGCGTTGCAAGAAGACTTAATCCACTGCCATCTGTCTTTATTATGCTTCTATTGTTGGACACCGCAGCCTGGAAATCTAGCAATGAAACCCAGTTGTTCATTGCCATTCATCATAGTTATTGCTGGAGTTGTGTAATGAAGAGGGGAAGTACTGTTTATTGCTCTACCCTCTTTAGAAACTATCCTTGGGGGTCGTTATGGATGGTTACTGCATTCGAGCGCAGGACTCTGGGAGGTCCTCCCTTCGTTCTTTTTATGCGTTGAACCACGAGGTTTAACGTGTTGTGTTTGAGGCTGGTCTGCCGCCTGCTTTTGTTCTCAGCAATGTGAAGTTTGGCGTGCTCGCTTCGGACGTGAAGGTAAACCGAAGTAGGCCAGAATTAGTACAGCAGAAAGCCATAGGCGCCTGCACTCAGGGTAAGGTACGGATCTGCCCTGCATAAAAGCAACGACAGTGGATTGCTGGACCCCAATCACAGTTTAGTCATCAGTATGGTCAAGAATGGTGCTCTTCAAGCCTTTGAAAACAGCTAATAAGAAATATAGGTGCTTCTCATTACAGCTCATACCCCCAGTGATTTCTGAAATCTGAGATTTCAGCCAAGGACTTGAGCAACACGAGTTGGGCACATGAAGGGTGGCGGAGGAGTAGGGATTGGTGGGGGCATGGAAGACCCGAATATAGCTCTCACTGGGACAGTGTGAAATGTGGATGGATCACTTTCAGGTCTTGCTGGGGTTACAGGGAGAAATATGTGGAGACATTCAAATGATTCTGTAGTTCAGTTCTTATTGATAAGTTGGATAGACATCATGGTGCTAGACAACAGACTAAGATTTTGGAGGATTTGGGGGGAATATACTCGCTTTGGGTCTGAGGCAACTCCTAGACTAGTGGATGGCTGATTCAGTTGAGATAAAGTAACAAAGGACCTGAATATTCATCCAAAATTTAAAATTACCTTTATGCAAAGTAAACCATGCCTGGCTCTTCTATTTTAATAATTAAAAAAACCTCTGGCAAATACTCTCAGAAACACAGAACAGGCATGGGTGCTGCTGAACCTCGGAGAGGCACAACTTCCCCGAGCTACTTCAATTCTTTCAGGCACCAAAGCAGCTTCACTGGATGCACTCAGCAGACCTTTGATGGTGCAAGGAGTGATGCCATCTGTGCAGGTGACTGCTTGCTCTAGGTAACAACAGCAGCAGACATCAGAAAACTTTGCAGAGCCTCGAAGGCTAAATGCTCTGAATGGAAATGTGGTTCTGTGCAACAAGAAGGAACACATTTGGGAGGTCATTTGGGAGACTCATGGATGCAGATAGATGCAGATAGAACTGTAAGACTGAATCATCAGCAACACATTTGTGCCAGCAACAAGGGAAATGTATAAGAATCCTCCAAAATGATTTGATAAACAGTTGCCTATCCAGGTATCTGAGCTCGTAACCTGACAGTGCTTCCAGGCATGATATGTAATAGGTATGAGACAGACTTCAAATAAAGGGGTAAAGGCATGGAAGGAGTTAGAGATCACAGTCCTGTTTTCAGATAACATACAGGCTAGGCCTGGCAAAGCTACTGCTGATAAGGGGATTCTGCAGAAAGTAATTAAAACTCAAGCCCTTGGTATTTATTTAAAGGGAAAACTCTTGGGATTCGATGGCTTTTTTTTTTTTTTTTTTTTTTTTGAAATGGACCAGAAAGCTGATTCTTAATGCACTACTGCAAAGGACAGAGAATTAAATCTAAAGAGAGAAGCCAGATGAGTTTCACACTGGCCTCATGCGAACAGTAATGCTGCAGAAGCTGTTAAGGTCTCTGTTACATGCCAAAAATACAGGCTGAGTCAAGTGAAAGAACCCTTGCTGGTGACACAGAAAAAACGTGTTGCTGGAGGAAAGCAGGCATAGATTTGTGTATGTTGACTTGGAAAGAAACCTATGTAGTCATTTTGGACTGTAGTTCTCTTTCCCCTGAAGTAGCTTTACTGGAAGACGAATAGATCTAAACAGACAGCTTTGCATATTAAGTACATTTTTGCTAGACACTGGTTGTCTGAGAAACTAATTTGTGACAGTGGACTATAGTTTAGCAGGCATTATCTTAAACAGTTTGCACTACGTCTTGGGTTCAGCAGTATAACCCCACTGTCTGTTAAGTCTCATCCAGTGGGATGGTGGAAAATTATTCCCAAGTAATAGAGTGCTTATTGATGGGGTTTGCAGACTCCGAGCCTGATACATTGCTGGCTCTTTCAATTATGGGACAGCACCAATGAAGCATGGATTGTTATCTGCTGACATCTTGTACAGCAGAAACACGAAAAGCAGGAATTCCTATGTGTTAGAGGCTGATGTCAGAGTCACTGGGGACATGGAGAAATATAAAGAAGCAGATGAAGCAAAACAAAAAAAAATCAACATGGGTGTAGGTCCCAAGAGCTGCCATCACTTTAGCAAAAAGGCGTTAGGAGTCCCAGAACTGGGAAAAAAATTTACAAAGTGCTATCACAAGAAGTTTCCCACAGTCACATGGATTTGCCCCTCTCGCAGATTTATCCGAAGAGTGTTAGGTAATGCTGTCACCAGATCCCAGATGGGAAGAGGAGTCAATGACGCAAACAACCAGAACAAGTGGACCACAGCTGCTCTCTGACCATAGTATTGCTCTTCTTAGGAGGAAGCACACAAGGCCAAGTAACAGTACTGGACACATCAAAAGCTAATTGATGAGTGTTACATGAGTATTTTCTTCTTAAGGGCTTGTGCTGTTAAATTTTGGAACAGAAGATATCATTCCTGAGCAATGAGTGGCCGTGCTGTTCTTGATAGAGCAGCAGAAAGTCATTTGGATGTGGGCAAAAATGAAGTATGCCCTTGGTAAGAGCTCCTTAAGCACTGAGAAGTTGCTGAACAGCTTGGGAAAGGCTCTTTTGAAGGACAATGCCTGTATGAAGCTGAGACATCATAGATCCAGCTCAGTTCCAAGCTAGGGACTTTTCCATTTTATTCCTATTGCATCCGAGTACTTTACAATTTCATTTTAAACATTGACTTCCAGGGAAAAAATGTCAAGCTAAAGGTCTTCCTAAGTAAAGCCCCATTCTTGCAGAGGTTTAGGTGCCAGTTCATCTTTAAGCACTTGATAATCCCTTTAAACCTGATGAGACAACTCATGCTTCAAGTCTTAGTAAGGTACAGGGCCCAACTGCTTTTGCTTTTGAATCATTCCTCCAGTTCCCTTAGGAACTGAAGTTTGTTCTTAGGAGGTATTCGGACAATGTTAGGGTGGTTTGGGTATAGTTAAGAGCATTAGTGTAAATTCAGAATATTTATTTAAAAGAAGTCTCTGGACTATAGCTCCCCTCGCTTTAATTAATAGTCAAATTCATGTATATGCACAACTGGTCTCGATACCTTCAAAAACGTTCCTGTGTGGCATTCCTAGAGATGTCAGTTGTACCCTGATGCTTTCTTGTCAAAAGAAGTTGCATTTTCTGGTCAAGACAATGGTCCATACTAGCCTTTTCAGGAGAAAATAATGGCATAATAAACTACAGATGTGGGAAGTGAAAAGCAGTATTTTTTATAACATAGCAGAGATGGGATTTCTGTCCTGTGACCTACTTTACTGTTGGGTAACTTTTCCTCCGTTGTTCTGCTGTTTTATCTCACCTTTCTTCAGCTTATTCATCTGGAAGATTCACTTAATTATATTAGTCAACTTCACGGAGGTGTCTTGAAGCTTGATTAAAAATTTGGAAAGCCCTTCAAGAGCCGCTGACAGAATGCTCCAAAGAAGTAGTTGATTTCAGACACAAATGTGAGGAAGGATAACATATCGTGATCAGTTTGAATATACAGATCTGTTGATTCACTGGGGCTATGCTGGATGGTGTTTTCAGGGTGCTACCATGAACTCTTGGGAAATCCTGAGCATCTTGTTGAGTTACCAGTGTAGACATTCATTCTTCTGTTTTATGGTATATGAGTGAGTGTTAGCCCTTGTGTTTCCATATAGTTAATTTTGAAAGGGGAACGTATACATGAATGCCATGCATGGAAATGCAACAAACACAGCTTCGTTCTTCCTCACTCTTAGCAGAATTGGCCAATGCTTGAAAGTTCGGCAGGGCACCTGTGGCCGGTTGCTGTCAGTTCTCATTTCACCCTCTGGAGGATTTTCACATGATACACCCCAAGGGGTGAATTGACATTCATCGCTCCTCCAGGGGAAGAAACATATGGAGGCTCCACCGGGACAAACTCCATGATCTGAATTGCCAATCAGTGTCTGAGCCTCAGCTGGGGAAACCTTGCTGCTAACAAGCCTTCATGCTCCCCCAGTTCTTGTTGCAATCTGTCAGCTGCTAAATGTGGTTTCAGCATCGCTTGAGTCAGTGAGAAACCTACAGCACCAGCTTATTACGGTGAGGTGGTAGCCTTTGCATATTTTAGGTGCAGCCAGTTTCTATTATAAAAACCTATTAGGTCTTCCCTGTAACTTGGTAAAATTGAGTTAGCCTTAAAAATGCAATATTTAGTTTGAAGGTAAAGGAGAATGTTTCTGCTTAGCTTAAAGAAAATGTGTTGAATTGTTTGCATTTGGGTAATTTAAATATACAACCTCTTTTGAAGTTCTGAATTTTGTCTGTTTGTTTATGTTCCTTCCACTCCAGAAATGGAGTGCTATTGTTTCCTTGTAGTTTCCACAGAGCTTGAAATTGCTGGCTATGCAGGAGGAAATTAGTTTGTAATTAAAACCAAGTTAATAACGTTTCCCATGGAGCCTGCTGGTCCTATTGCTCAGAGCCAGGCATTTTGCCTTTGTCCTTGATGTGAGCATGTTTGGGTACCCCTGCCCAGCCGTCAGGTGGCCGGGCAGAGACATGTCAGAGGAATGGTTATCACACCGCGGTAACCGCTCCAGCACATGCACTGGCAGGACTTAATGTCTTTCGAGCCCTCATGCCCTCCCAATTAGGGTTGATGGCATTATATCAAAACAAGATGACAAGTCACAGAGCAGTTTTCAACGTGCAGCCAGCAGATTATTTTTGAGGAGTTCAGAAAAGGTAAGTGAAGGAGGCAAGCTTTAGGTTTAAACTTTCCACGTGGGGGTCTGAGGCTTTTCTAGGGGACCTGGAAAAGCATGCGGACTCATTCATTGTAAATGTGCTGCCCTGCCGGTGCGGACAGAGATACCACACTGCTGATCTCTGCCTCGGTGGTGAGGACTGAGGGGCTGCATGTCCCGTGGTGCAGATGTTGCACTCGCATGCAAGTGGGTTGCCTCTTGCATTACTCCATTGCAGAGCCTCCGGCTGCAGCTTAGCTCTCCTCTGCATGGCCCCTTGTGCGAGCTGTCTGCAAGCAAGGCAGTGCCGCTGCCCAGTCTGCACCCAGCAGGACACGGAGGAGTCTGTACACAGGGTGCCCCGTACCCTGACTCCCTATAGCAATTTCACCGGGTGTCACATTGGATCAGAAAGAGCTGAGCAGTCTTTAACAACTGCAGTGGGAGTCAGACAGCTCCCACCTTTGAGATTCTGGGGTTTGACTTCATAGTTCAAAAGAAATCAAAAAGTCTTTTGCCAAAATGTTCCCTGCGTACAGCAGATGGACAGAAAGAGACGGTGATTGCCTGAATCAGAAATTAAATTCAAGACTCGGCTCCCCTTGTAGTATCCAAGGCACAGGGCTGGCTGGATGCAAACAGAACCTCTTTGGCGAGTTGACTGCTGTTTGAAGGAATAGGAGTGTGGTGGTTTTTATATAGTTGGAGACCCTCCTGAGTGCTTGCCGAATGTAGCCCCCTGAATTTCCAGTGTGGCTTGGTCTAATTTTTGAAGCTGATTTTAAAAAATTTCCTGCTTTCAGATGTTGTAGATGAAGTCACAAGGGCAATTGAAAAATTTTCCGAGTATTTTGATTGAGCAGAGATCCACTTTGTTTCTTAAGGCAACAAGCCTTATGCAGTCAGATTTCCTGTGTGTGCCTGTTTCTTTGAAGAACTTCAAAGTCTGTTGGCAGTTTCTAGGAGATTTGGCACTGACAAGGTGGATATCAAATATATGAATCTCCTCCATAGAGACTACCAGCAAACTACCTGCCCATGATCTGGGTACAGCAGAAAAACCTAAGTGTAATGGGAGGACAGGGAGGGTTGCATATAGCTGACTTCTGTACTGCAGGGAAAAAAATTAAAAACTCAGCAGAAACCCCTCTTTCAAAAGTGACCTCACCACTTGGCCAGAATCACATGGGTCTTGATTTCAGCTCTGATATAAGCATTTAATCTCGTTTTGGAATCAGGGTATATTGCGCACCTGAGGTAGCATGACATACCTGAGTGGTTTTGCATATCTGGGCCTGAAAGCCCATATCTGTGTGGTATTTAGCTTCCAAAGTGTCTAAGTCACTTTTGAAAATGAGATGTAGGCTCCTAAGCCCTTTAGTGCTAGATTCATTTGGGGTTTAGAATCTGAACATAAATTGTGATACTGAAGACTTTCACCTGGCTCCTGCCATACCCTAAAGTCACCCACACTCCACAGATGCCTTTTTTTGTCTTAAAGTTTACCCAGAACTCCCTGCCCAGCATGGCCGAAGGGCTGGGTATTACCCTCCTGCCAGGGCTGTCCTGTTGCAGGAGCAAAGCATGACCTCACCTAGCCCTCGGGGATTCAAGCATGCTGCAGCCCCACCACCAGTGTGGGGATCTCCATGCCAGGTGTGAAGACGTTCCCCTGCAGAGCTTTTCCTTTCGGATTCGGCATGGCTTGTGTTCTTCTCTGTGCAGTGGCACAGCTTCATCTGGAGGAAGGGAACATTTTCCCAGCCCCGGAAGAGCTTGCAGTCAGCTGGTGGAAGGGAAGGGAGAGGTGGGTTTGGCCACCATTGAGCTGGACCTCTGCCTGGGGGACCCCTCTAAGCATAGATGAGGTTCTGTTTCCAGTTGTGTTGCAAGAAGAAAACATGAGCCCTGCTCTGTGGTGTGGAAAGAAAGGCACAGTGCCTTCTGTCACCATCACCTTTTCCTCTTAACAATCTGGTTGCCATACCTGGAGGGTTGTCTGCAAAAATGAAAAGAGCAAAAGTTACTGGACAGAAGTGAAAACTTGGGAATTTCCCCAAATGGTTAAAATAAACTCCCTGGCAAAACGGTGGAGCTCCTTCCAAAAGGTTACAATTATGCTGGATGAGAATCATCTCACCTGATCTGAGAGGAGGAGCACAGGTCTCAGTATCCGGACTGATCACTCAGACCTCATTTACAGTCAATGGAGAGAAATGGGCACCTCCAGCAGGCTATTGCTCTCATCTTAAGGTGAGTGCTTAAAATAGGTCAGACAAATCACTCCTATTTCTTTCCACTTATGCATTTAAAAGACTAACTCAAGTATAGACACTTGCCTTATGGACCTCTGACATTAGGTGAGATGAATCCCTCCTGAAGTGACAACAGTGTAATTCATTGTTCCAGTCTTGCTAAAACCCATCCTCTTAAAGCAAGGAAGTGAATGACTGAGGACGTCCCAAATCCTACGCTGCCGGCATAATGAGCCAACATGTATGAAGAAGTGAGTGTTTCACTGGAACACCTCGGCCTCAACTCTGGCTGGAGGATTTGGGAACATCTGAAGGAACAATTAGAATTAACCCATTTACCTGGGTAAATCACTTTGAGAGCCTTAGATGTAAAACAATATTAGTTATCAGCATCATCGTGCAATGATATGGTGTTCTGTGAGTTCTCAAAAGGAGATTTTCCTCTGAAACAGCCTCTTCACACTTTCCCTGAGTGAAGTATTTTGCTACTCAGATTTGTGATTTAATAATCATAAATAATAGAGCCCTTAGTGCTATATTTTTAAATGACTGAATGGTGAGAATCTACTTTAAGAAATTGTATGAATGCCTATCACTTGTGTGCCTATAAATGTATTCAATTAGCACTCAGATCTTGAGTTATCTCCTGATGGAAGGCAAAACCTTTTGAATTCAGTCCCATGCAAGAAAGACTGTGTCATTTAACTCACAAAAGGATGCTATGCACTTAACAGATAATGACTGAAGAGGATTTTGCTGTATTGCCTGCTCAGCTGCTTGTGAGGACAAAGAAAATAATTCCCCTTTTAGGATCCTGTGGGGTAATGAGGAAACCCTCTCTGCACTGATCTCAGATAACACCGAGCAGGGGAAAGGAAATAGCCCGATAGGCTAAACTGGCTGGAATTTCATTGTCATGGTCTTCCATGTGCTTTCCATGTTTTGTCTGTGATGCTAAGCCACTGGCTAACCTGTCTCTGAACCTACCACCAGCACACAGAGATTACTCACCCTGGATACTGCACTTCAGCAAATGCAGAATTAGCCCTGGCTAAGTAATCTTGTTAGCGTGATTCAGTGTTAAATGGATCTCGATTAAATGGGCCTTTATATTGTCCCAGCTGGAGATGATAAGCCTCCACAAGGAAATGGCAGGAGACCGAAGGAAATTGCTTTACTTCAGACTGGGACATTTAACCCCATAAAACACTTTCTGCTCCCCTCCCTCCTTTACTTGTGCTCCCTTGCATGGGTCCGGCTCGCCGTTGCCCTTTGCAGCTGTAAGCAGGAGACCCGGAGCACGGGCTGAGGCGTCTCCCTATGCTGCCCGTTTGCCAGGCGAAGAGCAACGTGTCAGACGCTCATTTAAAAGAGCAGGATGTCTCCGATGTGCGAGGCGGTGATGATGGTCGCTCTCTGTGGTTCTTTCATGAAGCTAATAACTTATTCATTAGCGCTGCGTTTCTGTCAAGCTATCGCTCCGTTTGCCTTGCCTGTCTCTCCAGACGTTGGTTCTGGGGTGTCTGAGCATCCTAGAGTCAGTGCAACTGTTGCCACCAATAGTTTATTAAGCACCAAACGCAGCGAGGGAAAAAATCTCGAGTCTCATCTGAAAAGAAATAGATTGCTTAAACGTGCCACTGGGATTTCTTGGGGATGGCTTGGGGTTTATCTGCGCGAGATAGAAATCAGCAGCCCACATTGGTGTATCAGAACCTGACACTTCATTTCTCCTTGCTATTAGATGTGGCAGCGTGTGCGCGGTCTGGATAAGAGGGAAATGGCATTAAAATCCCCCGGGGTCTTCACAAGCGGAGGCAAACCATGGGGGCATCAGTGCGAGAGGGATGGCGGGGGGACAGGGGAGGGCTCTGCTGTGCCCAAGTTTGCTGCCTTGAGGCTGCGTTTAGGCCTGGCCAGTCTGAGAGACACTGGGGGTCCGTGCAAGGGAAGAGGGCAGCCGAGGCTCCTGGGAGGCGGCCGTCTGTCTGTCCTCAAGCTCCAGCCCTCCGCCACGGCACGCGCTGCAGCTGCCTCTCGGCAAGGCTTGGGGCTGCGTCCAGCTGAGCGTTTTAGGGGCGCAGGGCAGTAGCGCAAGGGTTTGCCCCGTGCCACCGACCTGTGCCAGGTGGGACAGCTTGTCGCCCCTTTGGAACCAGCCGTGCCCTCCAAGGGGTGCTGGCAATCGGGGTCGAGGATTAGGGGGATGCGGCATTGCAGACGAAAGCAGGCACAGTCAGAGAGAAAAAAGTCAGATAATGCTCCTCGTGTCTGGCCCCTGCTCATGGGCAGGGTTAGGAAAAGGCTTGCTGGCACCGACAGCAAGTTGGACCCAGAATGCCTGCCCTACCCGTACATGTTCTCCTTCCGCATCGCTGTTCTCGTCCCGCCATGCATGAATCCAGCAAATTTTCTCAATCCATTTCTGATGTGACTCCAAAATACAGATTATCTGCATAGAGTGAGAGGCCCTGACAGGACACATGTAAAACGTCCGCTTTGCTGAAAGTCAGATGATCTGATATCTTTTTTCCAGACCTTTGACAGAAAGATGATAAACATGTGGTTACTTGAATTTTTCCATAAATTTTGCATTTGAGGTGGATTTACAAGCTTACGAAATTTTCCAGACATGAATCCCAGTATTGCAAAAGCAGCCAGTTTGGGAATGGCTGCAGACAGACTAGAAATGGTATAATCTATTAGTGATTTCCTTCATTATCCCTCTAATCAAGGCTTCTATCAGTCTCTTTGATGCGCTGCAGGAAAAAAAAGATCTTCAAGTAAACTGATGCTGGAGATAATTAATTAACTTGCCGTCCTCCTGCCTTACAGACAGAGACGGTATAAGAAAGAAGAAGTGTCCTTTGCAATTACTGACTGTAGTTTTCCATCCTAGTGCTGACAGCTTGTAGGACATGAAGTGGAAAAGCATTTTACCAAACTTCAGGCTTTGGCCATCAGTTCCTTCAGTTTAGAATATTTTCTCCTGCTTGTACTTCTAACACTGTTGGATAACAGTCTTGCTGGTGAAAAATGCCTTTAATCCATGAGCAGTTTAATTTGTGTGTGGTTTAGACTGGTAAGGTTATCTTCCTGATGCTTTCCTCCCAGCATATACCCCCAGCTCTGCCATCTTCAGATTCTTGTGCATGAAATCCACCTTTATTAGGATAGAATAGAAAATCCAGAATAAAAACTGGTTCAGTGGAGTAATATTGACATTGCACATTACTATAGCATTCTGCTGGGCAGACCCCAACATTTTTCCTAGGGGCTTGGCAGTAGGTGAGGGGAATAATTGCTGTCCTGGGAACCCAGAGTTTTCATGCAGCCAAACTTCTGTTTCCAAAAGTCTGTGAAAATCTTGAGACACGATTTGTCTTTCTAATGAATTAAGGTAAGATTTAAATTACACTGTCATCTCAAACCAAACCTGGGAAAGTAAGAGAGGCCCAGTTTACCCAGCTCAGACTTCTTTTCCCTTTACAAAGTATGTCCTTCTCACCTAGGATTTCCTGTGTTTCTAGCTCTTTGAGCCCTTGAAAAACATTTCTAATTATAAACGAGTCTCTCTCTTTCTCTCTCCTTAAATTTCCCATTTTTGGTACTGCTTGAGCCATGAGACTGGTGAGCGTGTGGGCAGACTGTCAGGGCTCTAAACTCTGGGCCATTCGACACTGCTCAGTGCTGATCCAAAAATATCAGTAAAAAAACAACTGCCCCTTTTCCAAAGGAAATTTCCCCAGGAATATCAAGAGTGGGAAGGCTGGGGAGAAAAGTGCATAATATAGGCAAGACTGTTGAGTTTAGAAAGTTTTAGAGCAAAATCAGGGATTTCATTCATTGTCAGCGGCCAGCAGTCTGTACACGCGGCATGGATTTATGACACGGCATACTGCTTTAATTTGGTTCAGATCTAGCAATTTGTCACCAGAGATTTGTAAGTAAATCAATTAATACTTGTAAGAGTTATTAAAAATTGTAAAGAAGGCAGGGATAGTATTGCTAGAGCAGCAGGAGCTAGAGCAAAAGAGGAAGACCAAGAACTATGAACCCTGCACCACGCTTCATTGCTCATTCGTAGTTTTTAATACCACTCTTCCTCTTCCACGTGTCTATGGGATGTCCTCTCATTTCAAGCTCCTGGGGGAGGTACCACAGCTCTACAGATAGTTAATAATATCTACCAGTGTCGTACTGCTTCACTTGCAGCAACTGAGGAATCCTACCTCATTCTCCAGCGTTGGTGGAAAAATTGTAACTGGTGAATGTGTCCTCTCAGTTGAGCACTTTATCTGTGTTTTTTCAAAATTATTACTAAATTAATGCTTCAGTGAATTGTGTGTGGCCTCTAGTTGGCTCCTGATGAGGTTAGAATGAGGATTAAAACCCTGAAATACGAGCTTTGTGGGCTGGCTTTTGATGAGATGCAGACACCTCACATGGGATTGTTTCCATGCAGAGGAAACACGGTTCCTAGAAACCAGATTGTGGGGTAGGTAGTCGGGTGTCCGCGTTAAAAACCCTGCTCCCTCCAAAGGCTCTGCAACATTTACTCTTTTGGAAAACAATTCTGCAAATGGGAACAAATGAATCAATAGGGAAGCAAATGTTTAAAGAATGTTTTTGAGGTATTTGCTTGATAAGACTTTTTTGGGTTTTTTTTAAACATCTAACCATGTTTTTAGAGGCAGCTAAGATGGCTGCTGCTACAGACCAAGCAAGTATTTGCATAGGCATCCTATCCTGTATCGACTCTCATCACCTATCCACCCCCCCTAGGGCTGCTGGGTGACAGGCCAAATGGAAACAGAGGCCAAAGGGGACAGCTGCTTTTTGGTAAATGTGGTCACCGTTAGAAAACCAAGGACTTCCTCCTTCTTGCCTGGCTTACTGGGAAAGCAGGGAGTATTTTCCCCTTCAAAAGCCTGCAAAAGTGTCTGCTCGTAACCTTTAACAATTTGAAATTGCCCATTAGAAAAGCAACTCTCTCACAAATGGTAATTCCTCATCCCGGCCTATAAGTACTGAAAAGCTCTTAATAAACATCCTTTCTCACACACTCCTTGCACACAGAACTCTTAAAAAAAAAAAAATCTGCTAATTAATTTTAAGCCTCTTTGTGGCAAAGCCTAAGAACCGGATTTACCAAGATACCAGGGGGTCCATCTGGTGCAAAAAGCTCCCTCCCTTGCCAAGGTATTTCTGTTTCAGTGAGAGGGACAGTGTGTTTTAGGCCTAGAAATTTCGCTTTGGCAGTTGTGTCAGTTGTACTAACCATTGGCATATTTGTTCATGTGCTGGGGGGACGGAGAAGAGAGTCCTCTACCAGAAGCCAAAGTGGGTTTTTGTGTACTGCTTCCATATGTGGAACATGTGCAAGATGTCTTCTCCTTACGTTATTGCTTCCAAATAACGGTATCAAATTGGATGGTGGAGCCAGGTTTTAGAAGCGGGGCAAATAAAGCATAGTGGGAACCATTTAAGCTTTGGAAGTTTTGGGGGGGTTGTTTTGTTTTGTTTTGTTTTGTCCAGACTCCCTAGAAACTCTTATAAAGGCGGTTAGGTTCAGCACTGATTTATATCACTATGAACTCTACTAAGCATGTTTGCATTGCACAAATGCCCACTAGATATCTCTGTAGTTGGGAGGAAATAAAGGCAGGATCCCTAGTGTCTTTGCCCTTCTCAAGCGAAACTAGGTTTGGCCAGGAAATGCAAAGACTTTGTAACAAAACTGACGGTTTTTACAGTGCAACAAATTCAGACATAGGAACTTCATGGTGACAAAGGACAAGGATTCAGGTCACTCTACTCCCAGTGGAAAGGCTCTTATTTTTCAACAAAGGAAAAATCAACCAGGCAAAATAGTATCTGCAACAGGCAACTGCAAGGCTTGTATACAGCAGAGTGCAGTGGCAAACGCATGGACCCTTTTTCTCTCTCCTTTTGCAAAAGCCGTTCCTTGCCTTTCATCACCTGGGTCACCCTTCCTTGCACAGTTTCTAATTCTGATACATCTTTTTCATAGAGCTTGTTATATCCTTGTTAGTACAAACTTTGTTTCAACTCCCAAAAAGCTTTGGATTGGTTTGGGGGTTTGGAGAGACAGGGGAAGCAACTGCTCCAACAAGAAGAGCTACTTATTTTAACTGAATCTATTCCCTTGTGCTGATTAGAAATACACTTGCTCATGGCAAAAGAGTCTGCTGAATGAAAAAATAATATAAAGTGGGTAGAGAGAATTATTCAGGCTTTTAAGTGGGCTCTGCATTCAATGGAGAGTTAAAAATGTAAACATGAAATGCACTGCTTCTCCCCATGTAGGAACATCACATCCTTCTTAGCTTAACTGCTGTTTGAGATGCTTTTGTTCTTTGTTTTCTCTGTCTTTCAGCAAAGAATAAGCCATCAAATAAGCCCTTACCAGAAAACAGCCTTTGAAGGAGTCAAGAGCAGGTAGGGATTTCACTTTGGACAATATCCATGAGAATGGTTGCTTTTGTTTTTGACGACGAGCTGCGCAGCTGTGTGGGACCTGATCAGGAAGAGACAGACTAGCCTGGCACACTCATTGCTCGGCTAGAAGCAAGCTCAAAGCAGACTTCTCGGCCTCCCTGAATGCTGGCATGAGGACCCGTGCTCGGGGCCGCGTGTCCAGGTGAGTGCTGGCATGGCAGGTTGCACGCCAGACGCACGTGGGGTGGTGCAATGAGCTCATTGGGTCATGTAGCAGGAGGAAGGCCACGGTACTCAGCAGTAGCCTGAGCATGGGACCTGCAAATGCGTCAGCACCATGTTCCTCTCGTCTCGTACGTTCAAGTGCCCGGAGTCAGAGAAATGCTGAGCCCTGGCAAGGGGTGAGATTCTGGCACTGCAACGAGGGGCTGTGAGGCTGGGGCAGTTTGTGAGCCTCAAATGCCATGCATAAGACCAACAGGTCTGAAGAGCTGGAGATATAAATAGAGTCTAAGTGAGATGCACTCAGTTTTTCTTTTCTTCCCCTTTTTGCATGCTTTTAATGAAAAGACTGGGGAGGGAGAAATGCTCCTTCCCAAGTCTGTGTATATGCTGTGTGTATAGAGATAATGCAGCTGCAAACGACGTAGGAGCATCATGTTTCTGTGTGGCACCCTTGAAGGGTTTAGCTTGAACACCTGGATTTTGAGAAACTGAATGTTGTAGCACGTGTCATTTAAATGGTTATTCCAAATGTTTGAAATCTTGACAAGGCTTTTTTGCAAAGATGATCTGAAGTAATTTTCATTTTGTGCCTCCCTGCCAAAACAGTCTGTAGAGGAGTTGAAATTGTTCAAAAACTGGACGTGTTGTTAAAATTTAAGCGATGAGGCTATATTTTGTTTGAATTTTTAATCCAGCTCCAGCTATTTTTCCTTGGTTTGTGGTCAAGTGTAACTTTACCTTGAATTTCAGTCCTGTGAGACACATTTAGCTTGTGGCTGATAACATGCGATGGGGGAGAAAGGGCTTTTACTGGAATCTTGCTTTAATCTTAATGGGCAAACTAGGGCTGTGTGGATCGGGGCAAGGGAGGGTCGTACAGCTGGGTGACTGCTCGTCCGTTATATGATGCAGAGTGAGCACCACACCAAACGGTGCTAGCTGGGGAGAAAGGGCCTGGTGGCTCTCCTGGTGGACTGTACCCATGTAACTGAGGAGGACTTCTGGGAAAAGCTAGGGCAGTTCACAGTGGACATGGAAATGGGATCAAAGGATCAGTCATCAGTCACCTGGATTTCAGAGGCAGTTAAAACTTCACTGCCTGTGCTTTTCCTTCTGGGACAAAGTTAAGAGAACAGAAATCGGTCATGTAGTGGGTTTGCTTAAAGCAGATGCTGACTTGCTCTACCCATACTCCACATCTTTCAGGAATGACGCAAACATGCTTTGGGCAACGCTGAGCTAATCAGCCTGTTGAAAGACAGAGCTTCTGTCTGGTGCCAGGTTATCACGTTCTCGTTTCCTCATGAGGTGGGCAAAGCAAGCACATCTCTGCCTGCAAAGGGCTGTGCCGACAGTCCTGGGATGATGGGCGCAGTACCAAAGTCCCCGTAGAATAAACACAGACTGTGGAGAACGTAATAGAGAGGCAACAACTTTGCCTCCTTTTTCTCAGCATCCTGTGCCATATTCCTCTGGTTTTTGAGTCAGAAGTTTTGTTGTCTTTTTGGATAGGACCTGCAGTTAAAATGAGGGGTTTGGGTTTTTATGCCTGTGCCTTACTGAAGGTGCAATTCGTCATTTCATTAGCCAGAGTCTTGGTTCAGTAACATGCTGCAAGCGCAGGCTTAAGTTCTGCTCTTCTCAGTGAGACAAACGGATGTGTCCAAGTTGCTGGCTGAAGAAGAATGCAGTTTACAGCTGATGTGTTTACATTTAAGTGCATGTGTAATTGCTTTGTCAATTTAGTTGTAGATGCAGTTGTAGTCTCTTGATATAACTGAAAGGAAACAGAGGTTCCTTTTTCTTAAAATAACTCTTTGAACTTCTCTGCACCCTGTTGGTTACGGGAGCTGATATTGGAGGCTGCCAAAGACGGATCAGAGCTGAAGCCCAAGAGCAGTGCAGAGCAATGCAGAGCTTTCTGAGTGGCTGGGTGGACACTTGCACAGATAGTGTCGTTTTGGAGTGTGTTTTAGAATGTGCATTTATGTATTGTTTTCAGCTCTGGCTTATTGAGGTCTGACACGGCATTTACCCATGTTCCTCTTCTTCCAGAGCGCCAAAGGGCAGCAGATTCCCAGCACAAGCTGCTGTCTGGGTTTGGATGTCGCTAAATGAGCAGTAAATGTGCTATACTAAGGCTCCTGCTTATTCCTTTCCTCCCTCTCCCACAGTCCCCTGGAGTGACACAGTGGGCAGATTTGGCAACAGGTCACTTAAGGACAGAGATCCGAGGGGATGGCCAGATTGCCTTGGCAGTCTTTAAAGGGTTTATCCCAAGAGGCAGCTGTCTGGTTTGAAATCCAACCAGGAGCCAGGTAGGATGCAGTCTTCCCCTGCTGTACCCAGACACTCGCAGGCCACGATCTGGCGCCTGCTGAGAATTTTGCATTAGCTCTTGGGAACATCAGTGGGTTTCAGGCTGTCACTTGGCATCTGTTCGCTGATCCCCTGCCTTCCCCCTTCACAAGGCAGGAGCCAAGAGCAGGTCAGGAATCTTATATAGACCAGAGAAGTGATGGCAAAGCAAGGCAGGGGAGGAGAGCCTGTTCCTTGAGCGTGCACTGATAGGAGCAGAGCCAAGGAGACCGTGACTTGGTAGCACCCCGAGCACCTTGCTGCCCTGGGTGTGCGTACACTCCTTGGTCCTCGCTGCCCCACAGCCCCGCTGCGTGGAGGCGCCGGGGCGTTCAAGGGGGCTTTCCTTCCTGAAGGGCAGCGCTGAGCTCTAGAGAGCTATTCCTTCTGTAACAGATTAGAAGATGCTGAACTATGAAGACTTGTCTTAATTAATGCTTTAAATAAGGTTACAGCTAGAGCCGAGGAAATAATCAATAGTGAATCATCTACTCGGCAAATTCAGCTGTTTTCTGTTGGTGAGTTATCTGTAAACAGCTTGCAGTTTTCTCTGTTCATTCATTATTTAGAATTATTTCCCAAATAATTCCTTCAAATTGCTTTTGGTCTGCAGATTGTTTGCAAGTAGTGTGTTGAGAGTGTTTGATATTCGCTAGTCAAGCTGTGATCATTAGTTTTCAGTGGGACAAGTAGGTCACGTGGCCTCGTGTCTGGTCCCTGAATGGAGCAGCCCAGCGCTTACCATTCTGCTTAATGAATTCAGAATAGCTTTGGGCAAATGTTCTCGGCTCTTCGTGCAGTGTTCCTGCTCTCCACAAACAGCCTCGTTAGTTGTCCTTCACTACGAGATTTGTCAGGGTAGGAGCTGCAGGAAGGATTTGGAGTCCATCTCTTCTATTTATTTTCTGAACAAGTCCCCATTTACTCTGTTGGTAATATCAGTTTGCTCTATTGGTGATATCAGTAGCAAGAGCTTCAAGGTAAGCAAGTCTGAGTAGCCACTGGCATTTTCACCGTAATGGGTCTGCTCGGGCCACAGTTAGAAACCTAGCAGTAAAAATGCCGGAGGACATCTGGAGCCCTATATACCCTAGCTTTGCCTTTACAGCCTGGATTAAAGTTTGCCAGTGTCCAAGTCTGCAGCGGACTGTACTCTGCAGCCAAAGACCAACCCCTCATTTACACTTGTTGCTGTGTCCAAAGTGGCTGTGATCCTGCAAGAAAATTCCAGGGCTCTTTCTGCGTCCCCAGCTTGCAATATGCCATTCCCTGTTATAATCACCACGCCACTGCAGCTCCAAGAAGGCTGTGGCAGTTTTGATGATTTAAAGGATTTCTGTTTGATAAGAACTGGAGTGAAACTCATTTCGGGTAGCAGCCAAACAGCTGCTGGATGGTACACAGTTTCATTTACTGCTGACACGAACTGGATTGTTTTAAGCGGAGGACGTAAATAGGCTCTGACATAAATCAAAGAAACCACCAGCTGCAGGTCAGCCACAATCTGGGGATTCACTCCTGGGTATCCACTAAGAAGCCAGGCAGGAGGAGTCTGCTGCTTTCCCGAATCACACGGGCAGGTTTTGCTCTGGGCCATGGGAGGTAGGATTGCCCCGTGCAATTTGGTGGAATTTGACAAGTCCCTTCCTTCTGCAGCACGGTTATAACCCACCATAAGCCAAATCTTCAGCACATGCCAATGGTCCTTACCACTTTGGCTGGAAAGACAAGCTCTGGCAATTCGGCCAACATGTCACTTGACAGCGTTGTGCTGGGAACACAGGCAGCCGCAGCACGGGAGCCAGGCTGGGGTCCTGAACACCTCTGCTACTCACCAGTGCTGGCAGCAGTCGGCATCTTCCCACCGGCTGTGACTCTGCCCCTGCCACAGCAGTGCCCCAGGCACCGAGCAGGCCACGGGGATGGGGGTGGACACCCGCCCACAGAGGCTTTGCTGAGACATTCGCCCATGACCCAACAGAGCTGCAGGCAGGGCTTATTAACAGAAACCCTATGTAGGCTGGGAATATCAGGAATGCTTCTGGGGTCTTGTCACAGCCTCAATGCCCCCTTCTCTGCGCTGGGAGCAAATGAGAGCTTTTACCACTTGACAGCTTAATCGATGGAAAATTGTCATCTGTTGCTCTGTGGGATGTACCCCTGTCACCGTCCCCAGGATTTCCGCTCAGAAGACTCCTTTGCTTCTCTGAGGTGGCCACAGCACCCACTCACCACCTCCCCACTGCCAGGACTAACAGCTTGCTGTGCTGCTGGTGTCACTGCTACGGGAGGTGGAAACACAGAGAATTAGGGGAGGTAACAGAGTGGTCTTTGGTGTCTGAAGTGACAAAGTCTAAAGCTAGATAGAGGTCACTCTAGATACCTTTTCTCTGAAAGAAAGATAGAAGAAGGAGAAAAGAGTGCTACCTAAAAATTAACAGATCCTCAGTGGAAAGATGAGCCCAGCACAAAACTTAACAGCTACCAAGCACCCTGAACGGTGCCACCGGCTGGCAGGCAGGATGTTTCCACAGCCGGTTCCTGTGAAAGCCAACTGCAGAGAGCGAGCCGTGGTGACCTGCAAGTCCAGTTGTCCGTTCGGTATGGCAAACGCTCCCAGCACGCTTCCTCTGTCTCTCCACAACTGAGACAAGAGCAACCCCCTTGGCCTGCCTCTTCCCTGCTGTGGCTCTTCTCGGCAGCTTCACTAACCTGGTGCTGCATGAGCGTGGGGAGAGGGTTTTTTCTTTTTTTTTTTTTCCCCCTTAAGTCAAAATCAATGATGGTGACAGAGTTATAAGGTGAGCGATGGGAAAGCAGAAGAAAGCACCCGGTGTCAAATTTGATGCAGGAGGCAGTTAGAGGAACCTATTACGAGTTCTGTTGCCTTAGGGTATGTTGGTGGGTACATAGGAGAGTGTAATGTCAGCGAAACGGGAGAGCAGTCTCTTTCCCCTTGAACCCTTATCATTAATGTGGAAGGCATACATTGTCAGCTATTAGTCTGGAGGGGAGGGAGAATAGCACAAGAGATGTCTTAGTTGGGAGATGGAGTCTGACTCATCGTCATCTGGTGCGTGAAGGATGGAGGGTTATAGTTACTATTGTTGTTGCTATTGTTATTATTACTACTATTATAATATTTGATAACAGATGGGGCTCTGACGGCCCTACTCCCTGTCATTGCAGCGTCTGATGAGTAAAGACTGCAAAGTATAACGGTGTTTAGGAGAGAAATTCACTCATTTTCTGCTTCTACAGCCTTTGTGTGTTTGATATCTGTGATACCATCCTGCTTTCCAAGGGAAATTAAACTTTTGGGAGCACGCTGTTCTGTCGATCAGAGGGGCTATCCCATATACTCCTCCTCCTTGCCTTTCTCTGATAGCTCTTGAATACTTTGGGCAATTTGAGCCACACTAGAAAGCCTGATGGAGAACTCAATGACAGTGATGGTCTTACAAGTTTCAGGGTAACAGGCAGCGGGGTGGAGGAGAGAGATGCCTATTTAGTGCCCTCATGAGAGAGGGAAAGGCAGACGTTGGGCGCTGCCTATTCTGTTTGAGAGCTGAGTGCCAGGAGAGGAGCAGGTCTGTATCCACAACTAGCGGTCATGTTTGCTCTCATTTGGTAATGATACCGGGAGGCTGCAGAGGGGACATGGTTTGTTGAAGAAGAGATTTTGAAAAAAATAAATAAATAAAAATGTGAGAAACCATTCTTGATTAGTCCTACTGCTCAGAGAACCATTTTTGGAGAATGATGAGTTGCACCCTGTAATTTAGCCTGTGCAGAAATTCTGCAGGCATGGATTCAGCGTCCAAAGTTTGTATTACTCCCTCCTTGGAAATGAGCCCGAGGATGGCTTCAGTCAGTCTGCTTTGCACCTCAGCAGGAACTTTTGTCCAAGGATACCAAATGCCTTGCACAACCTCTAATGAACCTCGCTTCAAAAAGGCAAATCACAGCAGTTACTGTGCTCCTGAGGAAACAGAGTTAGTGAGTCACGGTCCAGCACCTTGACTCCCTGTCTTTGACTTACCCACTTGACACAGTTTCCTTCATTTAGGAAATGTAAATAATTCCTAGGGCTCTGTTAATCCCAAGATTACATGAGTAATTCCTGTTTGCATTAATGGGAGGTTCTTTCTCAAATTCTGTGCATGTGAATGAGTGTCACACGCTCTCGCTCACTAAGCCTAAGTGAATCGGTGGAACAGAAGCTTCCCCTCCTCCAGTGGCGAGCGCATTGGAGGATATTCTGAAAGGAAACACAGAATTAGATCCTTCGCCTCGGGACGTTCATTTTTTGGAGGTACATTGCAAATGATGTCTATTATTAACTCTGTCTGTTAGCCCTTTCCTTCTCTGTCTTGCTTTGACATTGTGGCTTTCAGTGACAAAGGCACAGAGGATTGACCTCCCAGGTGCTGTTGCGGTAGTTTGGGGGAGTAGAAAATGCAGTGCTGCTCCAAGAAGTGCGTGCTGGGGAGGAAAAGCGGGTTACAAGCGAGACTTTGTGCCTCCTCTGTGCCTTTGCCTGTCTGTGCAGGTCTGCCTGCGTTTTGGGAAGGATGGTCGCATTGAGCTCTGATGTATGGTTCACAGAAACTGGAAGCAGACAGAGTCCAGCTGCCTATTTGGAAGCCCCCAGAGATGTCCTGTCTCTGCTACCGGCTCCTCGCACATGAGCTGCCTCCAGGAGGCCCTTTGGTTCCCGGTGCCCATCCGGGATGCTGCATTAGCACAGGGGAATGCCTGTTATCCCCTCACCCTGTCTAGGTGTGAGCAGGCAAGCTGTAAGGGTGGCACTGGCTCCCCCAAACCCAGGGCTCCCCTCAGGCTGGGATCTCGAGGCTGAGATCCAAAAACCACAGGACTTGCCAAGAGGAGCCCTGCAACATGGAGGTGGCTCAGCAGGGGACAGAGGCAGAGCGACGGACCCAGCGTGCTGCTTCAAACTTGCTGGCTGATGATAGTGACCAAACTTCCCACTGCTGCTCACAGGGGAAAATAATTAATTAATCCAATTAATGAAGATAAATTGCAGTAACAACTTTGGAAAAATACCATCGGTCAACAGTGCGCCGTTCCCTGAGGCGGTGTCACCAGGGCGGGTGATGGAGGCGGTGGTTTCCCAACGGTGCCGTGGCAGGACCAGGCTTTCTCCTCCCTTCGGCCGGCAGCTGCTCTGCTTCTCTCCCCGTTCAAGGTCACGGTTTGGCTGAGGTGGCAAGGACTGCCTGACCATGGGAGAATAACCCCAGTTATCAGTATGTGTGTGTACCACGGTTGTGGCCAGGAGCCCTGGTCAGGGATGCTGTTGTGTTAGGAGCTGTACTTGTTTAAGGTTAAAAAAAAAAGACAAAAAGACAAAAAGACAGTTGCTGTCACACGTCAGTCAGTGCTCCCAGTCCGGTCCCTTTAGCTGAGCACCGAGCCAGGTTGGCACGCATGTGTGGTGGGGATGCTGCTGAGGCTGCTTCAGACCTGCTCCAGCCTCAGGGGCTGTCAGTCAGCTCCTTCATTAGGAGGGAAAAAAGTATTCGAGACCCTTCGTTCCCCACAGTGATTTTATTTCAAAGGTCTTGCAAATCAGGATATCGATGGTACATGGTTTGCTTTTGCATTTGGGTTGCCAAATGAGAATTAAGTTCTTTATTTAGGGAATGGTTCGGTAGTTTAGAAGGGTGGGAGGCCAGTTGGACATGGGGGGATTTGGGGTTGGTCCTGGGTTTGGGGTGAGAAGAAGGTGGAAAAGCTAGAAAAATCTTTATGCTGTAGAGCTGTGAAGTCTGTGTAGCATCAGTATCCGCTGCAAACAAGCTGTTAGCTAAGCAGCAAGATTGTTTTTCTTTTATTATTCCAAAAACATAAGGCTGATATTTATTTCATTAGAGTAAACCTTTCTGTAGCTGATAAATGAATTCCAAGAAGTAAGAGGAACCCTAGGATCAGGGACTTTACTTCATTTGGGATTGTGTGCAGCTAATATTCTGGTTAAATAAATACATTTTACTAATTGGATTACTCAGTGTAATATACTGCTGGATTTCCAACCCGATGCTAATAAATTGTGTGAAGAACTTAATCATGTTAGCTTCCAAAAAGCTTGTAAGAGATGAAATTAAAAAATAAGTAGAAGTTGACGTCTATTGCATTTCACAGTGTCTTCATTTTCCTCATCCTTCTTAGAGTTCTCTTTACCGTAGCGGGGCTGGTGTGGATTTTTTTTTTTTTAATCTGCATGTGATTAGGAAGGACAGGGAGTTAGAATAGGCCCTGTCAGATGGTGGCACTAGGTTGGCATTTGTCTTGTCTTCTTACACCAATTCATATCAAGGTAGAGCGACTGAGACCTTAACATCGTATTTAAGAGGCAAAGGGGGATGCAGCTTACGGATGGAAATGAGGCTAAGGAGAGCGTAGGGCGCCAGATGCTCCCAAAAGCCGGCGAGATTCATGCCGGGGAGGCACAGCAAGCTTGCAATGAGGTTGGACACCTCCAGGGGATGGGCTGTGACCCCAGGTTGGGGCCTTGCGTAGGTTGGCACGATGGACAGCCCCTGCTCGACACGAGGGGAGGCGTTCAGTAGCAACGGGGGCCTGGGTGCGCTGGGGATCCGAGTTAGTCGGGATCAGCAAAATGAGGGAGCAAGCGGTGTTACCACCAGAATTCATTGTTACGGAAACGTCACTTCTTTCACACTGGTGCTAAATTTGCCTGCACATTTCCAGTGTTTCCCTCAGAAGGAGAAAATGGAGGAATTCTTTTTTTTTTTTTCCTCTCTCTTTTTTATTTTTTTTTTCCTTTTTCTTTGATAGAAATGTACAGTGAGAGAGAATGGCTTTCCCTCTCCAGGAATCAGTGACAAATGGTCTGTTAAAAACAGATAACTTGTAGCCCTGTCAATAGAATAACACTATGGGCTGTATACAGAGCTCCAGATGTATTACTTAAGCCTCAGTCAGCTGTCAGTAGGGTCTGCTCTTTACTGAGAAATAAATGCCAGGCAAAGGGAGTTTTGTGACTTGAGCCAAAGGGCTGGGCAGTCTGCTAATTGATGAAGTCCGCTGCGAATATCTAGATACCAGCCAACATGGACTTCAGGCCGTTTGCCTGGTACAGCGCTGTCTCTGACCTGTGTAACGAGTAAGGTGCTATCTTGGGGTAAGGCCACGTGCTCACCGTGCTAATTACACCCCCACGTTGCCTTCCCCAAGGAAAGCGCAGACCTATCGCAAGCTCCCCGTGCTGCGAAAGGTTTGCACTGATACCAGTTCATGTGGACTTGACGCCCACTGCTCCGTATGATGGAAATAACTCGTTGTGTGCGCCTTCACGCGAACGTCGCCAAAATGATACTCCAGTACTAGGAGCGCAGGGATCAAAGCACCGCTCTTTAACTTGCTCACAAGCCGCCTCTTTGAACTCCTCTAATTTTTTGTATGTGTTTGATACATCAAATGGTGATAATCTTTGTATCAAAGGGCACGAGGGGGAATAATTTGCCATTGTGAAGTGCTGTGAGATCTTCAGATGAAACACTTGACTACTGTGATTGGCACTAGAAAGAAGGAATTGCCAGTCCTTATAACAGAGTCCTTTCTCAACGAAGGTTTAGATGTATAGCTTAGTGTTGCACATACTGGTAACCAGCAGAAAATGCTGATGTTCAGTGGCAACTGCTTGAAGGACCGGTGTTATGATGAGGTGTTACCAGGAACCTTTGAAGTGGATGAATACTGCACCGTGCAACAGCACCATCCTCAGTCAGGCTGCGTTGTCCTCGGCACCCCCCGGGGCTCTGGGAATCCTGCCCTCCTTTGCTGCAGTGAGACCTTCTTGTTTCTAGCATGATGAATAAGGTAGAAGTGGAGGCAGAATCTGAAACGGTGATTTCCGGGGAGCTAACAATTCTCACAGAAGTGCAGGAACCAAAATACAAGGCAGGTCCTGTTCCCAGCTGTATTCTGACTCTCCTGGGTGAGCTCTAATGGCAGCCAGCGTGACTGCAAGCACCCAGCGGGAAAGAGCTGGCATGGGTAAGAGGGAACGAGCTTTACAGCTTCCCTCTCTTCATCCAGTTTCACAAATCTAACTAATGGGAATGATGCATGTGACTGCTGCGGCCAGCTTGGAAAAGCAGGTTCACTGCTTTGGAGCCCTCAGCTTGGAGAGTCAAGTTTGATACAGCCAGACCCAAGTAAAGTGCTTGGGAGTAGCAGGGACTCTGAAATCCTAAAAGCAATGTCCAGACTGGTGTCCACAGCTGGTGCTTATAGTCTCTGAACTTGTCAGCTGAGAAGCACTATATACAGAACTAACAAAATCTCTACACTGGTGTGCTCCTTCCTTCCCTCCCACCCCCATTTATATCTGCTCCTGATCAAAGTTTCTTTATTTTTTTTTATTCCGTGTCTAAAAGAAGCATTGTCTGCATGAGGCCTCACCCTGCGTTTATTTATGTTTTTGTTCACAGCAGGACTTAAAAACAACAAGCCAACCCCTGAAATGGAAGCAGCTTCCCCATAACCTGAACCTCATTGAAATACTAATAACTAGGTTTTGATGCAGCTTTGTGGGTATTAATGCAAATGTTTTTCTGACTCTCCAGGTTTAATAGCAACAGCTTATAGAACTCTAATTAGCATAACAAAATTCAGTGATGAGGAGTAAAATGCTTGTCTTGTTTGATGTTTCCTGGTAATTAGCAAGAATAATGATTTATGCAGCGTTCCAGGTTCTCGACTCACAAAAGATGGCAGAGAGCACTTACAGCAGTTAACTCGCCGTTCTTGTGGAGAGGTCGTAGCTGAGGGAAAATACATGCATGTCCCTGTGCCCTGAAACCCAAACACCCAAACGTGTTCATGCAGTTGTGTGCATTAGCATGCACCTAAGCACAGAGATGCTGCCGAATGACTCGGGGACGCTTCCACGCACACACTCATGTGCGTTGGTGCATGCAAAATTGTATGATTATGTGTGCGCACACACACGCACACGTGCTCTCCCTGAGTCCTAAATATTTGCCCTGCCTTTTAGCTACAAGTGGACTGCAAATGTGGAGCCAAGGTAGGGCTTTCATTTAGGGGCTGAATCTGTGTGTGTTCCAGTTGCTAAATCTTGCCTTGTACATACAAATGGGAAGGTCTCCTCCTCTTTCTGCAAGTACTGGAGACCAGGATCCCCTGAGGTAGGTCTGCCACGGAGGGGGAAGGTTTCTGCCCTGCGGTGTCCGTCTGTGCGGTGCTCGCGCTCTGGCCGGGCGCCCCGGCACGGAGCGGGATTGACCAGCGGGAGCTGGGAGCTGCCTCCCAGGCTGGGGAGGAGGCCAAGCCCCAGTGCTGGCAGCCCGTGTCTGCTTCTCCTGCAAACAGCGCCTGGTGTTCGTCCCTGAAGAAACCTTTTCTTTGTGCCTTTGGTTAGATGTTTGACCTGATGCTTTGTAAAACACAGCAACTAGACTTGTGAGCTCTGTTTTGGGCCAGGAGGAGTAAAAGGTCAAAAGAGAGGCTGTTGCTGGAAGGGCAGACCGTGGCTGCTCCCAGGCCGTGCGGCTCCGTCTGGTTCGCCTGCACCTGCAGCCGCAGGGCTTTGCATCTGCCTTTAGTATTTCTTTCCACCTAAGAACCCTTCTCCCTGGATCCATGGGGAATCACAGGCTTCGCCCAGCCACGAGCCGCCTTCGTTCCCCCTCGCGATTTGCATAAAAGGGAACGGATTAAAAGCCATTCCCGCCTTCCCCGCTGAGGTGCGTCCCCCGGAGAGCACCTGCAGCGCTCCATCATCCGCCGCAGCCGAGCCGACGGCGACGGTCTGCGCGGCGCACCTCTTTGGGGAACGCTCCTGGCCGTCCCTTTCCTCACCCATGCCATTAAATGCGTTATGAGTTATGGCCTTCCCAGCAGCCCGCTCGCATGAGGCCCTTGCGTTACTGTTATCTTTGTCTCCTGCTAGCTTCTACTCTGCCAATCCCCCAGCACCATCCTCTCCTTACAAAAGCTTTCATTGTATTAACAGCCGTAAAGTAAACCATCCAGGGCAGTAAATTTTGAACTAGTGAAAAGAAACTCTCCTTTCATGTGGTCTGTAGTTGACTTTATGGAGGGCAGTGCTGAAGGCGCTTGTTGAGATAAACGCTCTGGCCAAGTTTTTAAAAGGGCTAAATAATGTTGGCCATTTGTGATTATGTAAGATGGCAAAATTAGGAGAGAAGTTAAACTACCTGCTATTCAGCATCAGATGAATTTCTGTGGCAATCTGGAAGCAATCTCCGAATGTGCACACAGCTCCCTGGGCAGGGACTTGGCCAGCACAGCACAGAAAGGAACGCTGCCTTGTTTCTTAAGTGCTAGAGCTTGGATGCAGCAGCAGACATGTCGGTAGCCTGATCCAGTACAGCAAATCCTTTGTTTCCTTGCTAAGAAAGCTAATTTTGCAGAGGAGAAGATTCAGTGATGTATAATCTGTGAGTGCCTCTAGTCTGCGGCATTCCTGGGAGACAGAAATTGTCATTTGAGGAATAGGAGAGGTGCAACCAGGACTGCTCAATTGTATTTCCTCATTCCCTCCACCCTCCCAGTGTTTCAGAAATGGCTCCTACCATAAGAGACACCCTGAGACAAGATGCATTCATTCATATTAATAACATTTGAGTATTTGCATGGGTAAGGTGGCTCAGAGAGAGGCATTCTTGATGAGAAGAATAATTTGGTCCAGCCAGTCTCTGCAAACCACTCTGGGGAAAAGCTTTCCCACCCTGAATGAAGTGGGAAGCTTTTGCTGTGCGGTTCGCATAAGAAAGCACAAGCCAATCTGACAAGCTGAGAATGTCAGCTCGGGAATCTCCACTTAATGCAATCGGTTCCTCATTGCACAGTGATGCCTCTGCGATTCTCCGGGCTGTTTACAGCGAAGGCAGTGTGAGGGGCTGGCCCTCTCGCTGCCTGCCGGAGCAGCATGGGGCTCTTAGGGAGAGCCGGGGTCACCCCCAAGTAACCTTTCTGGCAGGACCTTAGCATTCAATTTTCTTCCCTTCAGACAAGACCCAACTAGCAACCCCTTAGGAAGGAGTAAAGGCAGGAGAGATTGCACCCTCGGGGTTACTCTCTCCTTGTGCTCTGCAACTCCTTTGCAAAATGGGACTGTGGAATGGGCGAATTCTGCGGTCATACCACTTTTGCAAGAGATATGGTGGCAGTTGTTCCCAGTGAGGTGTGTTACCTGCAGTGCTGCTCTTACCCTTAACCTGGCTCTATGCTGCCAGCTCTGGTGTGCTCCCACCTCCATCCCTCATCAGGGCAGGGGCAAGGCTCCTTGCTCAGCTTCTCTGCCCAAGCGGGTGGAAGAGAGGAGGTGGTGGCAAGGAACCAAGCTCCCATCTCCTCTCATAGCATTTTACAGTGTCTAAGAGTAAATTCCTCCAGGGTGAGAGCATGTCCTCTTCCCCCAGGGAGATCAGATCTGCTAGGGAGCAGCTGGGAATTAGTGACAGGGGAGAGCGATCCCCACCTACAGCCTCTGAACTCCCCCTGACCCACCTCCTACAAGGTGTAATAGCATCCCTGCGCTTTTTATAGTGATACTTTTTTGTTATCAAAGATTTGGATGCTATTGCCTGCCCTCCAGAGTATGCAGCCCTGTGGCCAGAGCTGATGAACTGCATTGATGCTTATCCTGTCACAGCAGCTGGTTGCAGGGACAAGCATCATTAGATGCTTTGGAGGTGTTTGATGTTTGTACCTGCTACAGGATAACAACTCCATTCAGCGCACACAGCCTCTGTCCTTGTACACAACTCCCACTCAAGAGACACTCAAAATAGAGTCTAACCTGATGCAATGAACCTTACAGTGGATCTTACTGCCCGTTTGTTTCATACAGAGTTTTTATTTGCTGCAGAAATAATTAAATTTTGGTACAATGCCTTCAAGTCTTCTGCTGGTCTCGTTAGCACGGAGTGTAACCCTGAGTTGCAGGTAGACCCCGAGTTAATCAGGGTATCTCACTACTGACAGGAAAAGGAGCCTATAAGACAGATAGACAGAACATGATGTGGTTAAACAGTGGATACTCATGCAAACGTGGGTAGAAATGTAACTGGATATAAAAATATTGCCCTGCCATTGTGTGGCAGTCAGCACGGGAATGGCATAGTTAAAGTTTACTGCCACTTTCTATTTGAGTTACCAGAGACTCAAATAATCTGCTGCAAAATATACTGTGAAGCGTGTTGCTTCTCCAGATTTCAGCCAAAAGACCCAAACTTCTAGCAGCTGCAAAGCAGGGCTGCAGTGTAGCTCACAGCATCAGTGTTCATGCATCTCAGCAAGTCCAGAAGGTCCTGAGCATGCAACAGAAAAAGGTTATGGCAAGCCATGTGGACTTCAGAAGTGCATGGGGTCTGAGTTGCTGGCAATGATTGGATTGAGTTTTGATCTGAAATGGCTTACCTGGTGCCTAGAGCTATCTCTTTTCTTGGACTAAGCAGACCCTTTAAGGGATTTGTGTGCCTTAAATATACTTCATAAAAAACTAAATGTTTAGTCTCTGGACTCATCTAGGCTTTGTCTGCGGGCCATCTCCAAGACAGTCATCCTTGGATGGGATGAGACTGCTCTGCGTTCTCTGCAGGTGGCAGTTGGTCAGCTAGCTCCCACCTTCTTACTGCTAAATGCCTCCAGGTAGGAGAAATGAGCCCCACAGTTGTGCACAGACCCATTCCAGTGGGAACAACCTGTAGGGAGAGCGTGTCAAACGGGTTCCTCAAGGAGATTTTAGAGTCGCTATGCAGGTTAACTGGCTTTCCAGAACAGCCCCAGCAAGAAGCTCAGCATGAGCTCCAGTGTGAGGTGACAGCCTGACAAGGGTACAGAGAGGAGAACCCAGAGCTGGTGTTGCTGTAAAACATTTCCATTCCTTCTTGGTTTGAAAGGCACGCAGGTTTCCAGATGCTCTGTGTGTGTGTGTGTGTGCGTGTGTGTGTGTGAATGATATAAATGTAAAATTGGCCTTCTCAGGTTCTGAAGAGCGCAGTTTGCAGCTGGAGATGGATCACCAATCTTCCAGGGAATTGTGCTCTACAAGGTTAAGCATGTTTGCAGAAGAAATATGGATAATGCTCTTATCATGTATGACCTTTACTATATGTGTAACATTGTCAGTGACAAAAATGCCATTTTTTAAATGGTTTTCACACTATGGTATCCAGTCATTAATCATGATGTATGTGAGTGACTCTATATTGTTTCTCTGAAATTGCAGCATTAGATTACTTTCCATCCTGACTGCTCACATGAATTGTACCCCCTGTTACCATGAGCAAGGTTCCTATTTTCCATGCCTAATGTCATTCTGGCCCTGCATTTACCCAGAGGACTAGAGAGAAACTTCCAATGCACAAAGACTGCTGCTTGCCTCTCCTTCCTCAGCAGACAATTTGCGCATATGTGCGTATGAACGGAGCACTTACTTTAAGATGTCTCTCTAATCCGAGAGTTGATAAATGACTCTTTCAGATGCCTCTGCTGATGTTGCATTTTTAATGTAGACAAACTGTAGCTTTGGCTCTGGTCTCTGCATCCTCGGTACTGCCATCTTCACTCTGCATGGGTTGATGTTTTATCTTGCCTGGTGTAATTTGGAAGTTTCTACCTCCAAAATGTATTTTGATTTACAGAAGGTAAGAGGCGTTTGGGGGTTTATTTTTGTATGTGTTTTTTTTTAAGTGCAATTAGCTTCCAGTTTTAAGTGCTGTTTCCAGCAATAACTAAGCTTGATCCTGCCTGCCTGAAAAAAGGTGCTACCCAACAGGGATGTCAAACAAAACCCCTCACATTCTGCTTGAACTATGGTGTTGGGGTCACTGTGTGGGTTGAGGGCTATCTGCTCCCTACAATGCACCGTGGCACATGACACCAGTCAGTACAAGACTTGTGCAGAGATCAAAGGGAAAATGCAGCTTGCAGGTAGCAACTAAAAACGTAGTCATTATTTGTAACCCTAACAAACAAGCCCTGACTGTTTCTGACTTCCTTTAACCTATTATTACTGGTATTAAAGCAGCCACTTGAGAGCTGAGCTGATTTTAGCAAAAGAACAGCTATGGGCAGCCCCTTCCCAGACCTGTGCCCAGCGCTATTATGCATGTGTAATGCATTTAGATTTACTGTGCATGCTCAGTGCACTCTCTGTGCATACACACACTGCATGCAGTGCTTCCCTGGGAGCGCCAGACCCGCTGCACGTGGCCAGTAATTCTGCTGGCAGCTGGAAGATGGCATCATGGGCCACATAAATGTAGCCTTAGCAGTATCCCTCATCTCTTTGTTGGAAAGCAGTTAGCATTATCCACGGTGCCACCATGGGCTTGTTGGGAGCTGATCTCCCTTTCCTGCTGGAGAGGGAGTGAATTAAATGAGTCAAAGGGAAGTGAAGACTTCCTGATGAAAATAACATGGACATGCTCCATCCATGCAGAGCCACATATATCCATGGGGGAAGAAGGGTTTCCAGTGTTTCAGTTCAGCAAGTTTGACTTCTTAAGGTCTAATCTTGCTCACTCTCAAACAGGGGTGATTCCAGTGAAATCACTGGGCATTGCAACTGGAGTAGATGAGAGAAGTAGTAGTCTGTTGGGGTGAAAATTGTTTTAGAGTAACAGGAAAGGTCTGGTTTGTTTGGTAGCCCATTGCTAATTTTGTGGATAAGGCTAGACCTCATTAGGCCATTGTCTAGTTCCTGGCTTTGCCAGAGACTTCCTGAGTGACTTTGGGCAAACCACAGGTGTCCTCTGTCTCTGCGGGGAGTAACACTCCCTTTCTCCTACTTTTGTGTAGAGCTCTGTTTCAGAAAGCTTTTGGACATATGCTAATGCAGATATTATGCCTGATACAGCAGGGACTGGCTTCCGTTACATCACTTTCATAAGGTTCAGTAGTCTCTTTATTCTGCTTTCTTCCATGATCATTCAATATCGCAGAATGATAAATGCTGGAAAAGCAGCAGTTCCCCAGGCGTACGATGCTGGCTGCTCCCTTATGAACAGTTCCGCCCCCAGCCATCCAAGTACCTCCTCTGCTCCCCACAGACCTGCACAGGCTTTGCTTCTGCCCTTGGATATCCCTGTTGTTTACTGATAAGTTCCCGGTGCTTGTGACCGTAGTAGTCTTTGCTCAGCTGGATTTATAGGGTGTGAGCTCTCACCTGTGGGCCTCAGGCAGGCAGCTGGTATCCTCCTTGCTAAAACCTGCTCTGTTGTACACGGTGCAGTCTTAGGCACAACTGAATACTGCACATCCAGGGATGAAAAACGGGAAAGGTGACCATCGGGCTTGGTCTACATTGCTCTGAGACTACACAAGCTTTTGTAGCCCCACTGGCAGACCATGGGCTGTGCTCACTGTGCCTGACTGTTTCTCACCAGGCTGCCCCTGCAACTGCATGGGAGCATCTTGAGATGAATAAATTATGTGTGTGTGGGAGCAAATGCAAAACAAATTGCAGATGCACGTGAGATCTGGCATGTCTCTTGTGTCTCTGTCTCTATATCGCTGTATGCTTTTGTTTCAAACTGTTGCTTTTCTAATGAGCTTCTCCTTTCCACATGCACTAAACTTTTAGACTGATAATGTTGTGAGAGCTTCCCATTTGTTCATACAGTCTAGACTTAATGTGCCTTTCTGTCTGTCTGCCCCTCAAACATGCCTCTTAGACTGATCCCAAGCCTTGTTTTCTCAGTTTACTCTGACTTACTCTTTCTCTCTGCTTATTGTTTTACGGTAATGATAAGCCCTGGAGAAACGTTTGGGATCTTGACACACATTCCCAGTCCAGCTGTGTAGGGGTGCAGAGGGCATTTTGTGCAGACAAGCCTTCTTCTCCCTGCTTCGTCTCCATAGAAAGGGTGATGTTAGAGGGATTACTTCATGTTCCACGCCACACGGTGAGTCAAACTCTGCTAAGTAACTAAATAAAGATGTAATTTTAATGATGATTAAATTGAAGCACCTCATTAATTTCATGCGAGAGGTGGGGAAGTACACGGCAGCTCTTTCCCTAAATTCATTGTTTGTCTGGCCGCAAGACGTCCCCTCTCAACGTCTGGTTGAGTCTAATTTAAGTATGTAAATTTAATGGTTCAGTAAGTAAAATTGCCTTTATTGTTTGGAATGGTTTGCGCAGTAATTTACGAGCTAGCAAGGCTCATTTGATAGGAGTGTATGATGGAGTAGGTGACTACAGTGAAGGACATGTTTATCTTAAGGATACAGAGGAAGAACACCGATACCTAGCATTCATAATCAGAGAGCTGGGATAATAGCACAGCCAGGAAACTCAGGCGTGTGCCAGGTTCGTAGGACAAAGGAATCCTGCTTTGAAAGCTCAGCTCTTATGCACAGCAAGGCATGGGCTGGGGTCCCTCACCCTACTGGGCTGCTGCCACTGGAGATCACACCCGAAGTGAGAGTTCACAGTACACTGGCTTGGCTCCATGCTCTCTCTTATTCCTCTTATTGTTCCTCTCTCAGGAGGAATTTCACCCTACTGCCCTACACAGAGATTTTTATCATCAGAACAAAGGAGAAGAGATGTGGTAGTCTTCAGGAGTGCCAGGAGGAATGTGGCCCTTGTTGGTTTGTTGCATTCAGCTGGGTTCAGGTCGTTTCTTTCCATAGTGCTGCTCTGGATGCCTTTTGCTGGAAGGCACACAGGGTTCAGTCAGTCCCAGTTTGGAAAGGGTTGCTCTGCATTTAGGGATGGTTTTCCTTGGAAGCACCAGGAGCGTAACGTTCCTCCTAAGATTGGGTTCATTGTGAATGAAGTGAGGTCCCTGTGACCTCCCTTAGCCTTCCTGCCGCTCCCAGCTGTGCACAACAGTGTCTCTTCAAGGTTCCTTCATGCTGTAACCAGCTTGCTATTATAGTGTTTCTTATTTAAAGTAGCTTGTGCCGAGGATCTTGTAGTGCTTTTCAACATTAGTTAAGCCACACTATACTCTTGTATTGTGGGAAACTGTTATTACTCTTATGCTGTAGATTGGTAAATTGTTGCAGGGGAGGTTGCTGGGCTCTGCCCAGGGTCACAGAGCCGGGCAGTGACAGGCTGGGAAGAGGTCCAAGCAGCCGGCCTCTGCCTCCAGCCCTCTTGGCTCTTGACAACATCCTTGCTATCGAACGCTGCTTCCTGAAGCTGTCTTTAAAACAAACCCATTTGCTAGAGCCAAAGTGCTTTGGCCTGCTTTCACTGTAGGCAGCGTGAAACTTGACATTGTCCCGTTGCAGGGAACTCCCACGTCCCAGGGGAAGGAGTGTTAGAAAAGCAACCTAGCTAGCCTCTCCATAGAGGCCCAACTGACCATCTGATTAAAGTGTGCTTCATTTATTTTCCTATCTTTTTTCTTTTTTTTTTTTGATAACCTCATTATCCATGCATCTAGATGAGAAATTAAGCTAGCGAAGTCTAATTTACTTGACTATAGTCTGACTTCCAGAAAATCTATGTAGGGCATGCTACAACCATGGGGGGAAAAAAAGGAAAATGAATGTGTCTAAACAGGCAACCTCTCTTTATAAAATGTGGTGATACAGGCATAGGTATGAAAGCCTAATTCTTAGAAAGGATAGAGACTTAGAATTTGATTGAGAAGGAGAGATGAGGGGGGTTGTTCTGCACCTCCCCTGCTGCATGGCGGTGTCCTGCTGACAGCCGCTGCATGTTGGGAAAACGTCAGTGGGCTGTTCTCTGGCTTTTACTTGTGGTCACCCACAAAATTTTTGACCAAAACAGGCCTCAGAGGTGTGTTTTACCCATTACCCTGAGACCACCAGACAGCTGGGGGGATAGTGTAAGAGCAGCAGCATTTGCTTCTGGTTGCTGCAGCTGGCAGGAGCAGGGCTCTCACTTCCAGTGCTGTTCCAATTAGCATCTGAAATCAGTGGTAAGATACTAAGGACGTACAGGGAGTATTTGTGGTCCTACTTATTCCAAAGGTGAGATATAAGAGGGCAAAGACCTTGACGTGCTTTGACCCTTTGAGTATCTTGTAAATGGGGCCAGTGTACAAAAAGATCACTGCCTGCCACTTAAGCTTTGTAAATCAGAGATATCCTTGCTGTTCTGCCTGTACCCTATCTGCCGTTGCTTGAGCACGACTCCTGGAGCTGGCTAGATATAATTAACCCTGTGGCTGCTACACTAAAACGGCGGAGCATTAGCAAGCAGTGCAGCCGTTATGTTCCTCTGTGCTGAGAGAGTAGCCATTTATTTTGCTAAGTAGACAGTGTGTAGTGAAGAGTGTGATGAGAAAGGAGGGAGGACTGAGCAATGTGCAAAAACACATAATTAAAAAAATGAAAGAGAAATCTACCAAGTTACATGGAATATTTTCAGTGGGTTATGTTCCTCAGGCCATGTGCTGAGCAGGTAGGACATGCGGAGTCCTCTCTGCACTGTGCCGCCTGTCTTACTGCTGGGTCTGGGAAGGGAGGGATGAGGCAACTTAAGCCAAAGAAGCATTTGCCAAGAAGTGTGGGAAATGATTTTCCTTCCGCTCTGGCTTCTGATGCCTGGTTTGGTGAGCAGGAC
Organism: Apteryx mantelli; assembly: GCF_036417845.1. Classification (NCBI taxonomy): domain Eukaryota; kingdom Metazoa; phylum Chordata; class Aves; order Apterygiformes; family Apterygidae; genus Apteryx; species Apteryx mantelli. The sequence continues at coordinate 8,148,638 of NC_089996.1, forward strand.
TCCCGAATCGTGACAGTGGTGTAAAAGGCAGCAATGGACCTTTTTTTATGTTCTTCCGTTGAAGTCAACTGGTGTTTTGGGCTCAGAGAGTTTAAAGGCTGAGTTTCAGCAGTTGCTGTTTCTTATTCTCCTTTACCTAGTGACCCATTGGCCAAAAAACCCTGCAACTGTGGGTCAGTTTGAGCCTTGCTGCCACAAGGGTTTCCCTTTGCCAAAATAGAAACCAGGCTAAACTGTAATGCTTGTTCATTCTTGTGGTTTCCTCTCATTTTATTTGCTTCCGTGTTTCATGTGTGGTAATGCAAACACCTGTGTTTTAAATGGCTGTTCTATCTTTGCAGTTGCTTCTTGGGTTGCTTTCTGATGTCTTGCAAACCACAGCTGGGAGACACTGCTGCAGACAGGGACCCTGCTTGCTTGTGCCTTTGCTGGGGCGGGGGGGGTGGTATGTGACAGCAGAAATGTAGGAGAAAGGACAACACTGGAGTGGGGAAAGTAACACATCCACTTTGTACGATTGGGGACAGAAATGCACAGCTTATGTAGAAATCAGCCAAGTTTATTCCTAACCTACTCTTACAGACTTTTCCTGTGTGCAGCAATGAGAAAATGGTAAATGTTAAGGTCCATGGGGCTGTGCCTGCACAAATTGCGGCTATCGACTAATTTAATAGGTAAAACACAGTAATTGTTCATCCAGTCATATCAGAGCAGGCAGGCTGATTTTTGGAGCACAGAAGGAGTTTCAGACTAGAGGAAGGCCTCTGATGGGAGCAAATCCCTCTGTAAGGTCAGTGCAAAGCAAAGGGACATGCTGTATAGGCAGAGATCCATGGTGGCAGCCGTGGTGTAAGGTGGCGGGGGGTAAAACAGAAGTGTGTCCAACAGAGTTTGCTCAGGTCTATAAACACCGTGTGTCGGTATTTTTTGCTGTCTGAGGCAAACATTAGGGAAAACCCAGATGGGGCTCCAGCACCCCCGTGCTGGGATATCCCATAGGCAGTGGAGGGATTCGATGCTCCTGCTCAGATTCGGGGGGGTTGCGTCGGTGTTTCGTTTCTGCAGCGGCTCTCCAGTAAACACGGTCACTCATATTTGCAGCGAAGTGCCTTTTGTCTCCTGCACTGTCTGCAGTGACAGGCGACTCCGCGTTCCTCGTACCTGCAACCTATCCAAACACCGTGAACGTGCGGCTCGCTGGTACCTGAATGGTAATCTCAGTAGATCGGAGAAAAAGTACAGGCACTGAAGACTACATGCAGAGCTGCTGCCAAGGGCCTTGAGACCAATTAGATTATATTAATTACCTTTTGAGCTAGCCTGCAGCTTTTTGAAATTCCAGCATCATCCCCACCATGAACACCTTTTAGATCCTTCAAAGGAACAGACCTGCCTGGTACCCTGGGCAGGCTGAAATCTCTTGAGTTACACAGGCTCAATTATATCTTTCAACACAGCTCGTCACCTCTAATCCTAAGGCCCAAATGTGAGGGCACTGACCTTTTCAAGTCTTGGAAAGGTTGCTCAAATGAGGATGACAACCAAAAAGGAAAAAAGAAAAAGAAAAAAAGGGGAACAGGAAACTCCATGTGACATGAAAATAATTTCTCGCGTCTGTGAAAGGTTTTACTCTGCCTTCCCTTACATAATTTATCAATTCAGAGATTAGTAAAATTGTACTGTCTGAAAGAAGAGGAAAATTGGTGCATTATAAAGCTTTATAAAAGATCTGTCCTAACTGTGAAGAGAAGATAGGAAAGAGAATGAACTGCCACCTCCGGACAAAGCATTTTTAGTGCTTAAAATGATAATGTCAATTTTGGCTTTGCCTAAAATCTATGTTTTCCACAATGAAAGGAAAAAAGATTTCTGCCAAAGCCTTGAGAATGGTGACAAAACATTTTCAGGTGAGGAATTGTATATGTGGGGGGGATCTTTTTGGAGGGAGAGGTTGTTTTTATTTATATTACAATAATAAGGTACTGAGAGTACTAGTAGTTTGTCTGGTTTTGTATGGAGATGATCTAAAACTTTATTGTTGGAAAACAGATATGAAAAACAACAACAAAGTATCTGCCTGAGTTGCTCTGCTTTTTCCCGGGCAAAATACAAATAGAGAAAGTGCATAAATGATAAAGAACTAAATCATTTTGTGGTGCTTACAATGTCAATAATTGAAGCTCTTAATCACATGGGTAGGGAAACTTTTGTATTAATTATCCGAGTTCCAGTCTGGCAGTGTCTCCTTCAGGTACACAGAAGCTTTAGCTATCTGAACTGTTTCACGATCACTCCAACACCCATTGAAATAAATTCATTTTTCTTCCGTGCTTTTCAGCTCTTTTCCATAGCCCTGGGATGTGACCGTCTTTATATTAATAGGAACTGCTGCCTGACAACCATTAAATGTGCATTTAAGCCTTTTGCATACATTGAACCTACTATAGCTGTTCCATGTCATGACTGCTGACGAGCGGGGTCAGGCCCTTTCCTCAGCAGATATTGCTGAGCCTATTAGGCTCTAACGGGGTTAGAACAATTGATATTTACAGCCCTGCCGCAGCCGGCCGGATTTCGGCGATCAGCATAAGGGTTCGCAGCCACAAGGACTGCTTCACAGGGTCCGGTGCTGGAGCGAGCCCCGGGCTGGGAAGGGACTGATGAAGGAAGTAGAGTAGATGTTTATCCAGGCCACTGAAAAGGGGTGGGATTGGGAGAGAAGGTTGCTGGCTGGATGGGATAAGTGTTGCCACTTTAGGATTCATTGACAGTGTAATCTTTTTAGAGGAAGTCGACAGCTTTCTAGAGAAAGCCTTGAAATGCTCATTGTGGGAAGCCAAGCCCAATGGCTCATGCGGCTGCCGGTCAGAAAGGCAGGGTTCTGCTTGCCATTTCTCCACGGGATCCAAGTGTGCCCTTGGCTGGTCTCTTCATCCTGTGTTCTGCTCTGGTCCCACCTGAAACGGGCAGCGACTGGGGGATCAGCGGGTGACGCGTGCTAGGTAAACACGCAACGATACTCGTTGCTTGCTGAATGCACACCCGTGTTCCCCTAATCAAGGGGTTTACACCAGGCCCTGACTGTGGTATCATTGTAACACAAAAGGCAAGTTTTGGTTGATGCATACTTTAGGATAAGCTCAGAAAAAGGTCAGAAACTTTGCATGTGCAGAAAAGGTGCTCCCTCCTGCCTCTGGAGCCTGGCCCTTCAGATGGTGGTTAGGACTTGTGACCAGCTGCGCACGAAGGAGGGACTAGCGCTGTTACTGCCCTTGCTGCTCTTGATGTGTAGATCCTTCTGGGGTGCCACAAGCTGGAGATTTGCACATCCAAATGCCATGGAGAAGAGTTAGGGTGACACCTGGGAAGGCGATTAGGTGGAAGTTTGCTGAATTGTTTTTTTCCTTTGGCTTCAGACAAAAGTGTAAATCAGAGCAGAGCTTGACTTGGTTACATAAGACTGTGTAAAAATAACCAGTGAGCCTGAGAATGGAAAGCGCAAGAGAAAAGGACCCGTGTGACAGGTCCCTGAGCTTTTTGGCACTGTTTCAGCAGAACAGAGACGCATGTCCCTAATCTCCTGTTCTTCCTTTGGAGTACTGATACGGAATGATCAATTCAGCTCATGAAAGCCTATTGTTACAATTAAACAGTCTCACAAAGAGGAGAAAAAAGAAGGGAATAGAGCGAATAGAAAAGTTAAACAGTCATGCCAAAACCACTATACACCAGGCCAATGAGAGCCTTGTTGCACTGATATTATGTAAGAAATGACATTCTGCTCTGAAATTGTTTTGGGCCTAAAAAGCAAGACATAGCAGGTGGATGATGAACTTGGCTTGAAGCTTGGACTATGAAAGACAAAAGTAACAGCTTAGCAAAATGGGGTCCAAACTGGTTTTGGTTGAGTGGCATGGAGTTATCAGGAGAAGAGCAGATGCTGAAACTGTAGCCGAGTGTGGGCAGTGCCCAGAGCACTCCAGCAGCCTCACTCTCCACACACTGCTCCAGTCCTGGAGCGTTTTTAATCCGTTACTCAAAGCAGATGATGGCTCCAGTGGCTTTGAGCCGTAGCTTTTCCCATTTGTATGGACAACATGGGAGAAGGGATGGGAAAAAAGAAGAAAGGACTGATATTTCCTTTCACCTGGGGATATCACCAGGCTTTACAGAGATGGGCGAGTATTGTCATTGCTGTCTTATAAAGGGAGAGTTTGAGAATGGAGCAGATGAAGTGACCAGCAAGATGAGTCAGAGCTCCTGACCCCTGGGCTTCATGAACCATGTGACTAAACAACAAAAAATACAGAAGAAAGCTGAATAAAACTCATTCTTTTAGCTAACTGCAGGTGACTGCTTTCACAAGGTCGTACTTCTCTTTATCGCACTAGCTTTAACATATCCGGTGCAAGAGCCACCTGCTCGTGCTGCCTCCCGGCAGGACACACTGATCAGTCGAGACGAGGAAAGTCAGAATCCCCCACGATGCGGCATGGTGGGGAGGTCTGGACGGTCTTAAAGCGCAGAGGGTAAAGGCTGGTTTAGCACTCTCAGTGTTAAAAAGACTTTAAATGGGCAAGTAAGTCACAACCCCGGGCGTCCTTAGGGTGCGTTTCCTGCTACAGCACGAGCTGTTTGTGTGCAAATTGCCTGCTGGAAGCGCGAGGCGTCCGGCGGAGCGGCTGGTGGCACTGCTACCTAATTTTAACCTTCTTCTTTTAAAATCGGCTGTTCCTTGGAGTTGCAGGCGAGGTGGGGACGGGGAAGTCGCCTGATGAAAAGCACCCGCACCCCGCAGGGAGCGCCCTGAGGCCGTGCCACCGCGGCCGACGGCTCCAACGCGTCCAGCAGCGCGGCGGCGACCAGGCTGGCCGCTTTCTGGGTTTCTGCCCTTCGGGTGTCCCCGGAGAGGGCAGCTCCGTTGAGGGGGGGTCTCCTCTGCTTTGCGTTACCACTGTGTCGGCGGTGCCCGCCCGCCCGTCTGGGCCGGCCATTTCCCCTGCGGCGCGACACCGATCGGCCCGCGCGTGCGCCGAGGGGGCGACGGGCGCAGCGCGGGCACAGCTCACCTGCCGCTTTTTATTTACCCCCCCCTCTTATTTATTTATTAGTCAACCTCATCTGTATTCTTCCGGCTGCTTTCTGCTCCGTGGCACGGCGGTGGCCGCCTCTGTCCGGGGGTCGGGCGGTTTCGGTCAGAGGGGCTCCTTCGGGCCGCGGCGATGGGCGCCGCCTGGCAAAACTGCCGGCACAAGAGCGTTATAATCGATGTGGCAGCCCCTGTCTGCCGCCGAATATTATCAGTCTAATCCTGTTTGTCAGGGCGGCGCTGCCGCGGCCGCTCCCCCTCGCAGCCCCGCGCCGCCGCCGCCGCCATCGCCGCCCCCCGGCCCCCGCCGCCGCCGCCGCGCGCCTCCGCTCCTCGCAGCAGCTCTCCGCGCCAGCTCCGCTATAATTGACATTTTCCATCTGACAGGTTCCGTTTTCCCTTCCCGCCGTTGCTAAGGAAACGGGAGAGAGGGCCCGGGAGCCATTAGCTGCCGTCATCGCCTGCCCGTCCGCAGAAATGTCACTTCTGCTAACGAACGCTGGGCCAAAAATTAAAAAAAAATAAAAGTTGCAACCCGGCCCCGAACAAAACGCGGCGCAAAGCTGCCGTTGTGTTACCGGAGGGGGAGAGGCGTGCTCCCCTCGCGGGGCTGAAGCGCCCGCCGCGGCGCCGCACGGCCGGGCCTTCCCGCCGGGGCTCGGCCTCCTGCCGCCGCGGGTTTCTGCTCCCTGTGGCGGCGGCAGGGTAGTTCCCCACCGCGTCCCTCCTGCTGCCGCCCTTCCCGTGGCTGCCGCCACCGCGCTGTCACGTGGGCCATGGGGCCCGGTGCCAGCACCCACCGCCCTGCCCGCGCCGGCCGGCAGCGGGGCCGTTCTGCAAAACCGAAGGTTGTTTATTTTAGCAGAAGGGCCACAGTGCTCGGAGACTGGCAAAGAGCTGCTCCGTGTCCAGCATAGGTAAAGCCCAAGCAGCCCGCGACATCCCAGGCAGCCTTGGCACCTTTATACCCAGAAACAGGACCCTGCGTCGCCTGCACACCCCTGCCCTTTTCCTAGAGAAAATCTTCTTTCAGACTGCTGTTGTCCCTTTGATCTCTGATATGTTTGGGTGTTTTCTGCGATAGCTTTCATTGCCTCTTAACAACTTGCAAGCACTAGCGGTGAAGTGTTTCATTCTTTCTTACAACTCCCTATGGAATTAAATTTGCAAAAAGTAAACCATCTATGACCAAGCGCCTGCGGTTCGACTTCCCGCCATGCCTTGGTTACTCTATGGTATGGAAGTGAAGGCTTTGCTCCCCTCTTCATAAACTCTTGTGGTGTTTTTTCCATGTCAGTCTGGAAACTAAAATCCCCCATGATCACGGTATCTGCGTTCCTCTCCCCTATTGCTTAGAGAAAATCTCAGTATCCATATTTTACTAATTGGAAAATAAGATACAGCGCAATCCAGTGGCTTGTTGGAAGTCGCACATGCAGTCTGTGGTGGAGCTGAGGAGCAAGCTAAAATATCCTGCTTCCCATTTTGGAGTATCTTCCACAATACTGTATTTCTTTAGTCCTTCATCCAGATATCAAACCAAAGGAGACCAGGGCTCCTTTGAGATGTCACTAGCTTCTGCGCACACCTCAAATTGATCTCCGCAACCTACTACAAATGAAGACAAAAATCCTTCTGTGTTCTGTCAAGTCTATATGACCAATACAATTACTGTAGATTCAGTGAAAATTTCTGTTGCTTGTAGAAGTGCTCACATGCACCAAAACCTTCAGAGGCTTTTGCCTTATTATTTGACATAACACCCATTCAAAATATGCATTTTCAAATATTTATCAAAAACAAGTCTGGTTTTGATGAGACTGTTCTACACTACCTCTGGGATCGAGAACTGTATCTTTGCCAAATCTCAAGTTTTAAGAAAGAGTTGAGTTATTTGGAGGTTCAGATGATCTCTCAGAAGTTTGAGTTTCTAGTGTCAGAGAGAGTTACCATTTGACTTCCACACTGTGTTAAGCCTTCTTTCCTGCTCACAGTCCTTTGTCAGCGGTAGAGGAAGAAATGCAACCTTGGGCAAAGAAAGGCACAACATCCCACCTCGGTGCCTTCTGAAGACCTTCCCTTCAGAAGTCTGGAGAACTCCATGTCCATGCAAAATACAAACCAGAGCTTTTCACAGGGCTTCCTGAAGCAACACTGTGCCATGGCTTTGCCCAGTTCTAGCAGTCAGACAAGGATTAATTTGGTTGGCTGAAGGCAGTGGACAATTTTACACTAACAGTGGTGGCAAGTGCTGTGTGGATCCTGAGAAGGCAGCCAGGGAGTTTGTCATGGTCATCATGCACTTTCTTGTCTCTTGTTACCTAAACTAGGTTTCCAGATGCTCCGAGCTCTCCCACGCTTTGCATACCGCTTGTCATAGATGCTTGAGAAGCAAAAGGCATGGTTAAGTTCTCTAGGACTGGCACAGCAGATAGAAAAGGAGGCCAGAAAAGGCAGTGTGTTGTTGGGTGAGGGGCAAGATGTGTTGGGGGGTTTCCTCCACTCTTTGCCGCCACTAGACACCTCCTTCCCCTAAGCACCACCTGCCGTCAGTATGGGCTGTGCGCTCTCCCCTGCAGGCTCCTAGCTCATCTCAGGACCGTGGAGCACCAACCACTACTTGTCCGTTGTCCTAGTCTTGCCCACGGTCGCCTCTATGGAATAGTTCCCTGACCTTAGAGCAAGAAATGACCACCTAAAGCAAAGCAAAAACACTTCACTGGGTAAATGAAGCAGGTCCTGGCTGGCTATGAGGCTGGTGGGGTGATGTATAGAAGGAAGAGGAGAGACAGATGCATGCTGAGTTCAGTCTACCTGGCTGGCTGAAGGGGAAGGTGATCTCTGGAGACTCGTTGACCAGTGTTTTTGCTGTTTGGTCTTGTGATTTTATTTATTTTTCTTTGTGGATAGAGAGCAAGCCCCAAGGAGAGGGCTGATGTATAGAGCTTTATTTCCGACTCCTGCCTGCTTTATGGAATTCTTCCTTACCTCTGTGGGTAAATGTTGGCTCTTTAGTGGCAATGACTGCATCTATTATGCAAGGCTGAGGAAGTGGTGAAATAACAGCATGAGAAATGTGCTCGAATGAGTATTCAAATGCGAACATAACGAGTGCAGTCAGTGTAGCGCTGAGTCCTGAGGGACGTGGGAGCTTTGGTTCGACTTTTATTTCTTTAAAAAGAAAGCCTTAACCCTCCCACCCCCTGGGTATTATTTTCAAATTAATTACTCTCATTACATTAATTGTGTGAGTGCCTGTTCCATTTTCCCCCCTTTCAGTGGGTTAGACTGTAACAGGGTTGCTAAAAATATAAAACCTAAGAATCACACAGCAACAATTAATCCAGAAAAAGGAATTCTATTGCTGCACACACTGTCCTTGTTTAACAGCTAATAAATAACAATTAATAAATGATCCTCTGTTAGAACACTCCCTCCCCCCAGATGTAATGCAGATAAATTTCTCCTTCGCTTGGGGGTTAGGGAACGCTGGTTGTTTAAATGCAACTACAAATCTAAAATGAAAATTGAGTTCTGCCTTGTCATATGGCTCAAATGCCCTTCCATCCAGGCTGGGGTGGGCATTCATCGCAGCCGTGATGTATGTTTTAATTTACCTAGTATATGTTATTAGATTATAAGCCCCTTAGGGCAGGGATCTCATGTTTTATACCTCTAAAGCACTGCACACACCTATTGAACTATATAAATACCTTTTACAAAATGAATTTGTCCTCCTGCTGTGAAATCCTGCCATGCCTCCTGGTTTGCATAAATATCCTAGGACATATCATTCTGTGGCTATTTTGACACTGGGGCTTATGTGGAAATTCTCGTGGCACCTATGTCCCAAACGCTGCGATAAATCTGACCGTGCCGGAGGGGAGGGAGAAGGCCATGGGAATTTTTTTTATTTTTCCAAAAAGTAAAATCTTCTCCAATGTATTTTATAGGTTTTTTCCTGAAAGCCTGATAAATTGGGATGTTCAGTGAGCATTTTACGGCTTGGCTCCGTTTCCGCTTTGGGGTTGGGTTTTGCAGGGCTGCCAGGGCAGACTGCGCGCTGCTCCCACGGGTGCATGCTCCCTGCTTGACCCTCGCTTTGACACAGCGGTGCCGGCAGCGGGCTCCCCTCCCGGAGGGGGCCGTTCTACATACCCCACTCGAGTGGATTTTCACTTCTCTCTAGCCTGCCTTCTCCTTTTCTTGATTTTATCCTGTTGCTTACATTTCTGGTGTAATACTAAAGCTCTTTTGTGCTGTAGTGCAGCATCTTTGCAGGGAGGATTTTCAAAGGGCCTAAGGGAGTGATGTACCAGCGCTCTCTGAAACGTAGTGGGAGATGAACACTTTCCTCCCAGCGCCTTCAATAATTCCTGCTTCAGTTCTGGGTTTTCTCAGTAGCGAGGAGAGGTTCAAATCTCCTGTGTTCTGCGCAGTGAAAACTGTGACGTGTGCCGTGCCCAGTGGTGGGAAGCCGGGGAAACAAAGCAGAAAATGATTGCACGTGCTACCACCTATCTGTGTAGGAACCACTGTGTGGTACCACTGGAGTCATCTTCCCTGGCCCAGTCCTCCACTCAAAGATCTCCATCAACCAATTGCTCTGTTGAGCTCACAGCTTCTGCTGGAATAACAGAATATCTTAAAGAAAAATACCCAGATTGCAAACACTTGAGAATCTGCTGTATCTCCTGATAAGCTGATTTTAATTAAGCTTTAGGCTTTGGTTTTTTTTTTTTACATTAATATGCATCTCTGTTCTGTTCTAGGCTATCAGACTGCCTGTTTTGTCTGTTTATTTATATTGATTTATTAAGAGGAACAGGCAGATTTATCTATCTAGACTTTCTTCTCTGGTCAGTGCCATGTGCAGGCTTTGTATCCATGGTGTAGAAGTGCTAACTCAAAAAAGTTCATTAGTTCATTCTCATCCAGTCAAAATATTTATTTTTAGACCAGAGGAGTCTGGAGTTAATCCCTGACTTGAGTGGAAGTGCTTGCAATTTACACCATTTAAATGTCATCATAAACTGTACCCTGTGCTCATATTTCTGTCTTCCCAGCAAAAGAGCACGATGAGAAATAATTGATTGTCTGAAATACTTAAACAATATGTAGAATTTCTGACTGTGTGAGAAAGGCAGAACAAAAGGTGAGCCAAGAATTAAATGTGATTAGGTGGTAAAATATTTTTGCTTGCCCTGGTTCTGCAAATACAGCTCGTGTGGCTAGGATATTTTGGGAGGGTTGGCCTCCCCTGTGCAAAATTCAAGCCTGTTTTCAGTGGGTGGATCTCCAAGGAAGATAACTTCAGGGTTCCTGGTAACACTTGGGTTGAATGCAACCCTATTCGTCTGCAGGCATCAGAAGAAAACTTTTATGTTCTCTCAGAAACGCTTCTCCAGGTACATCCTGCAATCTGTGGGAGCCTCTGTATTAGAATTAGAGGGGAGGGAGGCCTCCAGAAGTGTAACTGTCAGTAGGTCCCAGCAGTTCAATTGCATAATTAAGAATCCTTTGGATGTTTTAAGAGGATTTTCACAGCAGTGTTTATTATCTAAATTCAAGGCTGCTCTTCACGTGCTGGCTGCTGTCTGAAATGGAGCAGGGGGGAGCAACAGCTTGTTCTTTGAATCAGCCCAGATTTTAAAAAGTAAATGAGTTGTCTGAAGCACACAACAGAGCAAGTGAGATCAAAATCGGCAGGTGATATCACCATGCTATAGGAAATTAAACAAGAGGGGCCCGTTCTCTACTTTCTTACCACTTCTGCACTGGGAGGACTTGGACTTGGGTCAATGCAAGACTAGTGTAAAATGTGAGAGTGAACAAAAGTATACTGCTTGCTTCCTGCTTTGTGCAGGTTTAGATTGCCATCCCATGATATCAGTGCACTTCATCAGCTGGTGTGAGATCAGAATCTCTGTTGCTAATATCGAAGAAAAAGTGTTTCCTTAGGCCCACATGAAGGGCAGAGCTGCGTGAAGCTTTGCACGTCGTCCCACAGCCGTTTCTAGCGATTCAAGTGGTGTGAATTGCCATGCTCTGAGCTGGGCTTGGAGTGCTGCCTCTGGATAATGCAGTTCATATGCCACGGGCTTAAACTTCACGTACCCAGGGAAATCTTGAGTAACCACCAAGGGCAGATTCATGGTAGGGAGATTGGGGAGAGCAGGCTGATGTGGCTTGTGCCTGCCAGTTACATGTGGAGGCCCCATCAACATCACGGCCTGGCCATTAAAGTTGCATCATCTGGGTGGAAAATGATGAATTAGTTTTCACTTGGCTCAAGCTCACCACTAGATCTATGTGTGCCTTGGAAAGCTTTGGACAGACCTGGCCTGAAACCAGCAAGCTCAGAGACAAATGGGGAAAATGGAGATACACAAAACAAAATATCCAGTAAAGTAATATCCCGACTTCGGATTGTTAGAAAGATACATCTGGGATTTGGTTTGGATGGAGTAAGGGTCAGTTCTCTTTCGAGATGAACCAGTTCCTCTCTAGCTTCAGGCAATGGAGGGATGTCCTCTTCTGGGTCCAGCTGTCCCCGCTGGTCCTGCTGCACCCCTGCTGTCAGGGATCTCCATGTGTGTGGCTCTGCTGGTGGAAGATGTCGTGGGAAACATGCATTTCAATCCCTCTGAGGCAAAAACCTCCAGGTAGCCAAAGCACCATCACTTCTAGCACAGAAGGGGTAACAAACATCAGGGGAGCCAGGCGCGGAGATGCCTTCAGCAGCCCGGCAGCTAGCTATGGGGGTGTCTGTCCGTGGCTGAGCCTCTCCAGCCATGGGACAAGCTGTGTGAAAGCAGAGGAGAGAAGGTGAGCTCGCCCTGGGCTGGTGTTGTGAGTCCCTGAAAGTCACCTATAAAGGTGCTAGATCCCCAGCTCACTCCTTTCTCAGGCACATTTGAGGGAGGGCCAGCAATGCTACTGGGTGTGTGACCATTTCAGAATGATTTGCTCATGTTGGCAGTTGCCAGGAGAGAGTGGCAGGAAAGGAAAGGCCTTGAGAAGCTTTTTTTCCTGTTTTCTGCTCTTGCGTTTTGCTTCGTTCATGTGTGGCTTGGCTGCTTCCCCTGGGAAGGGGAAGGAAACATCAGTTGGGTTTTATGCCTCAGACAAGTTGTGGCACAGGCCAGGGCTGGCCAAGACCCCTTTAGCAGTGGGGTGGTCCCTGCTGCAGCCGCCATCCAGGCTGGCTTTGGCCCAAGAGCTGCCCCTTTGGTGTGGGAAGAGGCAGGTGGGCCTGGCAGCACCTTCATTTGTCCTCCTGACAGCCTCCAGCAGCAAGCCACCACCTCCTGCAGGGTCTGCAAGAGGGTCAGCCACCAGGTAGGACAGATGCTTTGCTCAGCATCAGAGCCTGGGCCTCACTGAGGACCTGTCGAGACCCCCCCCTGCAATGTCAGCCCAGGAAAGTGTGGGTGCCTCCATGCCCCGTTTTTACTGGGTTGAGGCCTGAACTAGCTGCAGTTGCAAGTCAACCTTCTCCTCATGTACTCCTCTAGTGTCCTGCTGCTCCGTGTCCAGTTCCCCTGTGGACTTCTCTTGCCCTCCTCCAACACCACATCATTTCCTGGATCTTTCTCTCTTTCTGTGTCTTGCTCTGGGAGGGGGAGAAGTGTCCTTGCAAGTTCCTCAGGAGAGTAGTTTTCTGTTTAGCGGGTTGACCCTTTGTTATTTTACGTCTTTTTGGGCAAACACTTGGAGCTGATAGCATCAGTGCAGCTCCAGGGAGGCAGCGCTAAGAGCGAGCTCTCCTGAGCGTGCACGCAGGCCAGCTTCCTGTGCTGCGAGGCTGCCTGCCGTTTGTCTAGTGCTAACTGGGCCACCAGCTTGTGCTCCAGGTGTCTCGGCAAATTAGATCCCGTGTGAAGCCTTCTCTGTGAGCAGCACACACATGGCAGCCATTGGCATCATCTAGATGACACCTGGAGCTGTGCTCAGAGGAAAATGCTACCCATCTGCAAAGCCAGGGTCTGGAGCTGCAGGGATGAGCGACACAGGCCTGGCCTCGCTGAGCTACTTTCATTCTCTGTGAACCGGCCACGAGACTCTGGCTTTGCTTATGTCCCTTGGAGGGCTCCTCTGGCTGCCTCCCCCCACCTCTGCCGGAGGGTTGAAGGTCAGACCTTCATTTCAACAGGTGGGAAAGCACTGAAATTCAGCCGTGTCATGTAGCAAGGAAGTAGCAGAAAGGGGAGGATGTGTTGCTGTCCTCCATGTATTGTCCAGCCCTTCTGGGTCTGCAGAGAGATGGTGCTTGGAAAGGGCTGTGCCTCAGCTCCCGCTGCCTGTGGGACTCAGTGCCTGCCAGGCAGGGGGAAGGAGCCGTGTTTCTGCCAGCCCAGCGTTGGTCCGGGGTCAGACTGGAGGCCAGATCCCCACGGGCAGTTGTCCAGCTGGACCGTCAGTTTAAGTTCACACAAGGGGAAGAAAGTGGCCATTGCGAACCAGGGCCATGCTCCTTCTCCTTGCACGGGTGCAAGTGACCGCTGCAGAATTCAGTGGGAGTTGCTACTGGGGGTAACTGGGCTGGTTGCCGTGCTTCAGGACGTGCTGGTATGGTTTGATTCCTCCTCCGCAGGAGGAACACGCACCTGATTGTTTCACATCTGGCCCGTCGACAGACCCCGGCGATGTCGCTGTGACTCGCTCTCTAATCTTGGCACGGCATCAAAGCCGCACCGAGGCTAGTCTTAAGGGAGAGGGCTGCTAGCTAACAAGGCCAGCTAGGATGGAGGTTGCAGGAGGATTTGAGAGCCGTTTCCTTTCTTTACAAGAGGAGAAATTTGGGAAAGGCAGGTTTCTAAGCCTCTCCGCATCCCTCGCTTGCTTTGTGCTTGCCCGCCAAGATTTGAGGAGGCTCCGTGAAGGCAGGGAGGTCTTGTCTTTTCTGGGGAGCTGCCGTTTAATTCAGCAGCATGGGTGTGCAGTGTGGGATTTAGCGTTACTGAGAATGAGCGTCCGGCGCAGCATTGTTCCCGCCGCCCGAGCTGCGCGATCACAAGCCTGCTGCAGGCTGTACTAAAAATAGGAGGCAAACATCATCCCTCCGCCAGCATCCAATCAGTGCCACAGGCTCGGGGGCCGCTCGCCGTGCCGGTGTCAGCTGGCTCCTTCCCTTCAGCTCGCCGACTGTTGACAACTCCTGCCTGACTGGCGAGGGGAATGGTTTCCTTCTAGGAGAAAGCAAGAGTTTCTCATTAGGAATCAGAAGGGAGCTATGCATTTAAATGTATGGGGCAGCACAAGAGACAGTGCAGCAGAATGACTCCGACTGACTCTGGCACCCTTTTTTTGCCACAAAACTGTACCCCTGCGGCCGACGTGTCGCCACCCTGGCAGGAAAAGGGATCACAAAAAGGCTACAAGCAGAGGTGAAGAGTGAGATCATTCACAGTGGTATAACCAGAGGTCTTAGCTGCAGGGTAGGCACGTGGATTTGCTTATGAACAAGCAGGCGGAGGTTTTCCAAAGGGCTGCTCTCATGGTCAGGACAGCCAGTTTTTCCGATGGGCTCCGCACCCAGCTCCTGTCCCCCAGAATCTCTGCAAACCTGTCCCCTTTCTCAGGAACTGAACTGGGAAGCAAGCTTTTTGGAAAAATTAGCCAGTGGGTTTTAATTTAACGGTATCCTTCCAATGCATGTTGTCAAGGATGCCTGAGCTGCAGGTCATTTGCAGTAGCAATGGGCAAAATCCATGTCTTCTCCTAACAGGAGCTGACTCCAAACTCTTATTCCTTTTCCTGTACTGTAAGTGTTCTGGAGATAGGGCTTTACAGAATATTTACAAGATATAGTGACTGCCACAAAGTACTTATACTCTTAGGCAAATACAATATACAAGGCATTGCTTCAAATGCAAGAACCTTTGCCAGAAATGTAAATCAAGCCTTTCCTGAGCCTCAGAACACATAAGATAATATTTAGGTTTTATTAGGTTTCATTTCCATATCTTCTGCACTTTCCAAGGTTGGGTTAGGAGCAGACATGCCAAAATCCTAAGGGGGAGCCTGTAATTACAAGATTCGCAGCCTGTTTTTACAGACTGATGAAACCTGAATAGCTCTGACAAGCATCTCCTTCACTTCCAAACTTATGACTGCGTCTCCATCCTCGGAGCGCAGGGAGTTTCATGTGTTGTTCGTCGTAGGGTGATGTTGTGCTGGCTTTCTTTGCAAGGCAGCCCCTGCGAGGCTTTTTCCCAGACATCCTGTTAGTGAAGTTAGGAAGAGGCCACCTGCCTTTTGCCGTTGTGGCGGCTGGGGCAATGCTGTTTGTTCTCATTTGTACTTGTTGGCTGGAAAGCTGTGCACTAATGGTTGGATTTTCTGGAGCGCTCAGTAGATGCAGAGCTCTGGTCACTCCCTAATTGTGCATGTCATTTCCATGAAACCCCAGTGGAAGTGAAATCACCAGCACAGAAATAATCACCAAAACCAGCCAAAGCCAAGAAAGGTCAGATGCAGGATCCCGGAAGACTCGATGAAGGTGCTCAGGGAAGGGTCTTTCCCTGGGCCTCTTGGTTTTCTGTTTCAGGTGTTTCTAAGCCTTCAATCTGTGTTAGGATTTTATCATCTCAGAAGATGTAGTGGGAATGGCAAACACAAGGGACTCTCCCTAACCTGTCTCCAGGCAGGAATTACAGTACATTTTAAAAGTGACTAAAAGCAAAGCTGCTCATTTCTGCTGACCCCATCCTTCATGTCCCATATCACGCTGCAGCTGCAAGGGCTCTCTGCCTAGATTTTGACTAGATTGGGGATTTGAAGTCTTTCAGATGTCAAGATGCAGCTGAGAGCTCGAGCCCCGCTCCTTCCTCCTGCTGTTTCGCCCTTGGCCATAGCTCTCATTGCAAGGACTGTGTTCCCGCTCCAGCTGCGGTCAGCACATCCCAAACCCTGCAAGATCTATTTGGAGATGAAGGGACAAAATACCTCAGCAAAAGCTCTGGAGAGCTGCCAAATTTGGCCATTTTGAGGCTTCAGTGAGGAGTAGAGAGGGGACATTTAGCTTCGTGACTAGTGCCTTGAGCAGCTGAGGAGAGATACAGTTCCCCAATCCTTCTTCCCGGTAAATCTGTTTCTGCAGACCCATACCCACGTTCGGCCAGGCTCTGACTGACCCAGGTTTCCCCCCACACCTTGCTCTGCTTCTCCACGAGGTTTCCCCCAAAGCAAGGAAGATGCCATCCAGCTCTGCATCGGGTGCTTATAAAAGATCAGTGCAGAAAACTCAATCACACCAGTTCCAATCCACACCTTCCTATTTGCAAATAAACTTCTTTAAGAGACCTCATTCACTAAGAGATGGCTCTTTCAAACACAGGAAAGAATTTTTTTTCCTCATTCCCAGGACTTTTTCCTGTGCACCTCCGCCCAATCTGGTCCTTGGGGCCTTCCTCCCAGAAACCTGCATTGCCACCATGGGTGCAATCCCACCTGCCGCCAGCAAACCCAGGCTCCATCTCCTCCTCACCCTGGCACTTGTATCGATGTCCCAGGATGGCTCCTAGTGACCAACAGGCCTTCACGTAGCCTGCGGAAGTTACTGCAGGGCTGCACACAGGTTTTATTTCCCTCCAAGATATAAAAATAGCAATTAATAGTAAAATAGCATTAGCTCACTGCATCACCTAATATTCACCACCTTGCAAGGGGGTCTGTGGCTTTTTGTAATGTCAGAGCAAGAGCCAGGAAAGGTCTCTGCGCTAAGAATCTCTCTGAGAGGAGAACAATAGGCATTAAAAAAAAATCACCATTTCTTTTGTATTAACTGCATACTTTAACAGGATCGTTCTTACCCTTTTTTATCTAAGTTTCTTATTGTGCAATTAACATTCCCCAAATGACAGTAGCTGCAAGTCGTATCTGTGGAAATAGATGCTAGTAGAAAGACACATTATACTAAAAGGTTGGTTGGTTGTTGTTTTTTAAAGGGAGGATTTTTTCTATTAATTATCTTTTATATACTCAAACACTGCCTCCCATTACTCTTCCAAGTCAGGGACAGTGAGGGATGTGTCAGGGCTGGGGAACAACACACAAGCAGTAAGATTAATTGACACTTAGAAATCAGATTGTGATGAATAGATCTCGGCCTCCCAAGGAGATCCATCTTCTTTAGGGTGCATTTAGGGCTCAGGCTGCCTTTAATATATGCAGTGAAGCATCTTTACCTTGCATATGATACTGCTGCTAACCCCATGGCACGACATCCTTGCTGCATCTGGCTGGCTGGTGATAGGATTTTTTACAGTCCGCCGGTTAGTGGTTTCTTGCTTTTTTAGCCAGTTCGATTTGAAAGTGATGAAGCGCAGTGTACATGAATCCGGTGGCCAACAGCCTAAGGGCTTATGAACCTCCAGAGGGGCCAAAGTTTTTCTCTTTTCTTTCCCGCTCTTCAACACAGACACATTTCATTTCAAGTGTAAGAGACATTGTCACCCTCAGGCAAACTGCCCCCTCCCCAAACTCCGCTTTTTAATCAGGCTATTTTCTGATGGTCTAGCTCTCAGTTCAGTGTTCAAAGCACCACTGATGCTACTGTGGAAGTGATTACAATTTCATTAGCTGTATGAATCAGGCAGAAGGACAAGAGATATGGGAGGGATTTGCCTCCAGTATTGGGAAACAGGGAGCCCGGTATGGCTATCAAGGAGAAGACAGATTTATTCAAGACAGTTCATGGTAGATGGACAAGTATAGGGAGGTCCCTGTGTCAGGTTTAAGCTCTGTAATTTACCTCATGCAGTTCACAAGGACAAGCACCCCACTCAAATGGATACCCTACTTTGGGAAGCCAGCGCAAGCTGAGGTCAGGTCCATGCGTGTGGAGAAATAACACAAGTCTCTCAGATGCTTTTTACGTGGTAGAGATAAGGCAAGGCTCCTTCTTTGAGCCGTGTCCACACAACACAGCGGTGGGGCCCCAGCAGCAGCTGGGTCTCCTGTGCCTTGCTAGGACTCCTAGGGAGAAATAGTCTGTCTGGCCTCCGTGTGGCAGAAGAGCTGTGCAGTCTGCTCATCTTCCCCACTGCATGCAGTGGCTTCAGTGCATTATTTCTTCTTCTCTGTATCATCAGCCTTGGAAAAAGTGGTGTCTAAAGCACTGGTTTTCCATATGGACCTCTCTGCTTGGTTTCCTGTGAACTTCTGGCCCTTGGAAGAATTTAGCAGTAAGGTGGTTTCCTGTTGTCTCCAAATGAGTGAAGTTCCATTTTAGCTGAAGTGTGTTTGCAGCCACATTTAAAAGAGCAATCTAATAGATGAACCTGCAGGAGTAAATCCACTGTGGGAGCCAAACAGCGGGGCAGACACGGTGCAGCTGCGCTCCCAGCTGATCTGCCCTGGCACCCACCACCACGGGGCATTTACGGCTGCTTGCTTGGGCAACAGCTGTGGCTATGTCTTTGGCATCACCCCCAGCCCCTCCTGAACGCAAAGGTGGGGAGAAGGGTGAGAAAGATCCTACTGGTGGTGCAGCTGCCTTTTGCCAAGGTGCATCGCAGCCCTGCTGCCTTGGCTGCCTGCAAGAGAGCGTTCATATTCCTGCTGGCATCCTCTACCTGTGCAACTTCAGCAGTTCTCTGCATGCCCAATTACTTATTCAGCTGTGTACTTTCCTGTAACTACCCCTTTGAAAAACAAATAAGCAGTTGAAAACAAACACATTTAGCTAGCCATTTACATGGCACTTGACAAACATAGATTACAGCATGCTCCTGCCCCCAAAGACTTTAGAGTCTAAGTAAGGCAGCACAAACATAAGAAAACAGATCCTGAGAAGAAGAGTTGAGCGAGTTACTGGTGATGTGGTTGCCTGAAGCAGAGAGGATGGGAAAAGAGAGGTTCCTTCTGGCTTTTGGGAAATGCCAGGAAGGAGGTTGCGTGTAGCTCTGCCAGCCCAGCCTTTGCTGCGTGAACCACCCTGGCTCCCTCAGCAATATCGGTTGAACCCTGTTAACCTTGGCTAGGGATGCAACGTGTGCCTCAACCTCTGAATAGTCTTAAAGCACTTCACTTTTGAGAATTTTTTAATTGTTCGTTTGGATATTTTCGAGCAGGTGAGATGGCTTCCCTTGGTCCTCCCTGGGGCATCGTCCCTGCCCTCCGAAGGGCACCCTCCCACACCTCCTGGTCCCCATCCCCGCTTTGCTCCCTCTGCTCACAGAGGAGACAAAGGTAACGGGGACAACAGAAACCTGATGGTTTTGAGAGGCGGGGAGAGGGCAGGACATGTCAAGGAGTAACAACAAAGACAAGGCTGGAAGCAGTAACCCCTCAGCACCAGCTGTGCAAAAGCAGAGGGTCTGCTCCAAACACAGCGCTTGCCGCTGAAAGGGAATGCGGCATTCCCAGGCTGCATTTTCTTTTTAATAGTGCCCTGCTTTAAAATCCAGCAGTGACAAGGAGGGAGGAGAAGAGGATAGAACATTTCAGCATTAACATTGCTCTCCCGTTTATAATAACATGCTGGTACTTTTAGGAGTATCTCGGAGCTTAAGGGGTGAAAGGTGAAGTTATCTTTCAAGAACAGTGCTAACACTACAGAGCTACTTAATGCAAGCTAGGGATAATACAGGGCCACGAGTTTAACCGGACAATGTTGTACTGGGTTGGTTTCATCCTGCCTGCATTGGATTGTAGTGTTTTCCCATTGATTCAGGGGCTTTAGTCTTTTTTATTTTCCCCCCTTCCTTTCCTCCCTCCTTCCCCCTCCTTAGCTTGGAGGACCCAATTAGAATAGCGGCTGCTTTGCTGATGCCGCGTTGTTTCCTCCTGCTGCCAGGAGAAGTGCTACGCTGCTCCTGACAACAGTGGCTTAGGCTGCACTGCTCTTCTATGAGCCCCTGGAGTGCGAGTGTGAATTCATGAAGCGCAGTGCTTGCTTTTGTGTGTGTGTGTGTGTGTGTGTGCGTGCATTCACGTGACTGCCTGCTTGCTAAATCTTTTCATTTCCCAGCAAGCTGTGCTGGGCACAGGAGAGCAGAGGCTTTTGCTTCTGCAAGGGCTTTTGTGCAGGAAGAGGGAAACTGCAAATCCTTCTGCATTTACCGTTTTTCCCTGTTTAATATGGTATTAGGCAAAGAATACCCTTTGCCTCTTGAGCCATGCGGGTCTCTTCCCCTCTCCCCCTGCTCCAGGCGAGGCTGGTGTCCGTGAGCAGCCTCTCCCAAAGGTTTCTGGGAGAGCTGTTGTGCGCAGGGACTGGAGATTTTGCTCCTCTCCTGCACTCCACTCCTGGACTCATTTACATCGTCCATCGCTGCCTGGCAGATTGAGCAGGTGCTTTTGTAACCAACCTCATGTTTCTCAGGGCTGGGGCAAGAAAATCTTGGGAGTGCCTATGGCTAGGACTCGGGAGCAAACTTGGCAGCAATGCTGCCTCCCTCTGCAATACTCCTTTTCTCATTTTAGTTAGGACCTGGGCTGTGCAGGGTCAGGTTGTTGGAAGTATCGAGCTGTGTCACAGTTCAGATGGAGTTGGTATGTTTGTTAAGGTGGATGGGGCTTTCCACAAATAAAAAGAGCCCTGTTTTCCAACGTACAGCCGTGTTTAAATCTGCAAGCTCTGGGCAGTGGAAAGCAAGCAATTCCTCAGCAGCAGGTTGCCACAGGCAGTGAAGCATCCCTGGTCTGTGCCAGAGCCCTGCAAAGCCACACTGTCTATGGATACCACCATGGGAATGGCAAGAGCGCATGCGGCAATGTCGGCCACAGCCACTGCCCCAGGTCCCCCGCTCCATGCAAAGCAGCAAGGCTGGCACTCTCTGGGGCTCTCCCACCCTCCTAGTGCTGTCCCTTCCAAGGACAGTAGTGGCCTAGCCCCAATCCCCCAGCCTTAGGACAGCACAGTTCAGTTTTGCTTCTACTGCTGAAGAAGCCTTGCACCGTCTCTGCTTCCATGCATTAAAGGCCAAGAAAGCACAGAGAGATTCAGTCCCTGTTCCCTGTACAGCCAGTGACACTTGCAGACACATCTAATAGGTATTTTGAGTTCAGCATCTTGCTTATCTCTTGGCTGTTCAGGAAGACAGGTAGTAAAGAACACGAATCACTCACCGCTCCCTTCAGTTCTGACACTGCAATATGTTGGCACAAAGGTCCTGTCGCGATGATGCTGCTCACAAGCTGGCAAAAGTTTCTCTGACGTATGGAGGCTCCAGCAGGAGAGCCAGGGGATCAGCCAGCCGGGGATGCGGCTCTGGCCCCAGTACCAGGTCGCTTTGCCCCAAAGTCTCTGGCTTCTCTAGGGAAGAGCATGAACAAGGGTTCGCATCAGACCTTCACACTTGCTTTATTCTAGAATAAGATCCGATTTCTATAGCTATTTCTGTGTTATTTTTAATCTGGTTCCTAAAGAAATGTGGCTTGGGTGATTGCACTCCTTGTATTTGACTGAGACTCTTTATCGGACCTAATCTACCAACTTCTCAGCTCAGTGCTTGATTTCAGTGGCATATGATTGAAGGAGTAAAATCTCAGTGATTTTAACTATGCGTTTCATAAAAGTTGGTGGGCATGGGAAAGGAAAGAGACTTAAATAGGAGAGAGACACAGTAAAAGACTCCAGAGGAAAAAGCTGTTGTGTGGGTTCTGGCTGTATTAAACGTTAGAGGACCCACATGGAAAAAGATCTTAAATGTAGGAAAAAATTCCAATTGCTTTATGAAATCTTCAGGACCAGAGAATCTAATTCTGAATACGATTTCTCTAAATGTAGTGTCTGATGTCTATAATGGCACAGTCTCTGAGGTCTTCCTATGGTCAGGACATCATAACATCTTTCTCCCTTCTGGATTCTTGAGTGTCTCGTAAGGGGTTGAACCCACAATCTAGTCTTAATTTTAGGTGGTTAAAATGTCAAGCAAGGAGACACGATGCATAGGAAATCAGTCTTCATTAGTCCTGTTGTTCACAGACTTACTTTCCTGTGCCAGTGGGACAAATTTTAGACTGGAGATGCTAAAAGCTTCACTGCCCCGTCTGCTCAAAATATAGCAGGCGGTGAGGAGTGAAGGCTAGGAAAGAAAACCTTTTAGCAAATGCTGGTGGTTCAGATTTCAGAGTGTCTTGACCGTCCAAGCTGGCCTATTGACAGAGACTTTACAGGTCAAGTGAGTATTTAGGAGGAGACCTGCTCCATGAGTTTTAAATTACCAGAGCACCAAGGAATGCAGCTACTGGACATATGCATTCAGCAACTGATCATTACCCTGGTGCTGTCTCTGTCAATCTTCTTTAAGCACAGCCCTTCAACTTTCAATCTGAACACAATATGACAAGATACAGCACAGTGCAACGGGCCCCAGGACTTTTGGAGGGGTTGTAAAGGCAACAGGGCCAAGAGCAAAGAAACTGGCACAGTTTTTAGTGTCCTGGAGTGGCATAGGCAGTGTCAGCTGATCTACTGCTAAGTAGCTTGGCTTTGTGTGGTTTGAAACCACCTCTTTCCCCCTTGTTCTGTTGGTTTCTTCAAAAGAAAAGAAAATTGGACCAAACATCAGGAAGTTACTAAACCGCAAGGATTTCAGAGTATCGGGAGTGTCAGTGGGTTGAGTTTTACTGGAAAGCTGGATTTTTTTTCTCAGATTTTCTGTGCTAGAAAGCAGGGTAGCCAGGCAAATATTTGTTCACTGACTCTCTTCCTCCTTTTCTCAGTGCAGCAGGGATCCCACAGTTCCTATTTCAGTGTATTTTGGGAATGTGCCTTTCCCATAGGCGCCCTACGGTGTGATCCCTAAGCCAGAGGGGTTGCAAAAGGTAGCACTGCTCTCTTGCATGTAGCTAAATACAAGGGCTGGAGCAAAAATCACTGCAGTTGGCTGGAAAGGACCCCTTGGAACATCTAGTCTGCAAAAGCAGGATATTCCTCCCAGATGGAAGAGATAATGAATAAAAATATCTTACAGTTTTAAAGACTTGAGCCTCAAAACCATCCACTCACTGCAAGACAAGCGTTCCTGTTGCTCAGATTCTGGACCTGTCCCCAGGGCACAGGGTAAGTTATAGCACTGCTGCTCTAACAAGGCCTTTCAGCCCATGTACACTGCAGGCATACAGCAGAATGGCCCAAAAACGCAACAGGAGAGGAGGTCGATGCTGCCTCAAGAAGCCGACAGGAGACAAGAAACAGGGTGCTGGGCTTAAAGCCTGGTCCAGCAGAAGCCCATGTGTTTAGTGGTGTGTTAGCCCTTCATCTTTTCTGGGCTGGCCACGTGTGTGAGGCTCCGCGAGGCGTTCAGTCTGAGTTTCCAGGGGCAGAAAAGGGAGAACAGAACTGAGATGACATTTCAAAGCTGATGCTCATTTAGGCAGGAGGCTAAGGGCGAGCCCACACTGCAAAGCTATGGTGCGAGATTGCTCTTCTAATCATCTTCAGAAGTTATTTTTGCTGGAAATACATATCCAGTAAGCTGTGGTAGGAAAGAATCTCTTCTCTCTATTGGCTGTGTCTCTCTGCTGTCTGGCCTGCCATTTTGTGAGTGGATGAAGGGAATGAGGGTTTCCTGACATGGCAATGTCAGTTAGAAGTGTGGTTTCTCCCCTCCAGCTCTTAACCCAAGTAATTACGGTGCTCAGACTTTGTAGTCTGATATTTCACACGTGTTGTACAGCCCAGCACAAAGGTGTCACTCCTGCTGCACAAAAGGGCAGCTGAAAAGACAGGACTACCAAGGGGAGCTACAGCTTGTCACTCTGGGAGAGAGACTATGCGGGTGACAGGGCGGAGGGGAGTTCAAATTCCCAGCAGAAGTGAATTTTTCTTAGTTTTTTTTTTTATGGTAGCATTCTTATTCCATCATCATCTTTTTCTCTTGCCCAAATTATATACATCCCCTTCTTGCACAATGCCCAGAGCAAATTTTTGTAGTGATAGCTCATGAATTGAGTACATGGCATTTGTTGTCATCTGTTTAGGATAGAGCTGCCCTGAATGAAGCACAAAATCCACACGGCATCCAGGTTACCAGCCATTCCACCTTGGTGCAGATATTCAGCCTGGCCTCCTGTGGCACCTTATGGTCAGCATGGAAAAAATACCTCCATTCCTGACCAAAATGCCTTTGCCATCATCAGGGTGATTAGCCAGAGGCTCCTGGCCAAACTCATTTCGTCCTTGTCTTCTTGCACTTTAGCATTTTCAAATTTAATATAACGTTCCTGGTTTTTCCTTTCACACAGTAGTGTTGCAAGCTGTTAAGATGCTCCAGTTCCCCTGGTGTGAGCTAGCAGTCAGGAGTGAGTGAAGCGCTGTCCTGATCGATGGGTGAGCAGATCCCCATGTGTTTTCCCTGCCAGAGCTCATGAGTCCCACGTGTGCAGGCCTATTTATGGGCACCCAAGCATGGGGCAGCATATCCCACGGGGAGAAGGGGAACTTAAAAAGCTCCAGGGCTAAACCTTCCTATGGGCTGTGGAATATTTTTAGTGTGATAAATACCACTGAAAGAGAAGAAAAGCATGTCTGGAAAAAGGCTCTGCCTGCTTGTGCTCTCTAGGTGATGCTGTAAATGCAGCAGACTGCTTTACATCTTCACAGCACTCCACAGTACAGGCAGCCTTTTGCAAATAGGAGGAAGAGACTTTGACTCTTTGTGCCTGATGATGCCAAGACTTCTCACACAGCTGTGGTTTGTATAATCTCCCTGATGCTTCCTCCTACCTGCAGCTTCTTTCCCCTGTCTTTTAATGAGTGTGGGCAACAGTAAACTTGCGTAATAAAGGGTAAAGTCTAATTGAATCTTGATCATTTCTTTGCAAGACCCTGTTTTGTAGCTCTGAACATCATGCCATGCTATGTCTCACTATCCCTCACCTGCATGTCCTTGACAATGAGATGCTACCTCAGGAGGGCCTGTCTTGGTGCTTAACAGCTTAAGGCAGATTAGGATCTTAATTCTCCAGAGAATGATTTTCTGATCATCTTCCCTCCCTGCCAGTCAGCAACTGCTTCTCAGTCCTGCATCTCTCAATAAGGCGATGCTTTCTGCCTGAGCGGAGATGACAGCTGAGTTGTGTTGGCAGGAGGACTGAGAAATCCATGTTTTGAGATGCACATGAGGAATAAGAAGTCTTCTTCCCCAAATCCAAAGATCTTAGAAGGCCACATGATGGTGTTACCCACAGACATCAGTTGGAGGTGGAGGATAGCTTGACTTCTCTGCCATCCTGGCAGGATGCCTGCCTGGTTGAGGTACATACAATGTGTATTAAAGCACAACCACATACACCCCTCCACCATCCTGGTGATTAACCCATCTCCTCCCTGCTCCTCCTTTTTTTTGGAGATGCTTTACATAGTGAGGCCAGCAGCAGGATCAAGCTGTCAGCCAAGAAATCACAGAGGCTGGGATTGCAGGCAAGACCTGGGAGGTGCCATCCTTCCCTTGTGCACTAGTGTGTGGCTCTGTCTAGTGGGATCCAAAACCCGCAGAGCTCAAAGGGACAAAATTGCTGCACAGAGAGTAAGAAGATGGTAGATCTTATGGAGACAGAGAATGCAAATAAAGGAAACGGATTTGAAGGAAAAAACTATCTAGAAGAACTCATAATGAGTAAATGCAACATGAAATGCTCTGTAGGAAGGCTGTAGTGATCATGTACCCCTATCCCTAACTTAGCATGTGACTGGGACACTGCCATTCATTTCCCTGGAAATGTGCTAGCTGGCTTTGGACAGTGGGTCTCCTCAGTACTTTCTGTGAGAAATGCTTGTGTCTTTCCATTTCCTATTTTGCAGATGTCAAGCGATGACTGTAAAAGACCTTATTTTAACATCTTGTATCTGTGCAGGAATGACGAAAAATGATATAGGCAGTCAAACTAAACAGGTAACACATTTCAGATGATGTTTTCATGCTGAGCTCATCACAAGTGCAGATGAGCCTAGCATCCAAACTCTGCTCTCCCTGGGCTAAGAATAGCAATGCTGATAGGGGAGTGGGGAGCCTGTCTCCAGGTGATTTTTCCCTCTTGTTTTTGAGCTGCAGACAATTATACCAGTATCTACATAATCCTGCCATGGGCTCAGAGAGATTTGGGGTTGAGAGGGCAGAGGGCTTAGATGATATTTAAAGCTGCCCCCAGCCGTTCTGAGGATTTGGCCATCATTCTTGCGCATTGTCAGCTTACCGGGTCCTCGCCATGAACCCAAAACAAATAAATAGGCTGCTTACCCCATCCTTTTCCTCCTTGGATCACAACTTTTGATTTTGTCATAAACCTGTTTGGCTTGATTGAGAGCGCCATAATAACGATACTTACCGAGGAGGTTTCATCCAGCAATCCGAAATTGAGGTCCAACGATCCCCATTCATGAGCCTTTTATTGTGCCCATCTGGCCGGTGTGCGAGGCAGGACTAGAGCCTGTACATGCAAGGGCTGGCTGAGGCTTGTCTTCTACCTCAGTGGCATGTTATTGCATCGTATGATTACTTCTGATTCACCCCAGCACAGCAGAAACAAGGAGCGTGCACTGGGACCCTGCAGGGCCTTAGACACCTCAAACCTCTGAAGCTGCAGGTGTATGTGACTTGGGGTGAACAGCTATGAAACAGGACTAAGAGCCAGGAGTCGAGACTGCCCACCAGCTGCACCAGCCCATTCTACCCCCTCTCTTTTCTTCTTCAAAGGTAGCTTGATGCACGGTGTCTCCACCTTTTCGGCAGTATTTGTTTTGTGTTTAAATCCATCTGGCTTTTCTGTGTCTCCCTTTGCGGACCTCCTCACAGGAGGAAGAGTTACGAGGTGAAAATTAGTCCCAGAAGTTACCAAGAGAAGGACACAGTGGGTGTTACTGCCATTTGCGCTAGCTAGATTAATAACTGCATTTACAAAAAAGAAAAAAAAAATGTCTTGTGATTCCTGGTAACTTGCAGAAGTCCGTATTCTCATTACAAGCCAGCAACCCCTTTGGCAGCAGCAAGACTGAGGTTTAATTTGGCTACTTCTTCCCTGGATTTTGAGACCCTTATAAATCTCCTTTGTTTTGTAAACTATCTAGGGCTTTTATGTATTACTGCTGCTAGTCCTCTGAACTCCCCAGGGATTATGTGCAGGGAAAGTATGTCCTGTTCAGCAAATTTGTATTTATTCCTTTAATCCTCCTCCGCCACAGTGGGGTGGTGTCTCAGCGTGCATCACCTCGCTTGAGACACAGGTGCTTTCCTGGCTGTGGCTTGGTCCCTCCGGTGCACAGCACTGGACTGGGGCCTCGGGGCTTGCACCTTTAGTGACTGGGTATGCAATATATAAGTAAGGGGAGTCGCTGCTCCCACAGAAGCAAGAAGAATGGCGAAGTAAAAGATCCGTGCTGCTGCGTAATAGCAGGGGGGATCGCTATTGGCAGTCAAGCTAATAGACTTGTGAGGGCTGCTGAGATAAAAGAGTAAACAAAGAAAGAGAAAAGGCAAAGGGAAAAAGGAATATCTTTTCTTTGCTGAATGTGTTGTTCTACTGGAGGCGGAAGAAAGGTGGTGGCGATGGTTTGTGTTGCCTTAGGTGTTCCATGCTGCAGTGTGCAGTCCCTTGGGTACCCACGGGAATGGGAGTTATGTCTGAGCTTCCCTACTCAGCCACGGCAGCTGCGGCTAATGCTGGGCTGAATTTCACACTTCTCTGTGGCTGCTGCCCAGGCTGATTCGGTTGCCTTGCATGTCCGTCCATCTGGGCCGTGTCTGAGCTCCTCACTGTGGCACTGGAGTTTCCATGGTACCTGGGTGAGGGCACAGCTTCTTAGCTTTTCATTGTCCTTGGGATTTCATTGATTGTGAGTCATTTGCAAAAAACATGCTTGCCCTGTGAGTAGTTTTCTGGGATCAGAAGGCTCCTCAGGCCCTGCTGAGCACTGCTCTCTCAGCCTCTTTTCTCTATTTGTCCTATGGACACTGGGCCTAAACCAAGGCCCAGGGAAGTCCATGGAAAAACTCCTTGTCCAGCGCGTCTCGATCAGCTCCTTTGCAAGGAGAACTCTGGGTCATGCTGAGGCTTTACTGCTTTTGCTTGACTGGCAACTGCTGGGCTCTTGTGCAGGGTCAGGCATCCACAGCAACTGCTCTGTAACTACTCACTATTACTTCTCTGTCCAGCGTTCGTGTTTCTTTTCCCTGCTCTGTCCTCAGCGATTGCACAGTAGACCCAAACTTGCATCCTCTAAGAGCAGGCTGTTCCTCCAGCCCAGGTTGCAGCCAGCAGGGAGGACATCATGGAGCAGAGCATAACACAGATGCTACCTGCATGCTTTAGCTGGCAGCTGCCGATACACATGAAAGCCTCCCATTCACCACTGAACCCAGGACACACTGAGTATAATGCGCAGCATCTCTCAGATGACCAGGTTTCTGGCTGGCATCTTTGCTCAGATGTGCAATGTACCTGCCACCGTGGCAGTCTGATGGCCATGTGGCATCATAATAGGATTTGCTCCATGTCTATAAACTGTTATCCTAAATATCATCCCAAATCCTTTGATGCCCAGTGACAACCTGTCTCTTTAAATCTTCCTCCCTCCCCCGAATAAAGCAGCATGCTCTCAAATCATTGGGAATTCCATGTATCCACCATATAATTGGATTATATTTTATATGTCTCCTAAAATAATGATATAGTTGCATCTTATTCTAACAATGAAGTGACTCAGAACAGAGCAGAGACTCACCGTGGCTGTATTATAAATAATGCTGTCAAGCTGGTTGGGATTATCAGCAAAAGAACTTGTTAGCCTCTTGGAGAACAGATGCTTAATTAGAGCTGGGTGACACAGATGGGTGCCTAATAAGGGGAAAACACCTGTTTTGGTCTTAGAAAAAGAGCTGGGACCAGTTGGTATGGCTTTTACCACTTTATACTTGACTATTTGCCAGACTACTTCTCTTCCCTACCCTCCAGTCAGGAGCCCTAGGTCTAATTCCATCATCATCTTTGGCGGCATAAATCACAAGCAATTAGATATTAAGTAACACGAATGTCAAGCTGAGACCAGATTTAGATGCTGTATTTTGCATTTCCAGAGGCCTGCTAATGTTTTGGGAATCACCTTCCCCAAACCATGTCCTTCAGCAGCAACTCAGTGCCCAGCCAAGTTGTGGACCTGCAAGGGGTTTCATTTTGGGCATGAAGGAGTTGAGAAAAGGATCCCTTTGGGAATGGGAAGCATACACATTTGCAGACTAAATGACAAGAGTGTTTTCATTGATGTGGTTTGGCTTTTACTACAGAGAATAGCTACGAGAGGCAAAGCAATAAGCTTGCCAGCATTTGAGGTGTTTAGAGACACAACTGGGGTGTTCAAATGATGGTGGGAGACAGGACTTGTGAATTTTCAGATATATAATCCATATTTCAGCTGAGGTTCAGAAATGTCTGCATCTGGGGCTGAATTCAGGTCTTTAGTTTCAGGTTACATCCAGAGGGTGTAAGAAGATTCTGGTGTTTACTGCCAGGGCCCCCCCTAATGATTGCATGTGCCCTTGGTGAGGCCTCGTCCCTCTGTTGTACATCCCGTGAGGCAGAGAGACCACTCTCAACTTCCACTTGCTGTGCAGGGTCAGAGCTCAGCACAGGAGCACTCCAGCTGAGACATGTGTGGCCTGATTTGCGGAAGCCCATGATACTCCCATCAGCTTCCTTTGGGTTGCTCTGTATCTCCAAAAAGCAGACTCCTTCTGGGTCGGCCACCTCAGAATGGAGGTAGTCAAAATTCAAGGTTTACATATGGAAATGCTGGTCCAAGAGCACCTTCCAGGCACGTGTTTGGGATGCTGACGTTACACAAGCTTACTCCTAGCCCTGCTCCTGCAGAAGTGCAGGGTGGTTTTTATGGCTGTCTGCACTGTGCACCTGAAGGAGGTCGTGGTGCAAATGGAGGGTACTCACCCATCTGCTTTCAGTCCTGCATTTGGGTTCGGAGGACCCACACTGGAAACTGAAGTCCCATGTATGTTCAGCAGTGAAAGGCAGTGAGAGTCCCTGGGGGAACTCAGGCCTCCTAAATTAGACGTCTTAAGTATATGGCATGAACAAATAACTGCAGAGAGAGTCCCTCTCCCATGACATCTATCATCTTGGTTTAAGTCAGGATGCAACAGATGGGTGAAGTAGATAAATGAAGACTGGTGGGATGAGAGGTGTGAAGTGACAAGAGGGTGACAAAGCGTTACACGGGGGCAGCCGGCCACTTGCCCAGCCATGATGGAGGGTAACCACGGTAGCTTTGTGCTGGCCTGCACAGCTCAGGTCAGGACCTCCTTAGACAATCTGATTGCTCCTTTATCCCGCTCTGCCTTGTTACAAACCGTGTAGCGCTAGCTACCCTTTTTCTGTACATGTGCAATAAATACTGTGATCAGTGGTGGGGGTAAGTTTTCAGGAGTGCTTAAATCCTTCAAAAAAGCCTGCATAAAGCCTATAATGTCAGCATTTTGGAAAAATTTAGCTAGGTCTTCCTGCCATTTATGAAATAACTTGACAAGTCTAATTACCCATTCAAGTACCTAGATTTTACTCAGACCTTGATTGAGAGGCAAGGAGTGACTCTTGGCTCTCTAGTGAGCAATCTGGAAATAAAGAAATAAAAACGTCAAAGCCCTTTTATCTGTATGTGTTTCAAAACTAGGGCTTTAGGAACCACAAAAAATAACATCAAAACATGTTTTCAGGAGTTTGTAGTACAAATTACCCTATTAAAAAGTACTCTGCTTATAAAAGGAAAAAAACATAACTGGTTTACTGAGGGAAGAAGTACGGAAAGTATTCAGTAATGAGTGATCTTCAGAATACATTTTCTCTGGGCCATTGTAACTGATGGAACTTATCAAAAGAAATGGTTATTTTGATCATAATTGTAGTGGGTGGCATGATTTTCTTGGCATTTATTTGGCTTTAAAATGAACACATCTTACCCTTAAAAAAACACAAAACAGGTAGATAATTAATGTGCAGTAGTTAATAGGTAATTTCAAAGTAAAAGAGCAGAGCTCATAACTTCATTCCAAAAGATATTTGTGTTATCCGAATATATTTTCTCCTCTGAAAATGAATTTTCACTTTGATGGTGCGATCTTCCTCGTGAATCTTATAGAAGATACCTGACTTTTGGCTGACTTCTGTCTTCTTTGGGTGGTCCTTTGTAGGGTCATTTTACAGAATAAATTTTCTGTTAACAGCTAGCCAGACTCAAGAGGGGTTGCTCACCTGGCACGGATGCTGATGCTTTACTAGCTTCGGGTACGTCTTGCTGCTCCAACCTACTAAATGAGGTGGCTTTTCCCACCAAAATTTTAATATGAAATGGTTGTTTAGTAAGTCAGGGCCATTTTGCAAAGATAGCTTTGGCAGATGAGTTTTGTCTCCTGTGGCTAATGCACAATGTGGAGGAAGTCCAGTTTTTATCTCCCTGACAAGCCCCGTTATCTTATAGGCTGTAGGCCTGGAAAGACTGTGGTTTCTTTGATGGCCTTTGGATGAGGGTTGCCTTGCATCTGTATTCAGCGCCATCTGTTTCTCTGTTTCTTTGGCAAGCACTAGAAGATGGGGATTTTAAATTCATCTTCAAACTGTAGCTATGTACTCTGGAGTCGATAGCCGGGTCCTGTTCTCAAATACACCCACCAAACAAAGAATGATTCCACCTATTGTTATGGGCTGACTTGTCATTGGAAACACAAAGGCCCAAATGGGTCACTTTACCCTGCAAGCTACATGCCGATCTGCCATTTGGGCTTTTGAAAAGCTTCTTTATCTTCACACAGCCTGACTTCCTCTGCTCCATCGCCCAGTGCTGCTCCCCCACATGGCACCCACAAGGACATCAACTCCAGCACAGCCCAAGGGCTGGTAACCTTTATGCTGTTGACTTTTCAGTGTATAAATAGCAGAACAATCGAGTCCAAGTTATTTTTATCCATCCCCTTTAGCAACACAAGAGAGTCCTAGAGAAGAATAGGGTTTAGTCTGATTGCAGAAGTGGGAATTTCGTAGCCGCTTCCTGCGCCGACACACGGGGCTGTTCAGATGCGCTCCTTGGCTCTTTGTCCAGTGCTTGTGACGGGAAAAGGTGGACTTCTGAATATCTGTGCCAGGGACTGCCACAGAATCAGGACAGTAATTGGCATTAAAATATCTCCTCTGCCAAGGTGATACTGCTGGGCACTAAAGAGAATATTGTCTTTTGCATGGAAATGATTAAATCTTTGCTATTTTGTGTTTGTTCCTGGATATCTTGGGTGGAGAAAGAGAAATTTGTGTAGAAAACACTGAATGCTCTGGCAAATGAGACCTGCCTATTTCCTATATTTTCTGGCAGTTATGACTGCTTAAAATTATAGTTTTTCTTATCAGCCAAAACCAAAACCATGCAATTATTATCACCAAGACACATATTATGAACTCTGGCTTCCGTCTTGAATATTGTTCTTCCTCACCTCGGTGATGCTAGGTTCTGCAGAGGATTGACCTGAGCTGAAATAAAATCACCAGAAATAAAACCGAACAACCCACACACAAAATGAGGAGTCACTCATGTAACAGGACCCCTCTGGGCACACTCTGCCTGAGATCTGCTTTCTCTGACACACACCTCACTCCACCTGAACAACCCCTCCATCAGCCTGAAACCCTCCACCCAGAATCCTCTCCTGAAAATGAGCATAGGGAAACAGCCTTTGAAAGGGTACAGCTGGGGCCATCCACCTTCCCCGTGATCATGTAGTGGGCAGCTTTCCTTTCTGCAGGATGAGAGAGTCTGAGATTGTTTCCTTTTTGCCTGAGGGGCTGAACCCCACCTCATGGTAATGTCCTGTACTTTACTGAGTGACCATTTTAATGGAAAATATATAGATGATCCAAGAGAAGAGACCAGGAACCCAGTATTATTGCTCCTCTTGTGTGGCCCAGTAGGTCTGCAAGGTGTTGCCCCCTCCTGCTCCATCAGTCAGCACAGTGAATCTGGCCATAATGATCAGACACTGTTCCAGGAGGGATTTTGTACCTCACCCATAGGCGAAGGAGGGAATTGAGCCCAAGTATCTACTTTCTGGCTGAATAATCTAACCACCAGGATACCGTATTAGATACACCATTACTCCTCCTGCTCTGTATTGAAAGTCAAACCCTTAAGAGCTTAATCCTGTTGGTCTCGCGGTGCATTCCTCCGTCAGGGACACTCGCCGTTTCAGATTCTCCTGACATTAGGCTGATAGCAGCCTCCCTGCTAGCAACAGTGAGACCGACCTTCCTCTTCTCCTGCTTCTCCGTGCAGGAGTCCAGTCCCCAGCAGGGTTTGGGAAGGAGCCTGAGTTACTGCTGTGATGCTGTGTGGAGGAGGAGGAGGCAACGTAACAAGCATGACACACTGCAGGGCTGGTGTAGGCTGATTTTTATTTCCTGATCTTGGTCACCAGACATGGGTTGAGTTCCTCTGCCCACAGTGCCATAAATACTACCAGGAGATTGTTTTGTTCCTTCAAATGAGGGCAGAGAGGGAGTGTGAATTAGGTCTGAGAGGGCAGAACGCCAGGGGAAAAAAAAGGTTGGCAGGGTGGGTCTGGGAAAATGTTTCTGCAGTCCTAGCACAACCGCCCCGGCAGCCGTGCACCTGCACTAAGTGCAGATGGAGCAGGAGCAGAGTGCCAAGTTTGTGCGATGAGCTTCGAACAGAAAAGATCCCACTTTGCCCTAGCTGGGCTGCCCTGACGGCCCTAAAAATCCTCTTTCTCTTGTCAGGCTCATAAGGCCCAGAAGAAACAGCTAGGGGCTCTACGGAGGGCCAGTCTTGCAGAGAGCTGAGAGAAGATTTTTTTGTTGAAACAGTTTCCAGTGGAAAAGGTTGTTTCAATTCGCATGAAATTTTAACTAAGTTGTACTGAGTTCAGTGAAATCTTGTTTGAAAAAAGTTGGTAAAACCTTTCTTCAAAGGGAGGAAGAACAACATCTGTTCTAACATTGTTTGCCCCATCCCAAATGTTTTTTTTTTTCCTTTCAAATCAATTTAAATTTGAAGCATGTAATTGTCATATTTAAAAAGCTTATAAATAAAAAGATTACCCTATGAAATACTAATTGCTCTCTCCTCTCCCCCACAGTTATATTTTGTTTAACACACAAAATCATAACTCTGGCTTTTGTCTCATTTTTGGTGGCATAGAAAATCAACTTTCTGACTGGTTCTGCAATCTGGTTTCAGCTGACAGCGAGCTGCGTCTCTTCTTCTTTATGCTGAGCCATGCTAGAGGAGTTCAGCTGACACTGCTGGATTGCTCTTGCTTTGCTGGGAAGAAATAAGAGAAAAATCAGCCCCACGGTATCCAAAAAAACATGGAAAATCACAGAGCTATCCTGGGATATTAAAGATTTCAAGTATCTGTTGACTCTTAAAATATTTCCTCGTTGTCAGAGAATATTGACAGCAGCAGATTTCAATCATGGGCTACTGAAGGGAGATCCCTTAAGCCATCGAATCCCTGGGGCAAGAAGCCTGCGGCTGGGTCAGATGGTGGTGGTGCACGGCGGGGTGGTCGCCGGTCCCTCTTCCCCTCTGCACTGTGCCATTCCCTCTCCACGCTCTGAGACAAAACCGAAGAGCCCTGCTGTTTTTACTGCTTGGATGGAGTTGCAGAATGGCACCTGATTCAACACAAGTGGAAATAAAGGTACTGCGGTGTTGTCTCTGTCTGTGCCTTCCCAGGCTCTTGCAGCCTGTGAGCAGCAATCCAAGACTAACAAGAGTGATTTTATATCAGGAGGCTGTAAAAAATGAGCTGGCTTTCTCATGCTGTGAAGCTGCACTTTTCCAGAAGATCGCCCTCTTTACAAATGGTTGCAATTGTCTCCATGTTGCAATAGCATCTGTGCCAACCAGATTTCTGCTTATGCTGTCAAAGACATTTTAATTTTTATCATTTAATTTTTATCATCAACCGAACTTCTGCTAATGTTTTTGATTGCCAGATGAACATTACCCTGCGTTTTCATTGCTCTTAGAGAATAACTTTGTAAACCACATTATGCTGAAGTTGCTCTTCAAGGGCTTCTCAAATGCCACCAAGCCGGTCTTCTCTGAAGCAATTTGGTGATGACATACAGCCTGCGCTCCTCTCGCGTGTGTGCCTTAGCGCCCAAAGGCAGACTTGGCAGGGTGGATCCCAGCTTCCAGGCTGCTGATGGGGGTGAGATCCACCCTGATAGATGAGTCTTTCTTGATGAAGTGTTTGTCCCTGTGAGGTTCTTGGCTCCGTAACTGCAAGGCAGAGAGGCTCAGGAATAAGTTGCATCCCACTGGCGTGTTAGTCTTGCGTGGGACAAGGTAATTGATGGGAAGCTGAATGGCGTCACTAGGCCCAGATCAGAGTTCCTGGATAACCCTGGTGAGATTAAGTTGTTTTACACTGTTATGGAATCAGTGAAGGGAAAACAAGGAAGACAGCAGGACTTTATCAGTGAAATAGCAGCTTTGGGCTTCTGCATTAGAACAGGGGTGTTAGTGTAAGCCCTGTTCTCTGCAAAGGGAAAAGTATTGAATCGTGTATCCAACCCATGCGTTCATGGGTGATTATAAGTATTGCCATACATTGATTGCTTTGGTGGGGAATGAATGGGAGGAAGCTCTTGGTGGCCCCCACATTGATACTCTTATTCAGCTGCTGGTTTGAAACATCCCAAATGGAGTAACAGAGAGAACACGGCTTTCCGAGTGGACATTATCTGCCAGCTCTTGTGACCTCAACGTTTGGGTGCCCGTAGACCACAGCAAATGCTGTCGTGGGCAGAGGAAGCCGCACTTTTCTGCTTGTGTGACTGGGATGCCCAGAGCAGGCAGGATCCCTGGTGTGGCGGTTGACATGCGAGACACCTTCCCCAGCTCCAGCACCACGGCAGGATGCGCCTGGAGCCCAGAACGTGGGGCAGGGCACCAAAGGGGAGCGTCCTTACTACTCTTCTCCTTCCTGATGTAGTCCGCAACTTCCCTTTTAATAGGCTCGTTCATTCAGAAATGCTATTGCAAGTGCCTGAGCAGTACTGAGGTTAACTTGCAAGGAGTGTCCAGGCAGAGCAGAGGTCTGGAGAGACATAAAGTTAACACATAATCAAACTGACAAGATCAAGCGTACTGCATGCACTTTCTTGCATCATTCTCTGCAGTAGTTTTGAGATTTAATTACCAGCTGTAAAGCACTTGGAGATTTTCAGGTGGAAACTACTACATAGAGGAAGGGGAAAGTACAAAAACAGCCTACGTAATTAAGTGCTGCTTGTTTAATTTAATTTTCTCCTTCATTTGATCCTCTCCTAGATTCTTGAAAGTAACAGTCTTGTTAATGCCAGCTGTGTCCTTTTACACTTGCATTACATTCAAATGATGATCCTAACAACAGGAGAAAACAATAGTTTAGGGAGATTTGCCTGATGGTGTTGTTGAAAAACTGGGTCTGGGCTAGGATGCCGATGGTGCGTGCTGTGACAGTGTAACAGGAAAAATGTCTGCCTCTATTTTGTAGCGGTGTTCGCCTTTTGAAATAGAAGACTCATAAGAGACATAGTCTTTTAGTTACAAAACTGGGTTTCTGGAAGATATCAGAAATTTCACCTTTGCATGCCAGTGCACTAAAAGGGTTTGCCAATAAAATACAATAAATAATTTGCATTTGGTAATCCTGATGAGAGCTGTAAAGAGGAACTACAAATGGATTAAGCTGTAAATTACTGCTGTTCCTCACTTCCCCCTCTCCCTATTCCCTTGGAAATTAGCTAGTTGCTCTCTGGAATTACTAATTCTTACAATCCTCCCTTACCAGTCTAACATCAGTAAAACAATGAGATTTATTTTTTTTCTTTGTTTGTTTAACTGTCATTTCTTTCCAAATATTTTTAAATGAAAAATTCTTATGAAAAGTTTAAGAGACAGCTTAATTCCTTGCAGGGCATTTCTTCAACAACCCAAAACCTACTTATATGGAAAAAATGAGGTCATTATAGATTAGGGTATCATGATTATTTGTCAAAAACCCTCATGGTACAAAACAAGGGAGCTGGGGTGATGCATAAGTTCTTGCAAACATGGTCTTACTGGTATTTCTGGACTAGTGCATTAGGATCCCAAGTAATCTGCCTGGTACCTGTGTCCCCCCATCCCCTCTCTTGGGAGGCACCGAGGAATCTAGTAGCAGTGGGGAGTTTCATTTTGGTTTGGAGGAGATTTATATGCCTGGGGGCGTTTTTGAGCTTTTATTTTTGAACATATATCCTGGAGTAGAGATGTAATTTTGAAATACCTGTGCATGCTACATTGAATGGATTTACTTGCAAGCTGGATTTTCTAATACTAACCTGAAGTCAGCAGGCTGCTCAGAAATAGGGATGATGCAGGAGAGCTAGTGGAAGTTTTGAAATGGTCTGAATATTTGTTAGTCTCATTTTTGTACCTCTCCTAGGTATGGTGATTTTTGATGGGAAAAGAACTGGAAGTAACTAAGTACCAGGAAAGCATCTGTTTTCTTCCCTTTTCCTACTGGAATTAAAAAATAACAGAGCTCAAAAGAGAGAAGCTGATCCAGAGAGATCTCCCTAGTTCTGAATCCTTTGAGGCTTCCTATCTCATCCTTCTTAGGGGTAGATAGATTTGAATACATGAAAGTTATCATATATTGGTTTCTCAGGGGTATGAGACCATTAGTGTTGAATGCAGAGAATTAGTATTAATTAAGAGTAATAAGAGAGAAGAATGGGTGGAAGAGAGGCAGGGAACGGATTTGATTTTCTGCCAACTCCATTTGTAACAACACGATTTCCCCAGCTCTGCCATAGGTCTCGCATCAGAACCGTACCTCCAGATATGCCGGTGTTGTACGCTGGGTTCAGACCTGTGGTAGATGAAACCAGTCCAGCTCTCTGAGCCTATTCTGTGCATTCTGGTTCCACATTGCTTCATAAGTGTAATAACAGACACGTCACCATTAAATAAGATAAAATAACACTTTGTTCCTTACCCCATGGTTATTTCAACCATTGGAGAGGGTTCAGGTTCAAGGACATCGCAAGTCGGTGGGATGCGTTGGGTTTGGGTTGGAACTGGGTAGCCTAAGAAGAGACTGCGCATGAGCTTCAAAATGCCCTTCATGCTCCCAGACTCCCTTCTTACCCATCTTAAAGGCACTTTTAAGCTGGGATTCCCAGTCCCTAAATGCTGCATGGAGAAGGAGACACATGCTCCTGACTTCCCCTGAAAGCGCTTCGGGGGCTGGAGAGATGCTGGCTGGCAGAGAGATAAAAAAGCTTGTTCTTTCAGGCTGCACAACCTGAAGTTTAATGTCACATTTTCACAACCACCAAAAGCCTCAGAGAGGAGACTTGTGCGGCTGCGAACGTTACCCACCAGCTGACTCAACGTTTCGTAGGGCCAAACGTAGCAGCGTGGCTACGGAGTGGCGCATCATGTCCCTGTGATCATTCTTGAAAGGACATTAAATGATTCTGAAGGTTTTTTTTTTTCCCCCTTCGTTCCTTCTTTCTTTTTTTTGCCTTTTGCAGTGAAACGCAGAGATCTGGGAATGCATCCATATGGAATTGAAATATGCTGCAGGTTCGAGGGAGGGGGAGCGGAGTCCCGCGCTAACCCGAAGCCTGAGCGTTGGCAGCTCTCGGCTGGCTCCCGGCGCGGGAGCCGCTCGCTGGCTCGGGGGGCAGTTCTGGCAGTCGGCGCGCAAAAACCTCCTCCCTCCAGCCCTCCTCTGCCATGTTTGTCCTGCTGAGAGCCGAGGAGGAGCGTTTCCTCCCCCATTTCATTCATTCGTAGGGTTTTAAAGCTGAGATCTATAGAATCGAGAAAATGGCTCTTCTTTCCGTTTTGCCTCCTTCTCCTTTTCGCAAATCACGGAGCCATCTGCGGCAATGCCACAATTCAAGCCGTCTGGAGACAGAATCCAGCTCTCTGCCTTGTGATCTGCATGTCAAGGTGAAACTGCAATAAGATAATAATGTCAGTATCCCCAGAAGGCAGGCGGTAAAAGATACTAATTGCATTTCACTGAAGGCTTCAGAAACACTCAGCAGCTGGAAAGCTGAGGAGAATTTTGATGCTATTCTTATAAGGGAAGTTTTTTTTTTTTGTCTTATACTGTTTGTAAATCTATTACAGAACATGGGGAGTGGAAGCGGGGGAAGGGAATGTATAAAACCAGTTAAAGGCTTAATGTTTCCCATTATATTTTGTGAGCTGTAGGTGGTCTACAGCTTATAAAAATGGAGCACATTCCCTTGTAATCAACCATAATAATTTATTATTATTATTTATTATGATTTGCTGTTATTTTGCACATATAAAGGCCCCCGCCAAGGCACTCAGAGGTCTGCACAAATAGTTAACATTTATTATAGCAGCAGTAATGTTTAAAAATATTAACTAAATAAAATAAAAATACCAGCCCTAAAGAGCTGAGGACAGCTTTGTTATTGTAAAATAAATGCAGGAAGGCAGGTATCTTGCTGAATGGCTGATACTGATTTGAATAGAAACATGCTTGGTGATGGGGAAACATATTTTCAGTTCCTGTAAAAATTAGGAGGGTTTGGCTTGGAGATGTCTCTCAAGTAGCCAGTTCGGCACCTATTGCTTTGCCCAGCAAAAAAGGGGAACTCCTGGCTG
Source organism: Apteryx mantelli (assembly GCF_036417845.1). NCBI lineage: Eukaryota > Metazoa > Chordata > Aves > Apterygiformes > Apterygidae > Apteryx > Apteryx mantelli. The sequence goes on from NC_089996.1 coordinate 8,188,378, forward strand.
GCCAAAACACCTTTCAGGAGCGGAGATCTTGAATGTCATCAGTTATGCTGGGTAGAGAAGATGGGAAGAAAATAAGCCTCTTTGTAAAACAGCAAGTGATGGTAAAATGGCCGGTCTCCTTTGAGCAGCTGTCCAAGGGCACTTGAGCTGTGGGCATGCATCTGCTGCACGTGTCCGGGCTCGGAGATGCTTTTGCTGGTTGCTGTGAAGGTCTCTCTCTCAAGTGAGCAGATTTCTTTAGCCCCCAGATGGCTGAGCTCCTTGCTACCCCAAAGGACTGCCGGTCCATCCTGTTTCCTGGCTGTTTACACTCTTGCGCCTTATTGCCACGGTCTTTCTCTCCAGGGAACCTGGAGCCTGAGTCCAGGATCCCTATTTAGTGTTTCCCAACCTCTTGCCCATCTCTTGCCTTTGTTCTGCTCTCAAATCTTTTGTGCCAGAGAGGAAAGGAAAGTCCTCAGCCTCTGCTTCAGGGATCGTACGATGGGTAGTCCCCCACCACGGCACAACATGTTAGCTAATAGCAGGAAAATATTACTGCACTTTCTGAAACCTGGACTCCAGCCCACTGGTGTTGAACCTCCGAGTTCACTGAAGGGATGAACGAGGCTGGCTGTGACCTTTGCATCCTTGGTCTGAGGCACGAGGGGCAGCGGACTCTGTGTGCAGCCATGGGTACGGCTATCCTACAGAGCTTCCAAGTTCAAGTTAAAAAACTTATTTGTGCCCGTGGAATGGCTCATGACCAGCATGTTCAGAGGAAGTCCAGTTACAGTGAGGTGAGTAGTTTTTCTGTGTAGTGCCCTGGACTTCGGAAAAGTCCTTCAGCAGAGGCTAATTAAAGGAAAGTTAAGTGAATATTGGGTGAAAGGCAGAATACTGCCATGGATGAGAAACCATCTAAGACACAACGGGAGAAAGAATTATGCCAAAGATTTAACAGCAGGACACAATGGGGTTGTATACCAGACCTAGTATTGTGTCATATATTTGTTAATGAACTGGGGAAAAAAGCGAACAGGAAAACTGTAAGTCCCTCCGATTTATTTTTCTTAGTCAAGATAAGAATGTGGAGAACTTCACAAGGACCCAATAAAACTAGCAGGCTGGGCAGTGTGTGGTGGGTAGAGCTGGGGAAACGCACAGTGTCTGCACGTCGGAAGGAGCCGTGGAGCATGATGTTGAGTTCCAAATTAGCTGTAACCATTTGGGAAGGAGATAGCAGCATCAACAGAGACATCTGTGCAAAAATCTCTACCCACAGTGTACAGCAGCCGCCAGATAAGCAAAGAAAATTTGAGGAAGAATGGGATTAAAAATATTACTGAGAGTATTATAATGCCAACACATAAATCAGTGGCCAGGAATACTGTGTACATTTCTAGTCAATCTGTCCCCAAAAGATATAGCAGAAATAGAATGGGTCGAGAGATAGGCAACAAAAGTTATTGGAGACATTGAAAGACTTCCACGTGAGGAGAGACTGAAGGATGAGGGGGAACATTTATTTTAAAGATGAGATAAATATGAGGGGATATGATCCATGCACATAAAAAAGTAGACAGTAAAAGGCACAGAAGAGGTAAATCAGGCACTTAGTTCCCTTCTCTTGTGAAACAGAAATCAGGAAGCGTCTGATGGGACTGAAAGGCAGCGAGTGTAGAACTGACCAAAGGACCTATTTTTTCCACACTAATAGCTGCTGGGACTTGCCTGAAGCTCCAGGGTGATTAGGGAGCTTAACAGGATTCAAAAAGAGCTAAAACGGATGTGGATACCCATGACATCCACAGCTGCATGAAAGGAGATACGAACACCTCGTGCTTCAGGGCATAAACCAGCTGCTGGCTGATGGGAGGTGGGACGAGGCTGGTGGACCGCAAGTCCTGTGCCAGCCCTGTTGGAAGCAGGATGATGGTTTGAGTTGGCATGGGATTAGCTTCCTTCTGTGAACGACTTCACCCGTCTCCTAGAAGGGTTTTGCAGCATTTGCAAAAACAATACACAGGTCTCTTCTCAGTGCTCTGCAAGAGCGGTATGCGTGAAATCAGTAGCATTGTACCAGCTTGAAATACAGGGAAACTGAGGCACAGCAAAGTGGTGTGACTAGGCCAGGACCACTCAGCATGTTAGCGCAAAGCCTGGGGTAGACCCCATCCAATTCCCCAGCCACTAGGAAGCACCGTCTCTCCCTGGCTTCAGGACAGGGTGCGAGCTGTAGGCATTACTGCTACGCAGCCCTCCCCGGGGCAGGAAAGGACCGAGCAAAGCCCCTACTGCTCCTTAGCTGCAGAAAGAGCTAAGATGTTTATCTGTGCACCACGTTGACAGGCTGGGTCTAAGGCAAAGGGAAAGCCTAGCACCCATAGCTGTAGCTGCTGCGCCCGTACTGCGCGGGGAGGCATCCGCACGCCCCGCGGCGCCTTTGCCTGGCCGGGGCAGCAGGAGCTGTGCAGGGCGATCCGAGGGTGCCGATGCTGGTGGTATTCCTGAGTGGCGCGGCGCTCAAGGAGCTTGTGGGGAGACGGCGGCTGGGAGGATTTGCCTGTCGTTAGCCTTTGCGGGGAGGAGCGGGGGCACACGCGCGCACGCACCCGCTCGGTCGCTGCGGCGCTTGGTCTCCGCGTCGCGTGCTGCCCGTCGGGCTCAGGGGCTGCCCTCCGCGGGGGCTGACGGATTGCGTACGTGAAAAACGCTCCGCAAAGTGGGTCAGTCGCTGCTCACGTGTTTAAACGGGCACAGGAGGTTAAATTAAATTAAATCCTTAAATTATTTTTTCCCGTCGTAGGGATAGCAGGAGGGGGACCAAACCCACCTTCTGGCTGGCGTGCGGGAGGGGAGGGGATGGCGGCGGTGGCTTGATGGAGCAGACCCCACCACGGCGCCCGGAGCAGGGGGCAGCTGCCCGGCTGCAGGACTAAGTCCCTTTGGCGAAGTGCCGTTGCCTGGCTCGCATGGCTTTGCTAAACAGCTTGCAGACTCGTATTTTTTTCCCCCTCTCTCCGTGAGATTAAGCAGGAAACTTGCACGAGAGGCTCTGGCGCTGGCTGCCTAGCAGGCTGCGCGGAGAGGACTTTGCTTGAACCTGTCCCAGTTAATCACCCCGGCCGCCTTGGCCCCGGCGGGCGCTGCGCCGAGCCGCCGCTGCCTTCTCCGATTTTCCCCAGCGCCGGCTGATCCGGGCGGCCCTGCAGTGGCCCTGTGGCGTGTGCTTGAACAGTCTTGCAGAGTGCCATGAAAGATTCATGAGGGCGAAGCGTTAGCATGTGTACTGCCTGGGTAATAGGCTGCGACTGTTCCTGCCGGCTGGCGGGAGGCGAGGAGGAGGAGGGAAGGGAGGCGAGGCGGAGGGCCGCGTGCCTCGGCGCGGGCTGCTCCAGGGGCGGCCGCCCCAGCGAAGGGATCGCTGCGAAACGCCGGCGGCGGCGCGGGAGCGGGGAGGCAGCCCCTTCCCTCGATGCCCGTGGCGGGGTGGCTGGCTGCTTTATCTCGGTGAGGAATAGGGAGCAGGGGGCAGTTAATTGGGCTGGTGCCGCGCACGTTCCTGGAGTTGTCTGATCTCCTTTCTGCCCGTGCAACGCTCTGTCCCGGTGCCGTTTTTTCAGGTGCTCTCGTTCTGGCGCCGCGGAGAGGTTCGGGGCTGCCCAGCGTTTGTAGCCCGGCTGAGTCAGTCCCCCACCCACGCTGCCGATTTTAGCACCCTACCCCACCCCTTTCCTTGGGAGCTTCACAAGCCAGGCGTAAATCAGTTTGAATCAAAACCCTGGCTGTGAGCCTTTTCTCCGTTTCGGGAAGGAGGGATTGCAATATTAGGCCTAATTCTGCACCATCAGATAAGGGCCTGGTCCTGCCAAGGCATGTAGGTGCAGCCCATATATACCAGCCAGGTGCTGAGCAGATGTAAATAGCTCCAGGTATTCTGGCCATCAGTAAGGTTAGGATCGAATTCATAAACCTGTGGAGTCGCTGAACTACAACAAAATGATAAGCTATAAATAGGTTATACTATATAAGTGTGTGTATGTGTGTGTATATATATATATTATATATACAGCTGTGCGCATGTGTACACATACACACTGTACAAACTCCTGATGCACTGAATCAAAGCGAGCAGTGCCCCTCTCTTCTCTGTAGGATCTGAGCCCCTTCCTGCTACACACTGAGCAACGTGACTAACGTTTCTCACATGTTTTTTCTGTTCTTTCATCGTCTCCCCAGGGGCAGACGTGTGTGCAGTGGAGTGTCTTGTTTTGGTAGGGGTTATTTAAAAAAAAACAAAACAAAACATGTTTTAAATATATTGGTTGCTATGTACTTCTGCTGGGAAAAGCCAGGTCAAAGACGTGCGTGTAGCATTTGAAGCAGAAGTGGTAGGTTTTGCAGTGACTCTCTGGTTTGCTCTAGGTTTTGCCTCCCCCGAGTTGTTTCTCACGCTGATGAGCTGTATTTCTAGTATGAATAATTTTGTTCTGGAGGAGAAAAATTGTCAAACCCAGTGGACTGGGTAGTCTTTAGGTTTTCCTCCTAGGAGATCTTTGTCAATAGGGGCTAAAATTGGGTGCGTCTCATAATTGTATATGAAGCCAGTGTGGAAAGCAGTGGTATAGAGTGCAGAGGAGTGATGGATGTCAGTGGAGATGAGATACTGTGGTCTCCTAAGGTCCAAAGCTTTTGTGCACAATTATATCAGAGTGCTGCAGAGCAGAAGAGCTGTGGCAAAGTCATGGGTAACTGCAACGATGTCAGGGTCTGAGCCAAGGGGAAAAGTGCCCAAACCTGGGGCTGATAGAAGAAGTTGCCAAAGGGCAATGCTTTTTGAAAACAAGTCTCAGCAAAGATCCCAGAGTAGTCCTGTACCCTGAACTGAGTGGGACCTTCAGCTGGTATTTTTGGTTCACTGGAAATTACCTGTTCCTCAGAACCAAAAATACTTTCCTCCATCTTGCTGGAGTTCAGTCCACCCGCTCTTCAGTCTCAACTGAAGCAAGCACTGGGGCATTTGAGCAGCAGCAGAGCGGTCGCAGGTGGAAGGCTGCAGGTCCTCTGTACTTCATGCATGAGCTCGTGCCACCCGGTGAGTTCCCCACTGCCTGTGCAAGGCCATTGGAAGGACGAGGCAGAGAACTGGCAGAGCAGCGAGTTGTCCTGTGGTGAAGGTTTGTTCCCACCACTGCAGACTGAGGCATCTGAGAAACTGTATTTCATAAAAGAACATATAAAGATACCGAAAACTTGCCAAACATCTGGGATTCAGCTTTTAGAGGCAGAATATAGCTCAGTGGAGATCCCTTTGTCCACCTAAAGAACAACAAACAGAGGCCACTGTAGGGATCTCCATACAGGCTCCTTGTCCAGAAGATGTCTGCTTTAAAAACACTCTTTCTTGACTCATTCCAGGCCAGCTTAGCCTGCATACTAAGGATGGGATCCATCTGCCCTGACTTAGCAACTTCGCCATTTAATGGTGAGCTAGTAACTGTAGGCTGCCTTTAGTCAAGGGGAGGAATATTGCAATTCATCCTGTTCTGAGACGAACCAAAATGGTTACTCTTCAGGGATTCTTATCTCTCTGTATTGACTTTAAGGGAAGCCTTTCAAGTCTAGCTCCGAATTAGACATCTAACTTTCAAAGCTCATGACATGAATCTCACCCTGAACATAAACACCATTTTAGGTGTTTATCCAATATACAGTTGACTGCAAAATCCCTACAGGAAAATAGTCATTAGAGAATAAGGCATTGTATTCATTTCAGCAGAGAGAGTAGGGGAAAATTATGGAGGCTCTAAGATTCTAGTAAGGCTGCAAAGGACATTTCTTGTTGAAACATTCAGGGGCAGATTGGCTATGTCCACACTGGGTTTATTTGACCAAGAAGGGCCAGAGAGTTAATGCCTGGCATCCACATTGCCCTTGCAGGCAAAGCGGCCCCAAGCCAGGTTGCCTGAATATCCGTCTGCAACTCTCAGAGGCAGCACTGGAGACCTTTCCTGGAGACCTCCACACGTGGGATTTCAGTTATAGCTGATTACATATATGGCCTGATTTTCAAAGGTATTTATGTGCCTGAAGATGCAAAATGGCATTTATTATATGAGCTTTGGAAGAATTTATGGAAGTGCCTCATCTGTCTGATTTTGGTGCCTAACTTAGGTGCATGGTAATCTTTCGCAGCAGCCCATTTGTAGCTTTAGGTATGGTGGAGAACTTTCTTCTGAACATCAAGTTGTTATTGTCCTAATAGGAGTGTTAGGATTTGGTTTAACGGTAGATGGTCTTCTGTGGTCTAAATTACAACAAATTCACTTGCATTTTTCATTATTTGGAAGTGAAAGTTTAGGAGAAGGAATTATCCCACCACAGAGTGCTGTTTAATTTCTGAGTAGCCATTTTCTTGTTCCAATATAAATTTCATTGTAATGACAGGTAATTGTGACAACAGTGTAACAACAATAAACCATTGTGGCAAGAGCGGTATTTTCAGGGCAACTTTGTGAAAATTCTGGAGAATGTAAACTAGAAACCAACTAATATGGGCTTATTTTTTTATGTCGTGTTTGGTTTATACTTAGTTCACTTTTTACTAAACAAAGCCTAAGATAAGATAGAAGAGATGTTGATTCTGGATTGGGCCCTATCTCAGTATTTTGGCCTCATCTTTCCATTCCATTAAGGTCATTTTAATCCACTTTGAGATTATATAGAGATCTTAAAATGTCACAGATTGCCTCTTTACATGCATGGCAGTTCCAGAATTGGACAAGAAAATGTTGATGAGGGCTGGGTCCAGTGAGATTCCTCATGGTTGTGAGCCTTACCTGTGGCCTGTACTTTACAGACGTGGTCATGTTGTCATGATAGACCCAACAAACAAAGATTTTTTTACCCTGGAATTAAAACGCTCCAGAGCTCTTGGGGCTTTGGATCCCTGATTTTCATCCTTCTTTTGCTCTAGAAGGAGCCAGGTAGTTTGGATCTAGTTTGATCTCATTCATCCCAAGACCTGGGCCATATACAGATCAGCATGTTTTATTTAGACCGAGTGAGTACTTCACCTATCCGCTTCTTTTATCTAGGGCTTTGCAGAATCATTTCCACTAACTGATCTGCTTGTTGTGCTCTGAGAACACTGCAATTGTGCCTGTTTAAATTACGCATCAATCTAAATGTCCATGGCTAAGTTCTGCCATGCAGAATCAGACTTATAACCACATCTTTAAATTAGCAGACAGTGAAAATGAACAAATGCCTCTTCTCTAGGGAAATATTCTGGATCTGCTCAGTACAACAGCCCTGGATACTAGGCTGCTGCTGGTAATAACACAACCTTAGCTGCGGCCTCTGCAGTGCATGAAAGCTGAACATTGCATCATCAGTTCAGCACTGTTTACCAGGGCAGGAGGAATAAGCTCAGCATCTAATTCCCCTGGGCGTGCGACGTGCTGATGTTTGCAGTCAGTCCAAATCTAATCTCCGAAGGAAACAATGCAAAAAGCCAGACCTCTCTCTGACTCTCACCTCTGGTTTCTCTTTTTCAGTGGGCTGCTTCCATTTTCTAGTTTGGGTTACGAGTGGGGAAAACACAGCTTTTACAGTGTGTGGTCCACAGCACCGTGCAAATTGCTTTCCTAGCTCCCCTTCTCGGACTCGCTCGTGCGTTTGCGCACAGGCACAGGCGTGCACTTACAAAATATACAGCACCTGGCTGACTAGTTGAGTAGGGATTTTTTTTTCCCCTCCGCTTAACATGGCTTTCTCAGTGGCAGCTCGCCAAGCTGGAAAAGCAGATCAGCAAAACAGGGCACATAAATTGTATGGACTTTGTCGGCCTACACAAGTAGTTGACCAGGCCCCTTCTGCATACATTGTGCTAGGTTATGTAAATGTCATTGTTCTTTTGTTACAGCTCTTGGTAGGATCCTGTATCTTAGGAACGGAGCCCCGTTGCCTTGCAAGTGTGTGATGTTCCCTACTGTACATCTTCCAGGGCAGCTCAATAAAACACGAAGGGCAAGAGGAGAGGATGCAGATTGCAAAAGTGGGAAATCTCTGTTAGAGCCTTGGGTTCCCGCTTAGAAACAAGAGCTGGAAAAACATGGATTTGTGGAGAGAGGAAGGGATATCCAAGGCATGAGAAATTGTCAGAAAATTATCTGATGAACCTATTTGAAGGGATCAAGTAAAAAGCATAAAATAAACGCTTTTCTCTGTGTTTCTTTATCACTTTTACTAAAATATTGAAGTTTAAACAAGGAGGCTTTTAATGGAGGGTTGTCTCACAGGGTGTATTGTATTCACTGGAGTTTGCTCTCTCCTTGGCTAATTATATATATTTATCCATCTTATTGAAAGCTTTTCCAGGGCAAAGAGATGCTGGTTTATTTCTTTATTTAATAAAGAAAAAGAATGGCAGAGAGATATCTGTCAAATATCAAGATAATGCAGGCTCTGATACTCTGGCTGCTGGTAGGTGACTGGAAGGTGGTGTTGAAGAGAAGTCGATAGGATCAACAAGCTCCCACCTCCAGTGTGTGCATGCAGGCAGGAGGTGGGAAATCTGGGAAGAGCAGGACAGGGCAGGAGATCTTCTCATCAGTGGTTTGGGCTGGGACTTTCTGAGGTTTTTAGAGGGGACAAGAAGTTTCCTTAGGATCTATTGAAGAGTCAGGTCTAGCCCAGTTCCCACTAACAGTCTTTGCTAGAAGATCCCTGTGTAGCTGTAGTGTTATGTTCCTCGTCCCCCCACTTAATCTGCCAGACTCATCTTTGTGTGTTTAGAATTCATGATCTGTCCTGTCTTCCTGTAAGCCAGTGTAAGCTTTTAGCATCTTCGGTGTCTTTTGGCAAAGAGATCCACAGTTTGACTACCTGTTGTATGGAGCAGCAGCTCCTTTTGTTTCTTCTGAACATGCCTCTACTAGCTCCATTTCATACCCCTTAGTTCTGGTGTTGGAAGAGACCATGAACAGCCCCTCTCCATGCAAAGTCTCTCCTTTCCCCACTGAATAGTCCTGGTTTACTCACAGGCTCTTCACCCTCCTCATTCGGTGCCAGTTCATGCATGCAGGGGGAATCCTATACTTGAGTGATGTGGACATCACTACCCCACCGTGGACAAAAAGAAGGTGGACCTGTGACTTGGTGGGCAGATCCCATTATCCAGCAAACATCCCTCTGGCCATCCAACAGACAGCCTGTGGCCCACCTTCGGTGATGGGCTGTGTTCAGGCAAATGACACAACGAGCCCCTGCACAAGGGTGCTCTGTAGGTGACCAGATGTGCCACCATCATGTTGTGGGGGGGTGTGTTTGGTTTGAAAGAAGGATGTGCTCCCAGCCCTGCCTTGCAGGGATTACAGAGTCCTCAGGATGCCCTGCCCAGCCCACAGGGCTCCTTCCTAGCCCTGCTGATGTCCTGGGCACTCTGGAGAAGGAGAGGGGCCAGGGTGAAGCCTCAGACTGGAGACACTGCTGTGATGGACTCAGTCTCACCCCGCAGTGGCCTCAACTCCTTTCTATTAGATAAGTGTGTTTCAGACATTGACCTGTTCTACTACATGTACACTCTTTTAATTAGTGGCTATCTTAATCATTGAAAAGCTAGTAACTCTGGGAGAAAAATCATGCGCCTGTATACATAGGGACTGGCATATGCCAAAAAGCATCCACACAGTGCAGACGTGGTAAAGGTTTCATTATGGCCTACTAGGGAACAGCGCTCATTTTCCTGGGCTGTGTTCCTGGCAGGAAGGGTTGTTTCTCCGCTTGTAACTGTCAAACTACCAAATCCCTGGAAATGGCACAAATATAAGGATTTATTTTATTTCTTTCTTTTTTTTTTATCAATTTTGTTTTGCAGCTTGGTGAAAAATGTGAGATCTTCATTTGAAGCTGCTGCTAGACAGCTATGTGCTGACTCCTTTGACTTATTTATGTCCTAATGATGTTGCTTTATTTATTTCTTTTTTCACTTAGCTACCCAGTCGAGCACCATATGTTTTCTTGAGCACGAAGATGAGCTCTCTGGAGTATCTCCTGCTTTATGTCTTTGCGCAGATTCTGCAGCTTTAGTTTGTCACTTACTGTCACTTATTCATTTGCCTTTTGAATCAAAGGGGATGAGGTCTTCCTACTTGGAGCATTTGTTTGAGAATAACTGCCAAAGATCAGCTAAATGGTTGTATTGCTCTTTGGATTCACATTCTGAATTTGCAATACCTGCCCCACGCTCGGCCTCTTGCTCTCTCATCAGTTCTGACAAATCTGTTTGTTGTTATTGTTATTTTAAAGCAAAACGGTGCGTTTGTGTTGTCACAAGACGACGCATGACCTAACCCCACCTGCGACATTACAGCTAGTGTTATGTGAACACACAGGGATAAAGTCATAGGGGTGATTACTGCAGCGGGTTCTGTCTTGCACGCCGTGATTTATTCCTCCCCTCTTTCTCTATTTTTTATCTTAGCCAACCATGTCTATACGGGTGCTTTGTCTTTAGCGTGTTACCTTCTTCTCACATGAGAAGCAGGTGAGTAAACTGTTGAAAGGTGACAGAGCGTCAGAGAGGCGGGTGAGAGAAATGAATTTTATGGGAAGTGTATAAGTGAAGTAAACACAATTTTGGTAGTTGCTTCTATGCAGAATCTGACATAGACTGCCAGGTTATGGCACCTGGAGTTGGACTCATCTATCCAAGTTTAGACAGCTTCAGCTGAGTTATTTATCCAGGTTCCCTTATAGCTGATAGGCACTGCTAGTGCACGATTCATCTCGTCCTAAGGTGAATGTCAGAAAATAGGTCAGATGGATTTTGCTTTAAAAGTGCTCATTTTCCTAAAGGCAATCTTACTGACTAGCTCAGATGTAGATACCTTTGTATGTCTGGAGTAAGGGGAGACAATCCTCCCTTGGAAACTAGCAAGACTGTCGTGTGAAAAAGGGTGCAGATATAATTCCTATTTCCCCTAGGTAGTACCAGTCTCCCACACCCATAATCCCAATCTTGTTGGGTCTTGGTCTCGGTTAACAAGCCCCATCCAGGGGCCTGTTTCACCTCTACACGCTGGGTAAAGGCAATCGTCAGGAGGATGCCATCAGCACACTGAACCGACGGGCATTAATAACTACGGCGCTAGCCTGTATCCCCAGCACTCCCCTGAGTTCAGGGCCCAGTGACAAACTGTGAGAAGGAAAAAGAGAAGAGCCACCCAACAGCCCCTCCAGCTCCTGCTGTGGTCTGGGATGTCCCAGCTGTGCAGCTCCATGTAAGCAACACTGAGGACAGCTGACATCTTAGCATGGGTGTGGATCTGCACCTATCCCTACAGGATCCTCTTTAGCCTCTAATGACCAGTCCATTTTTCTCATTTCACTTAGATTTACAGGTGAATTGACTGGTTTCAGAGTCCTTGGCCACTTGCACTTTGATGCTGTAGCTTTTATAACCTTTCCCTAAATGTTCAATTTAAGATAGGGATTTGGAGAGGGAAGATCACACCAAGTGACAGATTTTGGCATGAGGGCCTGGCAGTTGTTTTTGTAGAAATGGAGCTAAAGCACCGACAGCTCCGCCAATTCCCACTGCTTCCCCACGTCCCATTGCTGTGTGTCCTTGTGATGCCCCAACAGCATCGCCAAGAAGAAGCTTCCGCTCTCCAAAGCCTTGCTCACTGCTGCGGTTCAGGCTTTGCCCATATTTCACTGCAGTTATATTAGAACCAGAAGACAGGTTATTAATAGATAATTCCTTCGCGGGGAAGTGGTGTGGTCCTGGTGTTCATGCTTGCAGGGCAACCTACCAGAAGACCAAGAAGGAAATGCCTGGTGGCTCTGTGCAGGGAGCTCCTCTCCCCCTCCTTCTCGCGCTGTGTGTTGAGAGAGCACCAGGTCATAGATTTTAATGTGTATTTGGTCTTCATTTCTCAGCTTGCATGAGAAAGGGTCAATAAGGTCAGAACAGGTCCCATTCCTCTGGGTTGGCGTTAGAGGAAGGTAAAACAACCCTAGGTGCAGAGCTGCTTTGACACAGTGCTTGGGCCCCATCGCTGCAACGGGGTGATCCAAGCATCGAGCCTGAGCTCAGCTTAGGGCTTCTGCTGCCCCTTCTGCCACCAGTAACATTGCCTACAAGAGCATGTCGTCGTTATTTTTTCATTATCTTTCATAGCATTGCGAATAGGAGCTGCAAATGCCACCTCGTGCCCCCCTCGCTCCCCTCCAACACTCTTGTTTACATGACGGCTGTGGTTTCGAGCACCTCCAGGGCCCCGTGTCACTGGGTGCGAGGGTGGGAGGAGCGAGAGAAGGCACCGTGCCTGGGGCGGGTGGAAAAAATGCTTCACCTCTGCCACCGCAGCCAGGTTGGCTGGTGTCAAACGTTGTTCAAGTCGCTGCAAAGAAGGGGGAAGGAAGAAGAGGGAGGGAGGGAGGGCGGTAAGCGGCCGGGGGAGCAGCGGGCTGCTGGCACATCACGCGCAGCGTTGCCCAACGCTCGGTGAACCAGCAGCGCAGGGCTTCCCTCGCCGCGGGGCCGGGCTTCGTGCATCGGCCCCCAGGCACGCACAGCGCCCGAAGCCGTCCAGGGGCTTTGCCTGCTTTATGGCAGCATTAAGAAGAGAGAAGGGGGAAAAATATCTCTCTTAGGGGAGATGTAAGCACTAAAACACAGCCCTGCACGGTCCCTTTCCAGCAGTTTGCAATTTAATGTGGAAGGGAAATGTGTGTGTGCGCATGTGGGTACACATTGCTTAGGCATTTACTTATTTTTAATAATAATAATATTAGATTAGATCGCTATCTGATCAGGGCAGGATCTAGCTCTTTTTGTGCAGCAGTTATCGCATCATTGGCCGTATGAGTAACAAATAACACTACCATGATGATAATGCCCAATGTATGATATGAGAGGTACGCGCTGTTTTCAGTAGGTGCCCTTGCTGCTGGCCTGCAGCGACAGTGTTTCAGTGGTGTTTGCAGGCATGTTATGGACATCTAGAAGGTGCTGCAAGACCGTGGTGGAGCCAAGTGTTGGTCACAGCTGGGTTTGGTGAGGCCGTGCCCCCGCTGAGGGTGGCACCCGCTGTGCTCCCTTAGCCTGGAGCGAGAAGGTCACACACAGGGAGCAAAACAAAAGTTATGAAAAATAATTTTCCTCTGTGCTGTTCAAGAAACTGGTATCAAGGGGCTTTGACTGTCAGCGGCCACCCGGTCTGGTTGTAGCTGCATGGGGCGACGGTGCTGCTGCACTGAGTCAGAGCCAGCAGCCACAGGCTGCAAACGAAGTCCTGGCTGCCGGGAATGAGGGAGCATGAGAAACGCGAATGTGTGGGGTGAAGAACCAACCTCGAGCCAAAAAATATCTGCAGCTGTTTTTAAATCTGGAGCCTAAGTTGCGATGTTCTCCTCCCTCGGGTGCATGCCAAGGGTTGCCCAAAATAAGATTGCAGACAGGTGTGAGCGTCTAACCTGCTTGTGTCCGAACGAGCGTGGCAAGTACGCGCATGCAGCACTGCCACGGTATATACGTGCACCGCAGCGCCTGCGCAGGCGTTCAGTGCCTACACGCCCAGAGCGCACACGTGCCCTCGAGGACGAGAGCGTTTGCTCGAGACTTTTACAGCCAAGCTGGAAAAAGCTACAAAGACGGGAGTTTGGGGAGACAGGGAACAGAGGGAGGCACAGCAGCCGGATGGAAACCCTGACAGCGCCTTAACTGCATCAGCACGCGCTGGCTGGCATCACTCTAACGATCCGGCGCCTTGATAGGAAGTGGCAAGCAAAGCCGACGCTTTTAACAGCGCCGGATTATGAAAGGGGCAGGCAGCTGAAGGCGACAGGCTATTGTCTGAAAGATGAAATTTATTACAGGGCACCGTACAAAGCCTAAATTAGGCTATCCAGGAAAAGGGAAAAAAAAAAAATGTGTATGGTGTGTGTTATGTATATGCAGAGCTTGTCATATCGAGTAATGTAGTGCAATAAGGCTGAACCAGGCAGTAATGGGCTGCGTGGCTGCTTTTTTGCTTTTTTTTTTTCTTCTCTCTCTCTCTTTTTCTTTTTTGTTGCTGTGGGACCTTAATGGGGTTCTTTAAACAGATGCTTGAAGAGTCTCACTCCAGCGACCAGCGATTAAAAAAAAAAAGAAAAAGAAAGGGAAAAAAAAAGAGAGAGGGAGAAAAAAAATTTAAAAGCACAAGATTGGCAGAAATCATTTTTCAAAAGAGAAGAGCCTGGGGGTGGGGAAGAGCTGGGAGAAGACTGTCAGGCTGTGGAAAAGTTTAATAAATTCCATGTCACTCTAAAGACCGTCGTGTGCAGAGTTGCCCAAGGCCAATAAAACCTGATAAACCTCTGATAGGCTGGCTCTGCTGCACTGGCACACGTTATTGCTTTGATACTTTACACAAAAATAGGGTGCTTTTTGTTGTTTTTGATATGGTAAGAGGCCTTGCAGTGTGCTGTTCTTTATAGGATACATATATACATATACATACATACATACATATATATATAAAATCCATGATAAAAACACCAAAGGATTTAAGCGTGTAGCTGTCATCAGTTACTATTTAACTGAGCGAAACATGTTAAAAGCAGCAACAATACAATATAGCAGTGAACGCATGAAAGCTCAAGCAATCTTCCTCCCACGTTTAAGAGAAAGTGCTTTTTAAAACTGTAATCTTGGTAGGATTTGTGGGGAGGGGGGAGAGGGGAAGATGGAGCTGTTCTTCTGCAAAGTGGAGCGCAGTGTCTTTTATTTTTGTTTAACTTGAGCGAGTAATTTGCCTGATGTGGCAAACCCTGGAGCATTTGCTTAATTTTTCTCCCAGGAACGGCTTGACTGAACGAATGTGTTTACGGCTCGGCTCCGCTGCGCCGGCGCGGAGACCGCGGCTGCTACCTGCCCGGGTGGGATCGCGGGGCTGGGGTCTCGCGTGCCCGTTTTCAAACGCAATGCAGGGTCTAGCACCCGCTCGGTTGGGGCTCGGGAGCAACGTGTTATGCACGTGCATCAGCCGAGCTCTGCAAGCCGCCGTTTCCCTCCGCGACCCCTTTTCCGGAGGCGTGGGTTGGCCTCTCGCGGCATGTTTGCCCAGTGCCCGGCCTGCCCGGCTCCTGTCCCGGTCGCAGCCTCCCTCCTCTCCCTCGGTGGCCAGCGGCTTGCCCTTGCTGCCTCGCTGGCGCGGGAGGAAGAGGAGGCCCGCTGAGCCCCTTCCTGGGCTGCAGAGGAGGCAGGGCAGAGCTGAGCCCGGGGCAATGGGGCTTGCTGGCTGGCTGCGAAGCAGCAAGGGGACGTGGGCAGCTCTCGCGTTAACTAGAGCCGCAGAGTGAAATAGCGCCTTGTTCTAGCCCCATTTCTCGCATCTGTTTCGCCTCCTCTTCGAGAAGAGGGAGCACCTTCAGCTGCCTATGCGCAGCACCTCGAGCAGCAGGGCCTCGTCCCTAGCCTGTCGTCCCATGCAAGTAGCTAATAGGCGTGCCAGGTTATTGGATTTTTTATTATTTATGCATCGTTTTTAAGGCAGTATCTGCTGCTATGGAGCGCTGATCTAGGTGACCCTGAAGTGATCTCAAGGAATCAATGTCGGGGTATTGCCTGTTCCACCAAGCCCTTAAGTATGCGGGTTAATACATACGTTCAACTTCAAATTTTGGATTTTCGAGCAAGGCTGTTATATGTTCCAAAATGTGCTGCTCCCTTTTCTCCTCCCCTGAGGCAGTAAAAATAACAGCTTTTACGGTAAACAGGCTTCAGAAATGGGCCATCTCTTTGCGAGGCTCTGCCCGGCTGTGCGTTTTGCCTTCCGCTCCCCAAAGCCGGCGGCGCCTAGCGCATGCGCGAAGGGCGCTAACATCGCTGGGTTTTACACATCTGGGAGAGGCAAACGTGGGGCCGCCAGGCAGCGAGGAGCCGTGAGCAAGTCACCTCAGAAACGTGCCACAAGCGGGGAAGCCAGACGCATGTGGTTAATGTATTTTAAAGGACCTTGACTGTTGAGGCTATGGGAAATCGGGTGGTTTCATTTTGCTAGAAATCGTGCCAATGTTTTCGTCAGCTTTGGTGTGGTTTTAGGTCGCTGTCTGGGAGCTCTGCCCTGAGTGTCAGCTTAAAATGACCTGGGAATTGCCACTAAGAAAGAGGCAAAACTGCTGCTTCATGGCAGCGCGGTGCGGAAATCCAGCTTGCTTATGTAAGGCTGTAAATTGGTCCCAGGCTGGCTTGGAGCTGAGCCCGATTAGGCTGGGAGCGCTTGCGAACGCTGGCGAAACTCGAGGGAAAATAAAGCGGAAGGGCGGCGCGGGGCCGTGGGGCAGCGGTGCTGGGGCAGGCCTGGCGCTGGGGGCTGGTTCCCACGTCAGAGCTCGCAGCACCGCTTCGAGCCTCCTGGCTTTCCTCCTCCGCGTGCCGCGGTGTCGGGGGGAGCGTGTTTCTCTTGGAGACACACCGACAGAGCCAGGGAAGCCCGTCTTGGGCTGCTTTGGTTGATGCCTTGGCTGATGATCCCGAGATCACGCCTTGATGGCATGATCTCAGGAGCTCAGCTTGTGGGGCCCAGGGGATGAAGCTCGGAGGTCTTTGCATGGCCCTTGACATTGCTAAGACACCTGCTTTCCTTCAGAGAAAGCGATTGCTTCTTCCCCATGCTCCAGTTTGCACTCAGGGAGCTTTTAATTTGTTCTCGCTTTGCTTTTCCTTAACCCAGAGTAAGTCACATCAAGCTAGAAATGCATGTGCCTGGAGGTAGGAAAATAATGCTGGCTTGTTAAGCTGGGCTCTCTTCTTTGTCTGGAAGTACGTGCTGGAGACTGGGAGCACGTTTGCAATTTAAATATCTTTTCAGCTCTGGGCAGCTCAGGAATTCCCAGCTGGTGCTGCGAAGGACTGAACAAAGCCCGGCGGAGCCCGCTCCTAGGGAGACGGCTCATTCCCGGGCGGCTTCTTGCGCTCCTGTTTGGAAAGAGCTGCCGGCAGCCACCGTCAAAATCCAGCTGCAGTTCGGACCCCAGCGCCACGGTCTTAGCTCTGTCTCCAGCCCCCGCGCGAGCGCAGTCGCAGCCCTGCATCGGCACAAACCAACCCTGGGACACAAACCATTGGAGCAGGACACGGGCGCTGGGGCTGCCTGGGTCCCTCCGCAGGAACCCGTCCCTCGGGCCCAGTCACTGGTGGGAGCGATCGCTGTGAGGATGGCAGAAGCCACATCTTCCCTTGCTGGTGCTGGCGGTGACCCGGGGGGTGACTATGGGCAAGTCGTTCCTCCTTCCCACAAGGGTCTCCTCCTCCCCTTTGCCTTGTCTCCCTGAACTCTCCGAGGCAGGGACTGTGTGCCGTCAAGGACCCGGTATAGCAAGGCCCCGGGTGCTTGCAGGGTCATTACAAGACTGGAGAAGCTGGATTTAATCTGCACAGGTTGGGTGCCGCTGCCAGGCATTCGCGGTGATTTGCTGTGAACGAGCGAGGAGAAGCGCGTTAAAACTAATGCACGGAGGTGTTCCTCAGCGGGAGCAAGGAGAGCAGCCCTCGACCTTCCCCAAGCACAGATATTTTTTTACTGCTCTGAGAAAACCCAAGCCCTGGAGCAGTCAGGCATGAGGAGCTGGAGCTCAGCCTGGGACGCTCCATGCCGTCCCGGTCCCTTCCCAGCTGAGTGAAGCCCCTTCCCCTTTCAGCTGCTCTCTACGTTCCACGGCACAGCTGCGCTCGGTGGTCTCGGGTCCGTCCGTGTGCACTGCACTCATGCAGGCGCCTACTCGCCCACGTGCGCACACCGCCACGCACAGAGCACAGCTGGGAGCCTGGGAAAGGGGAAGTGGCAGAGCAAGCCGTGAGCGCTGGCTTCGCGGTTGCACAGCACGGAAACACCGGGAGGACTTCGGGTGATGTTTTCCAAAACATTTTATTGCGCTAGAGAAGAGAAGGATGGTAGGAGCAGAGCAGGAGCTGGGGAGCAGCCAGTTCTCTGCGGTTCTGCTGCCTTCCTGCTGCACACTCCTGGGCAATGCAATACAGACAAAGATTTAACTGTGCTGGCCCTCTGTTTCTCTATTTATTACCCAGTTTCTCCGTTTGTTCCTATTTGTTGTGCTAGTACCTAGAAAGCAAGCAGGTCAAGATTCACGTGTGCTGAACAGACATATACCATTTTTCTGTAGTTCCCTCTCTGAAGAGCTGAAAGTCTAAATCAGCCAAAAAAAGGTGTACGAGACTGCACAGAGTGGGGACAGCGGTGCCTTCTAACCATGTGTTCAAATTTGCACATAACTCTTCCACGCCTTCTGCTCTTGGGCAGGCTGAAGTTTTCCAGGTGTGGGTCTCTGTATAAAGATGAATAGTTGGAATATTTGGGCAAGATCAGTTTGGTCGGTTGAAACAGGAAGGCAGTAAAATAAGTCCTTTTTTAATTTTTATTATTATACAAGAAGTACTTACAGCATGTTATTTCTGAAAGATGAAATTTGGCCTGGGAAGAGCCTTCATTGAGAAGTGTGTCTCATTGTTCTGAAAGAAATTGGTTTTGATTCGACTGAGTTATGAACCTTTGATAATCACATGCTTAGCATATTCAATACATTTTTCATCTAAACTGCCAGCTGTTTTCTACTCCCCTCCCCCTTCTAGACACACATTTCATAGGGGAATGGAGAACTCCAGAAAAATCTGCTCCTCATCTCTCAAAGTTGATTGTAGTCAGCAGGAAGATGCTTACTTCCAGGGTTTGCAAAATACATAAAAATACAGACTCATTAAATGAGAATTTTTGCCTATTTTTCCCCTCTGAAAAGTATTGATTTTCTTTCCAAAGTGTCTTTGATTTGGAGCAAAAGTTGCATGGCTTGAAATTTAGTTCCAACGAAACCTGCAGAGAGAGAAGCTGTTGCTGCTGCCTGGGCTGTGCAGCCGAGCACTTTGCTGGGGCTGCGAGGACCAATGCTGGAGTCAGGGCTTGGTAACTGGTGTGATGTGGCTGAACCAAGAGAAGGGTGCGATCTTCAAGAGCAGCAAGGAAAGGCGGAGGTTGCCTGTCCTTACTGTCTCCTGCAGTATGAAGGTGATACAGAAGGGATCAGCGTGTTTTCCCTCCCTGGGAGAGGGGACCAAGCACGTTGGCGAGATGCGGGACTGGCGCTGGGAAGACTCAGGTTGAATTCCCATTTCTGCTGGGTAACTTTGGGCAAGTCACCTGATCTTACTGGCTGAACAGAGACAACACTTTTCCTTTTCTTCCGCCACTTGCTGCTTTTGTCTATTAAAATATAAAACCCTGTGGGTCTGGAGCATATAGTCCTGGAAGGTCCCTCTCTCTTCCGTGCATTTGCAGCATCTGGCACAGCGGAGCTCTAAACCCAGCTGGGACCGCAGCCTGCATCAAACCCAACAGCAAATTTCTGTAATAGCAGCACTGCATCAGTAAGACTCTAAAGGTTGAGTTCATCTCTACACTAGCAGAAGTTTGAAGTTGTACATTTAGGGGAAAACCCACCTATTTCATATGTATAGGCTGTGAAGGCACGTGACCTGTCAAATGATCCCCGGATAAAGCTGTGAGTGTCCTGGCAAAATTTTGTAGAGGGAAAAAAAAGAAACTTTCCTGAAGGTCCCTGCTTTATCCCATGTCGCCTGTGCTTGTCCTGCTCTCACAGGATGCTGTTCACCTCCATGCAACCCAGCCTGAGCACCCCCTGCTCCAAGGTTGGGCTGCTAATTTCTCGTTAGACAAATAAAGATTCCCCGGCTGACTGCTTCAGCCAGTCATGAACCAAAAGCATCTTTGCATGCAGACAGGTGTTTAATATTGTTCTTGTCTCTCCCACTGTAAATAATATTATTAACAGTGAAGCCATATATGCACCACAATTCTCTGATATCCCAGTGACCTCTAGCATTTCCCCAGCTGCCATCTCCGAGTCTGCTTGGCCCCTAGTGTTCACACTGAATTTTGCTGTTGCCACCATCAAGGACAAAATCCATTACCTTGAGTCTCATCTTTGGGGTGGCAAAATTCCCATGTGGCTGAAGTGCTGAAAAGCGTTGTGTTGTCTCTCCTGGCTCCCTGTGTGAGCCGACCGAGCTGCAGCCTCCATGTGAGGAGCATGAAACGCACTTCTCCAGATACCTGCAGAAGGGAAAGGCAAAGAAAAGAGGCTGCAAATGTTTCATGTTGTCCACATATCATCGGTGTTCACTCTGTTCATCATAATCCCATTTTCTGCCTCAGTCGTGTCATTACTGCCCACCAGATTTGGGGAGAGAGCAGTGGGAAATGAGCTGGAAAAACATCAGACAGTTTGAGTCTTTTTTTAAAAAAAAATCATTAACACCTTTAAGATATTTAATGAACTGCAGGCAGCTCTCAGAGTGGAGAAGTATAAATTTGATGTGGGTATGACAGTGAAGCAAGGCTCTGCAGAAAGGCGAGAGGAAGGGTGTTGAGCTTCACTTGGACTGCGATGGCGGGCAAGGAGAGCCGAGGGCAAATCCTGTTCAGATGTCAAAGAGAAATTGAAAAGGCAGAACCATGGGGTTTCCTCTTCTCCGGTTCCCTTCCTGGGTGAGCAGAGATGCGTGTGGGAGCTCTCCACGTGCCCTCTCTGACCTAGCAATGTTGTAGTGCTTCTGAAGAAGTTTCAAGATCCTGCTCCAAAGCATGAAGAATTTTTCCAAGAATTTCTTACCACGGCAAAAACAACATATTTTTCCCTATTTCCCCCCAGCATAAGATGGCTGTCTGGAAGAGGCTGAAGATTTTGGAGGGAAAATTCCAAGAGGCACACATTCGCTGTAGAAAATTTCAACCCAAACAGTTAAATCCCTGAAGGAATTTTCAAAGGAGTCTAAGCAGGTTTGATGCCTAATTCTCAGAGCCCAATGGGCCTTGGATATTTAATCTTCTTAGCTGCTTTTGAAAATCTTGCTAGGTGCCTATTTGCATCTTTAGGTGCTTAAAAACCTTTGCAAATCTGACCTGTAGGGAGTGGTCATTTCAGGTCAGAACAGAATTGCAGTAAATCCCATCTGGAGACAGTTATTTGGGCTTCAGCCTGAGCTGGAGGACCACTGTGGTCTCCAGCTAAGGGACACCATGGGTGGTTCTTCTTTAGACCATTTTGCGTTAACCTACTTGCAGAGAATAGCCTGGCAAAGGCAGAGAAGCAGGCCATTCCCGTATCCTCCCCTGCCCAGAGGAGCATCGGGTCTGTTAGAAACCACGAGAACTGACTCGACTTTCAGAAGCACTTGCTGTGCTGAGCCTTTTTAGCAATCTGGCCCATAATGACCATTGCTTTATAGGACTAGAGTTCCAAGCCAGGAAGAGCAAGGGAAAAGCCTCCAAGCAAGGGCACGCGGTGGTGCCTGCTCACCAGCACACAACAGCGTGGGAGCTCTCCTTGTAGCAGCAACACCTTCCTTCCAGGGGCGTTCAAAATCAGACGCTTACTGCGCAGTGACAGTGCATAGCGCTGAGCTCCTGGCCGATTCCACTGACTGAAGCAGAGACGTTGACTTTTGATGCTTCAGAAAATCAGACCACAGGTGTTGATATCTAAAGAAGGACCCATGTGAAAGTCCTTGGGAAACTCTTGGCTGTAGGGCATCAAGACCACCACAAATAGTCCACAATAGACCACCACCACTCACTGCCACAGACCGGAGAGGACACTCCGCGAGAGCATGGAAAGCGCAGCGCTCTCAGCAGCGGCTTGCCTCGTGCTCCCAAGTCACTTAAAACCCTTCTCTTCTTTTCAGAAGAAAGGCTGTAGTGCACTGAAGTCCAGCAGAAGCCAATTCAGCTGCGTCTATCAACCCAGGAGCCCCCAGGCCTTCCCCCTGCTGGGGTTCTAACAAGCCCCCTTATCTAACCCTACCCCACCCGGCCCCCAGAAGGTGACCCCATTTTCTGAACCGTTATTACCAGTGTTGTAATTGCACACTGGAAATTAGACCCTGGTCTTCAAAGAGCGGGTTCCGAAGTGCACATTAGCTGTCTAACAGGATGAGCCATCTTACCAGTCCCTGCTCGTTTCCTGCCTGAAATTATGTTTGACTACAGGGCATGAAATGTTATTCATCCTTCCCCATCTCCCTCCCATCCATTTCTATTCAGATTCGGCACCGAGTGGTAGCAGCAGCAGGTATATGAAAAAGATTTTCAGGTGCTCGTGTGTCTTTCTCTTTTCTTTCTTTTTCCCCCCAGTTCCCCTTTTATACACGAGAAAGCAGCGTGAAAGGCAAAGCAAATGAGAATCGGAAAGAAAGTGCTGGATTTAAAGCAATCTGTTAACACGGCGGAGTTATTATGCGCTAACACGGGGCTGCGGCGTGTCAGACATCGCGGGCTGAATGGCAGGCGCGCGGGGCGGAAAGCCTCTCCCGGCGAGGGGGGCGATGGTCAAGGCTGGCTCGGAAAGGGTGCCGCCGAGGCAGCTGATGGGCACAAGGTTAATTTTCATTTCCCTCCCTGGCAGTAGCAATTTCACGGATCTCGTCATCTGCGGACAGTTGCAGAAAGGGGAGATCAGAAATGACAAATATCTACATTACCTTTGGAGATTAAAATGCCACCAAATGTTCTTTTAATATGAAACTGCTGGTGGTTCTGTGATTTGGTTTGTATAAGAGAGAGAGTTTTCTTTTTTTTTTTTTTTTAAAAAAAGAACAAAGCCCACTGAAAAAGAGACAAAAATGCAAAGGTAGCTGGAATCTGGAGGCTGCTGCCAAAAGCAGGCCATATATCTAGGCTGGACATCTCCCATTTGCATGGATAATTGATAATCATCTGTTTTTCCCACCAGTCGAAAAAGGAATAAGTTTTAAATAGATAGGACAAGCTCTTGCCATTTTGTTGTTATCTCATTAGATTCAATACTTCTTTTTGCCTTTCTATAAGCCTGGGAAAATCAGGGGGGATGGATTTCCTCTAACAGGATAAAATCCTTGGGAAGTGCTTTGGAGAGGCGAGATAACAAATTAGCATTATGAAAAGCGATCGCTATCGCATGCCGAGCTTTTGCTGCGGAAACGCATCCGAAACCTGTTGCCTGGGATATTTACCTTTTGAGCAAGCAACAGGTCTCGATTTAAAGCCCCAGGGCTTAAAAAAAGCCCCAGGGGTTTTGCTTTGCTAAGAACTACCTGTCCCCGCGTCCCGGCGGGTTCGCAGGCAGCACGCGGGGAGGTGCACCGACCCGGCCCGGCCCGGCCCTTTTTTCTGCTTGGAAACACGGCCACGTCCGTGTGCGTCGGTGGTATCTCCCAGGTGGAAGGGCCGTTCCCTCTGCCCCGTGACCGAGTGCTGGTCTGGCTCGTTTTCTTTGTTTTCGGGATTTCGCCAGCCCGGTGGGTCCTTGCTTCGCCATCGCTCCCAGCCGGGTCTGCTCTCGGTGGCCGGTGCGAGGAGAGGGCAGAGGAGCGAGCGGACCGGTGCGGGGTCCGGACCGGGGGCCTGCGGGGGGGGGAAGGCATCCGGCCAAGGGGGGGTTTTAAGAGTTATCCCGGAGCCGTCCCTCGTGGGCTGCTTGGGGGCCGGGATGGCGGCTCGGACCCAGCCGGGGACGCCCGGGGAGGAGGGCAGCTCGATGGGGTCGGTGGCCTCAGCGAAGGCGCCCGCGGGCTCCCCATCCTCAACGCCCCCCCTCCGGCGGGGCCGAGCCTGGGCGCGCGCCGGTGCCCCGCGGGGGAGAAGGGCAGGAGGACGGGAGCGCTGCCAAGGGAGAGGTGCGAGGCGCGGGGAGCCGTCCCTCCTCCCCATCCCCGGCGGCCCTTTCCGTCGGGGCTCTGCGGGCGCCGCCGGAGGCTGGCGCGCGACGAAAATCAAGAGCTTCGTGTGCCTGTTGATTAATGCCGGCGGGGGCAACTATCCGGGTGTCTAAAGGGAGCTCTTCGCCAGGATGAGGGCGGGCTGGAGAGGAATAAAAGGCGGCGGAAGCTTTAGCAGGAGGGTGATGGGAGCTGCCTGAGGAGGGGTGGGCGCTGACGTCTCAGGAGCAAATGAGACGTGACAGAAAGGGGGGAGGTGATTTAACGGGCTCGGCCTGATGTTGTCCTTCATAGTCGTGTCTTGATTTTCTCTAGCTTTAGATTTGTCAGATCTGATTTTGCACGGGAGACGCGGGGCGGTGGGGAACGGCCTGCGCTGCGCACGCGGCGCGGAGGTGTCTGCGGAGCCTCCTGTTGCTCTTCCAAACCACAAGCGTTGAAGAAGCATTTGTTTTTTTAAGTGGCTGGAAACATTTTAATGTTGCTCTGATGACTTACCCTTTATCAGTCGCCTTCGTAAGAACAGCTGCACTATTTTTGCTCAGAAATTCAAAACAAATCCCCCCCCCACCCCGCCCCAAGGCAGAAACCGAGCGCAGGAAACGTCAGGAGCTGTCAGTCTCACCAAGGGAACCTGAAGCTGAGATTTGTAACAAAAGCGTTTGGCAACCTTGACTTCAGATGTCACCAAGGCCTGGCCTAGGATGGAGTTTCTCCACCCTTTGGAAAACGCGATCCCCGTTTTGGCAGGCTTCCTCCAAGGCAGAGTACACTCATAATTGCTCTCTGCGATGTTTACCAGCCTTCAAGGGTTGTTAGCGGCTCCCGGACGAGCGTAAAATCTTGCAGGCATTAATTATGAACTGTTCCCCTTCGCTGGCCTCCGAGGGTGGAGCTGCCGATGTCTCGAGGGATTTGACCTGCTGAGGACGGCTGGTGTTTACCTCTACGCAACTGCCTTTGAGCCGCAGCCCCCCTCGGCTTCCCAGCTCCCCACCCGGCCGCGGAAGGTGCTCGTGGTGGAGCAAGGGGAGGCTCCGGGGTGCTTCACGTTTTGCTGGAGTCTCAGCTGCTGGGTGCCAGCTCTTCCGGCTGGTGGGGCGTCTCACGAGCTCGCCTCCGGGCGAGTGCAACCGCGTCCTGCCCTGCTGCGGTTCCCGCCTCAGCCCCGCCACGTCTTCCCCTCGGCGACAGGGGGAGGCCGGGGGCCTTTAACTACAAGCCGTAAGGGCTGGGGGGAGGCCGAGGCCGGCGCACGCGGGGCTGCGTTGATGAACAGCCCCAGCCCGCCTTCCGCCCCGGGTGACTCACGGCCCTCCGCGGTCAGGTCCCCCACCAGGGCGCGTGAGCATCTGCTCGGCGTTAGGCAGCCGCATAAACGCTTTGCTCGGTGGAGGCCCGTTGCGGACGGCTTCCGTCGGCCCGGGAAGCGCTCTGGGGTCGTCGTCCCCCGTCCTCGCGCGCGCAGCGCGGCCACGGCCCCGTTTCTCTCCGTTCCCCCCCCCGCTTTGCGTTTCCCCTCGCGCACGCGTGCGCCGTCCGGGTATCGCAGGCTTCGCCCGTGTTCGGGCGAGGGCCGCGGAGGTGCTGCCCGCGGGCGAGGTGGACGCGCGCAGCCGCCGGCGTCGCCGTGGGCGTGGGGCAACGGGGCAGCAGCCCGGCGAGCTGCACGCTGCCGCCGGTGCGGCTCCGCACCTGGGCTGAGCTTGCCTTTTCTTAAGCAAAGCGGCCGCCCAAAATAATTTCTAAAACGTTTTGCCTGTGGCGAACGGCTTAGAAGGACGGAAAAGACGAGCTCTGATTTTCCCTCCCTAACTGCTCCGTCCGTTTTTATGGCTATTGCCTGGCGCAGCTCCTAAGCCACAGGTGCTTTTAGATTTGGAGGATGAAGTTGCCCCGGGGGGAGGACAGAGGAGGTGGGCAGCTCCCAAAAAGCCCAAGGGCACGAGCCCTGCGGGCAGCCAGGACCTCTCGGGAAAAGGGTGGTGCTGGTGGGAGAGGTTGTAATTGCACGTTCCCAGCAAATGTTTGCTCCAGCCTCTTCTGGCCGGGTTCTCCCGAGCCCCAGGTGAGGAACGATGTTGCTGGCCCCACGGAGTCCCACGGGAAGGACCGGCGCCGTTATCTCCCTCGCTGAATCCTGCTGGGAGCCGGCAACCTGCGCTGGCGGAGCCAAGGCTCTGCAGGTTTGTGCCTGGACCTGTAGTAGCTCTGATGCGGTCCTCAGCCATCTCAGCAGCAATTTAAAAGGAATTCCCCAAATCCCCGCCTGCTGGCCAGAGCCAGCCTGGTGTAAGAAGGGCTTTGCCACAAAAAAAGCAAAAACGTGTTCTGGTGGTGAATGCAGTGATTGCACAAGTTGCTAATTGCGGGGAGGGGGTCAGGTCTGCTTGCTCGCTGCACCGCGACGCGGCGGCACCGTGGGATCGGTCGTCCCTGGCCCATCTTCAGCCTCACTTTTCAGGAAGGTCCCTCACAGCGCTCTGGGCGGGCGCTAACGTTTCCAGTGCTGAGAGGCCGGTTTGCAGAGGGCTGGTTCGTGGGCAGTGCCGGACACCGCGCTCGTTTGCTTGGTGCCGGGGGTTTGCGGTTGCAAATCCTCGGCGCCTGTTTGCACGCTGCGAACCGGCAGCCGGAGCCTTGGGCTGAGCGGCAGTGGCGGGGAGCGGTGGGTGCGCCCGATCCGCCTCCGTTTGTTGCAGTCTCCTTGGAAAGCGTCCTCCGCAAGGACGTGGTCCCAGCATCCGATGTAGCAATTTGCTCCTGAGGCTGGGAAAGCTGCAGCCTTTCTGCCTCTCTCCTTTCCCCCTTCCGACCGCACTTGTAAGAGCTTAACTGCCCTTGAGCTGTCCCCATCTGCCCCCAAGTCCCTGAGGTTTCAAAGCTACTGGGAGAAGGCAGAGAGAGGCAGTTTGGTCAGTGCAGGCTTAAAACACCGCTCTGCAACGTGAGCCACTTACTTCCCCTGAGCCCGTCCCAGCCCTGCGTTCTTCAGTGCGCGTAAAGGGAAGCTGTTGTTCTGCTTTTCTCGTGTTTGCTATTTATAACGTGCTAATGCTGATAACGCGAAGGCTCCTTGTGCAAGGCGCTGTACAAACTCATCCAACGGGCCCTTTACCCGGAGGCCACGAGAGCCTCAGCCGGAGGGAGCAGCAACCTGTAAGCACAGCCGCTGGGACGAATGCAAGGTGACAGGGAGCCAGCGGCAGGCAGTGCCCTTGGCTAAGACCGTGGGATGAAGCTGCTCTGTTAGAAATCTTTCAGCAGACGCGGCGCTCGGAAGAGGAGGTGGCGGGGACATGTGGGGACAGCGTTAAGCAGAACTGGCGTGCTGAAGGCATTACCCAGAAATTTGTAACCTAGGGAGCGAAGAACAAACTTTCCAGAGGAAGGAGGAGAAGTAACAAGTTTACCTAGTGATAGGGAAATGTCAGTGAGATACTGTGGGTGGAGGCTGATGTGGTGGAGACTTGGTGGAAGGTCAGAGGAAAGGACAGAGACGTGTCCTGGCTCCTTCTCCTCCTAAAATCTCTCCCGTAGGCTGTGTTGCTGCTGCCGGGGCTCTTTGATGTGTTGGGGGCTGTATTGCCCTCCGTCCACGCACACGGCATGCTCGCTCTTCAAGCAAAGGGCGATATCTTCAGTGACACGGTGCCGCTAATGAGCTGCCCTGGGAGCTGGGGAGCTGGCGCTGGACTGATGAACTCCGGGGCTCGTTTCCGGGTCTGTCTGCGTCGTGGCATGGAGTGAGCGCTGTGTGTTTTAGTAAGGACTGCTCTTCCGTGCCGTCCTCCGAAGCTGCTGCCACCGAGGAAAACCAAACCGTGATGTGCTGCAGAGGTTTGGAAGCTTTACGGTGCCGGGGGGATTTGGGCTTTCAGGCCCTCCCCAGCAGCTAGCGCAGAAGGTATGGAAAGCGTGGGCTTTCCTTCCCTGGGGTAAATCCCACCCTGTGTCTCCCGAGCTACGGTCGGGGGACGCTCTCTGCCCCGGCTTTGAGACGCTCAGTCCCTGCCGCAGTGGCTGCCCATCCCGGGGCAGGACATGGAGCGGTTGCTCCCAGCTGGGTCACGCAGGAGCCTCTTCCCACGTGCAGGGTGTCGAGGCTGCACGCAAGCTCTTGTATCAGTTTAACTAGTGGTGAAACTTTTGCACCGCTTTAACCTGATCATTGCACCTCCGTGGTAGACGTTCTGCATATGTTTAATGAGACAAAACCACGATAGGTTTGGTGAAAGTGCGTGCACCGCTGTAACGTTTCTGCTGGCAGATCACAGCAGAAGATACTAGGCAGTATCTTCCCAGCAGTCAGAGCGATCCAGCGGGATTAGTGCAAGCCAAAAGCAGAAGGCTGGGGCTGGTGGGGCAGCCCGGGCTGCACCGATCTGGAGCCCACGAGCCCGAAGGGAGGACAGGAGGGATGGCCAGAGAAGGTACCCGGCCAGAGGTACAAGTCCATGGCAGAATAAACCCTGTTTGCTTTCCCTGCCTTCGACTGAGGCCTCTCTCATGCGAACGAGCAGAGGAGATGCTGAGGCTCTGGCTCT
The DNA here is from genome assembly GCF_036417845.1 of Apteryx mantelli. Classification (NCBI taxonomy): domain Eukaryota; kingdom Metazoa; phylum Chordata; class Aves; order Apterygiformes; family Apterygidae; genus Apteryx; species Apteryx mantelli. The sequence continues at coordinate 8,216,686 of NC_089996.1, forward strand.
TCCCCATGCGCTGCTTGCTGGGGCTCGGCAGCAGGTCCCCAGGAGAGAGCGCAGCTCCGTGGGAGCAGCGCAGCTGGGGGACGGACCTGAGCACGCAGCCACCGTGGGGCTGACAGGTCCCCAGTGTGGCAGCGCCGGGGCAGTTTGATTTATTAACACCCTGGTCCATGTTAAATTTTAATTGTATGTTTCTCTCCGATGGCCACTTAAAGAGACTCGATGTGCTGCACTAGGATCTAGCACATAAGAAAGGTGAGATCTTTACTTGAAAGGACATTGCCCGGTGATTTTTTACAATTCTTTGAACATTTTTGCTTAGCCTTGTATTTTTAATTGGTTCCCCTTGGAAAACTCGCACGAAATCTGTGTCCTTTCATCATTTTGTGCCTGTGCTAATGGCAGCAGTGTGCTCGGCACTGTACAGAGCATACGAAGACTTATGGTCTCCTCAAATTTCCTGTCCATAAAATAGGCCAGCGTTTCCCAAAGAGGTTTTAGCCAGTGATGGGTCTGGTGCTGACAGAGGTCACATTTTGTATGATGCTGGCAGGAGCGGTGATGGGGAAGTTTTCCTTGTCATCTTGAAGAACAGCACAGAAAGTTTTTCTTTACTTTCATTGGAGCTGCAAGCAGCTGCAGTGTAAAAAATAGTCATTTAAAAAGACCACATGAATTTGCAGCAAAGCAGTCTGAACACTGTCCCACACATCTGTGCAAAGAAAAGGGGATTTCTGGGTGGTGGCTAGAGGCTATAGCATTTTCACTGGATGAAAGTCTGACTAGAAATGGCCATTCAGGTCTGTTGCTTGGTGGGAAATGATAAACCAGAAACCATCAGCGTCAAGGGCGCTATAACTCCTATCAGGATCAACCTGACCTGCTGTGAGTGCTGTGGTTGGGACGGTAGCGTAATGTGTAGGGCCCTGAGCACAGCTGGGGCAGGGGTCCCCCAAGCCCAGGAAAAGCCTCTGAGCAGCGTTTTGGGGTGGAGTCATTGGCTTTCTGGGCAATGCAGCCAGATCCCAGAGGAGGGTGAGTTTGGACTCTTGTGCTGGATCCAGCCCTTGTTTTAGCTGGGATGGAAAGGCACCTGCAAACTGTCCTTGGTGTTGGAGATTCAACCACTGACGGATGGGTTGACAGCACAGTCCAGGTCTCCTGACTCCTGTCACGATGCCCTTGGTCTGGGACCATGCCACTGTCTCCACCAACCTTATTCATGGCTTTAGGGCCACAGCTTGTAGCCGAGAGAGGGGTTATTTTGGCAAGCAATATTTCTTTCGAAAGTAAATGACTCCCATCCCAGCACAGTCTGTGCACCCACTTCTCCATGGCTCTCTGCCCTTCGCAGCCCATGTGACCTGTGTTACTTTATGCTAGTCTTGATTCCTTTCCAGACTGTAGGCTCTTGCCAGGGATACTGGTCTCCTAAAAGACTAAATTATACACTCCTTTCCTATCAGGGTCGAAGGTAAGTACAAGAAGCTCTTTTCTAGCATATGCGTGACCTCAGGAGCCATTTAAAGGAAAGTGGTGCTAATCGCAGTGATACCTCCAATGGGAACCTCAGGCACACTCAGATGGGCTCCATAAAAGAGCTTACCTTTGGCTTTTAACCTTCATGATCCCCATCTTGCTATTTTCAAAGAAGGCAAATGGTGGGCCGCTCCTCAGAAACTGCAAGGAAAGCAGAGGCTCATTGCCTATCCCGTGGGATGTGGAAGGGTAACCTGTGAAAGGAGCAGGAGGCCAGCACAAAAGGAAAAGGGAGGTGGGTGCGGATGCAGGGGGATAGAAATGGGATAGTATTTTTTTTAGAAAAAAAATGATGTGCAAAATGCCCTCTTTCTTCCACTTGTGGTCAGGTGAGTACATCAGTCCTGAGTATTTCCATTCTATGAGTGGGTGCAGCTAGGCGGCACCCACCCAGCGTCACTACGGTATGGTCTTCTTATGAAAGGCACCAGTATGAGCTGTGAAGAACAGTTCAGCATCACTTCGGTCATCACCTTCACCTTAATGCCTCACTTTTTCTTAGCACATCCTACAAGGTTCCTCCTCTTATTTATCTTTAAACCCTTTACCCTTTCGCCTCTGCAGCTCTTCCTATTTCCTGGGCTGTATGGGTTCTTTGGGTTCACTGCAACCTGTCTTATCTCAGCTATCACAGCTGTAAGGGCCTAGAGGGTGAAAGATGACATCAGGGTTTCTGAAGAAACTTTGAAAACCATGATGGGGAAGCAGGCAGGATTCACACAGGTTTGTCAAGAGAATTCAAGTAAAGTGTAGCAGAAAGTGTTGCCTCCAGCCCATGCAGGGTCGAGGCTATCCGAAAGCCCTGCCGTGGGACAGCAGCGGTGCAGGAGTCTGGTGCGCCGCTGCAGGTGCACATGAAAGCAGAAGCCGAACGTACTAATCGCATCCTGCTCAACTTCAGAGCAAACTCCAGACGCATCCGTGCTCAGAGTCAGCACAAGCTACCAATGTAAACCTGCAAAAACAGCAGCGGTTTGGCGTCCTTCCGGCGTTTCAGCGCTGTATGTTTGACAAACTGTGCACTGACTGCAGAGGCTGCCAGTTACTTCAGCGGGGCTTGTGGTCATGCTTGCCTTTCATGTCTTCCTCTGTAGCAGGGCTGAGACATGCTTGAAGTGTGCTTGGGCACTAATATTGTCACCACCTTTCGGAAACTGTTTTAGCCTCCTAATTTCTCAAAAGAACTTTTTTTGTGGCTTTTTGGAGTCAAGTCAGCGTATGTGAAAGTTGCAAAGGCTTTTCATTGCGAGGCATCTTTTGACTCAAATCAAAGCTAGGCAGCATCTGCTTTAAACAAGGACTCTAGCTCTGCAGAAATGAAAGGAGATGCCACTTCCACAGGAGAGAGGAATTAGCTGGCAGATTGCAGTGGCTGGAGATGCAGGGACATGGGACTGGGCTCCTGGGAATGCCGGTGGGAAGGAGACCGCAGGAGGAATGGGGCTGACTGGGGTTCGCATGGTGTTGGGGCTGACACGGAAAGGAAGGATGCACCAGTGGGTACGACAGGACGGGATCGGCAAAACCTGCCTTCAAATTCCTCACCTGCAAACTGGGCGTAGGTGCACTGGTCTCCCCCCAGTTTCAACTGGCAGTGGCTTTCATGTCATACAGCACATGGACTCTGTGGGTGCCTGGAGACCTCGGCAGTGTCTCCACATCTGGGTGACAATCCGGAGCTAGCTCCACACGGGATAGTCAGGGTGAAGACAGGGGATGGTGGGGGACTGTGCAGCTCAGAAGGGTCACTACCCACGTACGTACCCGGGGTGCTGAGCTGTGTGCTCCGGCACCTACAGAGCCGGGGGCAGGCTCAGATGTGTTTGCATGAGCTGCCGTCACCACTGTGGAGCTCGGTGAAACACTGTCTGTGTCACCCGTCCTACTACTCAGGCACAGAGGTAGTCTTTGGTGGCTGATAGGAAAACGCACTTCCTTTATAGGTCTGCGTAGTGGGGACACAACACAGACCAAGCCAAACTGACTCAAAAGAGGTGCTCCCAACTGATGTCTTCTGGCCAGCCCGCCCAAACATAATGTCAAATGATGCTCAAGGGGCCACGAGGGGAGGCCTCTTTCACCCAACCGCATTTACCAACAGGGCTGCACATCCCGTCCTTCACAGGGGCCATGGGCTGAGCAAGGGAAAGTCTCCTTTTGAGGAGAAGCGAGTAGCAACTAGTTATTGCTTCTTGACCTGGATTGCTGTGGACGTGTCCTGCAAAAGGTCTTGTGCACCTTTATGGGCTGCCAACCAAACGGCTCCTCCCCAGCTCTGCACCTGGGGCAGGAGGGGAAAATGCCCCCAGCGTAACACATTTGTTTCCTGTTTTAGTTCAGCTCCTCTGCTCGGGGCGTCTGTTCTTCAACCTAATTTGGGTTGGAGACACTACTTTCAGTACGGCCTAATCTATGTTGTGGCTGATCTGCAGAGGGTTGAGTGGGTTACTGGCTTGCACCGAGACCATCTGCTGCAACAACACAGCAGAATAACAGTCTGCAAGTGTGGGAAGAGACTGGGAAGCACTTTGAAGATGCCAGGAGCCTGAATTCCTGGAGAGGCGCTCTCCTGGGGAAGAGGGGACAGGCTTGCGGCGAGAGCAGGGAGCAGAGTCCTGGGGACATGTGCTGGGTGCTGCCAATCCCGGGGTGCTGCCGGGGGGTGACACCCACCCCCTGAGTGAGGCACCAGCTGTGTCCTGATGGCATGTCTGTCCCCCCCAATCCCAGGGTCGGGGGGCGCCTGTGTGTCCCCCCGCTGCGGGAGGAGAGCAGAGGTATCCTTGGTTGGGTGTCCCATGGCCCCCTTGCAGCAGCTGGGTCTCGCGGCAATGCGCCACCGCCGGCTCTGGGCAGCCGAGCGGCGGCGTTGTCACACCACATCGCTTTTGTTCCTCCTGCCCCGAGCGAACAGCCAGACCACCGTGTTGCACCGGTGCCGGCTGGGGCTGCAGCCAGCGGCTGCTGTCCCCTTTGGTGCGTCGGGGCTGAGCAGCGAGACGCCGCTCTGCAGGTCAGCAGCTCAGCTGGGGTCGAGCCCGGGGGCTCAGCGCCGGCTAGCCAAAGCCCGGCTGCTTCTGCAGAGGCGACACCACCGGAGAGCAGAGAGGCCAGCCTGGCTTGCAGCAATGCCGGGAGGAGGGCTGCTGCCGGGGAGGCGGCTGGCACCTGGGCACGGCGTCTCCCCAGCTGCGCGGCCGGGGCGGCAGGGTGCTGGCACTGCTGAGTATCGCAGCTGGCAGCACCGAGCGACGGCTGGGGCAAGAGCAGCTGAGGACAGGAAGCAAACAAAAAGCAACGCTTTGCACGGTTAACTGCCTCCGCTTCCTCTCTCGGGCGCCCCGTTGTGCTGCTCCGCCTCTCTCCGCAGCCCCCATGTGAGTTAAATGCTCCGGAGGTGATGGTACCTGTTGCTTTTTCAGCTGCTGGGCCTGCAAACCCGCCTGCTTTCCTCCAGGCTGACGGGGCGTTTCAGCAGCAGATCTGCAGCTGGTTCAGGATGGACCCTAGGGCTGGAAATGTCTCCATCCTCCTCTGCCTCCCCCAGCAGGGCACTTGCCTGCCTGCATTTTGCCTGCCGTTGTAGCCATGCTTTTAACTCGTCTTTAAAGATAATAAAAGGACTTACAAAGCCTAATATGAGTCAAAGTGTTTGCAAGAAATGTCAGCTGCCACGTGTCTCTATTTAAATAGGAAAGCTTTTTTTTTTCCCCCAGCCTGCATCTGTAAAGCACACTGCTGTGTTAATTCATGAAAATGCCATGGAAAGTGGCAGCAAGAAGTAGAAAGGGAAAGGGAAAAATGACCAGGTCAGCTCCACTGTCAAGGATGAGTGAAGCGCTGAACGGCTGAACAGAAAATGGGATGTTTGAAGAGATTCAGTGCCTGATTTAACGCCTTTCTTTACTCTGTAGCTCCTGTGCCATTGTGCTGCGCAACGAATTTCTCTGTCTGCATTTCTGATCTTCCATCAGGACCCTATATAGCTTCAGCAGGTTTCCTGCTGGAGAGGCCAGACGTGCAGACCTCCCTCCGGCATAAGCCAGGGATTTCTCATGGCACATAAAAAAGGATTTTGCACTGGCCAGGGCTCTGCGTTGAGGCTCAGATGAGAAGGTGCTTCCTTCCTACTAGTACCTAGGTCTAACTCCCACTGTCCTCCGTGAGCGTCCCAAGGAGGAGTGCTCTGAAACTCCAGCAGATTTAGCCCTTGGCTCTTGTATGCGTTAGTGCACGTGGCGATGTGCGTGTGCCGGTGCCTGGGGTTCGCACTAGCTGACCCCAGCCTGCATAACGGCACTAGCAGCCCCTAACAGCGCTGTGAGCTCACCCGATGTGTTCCTTAAGTCCTTCTTGTTCCCCTTGAATCCCTGCCTGCCTCTGGCCCCGGGCGAAACCCAGGGCCCAGCATCAGGGCTGGTTTGGCAGCAGCCCCAGCGCTGGCTGCCCAGCTCTGAACGTGCCCCAATGGCCCCATGGCAGGAGGCAGGACGGGCTATTCCTGGCTCCGCGCCCGTTTGGGAAAGCTGGTCCGTACCCGCACGTATCACGTACGGCATGACTCAGAGTGACGATTTTGCCCCAGGCTCTCTGTGCTTGCCCAGCGGGGCTTGGCATATTGGAGCCTCTCACCTTCCTTTCCTTTCTCCTCCAATTCTGGAGCTTGGGTGTTCCTCAGAACAAGAAAATCTCCTCTCCGCAGCAGCAGCAAAGGACCCTCCAGGCCCCCCGTCCGCCGGGCAGCTCTGCTGCTGGAGTTGCTCGGCAGACGCTCTTGGTTTCGCTGTGCCCACGCTGCATCAGGAGCCCTAAGCCCCAATGGCTGTTTTCACAGTGCAAAGCTATTAGCTGAGTTACTGTCATAATTTCATAATGGGATGGGGAATGCTCAGAAAATGATAGAACTATATAATTAAACCAAGTCTATCTGAGGATCTTCCATTATGGCATGGTAATTTCTAGATCTTGACATCTTTCTTTCTCTTTTTCAGAAGTCAGAGAGAAGAGGGATGTGAGCACGGTACTTTTCTCTTGAAGCCTTAGGTAGCACACCTTCATGGTCATAAATCCCTGCATATTTACGATCCAGGGCAGTTAACCTTGCAAATCAGATTACACAGACGATTATATTCCTTGCCTTTACCTGGCTGGCAGGAAGGAGAGCTGCTAGGAAAGTAAAGCAAGTATTCCAGCAGTGGCACCCGTTGTGTATAGGAATTTAGCAGCATCTTTCTGAATAAATGGAGAGCCCTCCTTTGGGACTCACTGTTTTTTATTGCAGAAGCTATTAAAACTCTATCAGAGCAGCAGGGTTCAGGGTAGCAGGTTTTGTGTATTTGTAGACAGTGCTAAACCTGGTTATTTAGAGTCCAGCTGTACAGGCTTCCTCCATATTCTTGAACTGCAGAAAGTCCAAACACGTTCCTTCCATGCTCCGCTTCCAAAATTTGCTGTTCTCTGACTATTGCTCAGGGACCTTTTCCTGAAACTTGCTGTGGGTTTGCCCATAGCCAGTGTGATCCAATGCTGTGAGAACTAGCAAAACATAGAAGCAGATATGCAATATTTCCCCTGTCTAGCTCGAGCAGGCAGGAGCCAACATTTTAAACACCAGATCACCCCCTCTTCAGTGTGCCTTGCTTTCTAAAACCCAGTTTTCCCCTCTCAGCAAGGCACGCTCTGTGTGCACGCTGGCTTTGCCCAGCCACGCAGCTTAGAATAAAGCAATGGTCACAAAGCACCAAAGAAATTGCGGCTGCATTCAGAAGACCTGTGCCTGGTCTTTGTAGTTAGACTGATTTCCTAACTCCCATTCAAATTCAGTCCCATCCTCACTGGGTTCAACTTTTGCTTGATCCAGGTCTGACTCACAGCTTTATTGCGGGGACCATGTAAACAGTTATTTAGTGCAAAGTGATATTTTATCACAAGGAAGGACCCAAGCTGCAAAATTTTGGCTCACGTTAGAAGAAAGCATCTCCAGAGATGTGTGGAATTTGGTTCAAGGCTATGAGGATTATAATGAGGCAAGGAGCAGACTGGTAGATTTGCATGACCCTTCTTTTCTTTCAATCAAGTCTCTTGTCATTTTGATGCAAATAAGTGATCCATGACAGTGCGGCTGCCGGAGTGCAAATCACGGCTCGCTGAGGTCTGTGCGAGTGCTCTGAACGCCTCACTTTTAGCTGGCAGCCTCTTTTATTGTCCCATCTCTCTTCCACCAAGCTCCCAGATCCTTTTCTTCTGTTTCTTGCAGAACTTTGGCTCTCCTTACTGATTAACTGGCACTGCTCTAACACCAGTGATTGCATCACTCGGTACGATCAGACTCGCACCGCTCTCACGAAAGGTGGAGGCTGGAGCTTTCTGATTGCAGAGGGTTCAGTGCCGGAGACGGTGATCAGATAAACAGAGGGTCATGTTAGCTAAGTAATTAGGAACTGCACCAGGGGAAAGGCAGCACAAAAGGCCAAGGCTGATGAAAAAACTTGAGCCTAGTGTCAAAAAGCATGAATCCATTTGTCTTTTTAATCAAGCGGCACAGGGGTACTTTTTATTCACCTGCTGCTTTTTACTTTTTTTCCATGACACCCGGGTCATGTTTCCCCATTTGTTTTTGCAGCAGAAGGCGAGGGCTAGATCCCCCCTTCCTGCCTGCTTTTATTAATATTTCTTTTATCGATGAAAACAACAGCTCTTGCAGTGTTCTGCAACTCCAGGAATTGGAGCTTTTTGAGGAAATATTAAGAACACCAGCAATCCGGGCTGAATTTCCTCTCTCCCTGCCCTTTGTTGAGACACGGTGGAGCAGGCTGAAAGACAAGTGGTAATGCAGTACGCATGCTGTCCACCTGAAGAGGTGGACTTACAGAGCAACTACCCAGTGAATAAGACATGCAAAAATGAATCTGGAGTCTTCACTACACCTAATAACATCAGGTAAGGGTGGTAGGTAGGACATTTCTTCACACAGCCTGTACCAGTTGATTCTGAAAAAGAATAGGTGGTAATGTCCTGGGATTTCTTGGGCAGAGGCTGCAGGCCACCAGCTTTTACGGTGGAGTCAATCCAACCAGCAGGAACTGGTTTAAATCCAACAAATGAGTTTCTGTGGTGACTAAAGAGCTGTTGGGACATGGATCTCCAGAGAACCAATGTAAGGAGAGGTTTTGAGAACAAGTCTTCTGGTGTACAGCCACAGCCAGCTACGGGGGTTTTGGCAGTTTGTGCAAAAAGGCCTTAGCTGGAGGTTTGTTAGTCATAGGACACTTGCAGCAGGCCACTTTCTCCACTGCTCAGGTTCCTATGGTGAAGGCTGTCCTGATTCCTCTGCCACTAGTTTCTTAGAGATGTGCCATGGAGCCTCCAAGAAGACTTCTAGATTTGTGTAACTGTTCATGGTTGCTATTAAAAGATAGCACAAGTGCCTACAGTCTTTGAGTAAAATCCCTTCCTCCCCATATTTTTTAAATTTTTGGTAATGCTAAGGAAGTAATGAGTGAAATCACTGTTGCAGTCTGCTCCTTCCATAAAGAGTATCTATTGCACAGACTTTATTACCCTACCCAATAGAAATGAGGTTAGGGAGTGTGGTCAAGAGGTGATGCAATACTTTATTTATAAATACCCATAGAAGTGTGTCCTGGGAAGTGTACATCTGATCTGCAATTGCTCAAAGGACATGAGAGAGGTAGAAAGGAACAAATCAGCTATGAAAATTATACCCTTGCCTTTCCACTTAAGCAAACATTATCTGTTCACCCTGGTAGAGGTCTAGATAATGATAAATTGGTACTAATGGAAAAGAGTAAGTAGATCTGCCAGTCATCGTTACGTATTTCCCATTTCTTAGCGAGCCTGCGTCCTGAGCGTTGGGTTGTGGGTTGAATCTTCATGCTCTTGATCACCTGTGGAAAAAATTAGAGGCATATCGGGGCTCTTCTCTCTGAAGAGCCATTGAGCAAAGGGCGCCTCTCTTCCCCGGGGAACTCCTGACACGGCGGTGTGAGGCTGTATTGTGGATACAGCTCACCTAACTGCAATTAAACTTTTTAATAAGTAAAAGCGTATAACCAGCAGTGCAGAAAGAGTGGCTTTGGCGTTTGCTCTCGCCGTGGTGCATGTGTGTCTTCACTTTGCAATAGAGCCTTGTTTGAATTTCGCTTCCCTTTCTTAGCATGACTATAGCAATTAGGTTTAACCCGAAATGACAGTGCACGAGGCTTTCTTTTTTTTTTCTTTTTGCAAATTATTCTATTTTAATGCTTTATTTCTTCCTGGAGAAATTCTCAACATCAAAACAAACCTGGTGCGTGGGTAAGAGAGAGCAATGAAGAGTGAATTCTCTCAGTGCTGAACGCGGTGAGCAGAAGTAGGGCTGCAACAGAAAGTTGCTGAATTTGGGTACAATTTTAATCCAGATCTGAACCTCTTTATGGATGGGATTAACCAAACCGATCACTCCAATTATCAGGGCAGCTTGTAGCTCACTGAAAGACCAGAGCACTTTCCTTTTTCCTTTCTGCTTTGCTAAATATGCAGAACTCATTCTTTTAACAATTAGTCTCAAATATATTCACTCCCTTCATATCTATTATTGCTTACCTTAGTAATCTCACTCTATTGTATGGTGCTTCTTATATCAGGCATTAATATATTTCTCTAAGGTAATCTTTAAATACCAAGGCTGGTTTTAGGAAGGGGAAGATACTGTTGGTCTTTTCTAAATCATTTGTTTTGAGGGAGTCTTGGAGGAAGGTTTATATCTATTTATTATGAAAATGCAATAGCATTTTAATGAGAAAATACTGTGTTAAATATATATCTTCCGTATTTATTTCTGAGAAAATTCATATTGCTCAATCTTTGGGTGAAAGCCAAGCACTTGTTATAGTTACCTGACATGATGTGGCCCTGTGACAGAAAGTCTAATGAAGACTTTCTTGATAGGAATGTAATTGTAAAGAAAAAAAATGATTAAAAAATTGGTTCCAGTGCTCTGCGATCCAAGAGTTCATTTGTTTCCTCATTCATGCACTAAACAAGTCCCTAATTAATCTTGAACCTTGGAGAAAGGAGACTAGATTGGCATCTTCTGAATACGAATGTACTTTGCATTTTGGAAAGTTTGAAGAGGCTCTTAAGCATTCTCTTTTAATGGTATTTTTGCAAGGGTTTAAAGTGGCTTCATTAGCCTGCCAAAGCCGCTAATTGCATTACCATATTTTTAAACTTTGGAGGCTCAACCTTTTCCAAAAAAAAAAAAAGAAAGAAAGATTAATTTGCTGGTTTGAAATGACTGAAGCGCTAAGTGAAATTCACAGCCCTAAACCAGCGGCGACAGCGCTGTGCCGGGCGACGCGCGTGCTCCCAGGGCCGAGCCGCCGCAGCCGCCGCGTCCCTTTGCATCGGGCACAGCGAGAGCAGCGCCGTCGCTCTGCCCTGCACGCGGCTACGCTGAGCAATACAGAAAGCAGCACTCTTACGGAGGCAAAGCTGCCCTTATGCTAGACGTTGTGCTGGTTTCAGCTATTTTGGTTAAAAAAATAAGAAAAAAAGGGAACAGAGAACGGTCCCAACATCAGCTTCAGTTGCGTTGCTCCGGGGGGCACTTTGTGCCGCCCCCTCCTTGCTACGGGCAGCGCTGGCAGCGGCGGCGGAGCGGAGGGTCCGGGAACCGCTGCACCCAGCGGCCCCGAGGTCCGGGAAGGGCCGGGTCGACCGCGCACCCGCCGGTCGGGTTTTCCAAAGCGCTCGACGTCCACCGCGCTCGAACCCTTTTGAAAACTCAGCCCTTTTTTGGAGGCAAAGCAGCGGCGCTGATTAACTGCGGCTCCTCTTCGCCGCCGAGCGTGAAAGGGATCAAGGGAAAGGCTCGGATGGAAAGTGCCAGCCAAGTTCAAAGTATTATTGGGTTAGTCCAGCTGTTCCTATTATAGTAAATAGTCGTCTGAACTTTAATGAGGTCACTTGCTTGCAACCTGCTCGCGCGCTGCCCCAGGTGGCTTATCGAAGGTAATATGAATAATATGAACAAGATGAGATAAGGTTGTTAGCCCCAAACAATATTATCAGCCTGTGATTCTAGCTGCCTACCTACTCCATCCTGACAGCGAGGGATAAAAGCAAACCTCAAACTCCAGCCTCGGCGACTTATAAAAGCCGCGTTGAAACCCACACAAGAGCTCCGAGAAGAAATATTATCCTGGCTGGGGGAAGGGGGTGGAGGAGAATCAAGGGCACTAAGAACAAAATCGCGCTCCGGGTTGAGGGAGGGGGGGGGTTTCTTTTCTTCCCCCTCTTCTTCTTTGCAAATGCGTTCTTGCTTGTTTCATTGTGAGCGGCGCGATATATTATCCGCTTTCACGGAAGTGAAGAGTCGCTGGGCTTTCATTAGTTATGTTTATGCCAATAGAAATAAATCTTAGCAGTCACCAGAACAGGTTTGTTCATACTGCCGGCCCCGGCTGGGGAATTTGACCGGCCACATCCCCGTTGTGCTGGTGGAGCAGATACAGTTTGAGATATACTTTGGCCTTATTGATTTGAAGGCTTCTTCATTACTTCTGCAGCCCTGCAGATCAATAGCCAAGCCTAGAGCAGCATAATAGATTAAAAAAAAAAATCAATTAAACAGAATATTTTTAACAGAGCCTGGTGCAAAATTCTGTTGCATTTTGATACGTGTGGTTTAAGCTTTACTGAATTTACCTGCCATCCTGTGTGCTGTAGTAGGGGGTGTCAGCCTTTGTTTTAGCATCCACGTGCTGTGATATTCGTGCTTAACTTCTAAAGGAGGAGGAATGATTCAAGATTAGAAACAAGAACCACCCAGCTTTTCTCCTTTGAATCCCATATTCATCACTGCAGCCTCGCTAGAAAGTGAAATAATGTTTGTGGTTTTAGCTCAATCCCCAGTGGACTATAATTCAGTTAAAATATACCAAAATCTGTCATACTTTTTCCTTGCTCTGTGTCTCTGAATGCAAGGAGATGAGCTCCTTTTAAATTAGCTTTCATGCTTGAAGAGTTTCCTTGTGCGCCCGGAGCCTGATCCCGTCCCTGTTCAGGCCGCAGACGAATTCCCAATTGATTTTGGCGGGCCCAGGGTTGGGGTCAGGAAGCCGCGTGGCCAGAGGGCAGCCCCGGGGCCGGCCGCGGTTCCCGGAGCCGGGAAAAGCCCTCCGCAGCCGCCCTCTCCCCGGGAGGGTGGGATGAGGAGGAAATGCCTGCGGGGTTCATCGAGGGTGCGCTCAGCAGACAAGACAGGGAAGATGGGAAGGAGCTGACACCGTTGCTTGGAGCCCTAAGCTTCCATCAGAAAACATGCGGCGTTAGAAGAAATCAGGTGCTCAGCCCTGCAAAACCTTCTCTGTGCACCTGCTGCTGTCCTGGGGACACGTCCTGCAGGGTGGAGGCGCCTTGGCAGGGCAGCTCTCACGGCTGCGAAGCTTGTGCGTCCCTGACACGAAGCAAGCGGTGAGAGCCTGGGTGATTTTTTCCGCAGTGCAGGTAGGCAGCGTGGTGTAGCAGAGGTGGGTAAGTCTTTATGGCAAGGAAATCACGTGTTTTTCAAAAGCTTTTCCCCCGTGGAAGGGACATAATGAAGGATCCTGGGATGTTCTGAATGGTGACGCTCCACCAGGAGACCTTTCTGCTGTCCTCAGGCCCCCCAGCTTGGGTAACTTCAGATCCGTAACTTCGGATCTGTGTGGTTTGCCATTTAATCTTATAGGAAGCTCAAAAATTCCCTACTACACCCTGTTTCCTTTCCTCTTTCTTTCTTCTCCCTTGTTCCTAATCTCAGCTCAATCCCAGCTGCTCTGGGCTGCCTCTCAGCCACAAGCCGCTCTTCCACCATTTCTTCTTGAGAGATAAGTCGAATTATTTCTTTGAAATATTTGCATGCCAAATGACACATGTGGGTATTTTCAGAACCCGCATTTTCAGGTCCCAGCAGAGCAGCTGCAGCAACACTGGGTTTGTTTGGTCAGGGTTGGTTTTTTTTTTTCGCTTTGGAAAGTGCAAATATTTGTGGTCATGATTACAAACGTACTTAGGCCTGATTCAGGAAGCTGCCAAGTTGTCAGGGATTCTCACTGACCTGAACTAGGTCTGCACGCTGGGTCCACAAAACCGGTCAGCGTTAAGAGCAGAGCCTGGTGGCCAAGGCGCAGTCACGACTGCAAAGATGGCAAATCCAAAGAGTTGGCCTTTTAAAAATGGTTTTAAACCTGGAATGGGAAAAGGAGAGAGGCAGAGCCCTGCCTTGCCACCTAAGCCTCAGCAACGCTTGAATTTGAACTCACCCGCCCCATCATACCCCAGTCAGCTCAAGTTTAAAGCTAAGCGGGAGAGTGTTCTGGGTTGATGCGCACTGGGTAAGAAGCAAAATTCGTCGGAGGGCCGACAGCTATGTCCCCAGAGCAGAGAGGTGAGCCCAGCACCCGAGGGCTGCGCTAGCGCCGATGGCCACGGAGGATTGCCGTCGGTGTGTGGTCTGTGCTAGTGGAGCAGGTCGGGAAGTCGGAGCTCGCATCCGCACTCCAGTCATTCATTTTGCATGCCTCATTTTCAGGCCCGCCTGATTTATGAACCTCGTTCTTCCTTCCCCTTGTTTTAAATTTATCTTCTGAAAACAAAGCTGGGGTTTAAAGTAGACTCTCCCTTCCCTTGAGGCAGAGAAGTCCGAGCTAATTTAAGGCCATCAGCTTTAACAAGGACACAAGCGGCGTCTTGGGGGGTGGTTCGACAAGACAGCGGAGTCTCTCAGGTGACTAGCTGCCACCAAAAGTGATGGCCTCGCTCCCCTGGCTCCTGAGTTTGCCCCGACGCTCATCCAACCCCGCTTCGAGGAGCTAAACCAGCAGGACCCCGCACCAGGAGGAAAGCAGAGAGGTTCCCCTAGTTCGGCTCCCTGGATGCTCGGAGGAGTGCAGGTGCTGGAGCAATGGGAACGTGCGGTCTCAGGAGCACACAACATTTGCAGAAGCAGCAGCCCTGAGCGAAGGCTGAAATCTGGAATGGGTTTGGAAACCAGAGGAAGAAAGGCAGTGAAATGTGGGAAACGCAAAGGGGAACAGCTTGAAATTGTAGAGACTGAAGGAAAAACAGGAAAGCCTCGAGGCTCTCCTGGAGCCTGCAGCGGGAAGCAGCAGCGGGAAAGCTGTTCCTCCAGGGCCAGCAGGCAAACGGGGCTCTTATTTACTCCTTGAAGATACGCATACTTAAAACACTGTCTTTTCTGGCAAGTGGCACGTGGACAAATTTACATAAATCATATTTACATTATTTATTTTTGCTGCTCATCCAAGGCATCCCAGGGCACTGCGCAGACTCCATCTCGTTAGGGTTTAAACACGTCCGCCCCGGTGTTGCCTCCCCCTCTCCTCCCCGCAGACCCGCTTAGTGGAGGGAGGCTGATGGAGACCTCCTGACGCTGCTCCTGCATCCCGGGACTGACGGTCCCAGAAAGACCATTTTCAGGATGGCTCAACCAGCCCAGCTAACGTTGCAGGGATTATTGCAGGGATCGAAATGGCAGCGGTGGTGGTGTTCCAGCTCTTCCGTTCCTGCAGCCAGTGGTGGAGCTGCAATTTCTAGTCCACAGCAGCAGACTGCATTGAAGTTCTGCACGGATGCAGCTCTCTGAAATCACCCCTTCCCTTTCTGGATCGGGAATATGCACAAATAGCTATTAGCCACCTTCAGCTCTCGTGAGCTCCTTGTAGACAGCAGGGTGGCAGAGTCGTGAGCTGCAATGCTCATTTGTAGAGGGAGAAAACAGTCCATGGACCCCACATGGGAATTAGTCCATCCTGCTGGCTTCACTGCAGTTAGCCGATCAACACTGAGTTGTCCTCTAGTAGTTATCCATGCAGCCTTTGCCCAGTTTGTTTTCTGATGGCTCAAGGCTGAGTGGGTTTTGCCTTTCTCATGGTATAGGATTAAGGCAAGATTCAGGCCTTTCCAAGGGCCCTCTGGAATCCCGAACCAGCAACAACCTCTTCCACCACAGGCACAAGCGTGGCCCAAGGGGGTAAATGCTGGGGGACAGGTGAGAAGGTCCCATCTGGAGCTCCGTATCACTTGCAAACCCGGAGCCAGGGAGGCTATTCCTGCCCAACACCTCCATCTACATCAGTGAGGAGTGTGCAGGAAGGGGATGGCTCCTTCCCAAGCATGGCTCTGCCTCTGGCGGGGTGCCCAGGGGTGGCCCTGCCCCGCGTAGCTTTGGCTGGGCAGTTCTGACCTTCTGACGGTGTTGGCAGAGCCTGCCCTGTGCAATGATTAGTCAGACCGCTAAGGAGAGACTTGGTTATTAGGAAGGTTTTTCTGGTTGTTTTTTTAGCTATTTTCTTTCCCCGTTCTTAATTTCAGCCTCCTTCCTCCGAGTCGTTTCAGATCTGTCAAACGCTTAGTGAAATGCTTGTTTTTGTTTGACTAACACGTTCTGGGGGAGGGGGACGTGCAGTCCTTTGGAAGAGCTGTTCTGTTTGCTTTGGTGATAGCAGTGATATTTGGGAGAGACAGATGGAAGGCACTTTTTATTTTCTGCAGACACTTCATGATCCAAGCTGCTCATATTGTATAAGAGAGGCCAGATGCCTTGTTAATTCATAGACATGTTTACAGCATGGAGCTTCTAATAGGTGAATATGAATACTAAATAGTGATTAGTGCTTGTCTGACAGACGTCTCCCTCCTGACTGAAATTGGATCTAAGTTTGACCTTTGGTGAGGGAGGAAGGTATTCTGGTATATAATAAGCTTTTTTTTTTTTTTTTTTTTATCTTCTCTGCGTGTAGAAAGACAAATCCTTTCTCTCTCTGTTGAAGGATGTATTTGCCCTAAAGACACACAAGCTTCCTAAGCCGGGCTGTGCCTACCTGTCCGTGTGCCACTGCTGAAAAAGAGGGGAGAGATGCCCAGCTGGGTGTTAGGAAACTGCATGTTAAGCCCTGAGTATGCGACCGATGGGGATTTAACATCCATGAAAAGGATGGCGTTTGGGCTTTCCGGAGAGGTAACAAGGAGCACCTTGGCTTTCACCTGAGCGGGCTGGCTTTTCTGGGATGCTCCTGGGTTTGACGAGAGGCTGTGCAACCCACGGCTGTCTGTGTAACTAGGGCAAAGAGAGCAAGGGAGTTGGTGGGGTGGAAATTTGAGCTGCCAGTGATGGTTGGATCGGATGCCTCGGAGTCCTGAAACCAAACCAAATACATAGCATTAAAGGATTACAGATGGGAGAAGGGAGAGGCAACAGGGAGAGAAAAAGCTTAGCAAAGAGACTTAATTTAAGTATCATCTCCAGCACTGCTGGTAAAAGGGGCTACCAGCTCTTTAAGAGGGTGGACCTCAGTGCAGCAGTGAGACCCCCTGAGCCCTCTTCTCCATCCCTCTCCCTGCTTGTCCCTTCCACAGGGGGGTTGCATCACCTTTCTGCAGGACCCAGAGCAATCATGTACATGAAAAAGCCATCTAGGAGAACCATCCAATGTATTTTTAGTTGTCCTTGATGTGATATAACCACTGAAAACAAGAAAGGAACCAACTCTGTGGGAGGAGAGGTGCTGTTCTGACTCCTGGCTTTGAAGATCTGGAGGTGAGCAGAGGTGAGAGGAAGACAGCAAGTCTGAGGCCCCCTAGAAGCATTGGCTTGATCACACCACATCCGTTACCTGTGCTGGACATTTCTGAACCTGCTCTTGGTTCCACAGGCTGGTCAGAAGAGCTTAGTGATGCTCAGAAACCCAGCAGGGTTTCCAGAAGACACCAAGGGAAACCCAGACATGAAATAGTCCCCCTTAAAGCCTTCACAGCAGTGCTAAGTGGCCACAGCGAGGGGCACTCTTGCATTAGATGCTGTGCAAGTCCAGGCTCGGAGATGTTCTTAAGCCAGGAGACAAGTGAGCTCAAGTAACGTGATGGCACCTTGCAACGTCTCCACATTACCTGAGCATCCTTTTATGCGTGGAAAATCCTCTGACGCCTGTCTCAGGCATTTTTAGGGCTATTTTGGGGCAGAGGGACAGCATGCGCAGGTATCCACCAGGAATCACTGCATTAAGCTCAGCAGAGTCGAACCACCATAAAGCCGAGCTGCAGGAGCCGCGGCTCGGCTCCGCTCCCCGAGGGCTGCCGCGCTCTGACCTTTCCCTGCACGCTGTATTTTCCAGTCGAGGCTACTCAGCGTTTCTCAGGCGCCGGGGTTTGAGGATTTCTCATGGTGGCAGGCACCCAGTTCGCGCCGCCGGTGTAGGAGAGCTAAGCGCCTGCCTCCTGCCTCAGCCGCAGCGACTGAGAGCCTGAAAAGCAGAGCTACCGACTGATAAGGAGATACCAACGCAGTCCGCCGCTTGTGATCACCGCGGGGTGCAGCTCTCGCCTTGGCTTGCTTTTATCCTTTCCCTTTTCACTTCATCCTTGAAATTAGTTGTTAAGTTTATTCCCCAATTAGACCAGGCTAGGGTAAAATGTTTGGTTTGGGGGATTTTTTTTTTTTTAAGGCTTGCTCTTGCTGTGAATTTATTGGGTATTGCTGACTGCAGAGGAAACCGTGCGGTTTTTCTTTCCCTGCTTGTTGTTCAGATGTAAAGGTGCAAAGAACATCTCAACCTTGAGCGAGCTCAGCTCTCGCGCACGGCAAAGAGAGCAGAACCGGTCGAGCAAAATCAGCCCACAACTCTTGTTTCTGATCTTGGCCTCCCCTCCGCTTGGATTGGAAGCTGAAGTAGGAATGTGGTTTTGGCAAACAACCTCAAAAAGTAAATTGCTTGCTCTGTGGACCGAAAAACACACTCTTTCTCCTCTAACCACTGCCTCTCTGCAGGGAAACAAGCCGATAAATGAACAAGGAAAGAAACCTTGCCTAGAGAGCTTAGCAAAGCAAAAAGAAGGCAGCTCGTGGTGGGAGCGCTCCTGCAGGTTAGCGGGGCTAATGCTGTGGCTGAGCTCTCACTCCGGGGCCAGCCCATTCCGCTGGAGAGAACCGGGAAAGGCAACTGCTGCATAAAACACCAGCGAGGTCCTTGCTTTAGGTACCAGCTGAGTGCACTTCTTTGGTGGTTATACATAATTTTATATATATATATATGTGTGTGTGTGTGTGTGTGTGTGTGCCTATTTGTTGCAGGTTATTTAGAAGCAGACTCTGCCTCCCTTCCAGCTGGAAGGAAGCTGCAACAAGGAAGCAAGCCTGCAACATCTTGCACTGACGTTAGTGCCTTCGCTCGGATTTTCTGGGGCTGTTTTGCCCATGCTGGCGCTGCGTGGGTGCAGGCAGAGCGAGGCAGACGCCCGGGGGCTAATGGCTCCCTGTTCGGGTTGCCAGCGGCTGGTTTTGTCCCTGGTCTCCCCTGCGGCCGGCCCTGGGGCTCAGCTAGCCGAGGGCTGGTGGCATGGGTGGGACAGCAGGGTGCTCAGGGTGCTTGGCACCCCAGGCGGAGGTGGCCAAGGGGTTCACAGGTCCAGAGGAGAGCAGAAGGGCCGCGCTGGGTTCAGGCAAGAGGCCGCCTCTCGGTGAAGCGGTTTCTAATCCGCAGCCCAGCTCTTGCGCGTGCTCTTTGCTCAGGTGGCTCCCTGTCCCGGCTCGCGCAGTCCCTGCCCCGCGCTCTGCCCGTGCGTTTTTAAAATCCTGCAGGTCCCGGCGTATGGGAAACGTCTGCTTTTAAAAGCACAAAGTGCCTGCTCGCTTCTGCGCGTCCGTAACGTTTGCACGGGGGCCCCGGCTGCAGCGCTCGGCTCTAGGTCTGAACTTTGCCAAAAACCGATGGTGTTTGGAGCCGCGATTTTGGCTTGGACCCATCTTGAGTAATTTTGTTTCTCTTGCTTTTGGAACCATGATGCATCGCACTCGGCGGTGATGTCAGGTACTTGGGGATTATAATTACTGTGTAACCCAGCAGCCTGGAGAGAGATGTCTCAGGAGGGGCAGCCTGAGGGGAAAGAAGGAAAGTTCTTTATGAAATGCAGATGTTTTTCAATGGCTGTAATTAACTGGAATGGATGCAGAGCATTACGGATACAAAGGCTAAATAGGCTTTTGTTTTTAAATGTTTGCGCGTACTCCAAGGGGTCACTCAATTAAGTAGTACATGGTTTCGGGGCTGTTTGCACTCCCCCCCTCCAACATCGCCCTGCCGCTTTGGGTTCAGGTTTCGTCGCGTTGCTTTTTCTTCCCCGGGGCGAACGCGTAGGACCACCTAAACGGCGCGCGCCGGGCTCCGTCCCTCGGTCCCTCGGCGCGGCGCACGCGGGGGACCCGTTGCGGGAGGAGGAAGGTGGAAAAGCCAAACCAAAGCCGCGGCTCTGCGCCCCCACGTCACGAATTTTGTCAGTGAAATTAGGCAGCGGCGTCGGGGAAAGAGCAAAACTAAAGCGGCGCCGGCTCCGAGAGGGCCTGGCGGAGCCGGGGGGTGAACAGGGCCTTTGTTCGGCCGCAAGGCAGCTCCGGGCTCGCCGCGCGCCGCCGGCACGGGGGCTCCCGGCAGGGGCCCCGGAAAAGCCTGACCGGCTCTCGGTTGGCAGCCAGCCAGCCAGCGGCTGAAGTTAATCTACTGCTAAAGTTAATTTGTTGGTAAGAGAAGGAATCCCCGCTAGTAACAGGGTTCGGCATCCCCGCGTGTCGCACAGCGCGTCTGGGTAAGGTCCGGCACGGCCTGGACACCCCCGTGCCGCTCTCCGCAGGGAGGTTTGCCGGGAGGAACCGCCTTCGGCCTCGGAAATTCCTGCTCCCGCAGCGGTGGGACGCGGGTGTCGGGCCACGGCGTCGCGCGGGGGTGCAGCGAGTGCGCGTTGCCCCCCGCCCCGTCTGCTGCCGCTCCTCCTCGGGGAGCGAACGCCGAGCCCGGCGTCCGACTTGTATTGGTTTGAGCGCGAGCCGGCTCTGCGGGCTGGGTCTGACCTCGGTGACAGGAATCCAGGAATCCACCTCCGTAGGAGCGTTTTGCACCGCGCCAGACGCGGGCTTTGACAGGGCACGTCCCGAGGGAGGGCTTGCGTCGCCGCGACCGCCCCGGCCGCACGCCGAAACCTGCGGGGGGTTGGCAGGCGCGTCCCAGCTCGCTGCCAGCTTGCGTTCGCCCACACGCTTGAGGTTACCGCCGGGGCGCAGAGCTACGGCTTGGTGCAAAATTGCCTCGGCGCGTAGCGCCGGCTTTTGCGCAAGCGAACCGCACGGGCGGGTTTTTGTGGGAGAAGCTGTTGTTTCCAAACAAAGGGCTCCATTCTTCCGAGCAAACAGAGGTGGCTAGTGTGAGCCGAATAAAACCTGCTTTCAGCCTCTGTTCCGCGGCACCTAAACGCAGGGTCGCTTGGGGCTTGGCATCTTGCGAATACGCAAGAGAAAAAGACGGTCCGTCGCCCCAAGGTCTTTACGGAACTGCCCCGCTTGGCCCCACCGGGCGCCCGCGTTTCGGGTGCGGATGCCGCTCGCCCTTGCTGCTGGCGCAAAGGCCGAGGATGCTGCGCCAACCCGGGCGGCGTTTGCGCGGCATCCCTGCTCCGCTCCGGTTGTGCCTTCCTGGACGCAGGCCAACGGCCTCCCGGCTCCCCTGCCCTCCGGGCGCGCTGCGACGCTTCCACCAGCCGTGACTTGTCTCGGGGGCTGTCGCCAGCCGGGGTGGACTAGGCGCTTCCGGATCTGCTTGAAGTCGCTGCCGGGGGAGCACGGACACGGCGTGCAAGGAGCCCGGCGTCGTTCGCAGCACCCCGGAGCCAGCCCCGAGCCTGGCCTTGGGTGTTTTGCCCAATTCTTGCTCTTTCTGCGGGGACTCTCCTGTTGCCCAGGGTGTGGGCATTAGGTCGGGCAACCTCTCCTAAGCTGGGATCAAACAAAGCAGAGAGGCACCGAAAGCGTTTCTGCATCACATGTCGTTCGGGGGAAATTTTAATAATTTGTCATAATCTTTTAAAATCTGGGTTAAACCCAGAAACAAGACGACAGGGGTAACCACGGAGGGTATCTAACAAAACTGTAACGTCTCCCCTTCCCGGCTTTGAGAGGCCATGTTGTGACCAAAGTAATACTCCTTTCTGCTCACATCACCTTTCTGGATTTATCATTTTAATGTTCTCTGGGCCACCGAGCCCCACAGCTGTAAATTAATTTTTAAAGTAATACAGGTTTTAAAACTTCCATCTGCTTTAATGAGCTTGGGGGAATCCTGTTGTATTAAAAAACATGCATGCAATTATTTTTCCATCTTGGGTTTCGCCAGTTCCCAGCACCGTTCCACGATGACATCTTCCCCTCTCAAAAGTGTTTTCTTGTGATAATGTGGCATTGTATCCTGATGGTGTGTGTTTTGCCTCACACGGGCAAGGCTAGAGAGGACTTCTCTAAGGACGGAGCAGTATCATTAGCAGGTCCCTCAGTGGCTTCCCAGTCACCTTTCCATTAATCCAGTTCTGCATCACAGAATTACGGAGCGGCTAATGAACAGCTCCAGCGCCGGGAGCCTGGAGGTACCGTATTAACCGGACGTCTCTTTGAACTGCGTGATTTCTGGTGGGAAAACTTCATGGAGAAAACGAGATTGTGTTTGTTTTCACAGCCTTCTGCGTCTGTTTTTAAATATTTGCTCACAGTAGTTCTGTTTTTTTTTTATTAGCAATTAGCCTAATAAGCCACCTTTTCATTGCTCCGCATGTAGATTAACCACTTCAGAGAGTACAAAATAAACATTTTGCAATGCATGCATGTATCTCTGGAAAAGATGAGTAACCTGCTTCCACAGAGACTAAGTCCTCCTAACATCAGGGTTTTGCTCTAATCATTAGTGCCCCCCCCTTCTTTTTTTATTTCCCTTAAGACGACTTCTTACAGCATTCGTTAACCTGAATTTTTAACACAATTAATTCTTATTTAGCCAGTGCATTCAAAATGATGTTCTTTATAAGTAGCAAATAAATAGCCTGGGAACAGGCAACTTCCTTATTGTACATGAATGCTTAGAAGATTCATCTCTGCTGAGACCAGTCAGAGTTGAGCAACTTGAACAGATTTCAGCTGCCACATTTGAAAATGAGCATTTAAAAGAGACAGTCTGTCCTTGTGACCCACGGTTGAACTGTGTCTTTTGGAGGGGCAGAAGATGCAGCGGCAGTGACTAAAGTAATTTTGTTCCTGATGATGCCCTGAAGTCCAAAGGCAGAGCACCCAGCAGGGCTCTCATCCCTTTGGTGCCCGTGTGCTCGTTGCTGCAGTCCAGGTCTGAGGGGGAAAATGGAAGAACCTCATCTGAAGGGTGACGTCAGCTAGATTTTCCTGAACTTACAGTTCATTTCAGAGTAAGTTGTTCCATGACGGGGGGAAGAACTGAAGCCTTTCCCCCGAATCTGAGATAACCCCATATCTCAGTCCTGCTGAAATGGCTCCAGCACCCACATGTCCTCTGCGATCTCCTGACCGTCAGCTGGGCCAGCAGTGGCATGGATGTGACAGTGCGAGTGTTGCCTGGACAGCTGTCAAACAAACAAGGAGGCTAACAACGAGTCACCACAGCCTGCATCTCAGTGGGGATGCTCATCTGAAGTCTTTTTCCCCCTACATACCAAATTTGTAGGAATTTAGCATCTTTCGTAACCTGGCTTCTCTGTCAAACATGATAAATGTTGGTCAGTGGGTTCCCAAATGAGTGGAGGACAGCGGGAGGAAACAGGCGGTGTGATTGCAGGAGCTTGATTTCTTTAGAAAATCAGGTTAAAACCAACCACGTAGATTATGCTTATTGCTTGCCATCGCAGTATCGCCGCTCTTGCTGCAGTACTACCCCGCTCGTAAAGCAGGGCCCTGGATGCAGCAGTCCGAATTTTCAGACTGATTTTTGTTGTGTGGCACTTGCTTTTGAAGGGACTGAGCACAAGTGATGAACTCAAACGGCAAGTGATGGGCACTCTCAAAAACCAGGTCCTGGCTGATGTCGAGTGTCCAAAATCATTTAACGTGGTAGGAAATGCAGGCTGCCGCTCTGTCCGCACCCTGCGCCAGAGCTGCCGAGGAGCTCCTTGAGGATGGGTATGGCGAAGTCCCCCAGTGAGCCCAGGCACAGCCATGCCTGGCTGGCTCAGGTGGCATCAACCCAGTGCAGTGTTTCCCGAGCTGCGCAGACAACGGGGCTCTGACCTGCATGCTGCCGCAGCGAGAGCAGGAGCCAGACCAAAAAAAAGATGGGGGAGGAGAAAGATCTTCAGCATTCAGCCAAGCTACTCTCATATTGCCTTCTGCGTTACCAACGCTTAAATGCTGCGTTTGGTGCCTACATCTACTGGCACTTCCAGTTATCAGTGCTGGTGAAGGACAACGTTTTGGCAGTGCAAACCCTCAGAAACTAACCCCTCCCCAGGACTCCTGAGCTGTCTTTCATGCCCATACAGCACATTTCCAGGGCCAGCAACAAATTCCACATCACAACAAAGGAATTTGCTTTCCCTCCCGAGATAAGAGGCCACAGGAGGCAGCACATCGCTCCCCTCCCACTCAGGACAGCAGGATCCCTAATTACGGTCTCAGGCCTTCCTGCACCACCTCGGCCACTTGCCGTGGGCTCACCTGGCCCAAAAGAGGGACCTGCAGAGCTCTGCCAGGGCAGGTGACAGCCTTCTCCGTTTAACGGATGAGGTAAGTTGTCCAAATGTGGAGAAGAACCAACCAGCGAAATGGAGATGAGGAAATGGACAGACACTGGACCTTCTTAAAAATCCTCTTTTACTGCTGATTAAACCTTTGGCCTAAATTATAGTCTTAGTTGCAGAGCTAAAGGGCATTAAGGAGAGAGCGATGACCTTGGTTCAACCGTGTTGTGTTATCCTCACTTCTGCGAGGTTGTAGAAGGAGCTCTCTCAGAAGAAAGTCCTTAAAGTGTGGTAGAAATCGTGCTCTTCCTCTGCTGCTTTTTTGCCTAAAGCTTTCCCATGGGCCAGGTTATTAGTTTGTGTGACTCAGTAGCTTTGATGGAGCAATGCTGATTTACACCATTTGATGAGCTGCTCTGATTTTCTCATAGAAATTCACTGTTAGGCTGTTATACTTAACCTGTACTAAACTGTGCATGAATGATTTATTGTGTACTTCTCATGCAAATGACATTAATAGACTCTGTCATACGTAGTAGAAGATGCTGGAAGATTACTAAAAGCTGCTGCACTTAAAATGTTTCAGGAAAAAAATAATGACTTATATTGTACTATCTGAGAAATACATCTGAGTATCCTTGAAGGCAAGTACATGAGAGAGCAGTGTGAAGGTTATGTTGCAGCGCGCTGTGCATGAAGCACCTTGTAGCGTTAGCAGAAAGCTACAAGAAATATTTTAAAGGGATATATATTGATGACTAGAGCTATATTACAGGCAAGGAGAGAACTGTTTTCCCCCACCAATCTCATTCAATCCAAATCGTGATCTGGGAGCATTTGATGACTTCAAGAACAGACTGCAGAGAAGACACATACCAAAACCAGTCCTGTCTAATTAACTGAACATATTTACATGTGTAAAACTCTCCTGTAGTCCTCGTAATGACTAATGCATAATTATGCACAGACAAATCCCCACAGTAAACACAAATATTTTTGTTTGCGATTATTTATCTCGGGAGAGTTTAGCAATTTGTCAGGGCTTTGCTGAGCCTCTCGGCTGAGGCGAGCGTGGCGTGGGACACGGCGGGACTTTCCTGTGGTCGTGCCAGGAGCCACGAGCTCCTGGAGCCAAACTGTGCCAGTGGAGGGCACCCACTTGGTCACCAAATGCTTTTGCACTGAGAAATGTAGTTGTGAGTCAAAGTGCTTTGCAAGTTTATTCCGATTTCACAGAAGTATTGTGGTTGCCCCCAAGTTAAAATAGAAAACATTTGCAGCCTTTTCGTCCCGGGATCCTCTTTCTTATGTGTTGCCTCCCCCAGACTGCCAGGATGGGAATGTGCTCATGGTGCCAGGAGCACTGAGCTGCTGAAGGTTGCTCCTCCACCAAGGCCATTTGTCGGTGGCTATCTTCCTCTGCCCACATGCAGTTATCAAAACCATGTGGCTGCTCTGCAGGAGCGGAGCTTCAGGAGGCAGAGAGCAGGGGATAAGTCCTCTAGAGGAAAGGGGCATCCTCCAGAGGCCAGGTCACTTGGGTCCCTTCACCATGAGAGGACCAGCACAGACACAACAGCTTCCTGGAGGGAAATACTATATTCTCCCAGTATCCACAGGAGAGGCAATAAGAAACGGATGAGAGAGAGAGAGAAAAAAAAAGACTTTGTAGCCAATCTGGAATGAAGATTTTAGCTGGGGCTGAGGGAGTCTATTGGCATGTTAATCCAGGCACCTATGTGCTGAGGGGCCGAGTGCTGCATTGAGCAGAAAGCAAGAGTGTTGCAAGGTATGAAAACGTTTTTTTAAAGTCTTCCCAGCGGACTCGGTGAATCCTAGATTCTCGTGCTTTTGTTGTCCGTTGGTTTGCCCCAGGGCCTTTCTCCCCTTCCACCTCCTTATAGATGCCGATTGATGTGCGTTTTCCATCAGCTCTGACGTCCCACGGTTTCAGTGGGCCATCTTCACTGGGAAATCCATGGTGCTTTTCTCTTATACAGCAAGTTACGGTTGTTTGAAAATATTTGCGGGGAGGAAAGCATGAGGTAGCATTCCCAAGCAAACATCGTATTACTACGTTGGCAGGTACAGGCAGATTTGAGCCCGTCTGCCCTGTGCCTCAAGCTGGTGGACGCGTGGCAGCTCTGATCCATCGCCCGGATAGTCCCATTAGGGTCACGCCTCCTCCCGGACCTCACGGCCGCCGGACGGGGGCCTCCTTGCACGGGAGTAGCAGGGAGTATGGGGCTGGGGGGCTTCGGTGCACTTTCTTTTGCCCCGCATTGATGCTTTCACCCCACAGGGATGCCTTCGCAGGGCAGTGTCTCCCTGAACTTTTCAGGAGTTAGCAGGCTATCTCGCTCTGTACCCTGAATCCTTTACACCACGTCGTCTTAATCCATGGAGCCATGCAACACCTAGTGATAAATTCATCACTTAGTCTATGGCTTTCCTCCTAAAATCCTCTTCAGGGAACAATTCTCCTATGTCTGATGCAATGACTAATTGATAACTTTCTTTAAGGGGGCTGCATGATAACTTTAAAGCAGTATATTATGATCAGTGGGTTTTCAAAGGAGCATGCTGCTCTCTTAATTCTCACCTTCATTATTTTAATACCTCTGTAAAATGGATTTCTAATGGATCTATATTGCTATAAAACTTTAGGGATGGTGGGTGGGTGTCAATAAATTCTTCACAATCCGAGTGACTCCACTAGCCAGTTAAGGAGCAGAGCGACAGGCTCCAAAGGGAAGCCAGGTCTTGGCTCAGGACTGCAGCTTCCAGCTTGGTGACCTTCCCTTCCTCTCCTGGTATGACCCCAGCCTGCTGTCTCTGAATACCTTGCAAAACTTCATTAAGCAACATGACTAGTATCTGTCACAAGCAATTCTTTCTCTCCCACCTCCTCACCCCAGGGATAAGTCATATCAGCTCTGTCAGGAATACAGGAGCTGCTGTGGGTACAATCCAGCCTGAAATATTGATATCTGATAAGTCTTTGCAGAATAATTGTCACCGTGACATTAGAGCATTTTCACCCAAATATCCTAATGCATTCAATAAATGTACAGTAATATATTGAGATTATCCATCTTCAGAATGTTCTTTGCCACTAATGGGATGGAGGGCAGCAGCCACTAGCCACAGTATAATCAAAGAAAGAAAGAAGTGGATGTTATGGCCAGTTGAAAATGCGGGGAGATTTTAGGGAGGTCAAATTATTCCTCTGATGGTTAGCCAGAATATTGGGACAAACTCTTTTAGCATTGGACCTGTGACCTGGTCTCATGAAAAATGTTCAAGAATCTTATTTTTTGCATCATCCAGATTATTCAGCTATAATAACTAATTTTTGCATTGGACATTGAAGTCGAAGGCTTAGCGATTGCTTAGAAACGAGCTGCAGTCGTAAGCCTTTGCCGTTTTGTTCTCCTGTAGAGTTCACACGAATGCGAGGTGTTGGAGTGACGGTTGCATACGGCGGTATAAAGAAGTCTCCCCTACCAGAAGCGTAGGAGACTGAAGTCAGATGTGTGCTGACATGTTGCATTGCTAGCATTTGAGGTCAGATGTGTCATTTATAGAGCTTTGCTGCAAAACCCCACCAAGGGCTATTGCTTGTCGTAATGAAAAGGTGTTTGGCTGATGGTGGCTTGCAGAGGAAGTAAGGGGGTAGGGCCTGGTCTGAGGACTCGGGTCTCTTTTTTCTTATAAGTATTTGCAAGTTCTTTCACTGCTGCTTTGATACTTGGTGGGATGCTGGAAGACATTCGTCTCACTACCGCTTGTTTCAGAAGAATTATTGTCCTTTGGGATTCTTGTTTTGATGCAGCTGTTAGAATTATCCATGTCAAAAAGGCCGGACTGGTATTTACAGCAAATTCAGCTTTTTGTGGACTGATTCCAGCTCTGCTTTACTTCAGTCAGGATAAGAGACCTGCAGACAGGTAGGAAAATCAAAAATATCTGAGTTTTGAGAACGCTGTGAAAATAATTTCTAAGTGCTTTACATGCATGCATGAGGTTCTATGTGGGATGAAGATAAAAATCAACAGTCTGAAGGAGACTCTGAAAAATCGCCTTTTTCTGAAAGGCCTTTTCAACAAAGAAGCCCAAAGAAACATTTTCTTCCCCCAAACACTTTACTGTCTCCAAAGAAAGGTTAAACAGTTCATCAGAATGACCAAGCAAAAGCTCATCACCAAAAAAAACAGAAGTCAAACCTCCACCATAAGAATTTTTTTCCTGTATAGAAAAATAATTTTTTCCTGTGTGGAAAAAGTTAGACAAAAATTTTACATTGAAGACCCTGAAAGTCACCCTACAGTGACATGTAAATGACTTTCCTTTAGATAGAAAGAATATCAATATACCCATCTTAAAGCAGGATGCAAGAAGGCACAGAAAAATGATATGCCCAACCTGAGTATCAGAAATGGATCCCATATTGTTAGGGATGTCATATACCAAACGAGTTAAAGCTACCAGTGTTCACGTACATTTGGCAGATGAAAGGCAACTCATCCTAACTGACTGAAAGATTGGGTGATCTTTTTTTTCCTTTCTGCTGCAGGGTTTTTATTACAGAGACTTGGCTTGGCATTCCCCATGTCAGCTTGCCAGTAGCAGATTTAACAACTTCAGTATTTCACTGATGTTTTTTACACTTTTTGATGGATTTTCTGTAACATCTATAGTCATACGTGGACTCTTTGTGCTCACTTATCTGTCTTGCTCTGCCTGGTCAAAGACTTCCGCCAGCCTTTCCCACCCTTCGGGCCCGAGTACTCAGGCTCAGCTAGATGCTACCAGGATAGTCTGTGTGTTGCCTTTGCTTGCTCAAAGCCCCTCATCCTCTAAGAAGAAGCTCTAAATTCCTCTGGCTTCATTTTACTTCCCTTTACCTATAATTGATGACCGTGAAGGTAAAAACCTGAGCAAGAGAGACCTGTTCCTGGAATCATTGTCACTGTCAGGAGCACGATGGGAAACGTGGGGCTCTACCTGTGTGGTTTTTCCTGCCTGTAGACCCAACTCAGAGTGCCAGGTTCACGTATTACAGAGCAAGCTGTAAGGTCAGGTCCTGGGCTCTACCCATCTGCTCAGAGCAGATTATGCATTTAATGTTAAACAGCTATTGATAACAAGCATAACATGTTATCACAGCTGCTGTGTGCTGTGGCAAGTAGAGTACACAGTCACGTGCTTCTTGCTTGCTCTTTGGCCGCAGGACACTTGTGTTCTTGTTTGTACAGTAGCTCTGCTTGGACAGCAAGGATAGAAAATACTATATTTTCCCCCCTTACCAGATTGCTCTTTAGCATGATGCTACCTCTCTGTCATGGGAACTACAGGTTTGAGTCTTCTTGAGGTGGGGAAGGAACTGAATCTAGATGTTACACTTTCCGGGCAAGTGTTCTAAGTACTTGGTTAACATACAAAAAGTGGGAACCACCTCACCCAACTAGGGTCGGATAATGGATGGTCTTTCAGACTCCTGCGATGATGCTTGCTGCAGTGGGCTTGCTCATGCTGAACATCTGTGTTTTCAGAAGGCCTTCCTGCTTCAGGGCCGACATGGAGCCCCAGGAACGCTGCTGGTCCAGGTCCTAACACAAGGCCAGGGAAAGGACATTTGATAGCTGGAAATAACTGTCCCAAAGTTGGTTTCCCACATCTGGACATGGTCCCACCAAGTGGGCAAAGGTCATCTGTTCTTTGTTGCATAAAAAAGCAGGGAGAGAAACACAACTTATTAAAAAGAGAGTTTCCATAAAAGGAAAGATCAGTAAATTTGTTTAAATATTCATCCTAAAGATGCTGTCTGTTGGTAGGTTGGGAAGCATTCATTCCCTCAGAGAGTATGGACTTAAAGTGAGTGTCTTTTATGTCTACAACTCCCTTGGAAACCTACAGAAGAGCCCACCGTGTCCTGGATCGTGCCGTCCCACGGCTGCCGTATATAAAACTTGCCTCTGAGCATCAGCTCAGAATAATAGTAAATGGCCAGGGAGGGGTTTGGAGGTGTAGTTTTAGTTTAAGTGGTTTCTAGGAGCTCTCATTCAGCAACAGAGGCCAGAGTCCCCTTAAGCCACGATGTTGCATGTATCATTAACAACAGCAGCACCAGTGTCAGGCTTTGAAATGAATTTCGCGTGTGCTCATTATTGCTTGGTAAGAAGTGCTTGGTGACCATTTTGACCCCTTTCTGTACTTGCCTGGATCACAGAAAAACGTCTAAGGAGTGTAAGGCCTACAGTGGAAGAATACTTTGCCACGCGATGGCTAACCCTTCCCAACACAGTCCCGAAAGCGCAAAGACCTCTCGTTAGCTCTGTTGCTCTCAGCAAAGCAAACGATGTGTCTGCACGAGCACCTGGTTCCTCACACTCACGTCCATCTCATCGCCGTGCCCAGGGAACGTTTTTGTTGTAGCCGTTTCCCCAAGACACGGGGATGCCGGGACATCCGTGAAGTTCACGGGGTGGCAGCGTAATCGCGGGACTTCCTCCTGTCGCAGCAACGAAACGCCGGCATCGTATGTCCCCTTTCCTTCCCTTCGCACTAGATCACCTCCGGTCTTACTCGTGCGCGACCAAGGAGAGTACCACGTGGTGGGAGGAAAGGAGGGAGTTTGACGTCAGCCGTGGAGGCCGGAGTGCCGGCTACCCTGCAGGAGCAGCCCTGGAAAACAGTGAAGCTTTTCCAGAGGTTGCCACCAAAGATGTTAGATGTTGGGCAGCTGGTAAGTAGGTGGTCTCATGGGTGGCAGGAGAAGGCGAGAGCCGATTCCTCTGAAAGCTGAGGTGTCTGGCAAAGGAGATAAAAACCTGGCTGACTCTGGCTCGGGATGTCAGCAAGCCTCGCAGCAGCACCGCGTGCCGGGTGGAGAAACCGCCGGCCCTCAGCAAACAGCAGGAGGGCAAAAATGAGGAAGAAGAGCACAGAAGGGAGACCGAAGCAGAAAACGAAATCAAATTTGGACTGAATAAAGCCCTGTGTTTAACAGCAAAAGAGCTCAGGTAGAAAGGACCGATCGTTTTAGCAGAATGAATTTTTACCCATCGCAGTATTTTGGGATACGGCATCGAAAACAAGGGGCGCTCTGGGTCTGCGGGGCCAAGCTTACGTCATGCTTTTTAGGGCCGAGCGAGTGTATTAGCACACAAATCACCTTCCGTTTTACCCCATTTTGACATTTCAGGGATCTCTAGCACTTGGCACCGCTCAGCCGAGCCAGCCGTTCTTGGAAACGTTTGCGTGTTAAAAGCGCCTTCGGGATTACCAATATTTGCAAATTCGCAGCACTCAATTTGGGGGCAAATCGGCCCGAGCGAATATGCTTTTCCAATAGCCGAGCGGATTTTTTTGGTCGCCCAGCTTTACACGGTGTGTTTATTTGGGGTTGTCGGCTTATCGCAAGAGCAAACTGGGTTTCGAAAGCGGCGGTGTGGCAATCCCGGGGCGGCCGTTGTGGGAAGGAGTTTATAGGTGCTGACCTACATTTAAGCAAGGCAAGGAAACGAGGGGAGCGGGGCTGAGCTCTCCCGCCGGTCGCACCCGCGCCCCGCCGCCGGGTCCGATGTTGGGTTGCAAAAACTCGGGAGCCCACGAGCGTTTTCAGCACCACGTTACGTAGGTACGAATTCACTCCTGGCGCAAGGTGCTAGATTGGCCTTCAAAATGTGTGTGGGGAGGAGAAAAAGGTTCTTTAATCTTTTTTTTTTCCTTTCTTTGTGCTGATGAAGCAAAATGGGACATTTAAACCTGATTTTTATAACATTTTGCATATATATAGATCATGCTCTGACCTGGAGGAGACACTTTGTTCCAACTACAATGATCTGATATTTCATGTTTTATTATTTTTTGTCTTCTACGCTCTCTTTCCGCGGCGTTCTGGCACAATATGGGCTCCCTCCAGTGGCCAAGGGACACCGCGCTGTCGCTGCCGTCTGCCAAGGGCACCGGAGCTGGAAGGGTCGCTTCGGTGCCCGGTATCAGAAATCGGAACCGAAATGGTATTAGGGCTGCGCTTTCTTTATTTTCCCCCCGTCCCCTGCTACGTGTGCCATCGCGCTTTGCAGTAGTAAAGGCCACGCTCTGCAATAATTCAATTAATACCGAAGTGGACCGGCCTGCGTGAATAACGAGGCAGGCGTTACATTCGCTTGCAGTCTGCAAGGCGTTGGGTGCAGAAGGGGGAGAGGGAGGCGAGAGAGCAGAGACAGCCCAGGGAGGGACCTGAGGAAGGACCCAGGCACAGCACTATTTAGCAAAAATGGCTCATTTTTGCATTGCCTTTTTTTCCCCCGTGGCAATTTGGATCCTGACGTTACAAACTTTCTCCTCAACCCTGCAAATAGTTCACGCGCCGGGGGTAGACAGTCCCTCTGAAATTAGGCACTTTCCTCTCCCCTTTCCTAGGTGCACAGTTTTTTACCGGTTAATCCCGGCTGTGTAGTCACCAGTTTAGTTAAACCAGTGAATCTTTCTGGGTGCGGGCAGTGGTGTGGGGCCTGGCACTGCCGGGGTCGGCCCCGCCGCCTGGCGTGGGCACATGCACCCCCTGCCCCCCTCTAAAACCACATTATAGATATCTACATACATATATGTGTATATATATGTATATATGTGTATGTATATACATACACACATGTACACATATGTATATATATTCTAAACCAGCTGCACACGTCTGCACACATATATGCATGCATAGGTGTATCTGTTCAAGGCCAGCTGCATGCACCTGCATGGACGCATATATTTATATGCCCGTATACAAACCCAGCTGTGCACGCTGATGCCGTATAGTGCAGCAGGGTGACCCCAGTCAGGGCGGCGGGGGCTCTGCAGCAGCGGGCTCGCGCAGGCTGGGTGGCATCTCCGCTCTGCACAGGAGGGGTGTTTGAACGGCTCCTGCGAGCGGCCCCTCCGTGGGGAACCCCCGCACCACCCGGCGTGGGCAGTGGCGCGATGCAGGGCGCCCATTTGCAGGGGGAGTGAATGCACCGACTCCGGTGTGCAGGGGTGTGTGAGTGCACTGATGCAGGGCACCCATTTTGGGGGGGGGGGGGGTGAATGCACCGACTCCGGTGTGTGTGGGGGGGTGTGAGTGCACCGGCGCCGGTCTACGGGGGGGGGGGGGGGGTGCACGAATGCACCAACGACGGTGTGCAGGCTGTGCGTGTGAATGCACCTGCACCGGTTTGCAGGGCGGGTGTGAATGCACCAACACCGGTTTGCAGGGGAGTGCAGGAATGCCCCAGTGCTGGTGTGCAGGGCGGGTGTGAATGCACCAACACCGGTTTGCAGCGGGTGTGTGCCTGGACCGGTGTCGGTTTGCAGGGAGGTGTGAATGCACCGACACGGGTGTGCAGGTGTGGGTGTGTGCGTGCCCTGGTACTGGTGTGCAGGGGTGTGCGTGTGTGTGTGCGCGCGCGCGCGCCGCGGTGCCGGTGTGCAGGGCACGGGTGTGCGTGCGCGTGCCCGCGCGTGCCCGCCCCGCCGCGGGGGGGGGTGGCGGGGGGCCGAGCGCGGCGGGCGGGGCCGCAGCGGGAGCGCGCGCCGCCGCCAGGGGGGCGGGGCCGGGAGCGCGCGGCCTCGCCGCTCTTTGGCTCTCGCCGCCGCGCTCATTTGCATGTGGCGGGGGCTCCCCTGTCACGTGGCCGCGCGCGGGGCCGGCGAGGGGCGGGGGCGGAGGCGGGGGGAGACTTCCTGTTTGAGGTCAGCGGCGCGAGGGGAGGGGAGGGAGGGGGAGCGCGGCGGAGCCGCTCCGCGGTCTCGCGCTGCCTGGCGGGGTTCTTGTCAGTTAGCAACAAAATGGCCGCGGTGGCAGCAGCTCTGCTCCCGAGGACGGCGGCGGCGTCCGTGGCGGCGGCGGTGGCGGCGGCGGCGAGGCGGAGCGGGGGACCGGCCCGGCGGCACTGAGCCTGGCACCGCCTGCCCGCGAGCGGACGAGCCGAGAGCGAGCGGGAGAGACGGAGAGAGGCGCTGCGGGCCCCCCCCGCGCCCTACGCCAGCCTCCGCCGGCGAGACCGACCGACCGACCCTGCCCGCGACGCTGCTGCGGCCCCTGGGGAGCCGCTGCCGCCCCCGCCTGCCGCCTCCCCCCGGGGGCACAGGCGCCCGGCTCCCGGCCCCCGCCGCCGCAGCCCCCCCGAGAGGCTCTGCCGGCTCCCGCGGAGGAGACGGCGGGAGCCCGCGGGGTCTCTGCTGCTGCCCCCGGATCCCCCCCGAGAGCGCGGCAGGCAGGCAGACAGACAGACAGACTGTTGGGTTTCCCCACTCCCCCCTTCGGGTCCCCGTGCCCCCCTCCCCGTGAAAGACTCTGCTGGATCCTCCTCCTCGGATCCCCTCCCCGCGCTCGCTCCTTCCTGCGGGAGAGACTGCTGGATCCTCCTCCTGCGAGAGAGGCTGCTGGATCGCTTCGCCCGGGTCCCTGCGAGAGAGGCTGCTGGATCCTCCTCCTGTGAGGGACTGCTGCGGGTCCTCCCCCTCCGCGGATCTCCCCGTGAGACCAGCAGGATCCTCCTCCTGCCCGGAACCCCATGAGACTCCGGATCCCCCCCGCGGCCCCATTTTTCTGGAGGGGGGGATCCGTCCTGAACTGTTTTCTGGGCCCTCGTTTCTCTTTTTAATTTGCACTTTTTAAAACCCTCAGATGCTCCTCCATGTGGACTGAGAATCCATCAAGGCACGCACACGAGAACTCATCCCGGTCAACTCCAGATCCTGGCTTTCGTGGGCTTTGCTGCAACACATAAAGCAAACTTGTATTTAAGACACACAGTCGTGCAAAAATTTAGCTGGGGACTTAAGGTGTATTTTGTCTTGGTTTCTTGGTCTTGTTTTTTTTTTTCTTTTTGCTTCACTGGAAATCAAAAGCTTGTTTTGGAATTGGACCTGCCTTTGCTGCACTTCTCCTCTGGGCTGGATAACACTGAAGCTCTTTGCTTTTCTACTTGGATAGTGTTTTCTTGTTGATCTGTTGTTTTTTCTCCTGTGTGGCAGACTTTTTTTTTTTTGAGGGGGGTAAACAAACGACAACAAAAAAAACTTAATTTTTTGGCCGTGTGAGATTTTTTTCGTATTCAGATTCGTGAAATTACGGGTACACTTGAAAAAAAAAAAAAGCATTAAATAAAAAAGGAACACGTCAGAAAGACCCCTACACGGTAGACAAAATACTCACTTGTTTCCTTACAGCAAGACTGAATCGAAAGCTGCCAAAGAGCCCCATAAAGAAAAGACTAAAAGGTAAGAAGGGGTAATAGTCTCTCTAAATTTGGGAATTGTAGAAGTTAGAAATGGAAGAGACCTGCTAAGCCAGTGCATGCCATCTTTTCTCACAAGTCTAAAGCAGGATTTTTTTAAATCTTTTTTTAAACTGCTTACTAAGTCAGTGAAGCAAATAACACCACAAAATACTTCAAAATCCATTTATTTTTATAATATATACATTTTTTGCTTTAAACGACTCGTAAAAATGTTAGAATTAACTATTTTTATATGTATTTTTTCCACTTCCAATAGCTGTTGTGTGCAAAATAACTAACAGAAGTTTTATCTGTGAATAAATTGTATCACTTAAATGTAGACATTAAAATTGTTTCTGTTACGGAAATGACTGTGTGCACTTGCTTTCTAACTTACATGTGCGAACGCTACTACACAGTGTGTTGAAAACGGTCGTAATTCTGGAAAACTAGTCTTCTGAATAAGGTCAGAAGTACTGCTCTGATCAGTGAGCGGACGAGACTCCAGCTTTGTCCTTCCTAGTTGCTTTCTGTTAAAAGTTGAGGTCTCTAGATCCGTTTTCTTTTTCTCCCCCCACATAATGAGCTTGTGGGGAACTACTGCAATTTTCTCGTAAGTATTTAGAGAGCGATCTTCATATAAAGCTGAAATGTCATCCGGTGGGGGAGAGAATATTAAACAGAATTTATGCTCTTAACTGCAACCCTGAAAGGGAAGAAAATGGGGAGTGTTCAGCTGTTAACCTTAGAAATCTTGAAACACTGGAAGTTTATTAATTGTTTGAATCTTCTTTGTTTATATCGCAAGCTTGAGTCAAAGGTTAATCTTCTTAATATGTAATTAGTTGAAGGTCCAATTATGGGATTTATTGAACGGTATGAATGCATAGATTAATGGATGCCTCAACTGTGTTTTTTCCCATTTTCTATTAAATACACATTATAATACTGCTGGTAATACCTTGTGGCTACCTTATTTTCTGATAAAACTTAAATGTTTTGGTGGGGAGACATTTGTTCAGTTAATATAATAGCCACTCTAAATTTAGAAATAATCTTTAGTATGTCATGCCCATTTCTGTTGCATATTTTCTCCTCATGCACATATATAAATCTGACAGATTTACACTATATACTAAAATCTGCTCTTAAGGTTGGACTGGTTAAGGTAGTTAAAAATCCAGTGATTCTAGCTGTTGTTGGACTGCTTGACGATGCATAGCTTTAAATCAGGTGGATATTGGTAGTGTTGTGTGGACTTCAGGACAGTGCAAACGTGAGATGCGTGGACAGCACTGGGCAGCAGAACATCTGTACTGCTGTTGAATATTCATTTCTTAAAAAAAGTCATTTTCCTAAAATCTTGCCTTAATTAGTAACTGGTTTTGGATTCACCCAAGCCTGGGATTTAAAATGTAATTTCCTATCGTATATTACTACTTACTGTTTTAGGAAAGTGCTGGAAGGGTAGACTCTGATTCTTGCTGCTTCTTCTCCCATATGTTTTCCGAGGAAGTAAGGAGGTGACTTGCAGTGAGTGCAGCCTATGCTTAGCAAATCACGTAGCTTTCCATATCGGAGATTCCTTAAACTCAGAAAGGCTTCGCGTATCTGTCAAGCCACTTCAGTGCCTTATTTGCGAGCTCAAAATGGTGTGCTGACAACCCTGTACATGCTGCCCTCAGATGTGCTGCTGTTTCTCCTGTGTCTTCTAGAAGTATTCCCAGAATGTGAGAGCATAGATGTCAGGCTCCTATACAGCTGGTTTGAAAACCTGCTCTAACCTGCAAGAGGCTCCTACTCTAATTTGTAGGACTAACGTTTCTTGTGGGGTGAGATTAAGGAGAATGTGCTATGGGCGGGTATTGGGTAGGTAACCTCGTTTCTTCTGATGAAGACTACTGAGTCTCTGAAAAAAGCTACAGTAAATCAGATTAATCTGAACTCTTGGAGTGGACCCGAGTGTTTCAGGGGGCTAGAAATAGGATAATAATGCCTTGTGCCTCTTTGCTATTATCTTTAAGTCATTACGAGATATGTTATCCTTTGAAGTTATCTGCCTGGCACATAGCAAGTGAAATGAAAATGGTCTCGGTTCAGCTCTTGGTGAACAGGTGCTGCCATCAAAAAACTGTTTGAGATTTAGCTGAGGAGCTGGGTTTGGTAGTAATATACCCTTAATGTTTAAGGACAAGGCTAACGCATATTAATGTAAGCTGTATTTTAGGCAATATTCTGTACTTCTGACAAAACGTTTTTTCCTATTTAAAAAAAAAAGGCAGCAAACAGTGCGGACTAATGTCTTTATTTAGTACTCTTCTGGATTGCAGTATTAAATACTTAGGATTTATTGATGGTTTTTATTTTGTGTGCATGTGGATTCTTGTATTGACAAACTTAAGTGGTGGTATGCATCCACTAAGGCTAGAAGCTGACTTGAACTGAGTAGTGAATTATCATATATGTTTGCTTTGTGTATGCAGTTGTGTCCATTGCAGTATATGTTAGTTTGCAATTAGTAGTCTGTCAGTGATGCGGAGTGTTAGTCCCGCTTACTGGGAACGTTCTGGTGGGTAGCCTTGCTCTGTACCAGTTTAGTGATGGTGCAAAGAGTCATGGAATTTCTTCCAGGATATTGTCCTTGAGTTGTTTTAGTGCTAAGAAGCATTTGGTAACTTAAAGGTTCACCCTCTTGACCTGGCAGGGAATCCTTACATCTTGCAAAACCTGTCTCTAATCACCTGTGAGTAGAGGGGCATTCACCTTATCCTCTACTCCAAAGCCAGATGCATGAAAAATCTACCTCTCTGGCTCAAATGGTTTTTTTGTTGTTGGTTTCTTTTTTCCATGATTTTTCTTTACAACTAAATGAAAAGCTATGATTTTGATGTAATTTGTAATCCTTTCGCTCATGTTTGCAGGAAAAAAGGTAATGCCATCCTTTATTATTTAAAGGAACTTTTAAAGACTTTCAAAAATAATCAGATGAAATTTCTTTAAAATGAGAAATAAATAAAATTGTTTGGGCACACCAGTGCTTTTAATCTGAAGACTCTGTGTTGAAGTACTCTGAAGTTCCTTACCTTGCCAAACTAGAGGAAGAATAGACCAGGGTAAGGTCAAAGATTTTGACAATACATTTTTTGTATGTTGAAGTAAACTGTGCTTGAATGTGAACCTTGTAGAAAGGATAGCTTAGATTACTCTAGAAATGAAATCTCTTATTTTTCTGTATTTCATTCAGAAATGCCAGGAAATCGTGTTCATCGTGTAAGGGAACTACTGCCTGCTGTTAACTCAAAATGAGCTACAGTTTTACAGTCAATTCAGATACTGTACGTAATGTAGACACCTTTTCTCTTTAATGGGAAGTCTGTTATGAAAATGCTAATAGAAGTGTTTTACTTTCAGTTTTAGTGCAAAGACTTAACCAAGACTGGTGTATGTGGGAATGGGTGATATGTTAACTTGCATTTATTTCCTCCAAGCAGCTGGCCTTGCTGAGGTAAACATGCGCTTTTCCAAATGCTGTCATCTGGCCCCTTTCCAAAACAAGCTGCAGGAGGAGGTCGGGGGTGGAGCCATCCTTTGCTTTAGTAAAAAGAGGCTTTCATTTGGAAAGAATTGCTAGATAGTATCGACTATGAGAAGTGCTTATTTAAAAATAAAACAGCCAAACCCTTCCTAAATAAATGAAATAGTCTTTGTTGATTATTTGTATTTTAAAGCCTGTTACTGTACTACTTCTGTTTGAAGGTAGAGCAACTTAAATGTAGAATTGGATATTGCTTGTTTAAAAAAAAAAAAAAAAATCAGTGCTCTCTATAGGACTTTGAACATGAGAACTGATTAAAAATTTATCATCTTTGGTTACAGTAGAGATGTAATGCAGAAGTGCTATTGTTTTAATTGTTTAAAATTCAGATTACAAGATAACGGTAATACCATTAGAAGGTTTCCCTTTGGCCTAGAAGCTGCAGGTAGGAGCCTGTCAATCCCTTAGTATTAAAGATGAATGATAAGGAAACCTCTTAAATGCCTGTGACGCCGCAGTCTAGCCAATTTAGGATCAGCTGATGCCTTCTAGTGATAATGGCTGGAGGTTTTCAGCTGTATTATGAAGATATCAGCCAGGGCAAATAGTATTTAGAAGAGAAGTATACTTTATTGAGTGGGGAGATGATCTAGAAGTGACAGTAAATTGCATTACTAAATGATCTATGTGCTTTGCACAGTCTCTTCACTGGTAAATGCTAGTGGTAAAATGAAAAATGATTATTCTTAATGTATGAAAGCAGAGGAATCAAAGTATTATTTGATCTTGCTTTAGGAATCTGAGCTATTTATGAAATCTGTGTCTACCAAAAGCTTGACTTAGTTTTATGTCTTCATTAACAGATGTGGCCATATGTATGCTTATTTCATCATTATTTATACATGATTAATCTTCACTGTGGATTCCAATGCACAGTTATAACCATATTTTCTGAAACTTTCTTTGCACAGTGTCCTACTTTGGCACTAATAGGTTTTAAAATCTGCTCAAAACAAAAGTCTAAATTTGATCATGGTAATAAACTGTCTATTCTTGTACAGAATAGTCACAGTGCTTTTTAGGACTGCATTAAAAGGCACTACTTGCGAAAAATGCAGCAGTACTTTAAAATATGCAGCTGATCATTTTTTCTTTTTTTTTTTAATGTAACATCTGTCTCTTCTCATCCAAATTGAAAGGCCTCTTCTTGGAGGCACGCTGAATTTCACTGAAGAACTGTAAAATAACTAGCTGTTCCGAAGTCTTACAGTTCAGAGTACCAAGCATCAAAATTTGAGTTAGTTCTGGTCTTAGCCCTGGATGTGAATCAGCGCTGTAACTTTTCAGCGCTGAAGTCCTGAATGTAGTTGTAATTCAAGCTCATAAAATACTAGAAGCCTTGGCGGTAGTGAGGTCTGCTTTCTGGAGCTCTTCCCTGTGGGTTTGCAGCCAAGGATGGCTCGAGAGTGAGAACAGTTATCTGTGCTGCAGCAGTGATGTTTTATGGCTGGGTGCCCAGATTGTCTAGCTTTGCACACAGCTTTATAGTTTGCCTTTGAGGGCTATGGAGGTGGAAGTCATTTGTAATAAACAGCTATCTGCAGCTTGCTTTTTCCGTGTGTTGAAATGTACATCCATTAAAAAAAAAAAAAAAGGAAAACCAGATTCACATTTACTTAGATTTCAATTGGGAAATTGTACTTTCAGAAGCTCATTTATGAGGAATGTTAACGCTTATTTCTTTGCATTAAAAATAGCTAATATTTATCTCATGGCTGTTTATGTGGGGTTTTTAGTAGTAAGCACTGAATTGCTAGAGAATGAGATGTTTTACTTGGGAGAAAAATTGACTTGTCAAGTCGATTGGCGTCCTTTGTGGTAATTGAGCCCCAGAGAAAAATGTGTTTATAGGTCTCAAAGTAGTTATCATGCAGCT
Source organism: Apteryx mantelli (assembly GCF_036417845.1). Taxonomy (NCBI): domain Eukaryota; kingdom Metazoa; phylum Chordata; class Aves; order Apterygiformes; family Apterygidae; genus Apteryx; species Apteryx mantelli. The sequence goes on from NC_089996.1 coordinate 8,257,532, forward strand.
ACCAGCTACAGGCTCTTTTATGAAAATATATTCCACCCCCCCCCCCAAAAAAAAAAAAATCCACAAAAAACAAAGCCACCCCTGGGCCCTGAAGTGTTTGGTGTCTACCCATGGGCGCTTTCCTGTGAGGCAGATCCACTCCCCTTCTTTCCCTAGCTCCTGGTTAATGGGAGCTGTGCATGTTTTCCCATAACGACTTTCTGAAGGGATAGTGGGAGGCGCCTTTGCTTTAATCTTGGTCAGGAAAGATCTCCCGGAATGGCATTTCTGTTTCCTCTTAGCTGTTCTATTTTTCCTCCTATTCCTTTTCTCCTTCCTGTGTTCTGTCTGTATGTTTTCTGCTTGAGGTTTGCAGTTTTCTCCCTCACACTGTGTTTGCAAGAATTCCTGATGGGAAGAAGAGCTTATTTGCTTTGTTTGAAGGGTGTATGTTACTTATGCTGCTTTGGATACCATTTGAGGTAGTCAGTACGTATACATATTGATTAAACTTTTAGTTTAAACTGACTTCCGCTTAGTCTATTTTAAGCTCCGCCTGGTATTTGGTGTTGTGTCAGTCTGCTTTCAGTTGTGCTCTAATCTAAGGCAGTCAGGTCTTTTAGGCCTTCAGAATTCCCAAATGTTTTTATGGCTAATGCTACCTTTGCTGACACTGGAGATGCATGTTTTTAAGCAGTAGCTAGTTACTGGTAAAGAACAGAGCATCAGTCCAGTATTTTTAGCACAAACCATTCCAGCAAAATGACTGTTCTATAAGAATGCAAAAATATCAACTGCACAGATGTGTAATGTGCTGACTGCCATTTTACTACTTCCAAAAAAAAAAAAAAGTCTGTCGTTAAAAGAAAACCAGAGAAGATCACTTCTTCCTTACTGAAGAGGCACTGCAGTCTTGTGATAGCAGTTGCTGGTAACTCCGGAGAATAAACAGTCATTAAATCAGACAGGCTTATTTCCTATTGAAATTAAAGATAAATAAACTGTGGGTTTTGACCCATGGAGTTCTCTGAGGTAAAGAGCATATATTTTTAATGAGATAAAAATACAAAGGAAAAAATCATAAACAGAAGTACCTCAAGAGGTTTGGATTAGTGCAGGTGAATCACTGTGTAATTTAAGGTTAGCATAAAACAGTGGGAAGATAACTGGTCAAACTTCAGGGAGAATTGTTATCTGTGGTTTTGTGGCAATGTCTTTTTTTTTTTTTTAGTCTAACTTAAGATGTGCTTAAGCATGAGTACATTAATTAGAAACAATGATAAAACATTCATCTTAATTTAAAGATTGAATTGTTTTACAAGAGTTTAAGGTATTTGCTATTTACTTAACTGATTTGTTTGTTTGTTTTCACAATTGAAAACTTACATGATGAGTAATAGCTTTGACATTGCTTGTAGTGTTCTTGACTGAACTGTACGTATGCTCAGAAAAACAAGCCCGGAGGAGATGTTTCTTATGAAATGTGAAGTTAAACTTTTCTAACACTGCAGGCATAGCCCAGTAGGGTGTATGTAAATCAATTAAGACACTTTACATAGTGTATTACCAAAAATCATCTGGAGTACAATTCCTGATTATCCCTCTGCTAACATCTTTCTCTCTACACCTTTATCTCCACTTTCCTTTTCTCTCATTATTCTGAATCAGTTGAACAAGCTTACCTAACCTTGAGAATCACACCCAGCCTGTGTGTGGTCTGAATTTTGCCACATCTTCAGGTTTGAAACAAATGCTTCGCCTTAAAGTTTGTCTCTTACTCCCTGACTACGTAATAGAGTATGTTACATCTCTGCAAATCTTACCCTGTTTGTGTCTCTAGGATGTTGTGGCTGCAATTCTGTAAGCACAGAATGTTGTAACGCATTCTTGTTTTGTGATGCTGCAAAAACTTGCCGTTAGAAATAACCTATTGGCATAAGAGTGCTGATCACATCTCTTCCTAATGCACCTATTCATTTTCCTGCTTATGAAGCTATTTGGTTTCTTTGCTTATTATCAACTGGTATAAAATATAAAGAGGTATGTACTTACCTTTTAAAGACTTTTAAAATAAATATGAAAAAGGCAACCTCTTGTTCCTGTATGGAAGGAGAAGAGCCTGGTGGTAGCAATCTAAATGGCATTTAATGTTTTCTAGTATGATCATCATAAAACCTGTCTGCCCGGTTGATCCAGGTGTGGAACTAAATTTTGGTCTTTCATAGTAGAATTGCTGCTATGTGTGTGTGTTTGTGTGTGTGTGTGTGTATATATATACACACACATACATACACACACCCACAGGGAGAGCTAAATAGCGTATTTCACCTTTAACTACTGTTATATGGGACTTACAGGAGCTTGATGAATGCATAAGTTTTACTATGTCTGTAATGGTTTTTCTAATCAAGCTTTTTGAAATCCTTCACTTCTGAAAAGAATAATCCATGTTAAATAAGTCTCTTTGGGCACCAACAGTGCATTATCTAGTGATGTCAGTCTTTATACTGTGTTATCACATTTCTGTATGGTAATTAAATAAAGCAGTGGTTATATTATTAGATCATTACATAATGTTCTGTTAAAAACAAACTCAACTTCAATTTGGTCTTGTATTCATGAAGATGAAGTGTTCTTCACAAATTTTAGATGAAATATTACAGCAACAAAACCATGCTTTTGAAGCAAATAACAGACTGTCAGATACCATCTATTGTAACTGAATGATACTGCGACATTCTGATAGTCCAGCTGCATTGAAGCTGCGATTCCCCCGTCCCTCTGTCAGCATCCAGACGAGCAAGAACTGATCTTTGTGGAATTCTGTCTGCATCTCCTGATCAGATAACGCACTTAAAGACATTTTGAATGTACTTCTGAGCTTTTTTGTCCGTCCCCCTCTGGGCTTTTCATGGAATAACTGAAAGCATAACATAGTTATTACTAAGATCATGATTGACCGTAAATTGATTTCCAAAGTGGTGTTTACTGCAATTGGTTTTCCTGTTCTGGAAGGTCACTTATGACCATCTCCTTTCCCCATCTTCTCCCCGCGCGCCCCCTCCCCTCCCCTTTTCCCTCGGAGAGCCTATCCATTTGCTAAGTTGAAAACTGGGTGGTAGCTCATTCTGATGGTGATTCTGAAACTCTTATGTACAGTAATACTCAGTTCAGCTGTTACGTGAATACTTGGTTGCTAGATTTATTATTGGCAATCCAACTGGTATCCATATGTTTTTCCCACAGAAAGTGAGGCAGAGGAGTAGAGAAGCTTGAAACTGGATGTACTTAATGGAAATAAGGATTACGTTTTCAGCTATATGGAGGTCACCTTTTAAATTCTGGTAGATTTGTGGAGGGAAAAGTGCTGTCTTGGATCTTTGTTTCCTTGATTTGTAGACAATAAAATAAGCGTTATTCTGAACTTTGTGGATTCAGTTTTCAGCCTGTTGGGGATAGGTACAGAGTAATGAGATGTTTTTATATAATTTGAATTGTATTGATGTATTAATTTTCAAAACAGCATTGCAACTGAAGATGCAGTGGAACAAAAACTAAATTGCTTCAAAATTTATTATTTTTTTCTTCTGAGTTGAGTGAATCAGGCGTGGCGCACAGTGTTTTGATTTTTTGTGCTAGGGATGTATAAAAAGTGTGCATAACAATCAAATAGATTATTTTCTTGGTTTATCTTTAAACTTTCATATGCATTTGCAGTGCATATTTTAGAGTAGACTTTACTAGCCTGTAGTATGTTTTGTCATGAACATGTATTTTTCCTTTACTCGGATCAAATTTGGTGTTAACCTCCTGTTGAGAATTCCAGGACCCCTGACATTTTATTGTGACTCTTGATTAGCTCACCAGGGTTCCTGCTAAGAATTCTTCTTTCATTCATTTGGTAAATTGAATTCCCTATTCACAGTGCCTTTAAATAGAATGGTATTTGGAAAACTTTAAGACAACAACTTGAATGTTCAGTGAGCTCACCCAACAAATTAAAAAAAATGCAGAAGGAGGGTATTATGGGTTTGTATATTCTAAAATCTTAAAACAAAAAACACACACAAAAATATAAAGCTCTGCCTTTGTATTCCCTTTAAATTTATCTCCCTTCTGGCTTCTATGTTGTGCTGACATTTCCCCCCGGCCTTTCCTCTTGCCTTTTTACCTCTGGAGCTAGGCATTCACCTAAGTTTTATGTCTGTATCTGGGATCGCCTGTAATAAGAATATTTATGTCCTTATAGTTGAACTTCAGCTTTTCAAGGCAACCTGTGTGCAGCGTGGAAAGCACCTTATCCATTACACCCAGTCTACACTACCCTAGCTTCTATGTACCTCAAAGATACCTTGTGCCATTCACTGACTGTATTACACCACCTCTTGGAGTGGAGTATAGTTTTGAGCTCTACAGCATGTGGGATAGCATCATTATTTTTATAATTCTAGATCTTGAGGCACATTCTTCTGTGAAGCCACTGTCCTTTTGCTCCCTCCTCCAGGTCTCTCTCTTTGCTAGCATCTGGTAATGTGAAGGCTGCAGCTGTGTTCTGGGCCCCCCTGTCACTTGTGTGTTCTCAGGTGCCACGTGAGGGCTACATCTGGAGCTCTCTGAGCTGGCAGAGGCCTGTTCCTTGCATGGGATGCCATCTCCCTCCCTAGAGACCGACTTCTGCAGGCTCCTACCACACATCTGTGAGACAGTTTTACCATCGTAAGAAAATTCAGGTTGGAAGAGACTTCAGGAGGTCATCTAAGATAGGCACATCTATATTTAATTAAGTCAAGTGGCATGTGCAGGACCGATAACGTGTCTGCTCCTACTTGTTGTGTTGCTAGTGTAGCTTGATGTTATTGCCAGTCTTGTCTGGCACGGTTTCCCTGGCTGTGGGGTAGGAGTGAGGGAAATGCATATGCATTTTTCTACAGTGCCTGTGGCAGAGAGTCTTACCTAAACAAGAGGTTTTTCTTCCAAACCTCACCTTCCAAGGCCTTTTTAATCACACTGGAACTGGTTCATGGATTTGGCAATGGGTGTGAGTAACTGTGGCTGTGGTTGCTGTAAGCTGGGTATCTTTCATTGCAGTTGGACTGGCACAGCCTTTTCCCCAGAAGAAGAAATACAAGAGCAGCATCATGAGCTTTCTTGTCCACAGCATAGATTCTGCTGTTTACCTTTTGATCCTGTAGGTCATGTCTCTTATCTTAACAGTCGTGACCTGTGTGAGAGTATCAGCCTGGTCTTCAGCTCCTGCAATAAATAAGTTGAATATGCTTTCACCTGCTGATAACAAAATGATTGACCTCAAATAATTCAGTGCTAGCATGTGACTGAGATGGGAGGGGGGAAAGGAAGACTTAAGGCAATAGAAATCCCTACAAGCAAAACAGTACATCATTTCAGCTATGCAAACTCATTTTTCATGGCTCTTAAAAAGACACATAATCATCTAGCAGTGTTTGCTTGAAGGATATGGAGGAATCCTACATGGAAGCTGCTGTTCCTATCAGTCCTCTCTGCAGCATGTGCTGTCCCTCCTGCCCCTGCTGGGGCTGGTAGGATGCATGCTGACAGGCTCCTCCAGCCTCTGTCCCTGGGAGCGGCCTGTTGTCAGAGATCCTAGGGCTTACGGTCCGTGGCAAACATCCTGTGGAGCTGTTGCTCCTGTTCCTATTTCCTGGCCTCCTCCTCTGCAGTGTGACCGTTCAGCTGCTCCAGGAAGCAGTGTTTCTCAGAAAGTCATGTTCTTCAAGCACAGCTTAATTTGAGCCAGAAACTTGTCCTTAGGCTGCGTCTGCTTGTAGGTCAGTTCATGAATGCTCCTTAGTTGAGCAATTTGCTATGGGGGCTTTGCCTATGTTGGCACAGAGCTCTCATCTTCTAAAGTACTTGTGGATACCAAAATAGCAAACATCAGTCCTTGGTAGTACCTGGAGAGAGACAATATGCCACTCTCTTGGTGAGATACTGGATTCCAAAGCTGAGGTTGAAACCTTATATGTGGATGCCTAGGCCAAATGTTTTCCTTTGCATACTGTGTCCCAGGGAGACTGGGGAAAAGCTCTGGACCTGATGCTATGTCAACAGCTAGTAAATATCATCAGGCCTGGGAGGGAGGCAGAGCAAGGCCAGGGGACTAAATCTAGTTATCTTCACTGCTGTGTGGCTTAATTTTCATTATTTGCTGTAGGATGGGAGGCACTGTTCATATTTCCTGCTCTTTCTAGCCTGCTTTGAGGGATGAATAGAATGCAAGGGGTTTTTTTAATTTATTTTATTTATTTTTTACTTGGTCCTTATATGGCCTGAGTTGTGTGCACAGTGGAGTATTTGAGGTCTGTTGGGGTGTTCTCAGCAGGCCAAGGGAACAAATTCTGGTATGGTTTATGCTTGTAGGGTATATATGGGTGAGGTTCTTGTGTGCAGTGCTCTAGCTCATGTTTGGATTTCCCTGCTGACTACTTAGGTCATCCTGGCGTGGACTTTGGATAGATAGATAGGTATGCGCTATGGACAGCAACACCTTCACAGCAGAAGTAGCATACCTGTGTTTGTAGGTTCAGACTCCATAGGTTCATCTACCTTAGAGCATTAATTTGGATCAGGAGTTCATGTTTAAGCAGACCTTCTGATTGTCCTCAGTTCAGAGCATCATCAGATGCTTTGATTCACATCATGGAGTGGTTCTGGAGTGCATCAACTGTATTCCTTTCAGGTAAAACTTAACTGGATGATGCGCTCCAAGAGTGCAGTTAATGCTTCCTGCTGCGAGTGGGCATTCAGTACATGGGAGCAGACTAGAGCTAGTCTCAAGTAATAAAATCTCCTGAAATGTGCATAGTGTAGCTATCAAGTCCTTTGCACTGGCAGTTTTGCTGTACAAATCCACTTGCACTACTCTAACTTTGGCATAACGTATGTCTACTGAAACATTGTCATTGTCATAAATCATAGTACTGTAACTCTGTCTCATAACAATCCAGGAGAAAGTGAACAAAAGGAAGTCTGTAGATGAAAAACAAAACCAAAAGCCCTACAAACGTGCTGAGATTCAGGCAGTGCTTAAATACAGACTCTTATGAAACTTTAGAAGTCTGCCCTACTGCTTATAGTTATTGTGCATCTTTCATTTGTAAAGGCTTTTTCCATTCATGATTTTGTCCCAGTTCTAGTGACTATTTCATTAACTCTTAGAGACTAAATCAAGTTTTGGTCTCCTTGCTTTTTTTTTTTTTTTTTTTTTTTAAAGTCTCCTTGAATTGAATGATAGTTACTATTTACACCGGAATGAAAATAAAGCAGACTAATTTGCTTCAGTATGTCATGATAAATAAACTTAAAAAGTTATTTACCTAATATGTGTATATATAGTAGGATCACAGTAAGTTAACACTGGGTAGATTAGAAACCTCCAGCAAGAGCCTAGGTCTTGAAGTAAATAGTATTTGGCACTCTCCTCTCGATACTGTCAGTATTTAATTGCTATTTAGCCGATAATCCAGAGTGTCACCGTTAGTGGTACCATGTACTGCAGGAGATACGGCCTTCAGATGGGATATGTAAAACAGGTTTTCTTTTTTTCTTCTTATCACGAAATTTCTGTTTTACAGATTGTAAGAGCAGGTTTATTAATTTAGTCTCTTGGGCAACCTGAAGTCTCCCTGTAGTTTCAATAAGAATTATAATTGAATGTGGTCTCTTTCATATCCTGTTCTCAGCTAATGCTGTAGTGTTTCTTGTGTGTCCTTAAACAGCAACTATATTTTGCTCCTGTGCAGTCAAATTTCAGTAGTGAATTAAGTTGTCTGTGCTGCGATTTAAAGGAGGCTTGGAAAGGAGTATATAGGTCAAGTCTAATCCCTCACCATTACAGGCACCTGTGGAGAAGGGTCCGCAGAGCATCATAGACCTGAAGACCTCAGTACACTGTAACAAATCAAGAAAATTTAAAAAATGCTATATTGTAGAGTAGAAGATCAAGAGCTATATTAGTGTTCTGTTTCTCTGAAGGAATTTCAGTGGAATTTCTTTAAGCGTGTAGGACAAGCCAACTAGATATAAAGAACGCTTAAGTTTCAGACCCGTACTTGTTAGTGGTGGATGTTATTTTGATGTTTCAGAGGAAGGGAGAAATCCCCTGTCAAGGCAAATTATGTATTAACGGTGAGACGCGCAGGAAAGGGTCATAGTTGGACAGTTAGAAACCCCAAAGCATGGGATTACACATTATTGCGATTTAAACTCAGTACTACTTTCCATAGCTAGTGTAAGGACGAAGAATTTACTCCATTCTTCTCTATCTTTATCTTTAACACACATTTGAAGAAATGCCTGCCTTCTCTTTAGATTAAGTGAATCCAAACCTCTTGAGTTTCTTTTCCAATAGCTCGTGCTTGTTCGACCTCTGCTCCTTCTTGTTGCTGTGTTCTGGAGTCTTTTTAGTTGATCTGTTTCTCTGTTGAAGTATATAGTCCAAAACCAGACACAGTACCCCAGCTGATGATTTTCTGACCATTTGTGACACTGTTGCCTTGCCTTGGGCTTGTGATCTGCAATAACAACTGTTTTCCCCTCCAAAGTGGCATTTAGCCAGTTGGTCCCTGGGTCGTATTGATGCGTACGATTATTCCTGCCAAAATGTGGTACCCTGCATGCTTTCTTACTGAATTATATGCTACTTTTTTCATACTGCCTCTTGAGTTTATCAGATTTAAGGATGGACAGAATTTGGAACAATATTTTACAGCCCGATGACTTGATGTTTTCTGGAAACTTAATAAGTGCGCACATTTTTCCAGCAGTGAAGTTATTAGTAAAAGTACTGAATACTGCTGGACATGTGGCATACTGCAGCAAAATCCACTGGTTCTCCTTGTTGGAAAGAGAAATGCTGAGTACGCTTTTTTTGCAGCCATCTTACTGTTACTTCATTTAGGTTATGTTCCATACCTTGTTCTTAGAAAACAGAGCAACCATGTTCTTATTAACAAAGCTTTGCACATTGCCTGGAAAGTCAATAAATGACTTGTTACCTCCTCTCTCGTCCTTTTTAGAAATGCCTGTAACTGTGCATTAGGAAAAAATTAGACTAATTTGATGTAGCTTTTCTTGACAAATCCTTGTTAGCCGTTACTCATGTTCTTACCCCTCTCCCTCCCCCCCCCCCTTTTTTTTTTGTTATACGTATGATGTTTGCCATTTGCTAGTCTTCTGGAGTGCCAGCCATCTTCTGTAGACTCTTTAAGGTAATCTGCAATGACTTGGACACAGTTGTTCTTATGGTAAACTACATCAGGCCCAGCCAATGGGAGAACATTTGACTTCTCTAAAGACTTCTGAAGTTGTTTTTACTTCTGCTAACTTTTTTTTTTTTTTTAATTGAGAGTGATAGCAAAATGTTTGGTTCCTTATCCTTTCCCCTTATTTCCCCCTCCCGGCACTAATTCATGGAAGTTTTCCTCAAAAGTTGGATTGGTCCTTCTTTCCAAATGTGGGGAAAAGGCATTTAAGAAATGCATCTGGAGACTCTTTCGAGTTTGCATTGCGCTTGCCAGGCCTTTGGGAGAGGAAGCAAGGACTGAGCATTTTGTGGGAGGGCTATGGCCAAATTTCTGCCTTATGTTGTGGCTGCTGTCGGTTCTGGGGCTTGCTGTGGAGGTGGCAGAGACCCTGGGGTAGGAGTGGCTTGGTTGTTGGCTCTTTACTGCCCCTGCCTCCCAGCTTGGAGCAAAGCACAGCTACGTAGCTTCCCGTCGACTTCTGAGCGCTCAGCACCAATTCAGATCACTGTTGGCTATCTGCTCACAGTTGACCTCTTCAGTGAAGACCAAAGCAGAAAGGGGAGGGTGGAAATAAATACTATCACTTCAGCCTTCTTAGGTTCATCTTCCAGTGGTCCTCCTTTCCCATTGAGTATCAAAGCAACTTTTTCCTCTTACGTATTACTGAAGTGCTTGTGGCACGTTTTAGTCTTTATATGCCCCTTGTTAATTGATTTTTTGCCTCATTTGCTGACCTTCGTGATGTTTGTGCTGCCCTTTTATAGTCGTTCTTATTTATTTAACCTAATTTTGTCTGCTTCTTTCTTGTTGGAGGTGATTGGAGAGATTGTAATTAGGGACCAGTCTGACTCTTCTTGATGACTGAGCCTGGATATCGAAGGAAAAAAAAAGCTGGCACTTTCTGAAGTCACTCAAGCTCTGCCTTCCACCAGGATTTGTTCTGGAAAGGTCACAGAGAGCTTGGCAGAACTGAGGATCAAGCAGGAAACAAAACTAGCCATTAATAGGCAGATGTGGGGTTTTGGTTTTTCCATTCTAGCAGTCATGAAATCAAGGACTGCTGCGTGCTGACCTCTTGCTTTACTTTTACTATTCCTCCTCTATGTTAGGGAATCTGCATTCACATTTGGTTTCTTGGTGATTTCCAAGAAACAGCACCTTTTCTCTTTCTTCTGTTTCCTGTGCAACTGTATTTTCCAGTTGTCTTGAGTGAATTGAAGCCTGCCTTTCCAGCATTCATTGCTCTTTATTTTGTTCATTTTTTCCCCCCTAATTTTCTTCATTTCTATTTAAGAAATACTGCCAGATTTTGAGACTTTGGTAAAAGGTCTGTTTCCTGTTCCTTGCCTGTGGCTGTCTAAACCCTCCCTTATCACAAGCAGTGATGGATGGTTCTGCTCGCCGCTTGCAGAAAGCCTGGTCAGTGTGCTTTGGTCACCTGCCTTTGGGCATTTACTGTCTGTTCCTTACACTCCTAGTTCATCTTTGTGACGAAAAAACACATATGTTCAAAAATGCAGCATGCACTGTTGTGTGATGGTGGGAAGTCAAAACCTGAGTAACACTTAAGCTAGTATATGTAACGTGTAGGATTTGTGTCAGTAACACCAGCTTTTACAGCTATCTAGGGAGGCTTTGCCAACACAAAGTAGGATGTGAAAATTTCAGGTACAAGAACTATTCCAGAATAAATTCCTCATTGGACTAAACTGGCCAAAGACATCTGTAGACCAAGTCTGAGAATGCTATTCTTCAAGAGGTATTCCAGACAATTTCCATATGTAAATAAACCCTTGGCATCTTAAATATACCCAAATGAAATTCGTTAGGCTGCTAGGTTTGGAACCGTGCCACGTGGAGGGGCGACAGAGAGATGTGTCTGTGTCTGATCCTCAGCTCTTGCGGGAACTTATGAGCTAAAACACAGTATGGGTAATAACCTTGCATGTAATAACACAAATAGACTCCACTTGAAGTTTGTTTAAGAATGTGATAGTCCCAAAAGGCTTATTGAAATATTCTGGATAGAATGTCACATCAGTGCTAATTCAAAATACCAGCTGTGGTTGCAAATGTGAAAGTGATCAAATGTCTGATATCAGCTAGAAACCTGATGTTTTTACTTAGGTTAAAAAACAAAAGCGGCCTAGATTTGTTCCTTTTTATGGGGAATAATAAGCCTTTGTGTAATAGGCGTCTACTTCCCATAGCGTTCTCGAATTGTCCTGAGCCTGACCTGTATTTCATCTTGCTTTTCTATTTAAAGATAGTCTCCTAAGCATGTATACTTTAAAGATCATGGTGGTTTAGGCTTGGATTTAATAAACTAATTGAAATCTATAAAAACAATATCTGATGCTATAGTAAAACTCTTTGTTCTCCGCTTGTAAAAATCCCCCATGATTTTGATACTTCAAATCTATGTAGATGGAAAAGGCAAACTTGAACAAATACATTTGAGACTTTTCTGTTTTATCATGAGCTTTGTATTCATAAATTTTTTAGTGTATTTCCTGTAATAAAGATTAAATTAAATTGTCAGTCAAGAAGCACAACTACAACACATGCCTTTGTGGCAACTTAATAGAACAATATTTTTATTGTTTTCCTTTTGTTTTGCTCTTAGATGACTAATTTGTGCCTGAAAGTGACAGCAAGAGTTGCCATCCGAGAGGCCACTCGGAGCTTTATTTCTATTTTAAGCATATTTAAAGCACATGTATTCAGAAGTATCATTATGTAAATCAGTTTTGAGAATTGAATTCCATTAAAAATTATAGTATCATTTCCTGAGTTAATTTGAGGCTATTTTAAACTCAGAAATGAAATAAAAAACAGGTTTTCCACTAGGAGTGGCACTTCTACCTCTTATGTTGTAATTGATATGATAATATGGCAATGAAATACATTGTATTTTTAATGGAGCAAAATGTTTGCTGTTCTTTGATTTAGGAAATCCATTGACATGGTGTATTACCTGCATAAGGGATGAAATAACATACACAGTGCTTGTGAAAACTTTGAAACACAACCGGCTTTAGAGGATAGAAAGGCTGGAAATAGAGAAGTTCACAGTGGAGTCCAGGCTAAGGACCGAGACGCTGGCAGCGATGAATGGTCCTGGTATCAAAAATAAGACCTAACAAGAAAGCTGGGAGTCTGTACATTCATGGTTTAAAGAAAACTCTGCAAATTAAGCAAAGTTGTTATTGTTTTTGAATTCTGCCCTATTTTTTATTGTTTTTAAATGCTGACTATTAAAAGAGATTTAAATGTAACTTGTATTCTGGGATGCCTATAATCTCATGGATTCTTAAGTACTAGCAAGAGGAAACCGAAGAAATTTCTCATTTTGCACTGACTTTAATCAATTATCTGCTTTAAAAAACAAAACAAAAAAGCAAGAACTTCCCTGACTAACAGTCTGACAGTTTAGGATAGGTCGCTTGAAGGCATGGGCTCTTTAGAATCTGGTCTGACTTGGGGAGAGAGTGCTAAAAAAGTCAGGGGAGTAGGTATTGTTACTCTGTAGTTACTAAAATGCAGGAGACTTCTGTTCTTCTGCTGAGGTCATAGGAATAAAACCAAATCTGTGTATGCTTTCAACTCTGTTTCCTTTGACAGTATAAATCTTCATTTTCTTGCAACGTCCTAGGACAATCCACTCTACTTATTTCTCAGATTCAGTGTTAAGTCTGTGCTGAAACTAGTTTCTGCAACTCTTAGAGCAAGGGTCTCTCAGACATTGATTTACAGTGCTGTATTTGGAAGATGGCCCTTTGAAATCAGCATGAAGCTGGGCAGTCATCTAGGTGATAAAGTTTTAGACATGAACAGAAGTGATTCAGGCATTTAAAATAGAGATATCTAAGGCCACTTTAGATGTCCTGGGTATCGTGCCAGACCTCCAGGTGCTATTCTAGACTGTGGGTTTCCCACAGGTCTTGTGTCATATCTACCAGTTCTGTAAATTGGATACTGTAAAATGTTTGAAAAGGCACTAATATCTATGTTTGGGTTCCTGAATTGCTTACTATAATGTTTACTATTTTGGGTAACTTAAGGTTTTAAGGAAAAGGAAGCTACTCTTGGCTTAATCTGGAGCAGTGTGCATGATCTCTGTAAGCATTAAAGGGACTACAGTGGTCAAATTCAGTATTTTCAGTTAAGTGAAAAAGCCAAAAAGCTCAACAACCAAAATGTCAAACTTTACCATAGTATCATGTTTTCTAAAGAAGGGAAACTATGTAAGAATGAGGAAGCTTGTAAAAGGAAAATGAGAGAAATAGCTAAAGGGCAGAATATTTGCGTGGAGAATATTTAAAGACATGATGGCAGAATCGTGGAGTATCTGTTTCCCCCTTACATAAAGACCCCCCCATATAGACTTGTTGAGCAAAGAATATTTTAAGTAAAAAGACATTCTTTAACCAAACAATCCAAAGAAGGATGCAAGCTTTGGCAAGTTAAATGTAAAGCAATAATAAGGTAGGCCAAAAGTGATCTTGATGAATAATTTGAAGGCATAGAGCCTAATAATAATAGGAATGGTTTCAGCCCATCAGAAGCAGAATGTTCTCCAGAAGGTCTCTAAGCCTGCTAAATGGTCAAGATTTAAAGAGCTATCAAGGAAGATAAAATAGGTATTAAAAAAAAAAAGTAAATGAATTATTTGCATTGGTATTTATTTGGAAGGATATTAGGGAGGTTCCTATGCTGCAGGTGAATCCCAGGTGAGTCTGAGGAGCCATGTGTCAACTTGAAGAGTCAGTAGTAAAGGGTTTAGAACAAATCGGAGAGAACAGTGACACCTTTCCAGGACTTGATTGTACTCGGTCAGTATTTTCAGAGAATTTGTTAATATGAAATACTCAACATAAAACTGTGCTTTGTAATTGACTGTTTCAAACGTACCTGAGTACCAGAGGCATGGGATGAGATGCCTTTTTTCCAAGCGATGCAAAAGGCTACAAGCTTGTAAGCCTCCCTTCTGTACAAGGCAGCGGAGAGGTGCTAGAAGATTTGCACTGGGCATTCGTTGCTACCTGTGCTCCTGTAGTAGTTGCAGAAATGCCCTGCTATCTTGGGAATGTGGAATTCTGGAAGCAGTGTTTTGTTGCTAAATTTCTGCAAAAAGACAATGTTGTAAACCAGAAATAACATAAATTGAAATGGATATACTTCCTGTGCTGTATCTGCCTTGGACTCTCCTGCATGTTTTAGTGGTTTTACAGTTATTTTTTCAATACAAAAAGGAATTCTCTTCAGTCTGTAGTCAGATTAAAGGCTTCAGAAAGAATTACAAGTGATGCTGACTAAAGAGGTGGTGTTACTTGTTTAGTTATAGTAATCATTTATTATAGTGATGGACAAAGAAAGCATACATGGTGTGGTTTCAAATTTGTTTGTCTGTTTTAGGACAACTTCTTATTTAGCTGCTTAAATTTTCACCAAGATGCCATTGGAACGCATACCTTGTAAAACATACCAATTTTAAACAGCACTTTTGAGTGGGGAAAGAGGTTCTCAATAAAATCTATCATTTCTGAATTAGTATTCCCTACTATTTTATTTGTCACTGGTTTCAATTTTGGAATAGCTTTTTGTTGTTGTTGTAATGCTCTTATTACAGCATTAGAAAACACCTTTTTTTTAAACAGGAGAGTTAGAAAACTAGTGATATTTGTATGGATTATTTGCCTTCCTAGATAAGCTTGATCTTACTGAAAAGGTCTTCCAAACCTTTATTTTTATCAGGGAGAAAGAACAAGAAACACAAGAAGAGGAACATTTGATGGAAGAAAAGAAAAAGAAAAAGCAGGAAGAAAAGAAAAAGAAGGAAGGTGCTCAGAAAAAGGTTTGCCTGTGTTACTGTTTTTAATGATGTGCTCACCTGTATATGTACCATACAGAGACTGATTCTGCAGCCTTTAGCCTTGTGAATAATTCTCACACAAGTGAGCAGTCCCATTGACTTTGAGTAAGGCTGTGGTCAGAAAATCTCTACAAAAGCAGTTGTGACAGTTCATTAGCGCTTCCCAAGCTGCTTACCATCCACTGATGGTAAGTTACTGCTCCCACAGCTATATCATGTGAATGTTGCTCATCCACTTTGTTGCAAAATTACCTGGATTAAACTAAACTGATGCTTAAGTGACTGTGGATTCCATGGCCACTGCATATTTTCTGTCATTTGTGTTTTCTTGCTTCTTTCTGTTTTCTGGATTTATACAAAGTTAGTTTTAATCAACAGCGGCCTTGAGGATGTGGATAGGAATTGATTGCTGTCGTTTTCCACTATCAGAAAAATAGATAAAAAGAAAAGTTGGTAGGTTTGAAACAGATAAAAAGAGGTAGGTCTTCACAAAATGTGCTGTGAAACTTTGCAGGCTAATAGTGTATATGGATTCAAACGGATACTGAAAAAAATCATGGAAATGAAGTGTTAACAAGTTAGCAGAAGACTTACTTGGTTCAGGAGGCGTCTGAGCCTCTGCTGGTTAGAGGCTGGAGGACTATAAGGGGGTAGTATCATACGGCTCGCCATGTTTTATGCTGTCTCCTAGGCTCTTGGCTTTTATCCAACAGGGACAGCCATTCTTACATTCCTAATACATGGATTTCAACCAACATTCTCAGATCCTTAACAGAAACTAATACCTGATTTATATGCATTTTCTGCAAAAAAGGTTAGGACTGTAGCCCCATAATTACAGCTATCACTTTGAATTTTGTCAAGTAATTGATTTTTTTTTGTTTCTTTTTTCTTTTTTCAGGCTGCTGAACAAAAAACCAAAGGTAAATTAACATTTATTCTTTTGTGAACCATCTGATAGATTTGTAAATTTGCTTAAAGATATATTCTTACTTACTCTTTAAGTTCTTTTTATAATGGAGAGAGGATATCTTGTTGCTATATTTTTTTCCTAAAACTTTGTTGGAGGAGCTGACTTCGTACGTGGGAATTTTCAGTGTAAGCTTGTTTTTTTTCTGGTTTTACTAGTATCATACAGCACCTTTTTGACATGAATATATAGATTAAATGCTATGAAACAGAACACAGTGTATGTCATCCTTTTTATCTAATGTCAGCACAAATCTAGTTTCCCATTTGGCTGTTAGTAGTTATTTAGCTAACTCAAATGACAGCAAATTGCCCCCTAAAAGGGGAAATCTCTCCCCCTACATGCACTTGCTCCTGTCTGTGCACTTCAACTCGATTTAGTGAGTAAATTCAATTAATCAAATCCATGAGAAAGCTATTCTCCCCCCTCCTTTTCTTATTTCTGTGCAAGTTTTCTGCTTGATTAGTGAGTTGAATTGGCTTGCAGAATGGTCCAGGGAGCACCAGAGATAAGCAAGGCATTCCTCTTTTTGGGGCAGGGAACTATTAGATATGTGCTCCAGGAGAAATGTTGGTGAAGCTGCAATCTTGGAAAAGGTTGAGGAAGAGAGTACAGGTAATGTCTCTCTTCTGCAGCTGTTGACCTTTACTTTTTATCCAGCCTGTCCGTTGATTTACCTGCTGCCCCACAGAGCTGCGGGTTGTAGAGCAGGTCTGAATTAGTTAACATGCACTGTTATTTATTGCTGGGTAATTAGGTGACAGACAAGTAGAGCTTCCCAGATTCCCAAGACTGGAAGTTAGAGAAGAGCCAAGCCTAACATATGGGGTTGACAAAACAACTTATGTTTCAAATGCTTTTTATGTATTTATACAGCAGAATTAAGTGTCACTTCATTAATACGGAATTCAGAAAAATAACCTTCTTACTACACTATGAAGAAACTACTACAACTAGTTTACTGAAACTGTGTCCTTTTCCGTGGAAATTTGTTTCCCATGTAGAAAGTGTGAAATGAAATTATTTTATCTGAATTCTGCTGCTTCTGCCCTGTAACATATTACGTAGTTTATATCAGTGGACTTTGCTTTCAGGAGAGGAGGTAGCAAAAGGAGTTAAGCTCCTCAAAATCTTGAGTGCATGTAAAAAATTATTGATTAAGTTATATATGATTGATTTCCATCTAAATGGAATATTTCTGTTTCCACAATACTACGTTTTGTTTCTGTATTAGCTCATTTCTGTGTCAAAAGTTTTCACTGTTTTATAATGTATTATAATGACTTTTTAATATCGTAATTCAATGGCAGATGTTTTTGTCGTCAAAGTGACTAATTAAGTTCATTTTCACATGATAATACAATGACTGTTGATTTCTGTTAGTATTGAAACACAGGGCCTGCTGCATTCCTGTGTGGGATGTTATTATTTCTGTCTTTGTTGTAATAGCTAATTTTGAATTGCTTTAAAATGTCAAATTTAATGCAAGTTTCATAAGTAGCTTGAGAGTAATTTTTGTTTCTCAGCTAGGCTTGCGTGTTCATTTCTTTCAAATTTAGGGCCTGCATTTCTCCATTGGCTTGATTTTTGTCCACTATCTTTGTATTCAAGTGTCCTGTACTACCACAATAAAATATGAGGAACTGGGAGGAATAGGATAGTAAATAGAGTTATGTTAAAGAACCAGCACTCCTCGCTTTTACTGTGTATCCTTCAGAAAGCAATAAGCTTCTCTGGAATAAACTGGCTTGGCTGTATAGTATCCAAACCTCTCCTATCCATAGTCTTGCAAGAATTAATGGCTATTTAGAGCCACATGGATGACCCTTGTTTTAAAATTTCCTTTGAGCAATTACTGAAGGCTTTTTAGGATGGCATACAGGACCTTTTAATTTCCACTTAATGATACTGCTCTCTTATATTCATCATTAGGCGAGATGTACACATGCTTGTGATAGATTAGCAGGCGTATCTTAAAATATAGAAGATATTTATTCTAAATTAATGAGAGGCAAAAAATGGCCAAACTTTTTAAATAGAACATTCAAAGTTGACTGTAAATTTTCATGCAGTCCTGCACAGAGTATTTTATTTTGCTACGCTGTCAAGGTTGAATGACAAATGCTACTGTATTTAAAAGGCAACACAGGGATTATCGTGGACCAAGTTTGTTTATTTGGTATTTGTGAGAAAGGAGTTAAAAGAAGTTTGTCGTAAAGGCAGGATTACACAATAAACCTGGATGAATAGACTGCAGCAGATACTGCGTGCTGGTGTACAGGATGTGTTAAGTCAAAGGTTAAAACCATACCGGAACTGAACCTTTTGCAAAATGTTACTATATTCAGATTTGGGGAGGTAAGGGATTCATAAATGTGATTTAATGTAGTTGCCTGCAGTATGGACACGACTTTTTGACTGTGACCTTTGCCATAAGCTGGGAATAGCCTAGATAAGCAAGGGAAGCTGCATCCTGCTTCAGACTGTGGTAACTTAGAAAAAAACAGCTTAATTTCATGCGTGTGCTGTTCAGTTCTGTTACTGGCTTGCTTCCACCATTTGGGTTGTATTTGGAGAAGAATAAAGAAGATTATCCGACTAAAGATAGGGAACGGAACAATTCTGCAGTTGCTGTTTCTCGGCCGATTTGAGACCATGTGTCTATACTGCTTCTTATTTAATAGCAGTTGCATTTCTGAAGGCGAAAGTACTGTAGCGAAGTAGCTGTAGGACAGGGCAAACTGGAGCTCGATAAGCGATGCGAGAGGTTAGTCCTTTGGGCTTGCCTTGTCCTACAGGAAAAACCTGCGATGCGAGCAAGGCGCTTTCAAAAATGTTTTCATCGATATTAAGATTTTTCTCCAGCACAAGGGAAAATGTGCCGATACCGTGCTGTCTAGTAATTAACTCATACGTTTCGTGCGCGTAGCTGTAGTTTGCTGTACGAGGCGAGCAGGCCGTTGCGTGCTCAGCGGCGGCCGAGGCCTCAGGAAAGAGAAGCTAGCGGGGAGGAAAGAGGTTTCCTGTGGGTGGGTGCCGACGGTGCGCTGTCGGTTAAATAGCGCTCGGAGACCTCAGATGGAGCTGAATGTTTTCGTTTGTGATGTGGAGCCCCAAACTCTTCCAAAACAAACAGCCGTTTCCACCAATAGAGGGGAGGTATGTGGCTGCCGCCGAAGTCCCTGGCGCGGGGGTAGGAAGCTCCCTCGCACGGCTCCTGCTTCTATTTAAACAGCTCGGACGCTTTTTTTTTTTTTCTTTTTCCCCTCGTTTAAACAAGGATCCAACTCTTTAAGCCTCCTCTACGTTACAGCTTCTGAAGCTTCTTGGTTTTTTTCTGTTTTTTTTTCCCCCCCCCCGAGGCATCGATTGCTAGAGGTATTTTTATTAGGCCGCATCTTTAACAAATATACTGTTGGCAGCAGTTCTAGGCAACGTGTGAAAGGGAGAAAAAAAAAAAAGATTCAGAGAACTGATAAGTAGCTGAAATGTTTCTCAATTACTCGAAAACAAATGAGAGTAGGCTTCCTGTTTAATGGGAGAGGAGCGCTGCCGAATTAGATGAGGTGGGAAGTGAACGCATTTGTACTACGCGCTGCTTTGTACTTTCATATTACTGTTCTTCAGGGTAATTTTTTCGAGAACGGGACTACTGAACGCAGCCTGTTAGTGTTGATTTTAGTTGTGTAAACTCTTGCCGTTTTATATGTACTCGATGAATAAATTTTTTTATAAAAAGGCTTTTGTAATGGGAACGTTCCTTTGTAGCAACCAAGGAGAGTTTTGCGCTCTACGGTAAATAGTCACTGGCGTGGTAAATGGCCGCTATTTCGTAACTATCGGAGACTTTTAAGAGCAGAAATACGCTTGTGATAAATACAGAGGTCAATGCATCTTGCTCCGTGCTTCTGCTCCAGCTGCCTGGTTGCGGGTTTAGCCAGCCCAGAGGTGATCGAGTCTCTGACTCCTTTGCTCCCATCCCTGCTGAACTCTGAGCACTTGGTCTGGAGAAGTTAAAGACGCCCTGCTGGTATGAAATAGCTAAAGTTCTCTAGTAATACTTTGTTGCTCTAACAGCCACCGACTGAAAGACAAAGTTTCTATCCCTTTTTCCAGCTTCATCTACAATGAAGGTAAGTGTTAGATCTGCAAACATAAGGAATAAAAAGGGTTAAGTATGTACTATTTTTAGCTGAACGTAGAAAATATTTTGGTAAATACTTGATTAGAAATGTTAGTCTAGAAAATCTTTTTTCCTTTAGTCTAAAGCAGAGATGGCCATTCTCTGCCTCTCTGAACTTCATGATGGTCTGTAGGTAGGTCTTTCCTTACCGGGTCTGTGGCACGTGGCCAGGAAGAGGGGTGTGGGAACTTCAGCGCTCTGCACGTGGCATGAAGCAAGGTTGCAGAGACTGGCGTAGCTGCGACGATTCTGGGACTTAGCAGCCTGTCCAGCACTGCGCATCCTGTAAGGGGGTGATATGACGGATCCCGCGCTGAGCAGTCATCTGCTTGTGGTCCATTTCTGGAGCCTTGCCCTCGCCTGGGCTGTCTGTGCCATGTGCCTTGCGACTCTTCACCGTATGATGATTTTAATATGCAACTCACAGGGTCAGGAAGGTATGTAGATGAGAGATTAACCTACCTACCAAGGTAGACACTTAATCTAATAAGTTTTTTTGAGGGAGGGCTTAAAAGAACAGAAAGCGTTTCACACTATGTGTTTGCTTATGATAAACTATTTGTGATGTCGCAAATATTGACTGCTTTTTCAGATACTTTTTAAAATTAGCACTGCATTTTTTTATGCCACAAGCAATACTTTGTATTTTATAATCTGGAGGAACATGGTCAACTGTATTATAAATGGGCATTAAAAAAGGGTGGATAGAAAGCTCTGAGATCCGGTCTCCTGCTTTGGCATTTCTATTCTGATGACAAAAGTCATGACACACCTTCCTTCAGAGCCAGGTATTTTCATTTCCAAATCAAATGTATAGCTTGTATAGTTTTAAAGGGATTCTTTCCTTACCCTGCCCAAATATGCTATTTTAATGTTCTCTGCTTATGTTGGCCTTGACATGAATTATCTTCCTTCAACCTACACTCAGTTCTGCTCATGGTATTGGTAGAAATGCGGCTCTATGTATATTCCATTGATAACCCTGGTCTTTCTGACCATGGTTGCAGTTTCTGCTGTTTAACTGTACTTCTATCAGGAAACAAGAAAGGGTAGACTTTTTAGAGAATCTCATCGTTATTCTTTAGTAGAATTATGACAGTGTGTAACATGGTTAGTCTGTGGAAAAAAAAAAAAAAAACACCCCCAAACTTAAGGGTTTTGAGGTTTTTAGTTTGTGTCACATGATTGCAGGGACCAGCAGAGGTTTTTAATCCAGCATTAGAAAATGTGCTTCAGCCTACAAATCAGGTGTGATTTACAACAGACTTGTGACCTCTGACTCATTTGAGTATTTATAGCTTATGCTTGAATATCTGCCTCTGCCATCTTGTTAGTTAACTGCTATGTTTGTACTGAACTGCTTAACATTGTAGTGACAAAATGTGCCATAAATCATCATTGCAGAAGGAAGGGAGCACTGTAATAAGTTCTTCAATTAGATCTTAATATGCGGTCATTTGATAATGTAATGATAACCTAGTGCCATATGTTAAGAGCTCTATAACACGGAAATGTTATTCTCTGATAAGTGCTACCATTGTGTTGTTTTGCTGTTTTAAGAATCTTCTAACAAACACAAATTTGATTTTTTTGACAACTGACTTACAGACAAAAATCTCCAAAAAATGGATTGTGACCAAAACTCTTAGAATCCCTGCCATAATATTGGGTGGAAAAGAGTAGAAAATACTAAAAAGGTGGGAAAGCACACAGGAGGAGACATTTGCATATTCAGGAAGACAGAGCAAGAAGAATGAGCTGGAAGGCTTGGAGTTAATTAATACAGAAAATAACCTGGTTTTCCTGCTTATTTTTTCAGGCAGCATGGCTCTGACAGAGTCCTTGATTTTCTGGTGACAATAGTTCAGTGATATTTAGCATGCTTTTTGCTCTCATTAGTATAAGTAACATCATAAGTATCTTGGTTCAAGTCATCATTGCTGTTATCAAATGAGAGAGAACAATCTAAATTTAAAGTAACACACGAGTGTATGGATAATTTTTACTACACTGAAAGCTGTATTTTACTTTGTGAGCACTTTTCTTGTCAGACATACTACTTTTCTAGTCGAAGATGTCTAACTAGAGACTAGTTGTGGTGTTGAGCATTGGTGTCCTTTTGCAGGAGAGAGGGTATGTCAAGGTGTGACATCCTGAGCCCTGCAGTCAAGGATGGAGAATTCTGAAGGTTGGTGTCTTCTATAGCTCTTGAGAAATGTTAGACTCTCCAGCTGTCAAGTAAAACCTCTTTTTGGGCAGTGAGGCACAGAAACAATTTTGGGGGGGGGGAAAACATTTCTTAAAAAAAAAAAAAGCTTCAAGGTCTTTTTGAAAATAAAATATATATTCTTCCTAATGTGCTTCTGTTCTGAGGAGGATTAACAGCACCATTGCCCTCCTGAAGTGATGCAAAGTGTTCCAACTTGTTTGCATAAAATTACTTCTTTCTCTTAAGACCCAAGTGAGCACCACTAATCCCCTTCAATGGTGGTTGCCTTGAAGACTTCATAGATTCCTTATTTGGGGATAGAGAAATAATTAGGAGCTCAAGTCAAAGGCTCTCGATAGTTTTCGTACTCAGTGGTAGTGTGTGTACTCCACAGTGATAATCTTCTGTAGTTTGTCGTCATGCAAATGTAGGCATGTGCTCATAACGTAATTACAGACAGACAGCTCTAGTCTTCCAAGTTGTTTGTCTTTTCTGTCAATTAGGAAATGGTCTGGGTTTATCAAATTCAGAGATGGTGACAACCTTATCTGTGTTTTTTCTCCCCTCTCCCCCCTCCCTTTCTCAAGTGTTTGAAAATTGGAGCTTTCAAACACTAGACCTAGTTAATTACAAGTATTTTTCAAATGATCCAGATGTTGTAAGGGTTGATAACCTGTTTGAAGGCAGTAGGATTACATGCTTTCATCAGATTTCTCATTGTGTTGTCCATTATGTAATAAATTTAAAGTTTGGGACATTATCCCTGCAAGAGTACTCTGTGAAGAGAGAATTAGAACAAGTTAGATAATACCAGTTTGGCTTTTCTAATCCAGACCTAACTGTCTGAGTACCTCTTGGTGGCAATGCCTCTCAGATAAATCCCTCGCTGGCTTTCTAAAAAACAAAACAACTGCCAATACACTTGTTGACAACTGTATATTCTAGAATATAAATTTTAACAGCTACACAATGATAACAGTGGTAGTTATGATCAAACTGCATGCTGTTTTATGGTTATTTATCTGCCCACAGTGTCTACTTTCACACACAGTGATAGACCTCCTTTTCAGTAATGGGCATTGCTTAATGCGGTATATTTAAACATGTAGACTGTGAAATGGTCAAACTTTACACTGTCTGGCATTACAACAGTTTAAACAATAGCTTGCGTTCTTTAATCAGCCTGCTTAGAAAATAATTATTTTCCAATACAATGTTGTCTGTTATTTCTTTTCTGTCAGAGCTATATGCCCAGGTACTTGAGATCTGATGCATTTTTCTGTTTTAGCATATCATCACTACATGCTTTATCTACTGAGAATAATGAACCCGGGCACCCCTGCATCTCTTTGTTTTTCCTACCCACTCTGCAGAGTCTGAGATTTGTTTACTTGTGAATGACACTGCTCACCTATTTTATCAGGTCAATCCTTCTTTCCTTACTGAACTAGGATCTGTTATTAGCTTTTACACTTATTTTAAACAGACATGTATATCAAGGCAGTTTCTTCTCTGCCTTGAGACCTATCTCACTTAGATCATTCTTTCACGAGAAATTCTCTTTGCAGCTGCCATGATGCCATCTCCGTGAAAACTTATCAGCTTTATGCTTTACTTGCAGTGTAGTGATCGCTTTCCATTATTAGATTATCATCTTACTACTCGGAGGACAGTTGTGTCCCATACAAATGTAATATCTATAAGATCTGCAAACCATAAGTTTGGAGAGGTGCATCAGGAGTATTAGCTCAGTTGTGTACACAAGATGCTGGATTGTTTTGAGTTTTGTGCTAGCTCTCTAACTTCACTTTTCTTGATCTTTTCCTCAAGAAGGAGGAAATCTGCTTTTTTGACACTAGTGTGCATTCTTGGGATAGTTGCTACAAGTCCTGAAAAAGATTATTTTGGCAAAATGAAGGAAATGAAAAAGTGTTTTGCCTCTTTTACACTGTACGTGGAGTCTTCAGCCTGAGGGACCTTGTATTCTGTTGACTATCTGGTGTTGACATTCCTCTGCTCTGAGAACTTAGTCTGCCTCCTGACTTCCTTGTGTTTTGCAAGATAATTTTAATGTTTCTCCTGAGTTGTTAGAGATGGTAGCCCATACTTTACAAATCCTACAGGACTACTTAAAATGTCTGTCTAACTAGCTCACACTCTGTCAAATATCTGAAGCATTCTGTCAGTTCTGCGTTGTGCACCTGATCATTCAGGTTATTTTTGAACTGGTTTAGGCAGTGTGGCGTGCATTAGCTTCCTGAGAGGTGGTTACTCACAAGGTTGATTGCAGGTCCAAGATGACCACGAGAGGAGGTGATGGTCTTTATAAGTATCCTTCCCTAGCCTTTGTGGCATGGCAGCAGTGGCACACGCTAAGCAGTCTAGTGGGACCTGCGTTTAACGCCAAAGGCTTGGGGAACTCCTTAGCTGCCCTGAGCAGGTCAGCAACTATTATTCCTGTTTGCCCAAGAGGAAGAGCTGAACTTGAGGTATGGTTCAGGCTCTTGATTGCTTCTTCCCATATTGGCAGAAGTAATTCTCCCCAGTCTTATCCTAGAGTCCCCTGAAGATCCATCCTCCTGTTTTCAGGATGCCTTTAACACTTCTGACATAACTTCTAATTTGGCTGCTTTTGCTGTCTTTGTTCACCAGTGTTTACAGAGCTAGATCTTTAGCCTTTTCAAGGCCGTGCAGGCCCTCGTGGGCTTTTGTTTTGAGGTATATGAGTTACTAAGCTCCAGAACTGGCGGAGTCCTCAACTCCACTGAAAACTTAAATGCCACTCTGAGGTTTCAGAATCACAGGACTGGATATAACCCTTTAGATGAACAAGAAGGGATTATCTGATCCATCTCCCCACTGCAAGACAGGCCCAACAGATGTTCTTGAAAAAAGATCTGTTTATCATTGGAATTACTATTCATATTTTGCCTGAGCCCGCTTTCCTGTAATTTAAGCCCATTGCTTCTCATCTGATTTGCCCTGCACGCAGAGAGCAGATCTTTCCCCTCCTCTGTGGTGGCCTTTTGTGTATACACTTTTTTACTTACCAGTGCTAGTTTCTTCAGTCTTTCCTCATAATAGTGTTTTCAGGATACTTTCAAAGCAAGATCACTTACATTTCTCTCCTCTGGAAATCCTTCCAGGTAGTCCAAAATTATTTTCTAAATGGAGTATCTGTAACTGGAGATTATTATATAACCTAATAGTTAACCTATATAACTATATCCTTACTAGTGCTGTTGCAAGTAAAATCTAAGGCCTATTTTTTGTCTATTTCAGGTGATAATCCTGTTTGTATATCCAGATATGGTGTTTGCTTTTTCATGAGTGATACTGCTGTTTTATGTTCTGCTCATGAGCCAGCATAATCCTCTTGAGTTTTTACCATAGTGGCCAAACTGGAGACTACTTGCTTCTGCTTTCCTGTCTCAATCCAGTGTATAGCTCTGCAATCCAAACTATTTCACAGCTGTGCTGGTGTTAATTCTGCTAGTTTAGTTATCTGTCCCTGAAATTCAGCCGGCCTCTTTCCTAATCCTGTAAGGATCTTGAATTGATGATGTGGGAGTGCCTTCTTCCAACCGTCCTTTCCCCCACCATGCTTTTTTTGTTTGTTACCCGTTTTCTCTCTGCAGGTAGTCCTCTGAAGTATACATTCAAATGTTGCTTGTTCTTAAGATTTAATTTCCCGCAGCAGTTTTTTAGGCCTAATTGACAAAGCATGAGAAAACTTCCTTACTGTGCTGGAGGTGGTAGACTGTCCAACCTCATTTTCAGTTCTTTCCCTGATTTACATCTGAAGCCCTTCTCTTCTGTGTCTGACATCTCTGAGGAGCAGTGACTCTCCTCAGCAAGAGAAAGTCTTCAGAATGAAATAGGAAGAACATAATATGTTTGATGTTGTGTGTCTGACATAGCAAGGCATGAATTTTGATGGATCCTCTCTGCCGTCTTCCAAGAGTAATTTTCTTTTTCCTTTGTGGTATAGTTATATTTCTAATCTTGTCCAACAGTCACTGTGGGAAGTCAAGTGGGGAGGTCTTCAGTCACCTCAGTTTAGCTCAGACATATTTTCTTGCTTCCAAGAAAAAATTAACCAGACCATGGGTCTGTATTCTTTACCTTCTTCCTTGCAAAACAGCAAAACCCAGCACCTGTGTCTCTGCCTCACCTTTCCTTGAATGTAACCCTCAGAAATCTTTGGTACAATGTATTCATTACTGGTCAGAGCCTTCCTGTAGCTCTGCCCAGTACTTCTCTTTGGGAGGTTTCCCCTGCCTTGTATGATAGATACAAAAACCACTGAATTTTCCAGGGTGACCCTTTCGTGCCTGACAACTGCTTGCTGCTATAGTCTCCAGCCTTCCAGGACAAAAGAGAGCTGAGGCAAGCTCAGGAAGTGCAGGCAAGATGAGCAGACAGTGAGGTGGATTGAGAGCCGACTGAAAGGCAGAGCTCAGAGGGTTGTGATCAGTGGCGCAAAGTCCAGTTGGAGGCCTGTAGCTATTGGAGTACCCAGGGGTCAATGGTGGGATCCAGCATTGTTCAACTTGCTCATTGTTAACCTGGATGAAGACACAGAGTGCACCCTCAGCAAGTTTGCTCATGATACCAAACTGGGAGGAGTGGCTGATACGCCAGAGGGCTGTGCTGCTATTCAGAGGGACCTGGACAGGCTGGAGAGATGTGCAGACTGGAACTCCATGAAGTTCGACAAAGGGAAGTGCAGGGTCCTGCACCTAGGGAGGAATAACCCCCTGCACCAGTACAGGTTGGGGGCTGACCTGCTGGAAAGCAGCTTTGCGGAGAAGGACCTGGGGGTCCTGGTGGACAGCAAGTTGACCATGAGGCAGCAATGTGCCCTGGTGACCAGTGGTATCCTGGGGTGCATTAGGAAGAGTATTGCCAGCAGATCAAGGGAGGTGATCCTCCCCCTCTACTCAGCCCTGGTGAGGCTGCATCTGGAGTCCTGTGTCCACTTCTGGGCTCCCCAATAAAAGACAAACATGGAGCTACTGGAGCGAGTCCAGCGGAGGGCTACTAAGATGATTAAGGGACTGGAGCATCTCTCATATGAGGAAAGGCTGAGAGAGCTGGGACCATTCAGCCTGGAGAAGAGAAGACTGAGGGGGGATCTTATCAATGTGTATAAGTATCTGAAGGAAGGGTGTAGAGAGGATGTGGCCAGACTCTTCTCAGTGGTGCCCAGCAACAGGACAAGAGGCAACAGGCACAAACTGAAACACAGGAAGTTCCATCTGAACATAAGGAAAAACTTCTTTACTGTGAGGGTGACGGAGCCCTGGAACAAGTTGCCCAGAGAGGTTGTGGAGTCTCCTTCCTTGGAGATTTTCAAAAGTTGCCTGGACAGGGTCCTGGGCAACCTGCTGTAGGTGACCCTGCTTGAGCAGGGGGCTTGGACTAGATGATCTCCAGAGGTCCCTTCCAACCTCAACCATTCTGTGATTCTATGATCTCCCAGTCAGGTCAGATTTCTGTGCTTTCATTGTAGGCGAATGAAGCTTTGCATCAGAAAGTGTCTTGTCTCACCGTGGTTGTTTGGGAACATTTTCTGGCTTGTTCAGAATAGATTTTTCAAAAAGCTTGCTTTTTGGCCTCTAATATTACAATTTTAGACACCTTTTCTTGGAATTTGGGACGAGATGTACCTTTGCTATTCACGTCTGATTTTATGCTTGCTTTTTAATTGAGGTTCAGAAAACATTTTAAAATATTTATTTACCGTACTTTACACAGTCTTCTTTTTATGGAAGTATTGAATTTCCTATGTGTATTTAATGGAACTTGAACTGAACCTGATATTTGGGTTCTTACAGAATTGACGTCATTGTCATCATTGCCAGTGGCAGATATGGCAATACCTTGTGCTCCCCCTGCTGTTAATAGCTGTCTCCTCTTATACCTCATGCATAGAGAGTGTTTCTTTTTTAAAGCTAAAGTAATAATACTTAAATGGTAGTTTGTAATTCCATAGGATCATTAATGCTAAATAAGGCCCATTTTTGCCTGAAGTATTTCAGTGACTCTTTAATATGCATTAACAATAAAGTCAGGGTCATCTGGTACTGCATTAATACCATCGGTTTCCAATTATAACCTGTCCATTATTTACACTGGGAAATTGAGGTGTCTTAATTTTTCCTCCCAGCTGATTATCCTTTCCTAATGTGCAATAAACGGTGTTTTAAAAAGTTAAGATAATAATATATTGTTAGATAGATCTGTAAAGCCATTAAAGAATTTTTTTTAATTTTTTTACCTCCCTAGACAAGTATGGTCTCTTCGTCTTTCCTTGCAGTACTGCTTATTACAAAAAAGTTTTCAGCAGAAATGAAACTCCTTGGAAAGTGAACACAGTTTTAGAAGGCTTGGGAAATCACCAAAAACTTAAGTGTAGGGGGGAGAAAGTCTTTGAGTTTCATATATTAAACCAAGATCTATTTCACAGGTGAACAGTTCTTACATTGCTAGTGCTGATTCCTTTGGATAAGTCTAAGTACAGCTGTATGAAATACATGTGAGCAGTGTATGTGGGATAATTGGGTATTCCTTCCTAGTAAGGAGAAGACGTGTCTAAAATAAACTGAGCAGAATTTTTGAATTAAACTGAAGTAATAATATTAAGTTATTATTAGTAATCTTTATTAAAACATCTTTAATTTCTTTTAACATTCACGTAATAGAATCTGATTTACTGGGAGTGGCATTTAATTAATTTAATTCAATTTAGAGAGTTAACTCTATTACATATTAGTACAGAAAATTACCTCTGAACAGTCATTTCTCACTGGTGACATGCAATAAGTTAATTTAGCTCGGAGTTCGTTTGGGCGCATTGTGAGTTCCTCCCGGAAAGTTGCTATGGTGACAGCCCGATCAACCAGCAGCCGTCAACCCCAACAACAAATACAGCCGCCTGCCTTTGCGCAGGGACACCACTGCTCGTGGTCCAGAAACGCCGACAGACGGAGAGGCTGTGCTCCGTGCTTTCCTTTTTTTTCTTCCCCCCTATTCATGGTGTTTTTAGTGAACTCGCTTGTTTAAACCTTTAGAGATGCCGACGTTGCTTTGCAAGGAATGGTGCAAAGCTTCCTAAGGAATGCTCGGGCATCAATGGACCTGCTGTGCAGGAACGCTCTCACAAAGGAGGTTTGCTGTGAGACCGCGTTCAACAAATTGAACGGAGCTGCTTTGGCTTCATCTTAGCTACAGTAAAACGATTGCAAAATAGCAGGCAGAATTTAGTTTGCTTTTATCTGGGAAAATTTTATGAGGAATTTGAAAAGACAAAAGCCCGAAAACTGCTAGAACTGTTTTCTTTGTGTTTCTGAATAATTTAAATCCTGTTTTTTGTATACAGCATGAATTCACGATGGCCCTGGAGACATAAAAAATGTGTTCGGCTTAAGCTGAATTAATAAAGAGTTTGCTTCTGATTCCATATGAACCCAGGCTTTGCTATCAGGTAGCTGAACTCTTAGTTCAAAACCAAAACTTCCAGTGAAGAGGCTGTATTTGGAAACTCACTCAGGAAAACACTATCTGCATATTAAAAGTCTTGTTTAGATTTAAAAGGGGGTATTCAAAGAGCTGAAATGTAAATTTTAAGTTCAGTATGTTTTCTTTTTTCTTCTAAATCAGTATGCAGGAAATCAGACTCAACTAGTGTTTTTTTCCCTACAGCATGACTTTAATTGGGTTTATCTGAGCAAGGAATCACTTGCTCTGATTTTTGGGGGTCCAGATTTTTCTCATCTGCTTATTTCTGAAGACAAAAGATTGCCATTTCCATGGGACTGCCTGTGTTTCCAATATTACGAATTGCATCCCAAATAGGATGTAGAACTTCAAATATTTTTCTAGTAATAAAATCTGTGAAAGTTTGTAAACTGCAGTCTCTTAAAGTGGTGACAATGTCCTTATTTTTTGTACGTTTTTAAGAACCTTGTTCCTCAAAGCATTCATTTTCAAAATAATTTTGTTAAGTTAAATATAAATGAATGCTTTTTAGTTTCATACTATCTTCAGGTAAGCCGGTAAAGATTCAGACCTTGAAATATAAAGCCAAAATATTTCAGTTTTAGGGTTTTTTGAGATAGCTACATACACCATTCTTCTGGGTGATGCTACCTGACACTTGGAATATATCCCCACAGCTGAATAGGAGGGGAAGCTGGTCCATGCTGAAATCCGTGTTGGCTCTACTTTAGTTACTAATGTTGACTGATTTAAAATGATGGCCCAGATATCTCTACACTCTCTTTAGGACTGTAGTATAAACACGTTCTTAAGCCTTCTCTTGTGGTAGAATGTGAACTTAGAGAATTATGCCAAAATTTCAGAGTCCTTTTATTAGTTTATTTAAAACATTGTTCTTGCCCACAAAATTGTTACTATTTTAGTACTGCACTTAAAATATTTGTTTGGTACCATAAATGTACATGACAGTAGAGCCAAGACTTTGTGTTTACACAGGGCTCTAGTCAATTTGACACGTGTGCATAGTCCCACGATGTCAGAAGCACTGGCAGTGCGAGTGAAGAGTATACTTAATTTCTCATGATCATATAGGGTATGTTACCTTCACCTGCCAGCATGTATTCCTCAAACAGTTGACGCTGATATTTTAATAGAGATGTCTAAAAGGAGTAAAATAACAATGCAATCTGCTCCTCCCCAAAATACCAATAAAATAATTGGAGAAACCACGTTTCTAGTTTCCTGAACAAAACTGCATGCACATGTATAGTGAATCTGATATATCTAGGCTATGTTAGACCCAGTATGGATTTGATACAGATTGGTGTGCGCACATGCATGTTAGGCCTGGGTCATCTGTAGCGTATTTTTCCAGCTTAAATTTCAAAGTGGAAAAGGAGGCCATATTTGACATAATGTGAATGCTCGGTATTTCCAGTTGTTCAGCAGCGCGGATGGGATACTGGTACTGACTGTACCCTGAGACACCCTGAAACTCTAGGTGTGTCCACCTTGCACACGCAGCCCGTCGGTGCCGCGCGTCCGCTGTAGGCGCAGCGTAGTCTGTGTGCGCCTGCGGAGCACCTGTATTGCAGTCCTCAGGTCAGTATTTTTCGTTCCACGTTAGAAGCGATGGATGCACGAGGTGTCCCCAGCACTCAGCTGCTCATGCGTTTGAAATCGGAAGCATTTACGCTCTGATTCACTCTGTTCTCCTTGACCCCAGCTGCAAGGCTGCTTTCGGTCTCTCTTCGAACCTGTTGCCTGCCGAGGCGGG
The DNA here is from genome assembly GCF_036417845.1 of Apteryx mantelli. NCBI lineage: Eukaryota > Metazoa > Chordata > Aves > Apterygiformes > Apterygidae > Apteryx > Apteryx mantelli. The sequence continues at coordinate 8,289,312 of NC_089996.1, forward strand.
AGGAGGTAGGTAGCTCCAAGGGAGGCTGAGCAGATTCTGCTACAAAAGGGCCGATTCGAACTGACCGTTTGACGCAGGATGGGTATTAATCGCTTCCTAAGGCAGAGACTTGTTTGTAATAGGATTCTTGCCTCTGCCTAGTTAAATATAAAAACTACCTGTTAACCTGCAAGACGGTAATCCGCCAGCTTGCCCTGCTTTCTGTACTGAGTTTTAAAGGAGTCTCAAGACTTGTCGATGAGAGCTGTAGCCTGTAGATGTATCACTGGCCAAGGTGCAAATGAAATTTTAAGCTTCTGTCGTATACAGTAAGTTAATGGATATTTCAGATTATTTTAATTGTTAATTGCTTTATGAACACACTGAATTTTCATATTTATCTGTTTGCACAAATGATTTAACAATAAGCAGATTTCTACTGTAAAGAACATTTACTCTTCAACCTGTGCTGGAAGTGGCCGTATTAAAAACATTCCCTCTTCTTATTTCAATGCGGTGGTTTAGCACCATTTGTAAATATATTTAAAAAACCATTTTTGTTACATTTGAAAACTGTATGTAAAACATTGTGTAATGATGTTAAATGTGCTCAGTCAGCTTGAAATTAAAGGATTCGATTCCTGGTCTGCCAGACTTCCTATGTGACTCTGTATCAGGTTATTTAATCTGTTAGATTATTATGTGCTTGG